>NW_027361683.1:1497500-2697500 GCF_039654945.1 Dendrobates tinctorius
CACATCATAGTTACGTTCAGATGGAGAGAACTTTCGGGAAAAGAAAGCACAGGGATTCATTTTAGATGTTACAGGATCCTTTTGGGACAAAACAGCTCCTGCACCAATCTCAGAAGCATCCACCTCTACCTGGAACGGGAGTGAGACATCAGGTTGCCGCAAAACCGGGGCGGAGGTAAATCTTCGCTTCAGCTCCTGAAAGGAAGCAACAGCCTCCGGAGACCAATTCAACACATTAGCACCCTTCTTAGTCAGATCAGTCAATGGCTTGGCAATACTAGAAAATTTTGCTATAAATTTCCGGTAAAAATTAGCAAAACCCAAAAACTTCTGGAGGGCCTTCAAAGAAGTGGGCTGAACCCAATCATAAATGGCCTGTACCTTGGCCGGGTCCATTTCAATAGTTGACGGAGACAAAATAAATCCCAAACATGAAATCCTCTGTACTCCAAAAAGGCATTTCGATCCTTTGACATACAGGGAATTCTCCCTCAAGATCCGGAACACAGTCCGAATATGTTCCACATGAGAATCCCAATCCTTGGAGAAGATCAAAATATCATCCAGATAGATAATCAAAAATTTATCGACAAAGTCTCGGAAAATATCGTTCATGAAGCACTGGAAGACAGAAGGGGCATTAGTGAGCCCAAAAGGCATCACCAGGTACTCAAAATGTCCCTCCGGAGTATTAAACGCCGTCTTCCATTCATCCCCCTGCTTAATGCGGATAAGATTATACGCCCCCCTGAGGTCAAGCTTGGTAAACCAGCAAGCACCTCTAACTCTAGAGAATAGATCCGAAATCAGGGGTAACGGATACTGATATTTAATAGTAATTTTATTGAGGGCACGATAATCAATACAAGGCCTTAAAGAACCATCCTTTTTGGCCACAAAAAAAAACCCGGCACCTAAGGGTGAAGAGAATGGTCTAATAAGACCCTTCTCCAACGCCTCCTTAATATAGGACCGCATAGCCTCGTGCTCGGGTACAGATAAATTGAAGAGCCGACCCTTGGGAAATTTACACCCCGGGCTTAGTTCAATTGCACAGTCATAACTCCAATGAGGAGGCAAGGACGCAGACTCATTCTCACTAAATACATCATAAAAGTCTGCCAAATAGTCAGGAACATCATGCGACTGAGGAGAGGTGGAAAAAACCGGAGCCTCACTAAAGGCACACCGACAACCCCAACTCACCACAGACACAGTCTTCCAATCCAAAACTGGATTATGAATTTGCAACCAGGGAAACCCCAGAACAACGGCATCATGCAGACCTTACAACACCAAAAATCTGCAATTTTCTTGATGGTCTGGGGAGACCCGCATGACCACCTGGGTCCAAAACTGAGGTTTATTTTTAGCCAAAGGAGTAGCATCAATCCCCCTCAAAGGGATAGGCGTCGGCAGAGGTGTCATCGGAAATCCACAACGTTTAGCAAAATCCAAGTCCATTAGGTTTAGCGCTGCTCCCGAATCCACAAAAGCCTTGGTGGAAAATGTGGACAGGGAGCAGATCAGAGTAATTGCCAGAAGAAACTTAGGTTGAACACCACCAACAGAAAACGTGTGTGCAAAGTGTTTCTCTCGTTTAGGACAAACAGAAATAATATGCGAGGCATCTCCACAGAAAAAACACAGCTTATTACGCCTTCTGAACTCCTGACGTTGCGCCTTAGACAAAACTCTATCACATTGCATAGGTTCAGACGTCTGTTCAACCGGTGGCAACACCTCTCGTGCAATCCTGCGTTCACGTAAACGCCGATCAACCTGAATGGCTAATGACATAGAATCGTCCAGACCAGAGGGAACAGGAAATCCCACCATAGTATCTTTTACGGCTTCTGACAAACCCTTCCGAAAGAGAGCAGCCAAGGCATTATCATTCCAGGTAGTAAGGACCGCCCACTTTCGGAACTTTTGACAGTACAATTCTGCAGAATCTCGACCCTGGTTTAATGCCAAAAGGGTCTTTTCAGCCTGATCAATAGCATTCGGTTCGTCATACAACAACCCCAAAGCTTGAAAGAATGCATTCACATTAGTCAGAATAGGATCATCTGGTTTCAAAGAAAACGCCCAATCCTGGGGATCGCCACGCAGCAAAGAGAGGACAATTTTAACCTGCTGCGCGGAGCTCCCTGACGAGTTAGGCTTCAAGGCAAAAAATAATTTACAATTATTTTTGAAACTCAAAAATTTAGATCGATCCCCAAAAAATACATCAGGTGTAGGGATCTTTGGTTCAACAGCATGCGAACGAGCAAGGTAGGCGGAAATTCCCCGCACTTCCGCAGCGAGCTGCTCCACACGATCAGACAATTGCTTTATCTCCATTGAGAGAAAAAAAAATCCCCCCTACGGCCTCAGAGATATAGAGGAAAGAATATACACACTTTTTTTTTTTTTTTTTAAACACAATTCTTTCCTGCTATTGAGTACCCTAGGATCTGCGGTATGGCGGGTGATTCTGTTATGAATGAGTCACCGTAGGAAGCAAAAACAGAAATGCTAGCTAAGTCCAGAAAACCAGAGCAGTTGGCAGCTATCAGATTGCAGACCCCTGATCCTATCACAACAACTAACAGTAGCCGTGGGGGGTTCCTACGATGCCCTAGACCCCTCGATCACAGCCGGAGAATTAAATAAACCTAAAGAAAGAAAGGGGAAATCTAAACTGCCCCAGAGCAGACCCCAAAGCAATAGGCAGCCCCCAACATATAATGATGGTGAAGCAAGATGAAAACACTAACACAGACAGAAAGATAGACTGAGCAAAGACGGGGCCCAAACTACCTAGATAGGAAAGGACAGGAAGGCTGCTGTCTGCAATCCGTGAAAAACCCTATGAAAATAAGAGCCAACAGACTGACAGTGAAAAAGGCCCTGAAGACGCTAGGCTTCAAAAAAGCTATGTCAGTACTCAGGAATATTCTGAAGACAGAGCAACCGGAAAAAGGAGATTCAGCTCATCCCAGCAGGGAATGGCAGAATCCAGAAAAGCAAGGAAAACAAAAACAAAACATAAATGCAAACAGGCAAAGCAGAAAACTTAGCTTTAGGGAAGCAGGAATCAGACTGGTGTCCTAGAAGTCCACAGAGAAATCACCCGCAGGGCAGAAGGGCGTCAGCAGCCTTATATCCAGTCCGTGACTCCACTCAGCCAGTCATCCTCATTAGGCTCAGGTGCCTGATAATCAGGCTCATTACCTTCCTTTACCAGAATAGGGAGTTCACCAGACCTCAGTGACGAAGGGGAAAATGAACTCACAAGTTACACAGCAATAAACTAAATGAGGTAAGAGAGAAGTAAAATACAGTATTTCTGTAAAATAAAATACTAAATGGGTCTTACAGTAATATAAAAATGTAAAATTTCATAGAATCTTTTAAAACAAAAAAAAAGGCATTCTAATAGCGTGAATATAATATCACTAAATAAAGTCTCTTGATATGGGGTCATTGTGACTGCTACTTGGAAAACATCATCATTATTGACGCCGATCTACAGTATTATGCTAGGTATTAAAGTATAACTGTTTTACATATACAGTTTGTAATAATTTCTGTGTTTCTAAAGCTCTATTATTATGAGAAAAGAATGGAAAGTTATATCATTCAAAGTCGGGAAGATGTGGAAGGTCATGATAACAAGAAGATGATTTAATTGGGAAAGCAGGGAAACAGAGAACAGTGTGGGGAGCGATATCATATGGCTACGCAGTGGTGCTAATAAGAGGCTCAGGACTGTGTTAACGTCTCAGTCATTTGCTTGAGTTGTCATCATACTATAAGAATTAACGCTTGCTGTTGTGTAATTCCGCCGAAAGCCCAACCGACTAATAAACACTTGCCTAGAACTGTAATGTTGAACCAGCAAACCATAGACAGACCGAGATGATAATTGGAGATGATTACCTTTGACACTTATGTTTCCAAGGATTGTAAAAGCTTGTTTTCAAGGAAATGTTTACTACCGTATAGTTGTAAGTGCTAATTTCTACCTGATAAAGATTAATATAGTAAGCAGCAGCATGCAGGTCTGTAGGTTCTCTTCATCTTTCTAAATTAGCTCTATTTATTAGACTTAGTTAACACTTAAGAAAAATCGTGATTAGCACTTATCGGTGCACGGCTCCGGTGAAGGGAACTAGATTAATGTGTGCATGAGCTGCTATGCTAAGTTCGCTGTCAGTTTGGCAGCTAATTACACCCTGCAGTGTCTGTGGATGGTAGAAGGAAGATACTGATGTTGTTCTACTAGTCTGGCATAGTAGATGGTAATTATGTGCATCCCAGCTAATTAATGTTTGGTTCTTATGCCACATTGTCATATACTAAAGTCCCCCAATGCGTAGTAGTATTTTGTTTTATCACTATATTTCAGAAATGCGGTTCTGAATATAAGGAAGATATGAAAATATTCATGTATTGCATTGTTGCACAAATTTTTTTTTTTTAAACCTCGAATTAAAGGGGTTTTCCCATGAACAAAAGTTCATTTTATTCATTAGATCTTGGAATGAAAATAAGGTCCACAATAGGAAGTGATTTAAAAAAATGTTCCTGTGCTGAGGTAATCTTCTAAATGTGCCCCTGCTGTGTGCTGTGTAATGGCCGTGTTTGACTGTACAGGAAACATACCACATCTCCTGGGTAGGGGAGGAAGAAAAAGAATATGCATACATTAAAGCATGGGGTCACAAATGATTCTTTTTGTGAGGTAAAACATTTCTCTGCCTGTTTATAAATAATGTTTATCTCAAAGCAAGAATCAGCTGTGGACCCAAGCTGTTCCACTGTCAGTATACTTTTTTGTGTCCTCCCCTGCCCAGTCGATGTAGTATGATCAGACCATGTCCCTGCACAGTCAGACACAGCCATTACACAGCACACAGCAGGGGCACATTTATAAGATTATCTCAGCACAGGGACATTAGTTTTAAACACATCCAATTGTGCAACTTACAGTATTATTATTCCAAGATATAGTGAATAAAATGAACTTTGATTCATGGGAAAACCCCTTTAAACAATATATCTGGAAAATTGTTACTAATGTAAATGTTTGATTTTATCATAAAAATGCATGACCAGGAATGACTAAGCCTCACTATTTCACCAAAGGTTGAAAAAAAAAGATAATATAAAAGGGCATAACTAGAAGTGGCTTGGACTTGAACAATCATGAACGTTTATTAGTACCATGTATAAGGGCAAGGTTTTGAAGTGAAAATAGCAAAACAACTGCACTTCACGAAGTACTGTTTTTCATTCAATAATAATGAAGGACTGGTGGTACAAGTCAATGCTCATCTAGTGGCGTTCTGCAACCAGTTCTCAGCTACCATAACTACTTGATATAAGGATTTTTTTGCATGGTATTTGGTCTCGTGCCACTTGGAACACAACTATTTAGTCATATATAATATATTGTATCTTTAAAAGTTGAGTATTCAAGTTGTTACTCTTATATGAAGAAGACATCAAGTGAATTCCAGCGTTTAAGTACATTGAATACAACTATAAACGAAGTGGACCACTATACATTTGGGTAATTCCCAATTAGAGATGAAGAATTTTGAGTAGAATTAAATTCTCCTTGAATTTTACACAAATTGAATTCTTTTCAATTTGGATTATTTGCTCATAGCTTCTCACAATTTCAGAAAAATAGTGTTCAGCTGTCCACCATTTTGCTGTACCGAAGATGAACCTTAAATGTTAAACTTATCTCATTGCTCTCTAGTCCTGCCACTCCCGAAGTTCGTTGCTTCTCGAATCTTCTACTTGCCTTTCCCCATGGCTGGCTTCTTCTTCAGCCTGGTTCTCTCTGGGCCACATGCTCCAGCATGCCTAGGCCTCTGACATCCCTGAGTGCCATGCTGTCACAGCAAAACTCATGATGTCACAACATATATCTCGTAGAAGTAAACTTTTGACTTTGCAGTAATTAATAAAAAATGCCTTAAAACAATCTCTCTCTCATTATTCAGGCATTTGGCAAATAATAATTAAGGTAATCCTGATTGACCTAAAACGGGAAAGGTTTATTCTGATTTTTTGTCAGATATTGAGAAAAACATGCATATGTGTCTTTTTATATAGCGTATGTAAACTTCTGGTTTCAACTGTAGATACACATACACATGTATTAACACACACACATGTGCACAGACAGAAACACAAGGCCAGCTCCAGATTTTTGTGGACCACAGGCGAAAGAGTCTCAATGGACGCCTTTAACACACACCACAATTCATGAGGCACAGATAGGGCAGAGAAATATAGGTGTAGTACAATACCAAAAATTTCACTTGCTTCTTACATTACAAGAGTGATATATAGAGATGAGCGACTTTGCCTTTTTAAGGGTCGAGTCGGGTTTCATGAAACCCGACTTCCTCAAAAGTCGGGTCGAACTAAATCAGCCGACTATAGGGAAAAGTTGGAGGCCGAATGAAACACGAAACCCAATGCAAGTCAATGGGGAACAAAGTCGGCAGGGAGTGGAGGACAGTAAACACACCTACAGTGCCCATTTCAATGCCAAAAACATCAATTCATATTACTGAAGCTTGTCAACCTTAATTTACTTTATAATAATAGTTACGCACTGAAAACTGGGGGTTATTTGGATAAAGTTGTGGGGGGTAGGGCTGGCTCCAGGTTTTCATGTGCCCTGGGCCAAAGAGCGCCCCTTTAACCCATACCACAACTCATGATGCTCCAATACGGCACAGAAATATAGGTATAGTACAATGACAAATACTTCACTTCTTACATGACATGGCTGATCTATTTTAAATTCTACAATAGCTCAAAAAAAGGACAGTATATTACTCCATACAGTATTATGGCCACCACATTGTGCACCATATAGAATAATTAGCCCCATATATTTCTCTATACAGAATAGTTGGTCACATATAATGTTACATACAGTATATGATGAGCTCCACATAACGCTACAGTATATTATGGGCCCCATGGATGATGCTCCAGTGTCTTATGGACTCTAATAATGCTCCATATATAATGGGCCCCATTCCTAATGCTCCAGTGTATCATGTGCCCCATAGATGTTGCTCCAGTGTCTGATCTGCCCCATTTGGAACGCTACAGTATATGATGGGCCTCATGGATGATGCTCCAGTGTCAGATGTCCCCCATTTGGCATGCTCCAGTATATGATGGGCCTCATGGATGATGCTGCAGTGTCAGATGTCCCCCATTTGGAATGCTCCAGTATATGATGGGCCCCATTTTTAATTAACCAAGGCATGGTATGTGAAAAGAGCTCCATGGAGTAATCTGAAGTGTGTATGCCACATCCTTCACTTTTGGTGTGGGTGAAGGACACAAGGAAAGTGGTTGCTCCTGTCCAGATGCCTACACTTACGACTCAGTGCTTGCATTTTTTAAACTTCAGAAGAGGAGGTGATAGAGCTGGAGGCTGTTTCAGCAATGTAAGCCAAAAACAGTTCCTGACGCTCCAGCTTTCAAAGCAGTCTACCTACTCCCAGAAAACGGAGCCTTACAGGCCTTCCAGAGCTACACCATGATGCAGGCTCAACACCTCCTACCTTAGCTGCTATTGTGTTTTTGGCACTACCAGCAGATGCACCACCACCACCATCAGTACCTGGTGCCCCCTTCGCCCACGTCCGCATCCTCTTCCACCATACTTCCTCATGTTTTAGAAAATTGACCCAAAATACCAGCAGATATGTGGTACTTTATCAGAAGCGTACAGCTCTATACAGTCTAGGGATAACAGTAAATCTCCGCATATATTTCATGAGTCATATACAGATGCTCACAGGCTCAGTATGGATTACCCTATAAAATAAAAAGGTGAAAAAGGGTACAGTATCACCAGATACAAGATATATAGTATAGTGTAAACATTCTGAATCTCCGTATACATTTCAGGAGGCAGACACAAACGATCTCAGGCCCAGTATGGATTACACAAGAATATGAAAAGCTGTAAATGGGTAATGTAACACAGCTGTATACAGTGTTGGCCAAACTTGAAATCTCGGTATATATTTCAGGAGTCACCCTCAGACGCTCACTCAGTCTGGGTTTGACCATAACAAAAAATGTTGTAAAAAAGGTACTGGATAACAAGATAGCAAGTATATAATTGTGTAATTGTAAATTTCCGTCTATACTTCCGGAGTCAGACACAGACACTCACAGGCTCAGTATGCATTACACCAGAATTTAACAAGTAGAAAAAGGGAAAGGTAGTCGAAGCGTACAACAGTATACAGTGTTGTGGTACTTTTAAATCTTCGTTTATATTTCAATCTCAGTAAGCCAGTGTTATCAGAAATTTGGGAATTACTCATCGTGGGAAAACCTCCCGGTAGATGTTGCAGAGGCGATGCAGACCCTCAATTACTGTGTCTGTGGAGACAGCGAAAATGGTTCTTTGTGAAGAAAGGATTGCTTTATCGCAGTAGTGTGGATCACATCACCGTTACTCGTCTCCATCAAAATGTGATCACAGGGAGAGATGTACACATGGCCCACACTGCCTATCATGATGTGTCTGGTCATTTTGGAGTGCCAAAGACAGAAGCCACAGGCCATAAGTGATTCTATTGGATTGGCATGAGAGGACACATTGAAAAATGGTTGCAGGAATGTCACACGTCTGTGACTATCACAACTGTGAAAAGTGATCATAAAGCACCTCTGCATCCGCTTGTAAGTTGACGTCCATTACAAATGGTAGCCATTGATCATCTGAAGGTAGAGGCCAGCAGGACAGGGCATAGCTACATCTTAACCATCATCGATCAATACACCAAATTTCTAGTGGCCGTCCCTGTGAAGGATTTAACTGCCCAGACTACACAGAGGTGGACCAGGGAGAGGTAAGTATTGCAACTTGCAAGTGCTGTGGCCATGACCAAGCAGGGGGGCACACTCGTGGTCGACGGTACTGGCACAGGGCCCCTCATAGTACGCTGGTGTGTCTGACGGTGAGTGGGCCCCCCCACCATCAAAGACACTGTATTGTACTATGAGGGGCCCTGTGCCAGTGCCATCGGCCATCTGTGGCCCCATCCTTCTGTTCAGAGCAACGGCACTTGCCCGGGTGCGCCAGGTATTGACTCCAGCCATTGGGGGTGGGGTGGGCAGCCAGCTTAGGGAGGTTTAAAATAATGGCATATGTTGATGTTTTGGCTGGACATTCAGCTGCTGCAGAGGGCGGAATTGGGCAAGTCCGAGGAAGAGGAGGACAAAAGCAAGGCAGTTTTCTAGGAACCTATGTGTCATCAGGGGAAGGTGGGACAAAATCCTTTGCAACCCATGCATGGTTCATTTTAATGAAGGTTAGATCATCAACATTTTGGGTAGACAGACAGGTCCTTTTTTCTGTCAGGATTGATCAAGCAGCACTGAAGACTCTTTCAGATAACACACTAGCAGCAGGGCAAGCGAGCTCCTGTAAGGCATATTGTGCCAATTCAGGCCAGGCGTCCAGTTTAGAGGCCCAATAGTCAAAGGGGAATGACTTGTGAGGGAGAACATTGATATGGGAGGAGAAGTCGTTTGTAACCATAGTTGACAACTGCTGTCTCCTGTCACTTTTAATCGATGCAGTATTAGCAGTCGTGTGAGCAGTACTTGTGAAATGATTCCACAACAAGGTCATTAAACCCCTGTCTCCAATGCCACTTCAGCTGTGTGCACCACGAACACCTCTTCCATTGTGCCCACTACGGGTCGTGGGAGAAACAGCACCGCTGCTGTGTGCTGGGAAAGCCTCAAACAAACGGTTTACCAGAGTTGCTTGTTTGTTAGCCAACATTATCTCTAGGTTCTCCTGTGGCATGATGTTGTGTAATTTGCCTTTGCAGCGTGGATTGAGGATGCTGGCCAGCCAGTAGTTGTCATCTCTCATCATTTTGGAAATGCGGGGGTCCCTTTTTAGGCTCCGCAAGGCATAATCGCACATGTGGGCCAATGTTCCAGGTGTCAATAATACACTGCCACTGCTGGGTGGAGGAGCACTTTCTTGCAAATCCACATCCCTACAGTCACGCACAAACACTGCACCTGACCTTGGGACGCCAACATATTCTGTTGCCCCATGAGACGCATCCTCCTGCCCAAAATAATCATCCCCCTCATCCTCCTCCTCTTCCTCTTCTTCCTCTACCTCATCCAGGACAGTTCCCTGACCAGACAATGGCTAACTGTCATCAAGGCTTCCCTCCTCCTCCTCTGCAGATGCCTGATCCTTAATGTGCGTCAAACTTTGTATGAGCAGACGCATAAGTGGGATGTTCATGCTTATGATGGCGTCGTCTGCGCTTACCAGCCATGTGCATTCCTCAAAACACTGGAGGACTTTACAGAGGTCTTTCAGCTTTGACGACTGCACACCCGACAATTCCATGTCTTCCCTCAAACTGCCTGCCCGTGTATCCTCCCATAAATGCATTACAGCCTGCCTCTGTTCGCACAGCCTCTCAACCATGTGCAGGGTAGAGTTCCACCTTGTTGCTTCGTCTATGATTAGGCGGTGCTTGGGGAGGTGGAGCAATCGCTGCAGCTTCTGCATACGACTGGAGTGTACGGCCGAGCAACAAATGTGCGAGCACAGTCTTCACATCTTATGGAGCAGGGAGGTTAACTCCAGATTATTATTAAGGAAATACTGCACCACCAGGTTCAAAGTGTGAGCCAGGCAAGGTATGTGTGTGAGTTTTGCACGGGCTATGGCTGCCACAAAATTATGGCCATTATCACTGACTACCTTGCCTGCCTCAAGATGTAGACTGCCCAGCCATGACTCTGTTTGTCGCTGCAAGTAGTCAGCCAGTACCTCCGCGGTGTGTCTGTTGTCACCCAAAGACATCATCTTTAACACAACCTGCTGACGCTTACCACTAGCTGTTCGAAAGTGGGACACCTCATGTGCAACACTGCCAGGTGCGGATGGAGTGCTCGTGTGACTGTGCTCTGTGGACGAGCATTCGCTGATGGAGGAGGAGGAGCGAACGCCTACAGCCAACTGTTTCCTATACTGTGGGCTAGGCAGCACTGTTCCACCGCCGCTGTCCCCAGTGGAGCCTGCATCCACCACATTAACCCAGTGCCCAGTGATGGACACGTAACGGCCCTGGCCATGCCTACTGGTCCATACATCTGTTGTGAGGTGCACCTTTCCACTCACTGACTGTTTTAGTGCATGGACAATGCAGTCTTTCACATGCCGATGGTGGGCAGGGATGGCTTTTTGAGAAAAGAAGTGCCGACTGGGTAGGTCATAGCGTGGGACGGCGTAGGCCATGAGGTTGCGGAAAACTTTGCTTTCAACCAAACGGTAGGGTATCATCTCTAATGAGATTAGTTTGGCAATGTAGGCGTTCAAAGTGTACGTGGATGAGAGGATGAGTACTTTCTTGTCCTACTCAGAGTGTCTGGTCGGGTAAGCTGGACTGGAGAGCTGCATATGGGGGAAGTAGCGGTGAACCGGACGGAATGAGAGGGGGTTGGTGATAGTATTGGTGATGATGGCCTAGATTCAGTGTTGTGTTGCAAAACCATTGTGATTCCCTTAGTGCTTTGGCCTTGCGACGACACCTCCACATTTAGTGCTGGTGGTGTGTTTAATGGTGGCGGTGGTCTTACAGTGGGGGAAGCGATAGAGCATTGCTGGCTACCTTCAGTCGGAGCAGGTGCACATGTGCTACTTGAAGTTTTGTAGTCCGTCCACGCTTGCAAGTGCATGTTGATTAAATGTCTAAGCATGCAACTGGTGTTCAAATTTCTGAGTTGTTTACCTCAGCTAAAGGTCCTTCCGCACTTCTTACAGGTAACCTTTGCCTCATCTGTAGGATTTTGGAAAAAGAAGTGCCACATTGCACTCTTTCTACTATGGTATACATTTTCTGGACTTGTGCGCTGTGCTAAGTTGACCGTCTGGCCAAGCTGTCCTGCAACTCTTTTAGTTTTTTGTCCACATTTTTGGACAGCTACAGGCCTGCCAGATAACCGCTGCTGCGATGTCAATGCCTGCTGCAGATCCTTCTCCTTATCTGAACTATTGCCAGCAACTCCCTCCTCCCCCAATGGTTGCCAATCCGGGTCAAGAACTGGGTCATCCATCACCTCCTATTCAAAGTCATCTGCACCTTCCACTTTACCTTCCTCTGTGTCACCATGTAAGGTGGTATAGTATGCGGGAAGGGTCACCTGAGTTTCATCAGGGTCAGATTCTGGCTCAATAAACTGCGAGGGCAATGTAGTGCTCTGGGTAAATGTACCAGCAGAATCATCTAGCAGTGGCTGTGCATCAGTGCACTCCATGTCAGATTCATCTTGGATTGGGGAATTCTGGATTTGACTGGATAACCCAGGCATGGTATGTGAAAAGAGCTCCATAGAGTAATCTGAAGTGTGGGCTGCCGCATCCTTAACTTTTGGTCATGGTGAAGGACACAAAGAAAGGTGTTTTTCCTGACCAGAACCCTGCACTGACGACTCTGTGCTTGCAGGTTTCGAACGTTCAGAAAAGGAGGCAATAGAGCTAGTGGCTGTTTCGGCAATGTAAGCCAAAACCTGTTCCTGATGCTCCGGCTTCAAAAGCGGTTTTCCTACTCCAAGAAAAGGCAACCTTACAGGCCTTCTTGGGCCAGACGATGACGCAGGTTCAACACTTCCTGCCTTAGCTGCTATTGTGCTTTTGCCAGAACCAGCCGATGCACCACCACCATAAGTACCAGCCGCTCCCCCCTGCCCATGTCCGCGGACTCTTCCACCATACTTCCTCATGTTTGGGAAAATGCACCAAAAATACCAGAAGAGAGATGGTACTGTATGAGTAGTGTCCAGCTGTGTAAGATGTATGAAAAAAATTAAATCTACGTATATATTTTATTAGTCACAGACGCTCTCACGGTATGTATTGGACCGTAATCCAACAAGCAGATATATGGAACTGTATCAGAAGTGTACAGCTGTATACGTTTTCTGTGCAACTAACAATCTCCGTACATGTATTTACGGAGTGTCACCCACACACGCTGACTCTGTATAGATGTTACTGTAATGCGAACGGCAGATATACAATACTGTTTGAGAATCAAACAGCTCTATACGGTGTCTGTATGGAAAATTGTCAATCTCCGTCTATTTCTATAGGGACTGACACACGCTGTCTCTGTCTAGTTTTCACCGTAGTCAAACAGCAGACATATGAAACTATTTGGCTGTGTGCACACGATGCAGATTTGCAGCGGATCCGCAGCGGATTTTACCGCGCAGAAACGTTGCATATCCGCATTGTGATGTACAGTAGCCTTAAAATCAATGAAAAAAACCGCTGTGCAGACGCTGCAGATTTTTCCGCGCTGTTTTTCTGCGGTACAAAATCCGCAGCATGTTACTTCTTTTGTGTGGTTTTCCACCTCCCCTGTCACCAAATCCGCAGGGGGAAAACCGCAGTGGAAAACTGCACAAAAACCGCAAGAAAACCACATGAAAAATGGAAGACATCCGCAGGAAAAATGCAGGTCATTTGACCTGCGGATTTCTTCCATTATGCGTGGAAAAATCCGCAGGGCCAAAATGTACGTCTGCACTCAGCCTTTGAAAAGCGGACAGAACTCTAAGGTGTAGGTCTGGAAAAATGGAAAAACTCCTCGGCTTGTTTTTCCAGAGTAACACACAGATAGCTTCTATTTGTCCGTGATATCAGCCGGTACACGGTAGTGTGTGAGGATCGTACACCGCTATATGGTGTCTGCATGGAAAATTGTCAATCTCCGTCTATTTGTATAGGGACAGACACATGCTGTCTCTGTCTAGTTTTCACCGTAGTCAAACAGCAGATATACGAAACTGTTTGAAAAGCGGACAGCACTCTAAGGTGTAGGTCTGGAAAAATGGACAAACTCCTCGGCTTTATTTTCCAGAGTAACACACAGATAGCATCTATTTGTCTGTGATACCAGCCGGTACATGGTAGTGTGTGAGGATCGTACACCGCTATACGGTGTCTGTATGGTAAATTGTCAATCTCCGTCTATTTCTATAGGGACTGACACACCCTGTCTCTTTCTAGTTTTCACTGTAGTCAAACAGCAGATATACGAGACTATTAGAAAAGCGGACAGCACTCTAAGGTGTAGGTCTGGAAAAACGGACAAACTCCTCGGCTTTTTCTTCCAAAGTCACACCCAGATAGCTTCTATTTGTCCGTGATACCAGCCGGTACACGGCAGTGTGCGAGGATCGTACACCGCTATACGGTGTCTGTATGGAAAATTGTCAATCTCCGTCTATTTGTATAGGGACTGACACACGCTGTCTCTGTCTAGCTTTCACCATAGTCAAACAGCAGATATACAAAACTATTAGAAAAGCGGACAGCACTCTAAGGTGTAGGTCTGGAAAAACGGACAAACTCCTCGGCTTTTTCTTCCAAAGTCACACCCAGATAGCTTCTATTTGTCCGTGATACCAGCCGGTACACGGTAGTGTGTCAGGAGCGTACACCGCTATACGGTGTCTGTATGGAAAATTGTCAATCTCCGTCTATTTGTATAGGGACTGACACACACTGTCTCTGTCTAGCTTTCACCGTAGTCAAACAGCAGATATACGAAACTATTAGAAAAGCGGACAGCACTCTAAGGTGTAGGTCTGGAAAAACGGACAAACTGCTCGGCTTTTTCTTCCAAAGTCACACCCAGATAGCTTCTATTTGTCCATGATACCAGCCGGTACACGGTAGTGTGTGAGGAGCGTACACCGCTATATGGTGTCTGTATGGAAAATTGTCAATCTCCATCTATTTGTATAGGGACTGACACATGCTGTCTCTGTCTAGTTTTCACCGTAGTCAAACAGCAGATATACGAAACTGTTTGAAAAGCGGAAAGTACTCTAAGGTGTAGGTCTGGAAAAACGGACAAACTCCTCGGCTTTTTCTTCCAGAGTCACACCCAGATAGCTTCTATTTGTCCGTGATACCAGCCGGTACATGGTAGTGTGTGAGGAGCGTACACCGCTATACGGTTTGTGAAAAAATGAACACTCAGTAACTCACCAGGACAAATTAATAAAAGTTGGAGTGCATTGAAAACAGCTGTTTGAACACCAGTGTGCACACAGCAATGCAGCTAGCAGGTAGCCTTACAATGCAGTCTAATCACCACCAGCGCTGTTGCACAAAAGCAAAAATCCTCCCCTTTCACTGCACACTAACTGTACAGTGAAAAGCGCTATCAGCAGATGCAGTTTTTTTTCTTCTTCCCTGCCTAACGCTCTCCCTATTCAGAATCAGCAGCAGCAACCTCTCCCTATGCTAAGATTGGCAGAAGTAAGATGGCATTCGGCGCTCACAGCCTTTTATACCCACTGTGATGCCACACAAAGCCAGCCAATCACTTCAATGCCCTTCTCTAAGATCGTGGTGGTCGTTGCCTATGTCATCGCGTTGCCAACAGTGGGCATCCTCCATCATTGGCTGAAAAAAGGCGCTGGAAAAATGAACGCTCAGTAACTCACCAGGACAAATTAATAAAAGTTGGAGTGCATTGAAAAAAGCTGTTTGAACACCAGTGTGCACTAGGGTGACCGGATCTCATATGGGGGGGAAAAATGTCAGAATCTTGTTCGTCTGGACCCCACAAAACGATTCCCCTTTCCAGATATTGAGAGAGCCAAAATTTGAGCTCGATCAAACGACGTTAACCCATGCCGCTCGTCGCTCAAAGTTTGAAAAAATCCAAATTGAGGTATTTTAAGATTTAGGTATTTTGCATAGTCTGTTAGACTATAAAGAATGTGACAACAACATTGTAGAAATAGCCCTGACCAAATTTTCGAACCATTTGTGGTATTTGAATGCAGAGTTGGTGGGATTATCGTTTTTTGATCCCACTATTACAGACAATGAAAAGTTGTTAATGGCTAATAAATTGCTCAGTAGCACAGATGAACCATCAGAGCATGCTAACCTACATGAGTTGATAATTTTACATAGTTATCTAATCTATTCTAGAGCTTTTGTTAAAGTAGTTTTTGAAACGTCAGAATATAATGCTCGGCATTTGCTTACAACTTGCAGGACATATTGCTTTTGTTCTTCATCTCTTGTCAGAAGGTCGTTAAAGTCGGTTACTTCCTACCTCTTTTAATTTTTCTTTCCTAACTTTTGGATTTACAACCCTAGCATGCTCTGATGGTTCATCTGTGCTACTGAGCAATTTATTAGCCATTAACAACTTTCATTGTCTGTAATGGTGGGATCAAAAAACGATAATCCCACCAACTCTGCATTCAAATACCACAAATGGTTCGAAAATTTGGTCAGGGCTATTTCTGCAATGTTGTTGTCACATTCTTTATAGTCTAACAGACTATGCAAAATACCTAAATCTTAAAATACCTCAATTTGGATTTTTTCAAACTTTGAGCGACGAGTGGCACGGGTTAACGTCGTCTGATCGAGCTCAAATTTTGGCTATCTCAATATCTGGAAAGGGGAATCGTTTTGTGGGGTCCAGACGGACAAAATTCCGACATCAATTTTTTGCGGTCACCCTAGTTTGCACACAGCAATGCAGGTAGCAGGTAGCCTTACAATGCAGCCTAATCACCACCAGCGCTGTTGCACAAAAGCAAAAATCCTCCCCTTTCACTGCACACTAACTGTACAGTGAAAAGCGCTATCAGCAGATGCAGTTTTTTTTTCTTCTTCCCTGCCTAACGCTCTCCCTATTCAGAATCAGCAGCAGCAACCTCTCCCTATGCTAAGAGTGGCAGAAGTAAGATGGCATTCCGTTGTCACAGCCTTTTATACCCACTGTGACGCCACACAAAGCCAGCCAATCACTTCAATGCCCTTCTCTAAGATGGAGGTGGCCATTGCCTATGTCATCGCGTTGCCAACAGTGGGCAACCTCCATCATTGGCTGAAAAAAGGCGCTGGAAGCATCATTTGAAATGCGACTTTGGCGCTCAGGTCGCCGACATCATGGCCGACCTCACGCTATGGTCGGGTTTCGCTTCATGAAACCCGCCTTTGGCGAAAGTCGGCAATTTCTGAAATTGACCGACCCATTTCTCTCAACTCTAGTGAAATCTATTGTAAATTCTACTATACCATACAGGAGAGGAGATTCAGGTGATCGAGGGCCCACAGGTCTCAGGGTTCTAGTACCTGCAGTAGTAGAGATAATCAGGATATTGAGAAATGTACCTTACCAGTAGAAACTGTCGTCAGCAGTGTACCTTTTATAAAAGTAAATTTCCCCCATATAGTCTATACAGTGTAATGATCTCCTTATATTTCTCCATATACTATAATGAGCCCCATATAATGCTTCATACAGTATAGTGAGCCCCATATAATGCTCTATACAGAATAATTGACCCCATATAATCCTCCATACAGTATAATGGGCCCCATATAATACTTCATACAGAATAATGGGCCCCATACAGAATAGGCCTCATAAATGCTCCACACAGAATGGGCCCTGTATAATGCTCCATACAGTATAATGGCCCCATATTAAACTCCATGTAGAATAATGTGCCCTTTATAATGATCCGTACAGAATAATGAACCTCATATTATGCTCCATACAGAATAATGGGCCCCATATAATGGTCCATATAGCATAATGGGTTTCAATGCCTCATATAATACTCAATACAGAATGGGTGCCATATAATGCTCCATACAGAATGAGCCCTATATAATACACCATACAGAAAAATGGACCCATGTAATGCTCAATACAATAAAATGGCCCCATGTAATGCTCCATACAGAATAATGGCCCCATATAATGCTTCATACAGAACGGGCCCCATATATTGCACCTTACAGTATAATGGCCCCATATAAAGCTTCAAACAGAACAATGTGCCCTAAATAATGATCAATACAGAATAATGGATCTCATATAATGCTCCATAGAGAAAAATGGGCCCCATATAATGGTTCATACAGTGTAAAGGGTTCCAATGCCTCATGTAATACTCGGGACAGAATGGGCACTCTATAGTGCTCCATACAGAATGAGCCCTATATAATACACAATACAGAATAATGGACCCATATAATCCTCCATATAGAATAATGGATCAATATAATGCTCCATACAGAATGGTCTCCATATAATGCTCCATACAGAATGGGCCACATGTAATGCTCTATACAGGATGGGCCCCATATAATGCTCCATACAGAATGGGCCCTATGTAATGCTCTATACAGTATAATGGAATGCATATAATGCTCCATACAGATTAATGGGCCCAATATATTACTCCATACAGTATAATGACCCCATATAATGCTCCATAGAGAATAATGGCCCCATATAATGCTCCATACAGAATTGGCCCCATATAATTCTCAATACAGAATGGGACGCATATATTGCTCCATACAGTATAATGGCCCATATAATGCTTTATACAGATTAATGGGCCCTATATAATAATCCATACAGAATAATGGACCTCATATAATGCTCTGTACTGAATAATGGGCCCCATATAAGGGTCCATACAGTATAATGGGTTTCAATGCCTCATATAATACCCTATACAGAATGGACCCTACATAATACACCATACTGAATAATGGACCCATGTAATGCTCCATATAGAATAATCGCCCCATATAATGCTCCATACAGAATGGTCCCCATATAATGGTCGACATAAAAAAAAGTTTACCTCTCCCTCTTCCCGCTGCAGGGCCGGTCTCCTCATTGACTTATGTCTCTTTGCATTGCTCATGACAGAGGGCGCGTGGTAGTGACATCATCACACTCTCTGCCTGAGACATCACAGAGTCAAAAGACATGGAAGAGACAGGACCTGCGGAGGAAGAGGGAGTAGAAAGTATTTCAAACAATTTAAAGCATGTGAAAGCCTGATGTCAGCACGCTGGGACCTGGCCCATCGACTCACGGGCCCCATAGCATGCCAGTATTCCTGACAGCAAGTGGGCCCCAGCACTTGTCGGGTGCACCAGGTAGTGATGCCTGCCTTGCCTGCCAGGGGCCCCCCTCCACCACCGGGCCCCGGCGGTATGTCCTCTACTGAAATGTATCATAAATGGGATATTAACTTTTAATCATAGAAATATATACATAATTATCTATGAATACACCCCTGCATACATATGTGTGCTTTTTGAGTGTGCTACTGAGTAAAACACTCAAATGAGCAATATATAGAGCTGGAGGATAAGCATGTTATGTGGTGTACATAAATATAAGATGAAAATGGTATACAAGTACCTGGATAATATTAAATAGCAAAATTTCCCAAATACAACAGTATAAACGTAGTGGTCAACAAGGAGATTGTGACTAGAAAGGCTGAGGAGTGGCAGGGGTAGAGGCAGAAGATATAAGTACAGCAACAGCATCCCTCAAAGTAGTAGTATGGTTTAGCACAGGGGTGGGGAACGTCCGGCCCGCGGGCCATATACGGCCCTCCATATCATCTTGTGTGGCCCGCAGCCACTGCAGAGCTGCGATCCGGTACTTTGTTGCAGGAGGAGCAGAGGAGGACTCTTGCTCTGCTTCCTAGCCCCGCCCACCGGATACCACGCACTGATACATGCACGCACTGACTGAGACTGAGCACACCCCGCTGGATTCCGGTGGCCCCCGCGGACTGATACCTGCAGCAGTGCAGTGCGGTTATTGGGTATCCGGTATCTGGAGCTGGAGGAGTCACTGCGCACTGCTACCCATTGTGAGCTGCGCTGGACTCTGTCTGCGGCCTGCCTGTGCCAGATGATCTTCATCACCCCGGTCACCGGTGCGGTGGTGACCGTGTGCTGCCAGTGTGTGTGTGTGTGTGTGTGCACGGTGGAGCAGGACGGATGATGCATGTGGTGCGGGGCCTGGGGGCCATCCAGAAGGCCTGGTCAACCGTGGGACTTACTTCAGACTGTCACTGTGTACTGGACCACTCCAACGCCAGATCAGTATGTGCTGCCTATTGGGGACCTGCGCTGCCTAATGGGGACATTTACCTGCCTATTGGGGACATTTTCTTGCCTATTGGGGACCTGTGCTGCCTATTAGGGATCTGTGCTGCCTATAGGGAACAATGCTGCCTAATGGGGACCTGTGCTGCCTATTGGGGACATTTACCTGCCTATTGGGGACCTATGCTGCCTATTGGGGACCTTTGCTGCCTGTTGGGGACATTTACCTGCCTATTGGGGACATTTACCTACCTATTGGGGACCTATGCTGCCTATTGGGGACCTGTGCTGCCTATTGGCGACATTTACCTGCCTATTGGGGAACAATGCTGCCTATTGGGGACCTGTGCTGCCTATTGGGGACAGTTACCTGCCTATTGGGGACCTGTGCTGCCTATTGGGGACCTATGCTGCCTATTGGGGACCTTTTTTTCAACTGTTTGACTGTGCCCCTACTTGTATATGTTTGTATACTCAGGCCCCAGAAATGGGGTTAATCTGCAGGTTAGTAGCGGATGTCCTCTGAGTATTTTGACGTGCTCGGAGATTTAGTTTTCATCGCCTCAGCTGCATGATTTATGGCTGCTGGACAGCCTGAATACATGTGAGGAATGCCTGTTTGTTAAGGAATCCCCACATGTATTCAGGCTGTCCAGCAGCCGCAAATCATGCAAATGCATCGACATAAACTAAATCTCCGAGCACGCCAAAATACTCGGAGGACACCCGAGCTTGCTCGGGACAACCCGAGCAATGAGTATACTCGCTCATCAATATTAATAATTTTATACGGCCCCCGAACGCTATTATAAAATTCCAAATGGCCCTCGGCAGAAAAAAGGTTCCCCACCCCTGGTTTAGCACAATAAATCATGCTGTGAAGCCTTAATGGGAAGGGACTAGATGTCCAGCTCAGCATAGGCCATCGTCACTATTGGCAGCAGAAGTGAGTAGGCATCATGCTGGTAGGTGTGGATCCACTGCGCCATGGGCTGGGCTTACCCTGGAGGGCATGACTAAGTGGCTATCTGGTCTTCACTAGAGCCTCTGATGGAGAGGTTAGGCTTGAGCTGCAGGTAGTCGCCAGGTACCACTCCAGGGCAGTCACCGGTACTGCAGAATTTGACACCAAAGGTCAGGAATGCAGGTAAGGAGAGTGTGTCTGGTGGGACAGGAACTGGAACACTGGCAGAAAGGATACTGATGCTGGTTCAGACAAGATGGCTGATTTACACAAGACAGATTTAGAATTACAGGTATTGGTTCAGACACGACAGCTGGTTTAGACAAGACGGGTTCAGGATTACAGGTACAGACACAATGGTTTCAGGTTCAGTACAGATTGGATGGTTTCAGGTTCAGATACAGACAGGAAGGATTCAGGAACAGGGACCTCACAGCTTAGTAGCAAGTGCAAGACTATCAAAACACTAAAGTTGCTCAGGCATTTCTGTTATGAATGAGTCACCGTAGGAGGCAAAAACAGGAATACTAGCTAAGTCCAGAAAACCAGAGAAGTTGGCAGCTATCGGATTGCAGACCCCTGAACCTATCAACAACAACTAGCAGTAGCCTTGGGGGGTTCCTACGGTCCCCTAGACCCCTCGATCACAGCCGGAGAACTACATAGCCTAACGACAGAAAGGGAAATCTAAATTGACCCAGAGCAGACCCCAAAGCAATAGGCAGCATCCAACATATAATGACGGTGAAGCAAGATGAAAAAACACTCACACAGATAGAAAGATAGGCTGAGCAAATGATGGGGCCCAAGCTAACTAGATAGGACAGGATAGAAAATCTGCTGTCTGTTAGAGTTGAGCGACTTTTGGTTTTTTAGGGTCGCGTTTCGTTTCGTGAAACCCGACTTTTCCAAAAGTCGGGTCGAGCAAGATCGTCCGATTATAGGGAAAAGTCGGGGTCGTCCCGAAACACGAAACCCAATGTAAGTCAATGGGGAATAAAAGTCGGCAGTGAGAGGAGGACAGGAAACACACCAACAGTGCCCATTTGAATGCCAAAAGCATCAATTCTTCTTTCTTAAGCTTGTCAACCTTAATTAACTTCATAATACAAGTTACGCACTGAAAAATGGGGGTTATTTGGCTAAAGTTGTGGGGGGAGGGCTGGCTGCAGGTTTTCATGTGCCCTGGGCGAAAGAGCGCCCCTTTAACACATACCACAACTCATCATGCTCCGATACGGCAGAGAAATAGCGGTATAGTACAATGAAAAATACCTAACTTTTTACATCTCATGACGAGGCCCATCTATTTCTCCATACAGAATCATTGGTCCCATATAATGTTTGAAACAGTATATGATGAGCTCCACATAATGCTACAGTATATGTTGGTCCCCATGGATGAAGCTCCACTGTCTTATGGGCCCAAATAATGCTCCAAACATAATGGGCCCCATTTCTAATTCTCTAGTGTATAATGGGCCCTGTAAATGCTGCTCCAGTGTCTGATGTCCACCTTTGGAATGTTCCAGTGTATGGTGGGCCCCATCTATCATTCTCCAGAGTATAGTGCTCCCCAAAAATTGCTGTCCCAACATTGAAAACAATCAAATAAGTCTCCTCGCTAGGGAATCCCTGTACTTGTCTGGACAGGTGCTGTAGCTTGCTTAACAGCTCACCAGCCGTTCTCACGCCCAGTATGGATTACACGTGATTGCACAAAGGTGAGAAAGGGTACTGTATCCCCAGATAACATGTATGGATAGCGTACACATTCAAAATATATGTCTCAGGAGGCAGGCTCAGATGGTATTAGGCCCAGTATGGATTGCACGTGATTGCACAAAGGTTAGAAAGGGTACCGTATCCCTGGATAACATGTATGGATAGCGTACACATTCAAAATATATGTCTATACAGCATGAGGCAGGCTCAGACGGTGTTAGGCCCAGTATGGATTGCACGTGATTGCACAAAGGTTAGAAAGGGTACCGTATCCCTGGATAACATGTATGGATAGCGTACACATTCAAAATATTTGTCTATACAGCATGAGGCAGGCTCAGACGGTGTTAGGCCCAGTATGGATTGCACGTGATTGCACAAAGGTTAGAAAGGGTACCGTATCCCTGGATAACATGTATGGATAGCGTACACATTCAAAATATATGTCTATACAGCATGAGTCAGGCTCAGACGGTGTTAGGCCCAGTATGGATTGCACGTGATTGCACAAAGGTTAGAAAGGGTACCGTATCCCTGGATAACATGTATGGATAGCGTACACATTCAAAATATATGTCTCAGGAGGCAGGCTCAGATGGTGTTAGGCCCAGTATGGATTGCACGTGATTGCACAAAGGTTAGAAAGGGTACCGTATCCCTGGATAACATGTATGGATAGCGTACACATTCAAAATATATGTCTATACAGCATGAGGCAGGCTCAGACGGTGTTAGGCCCAGTATGGATTGCACGTGATTGCACAAAGGTTAGAAAGGGTACCGTATCCCTGGATAACATGTATGGATAGCGTACACATTCAAAATATATGTCTCAGGAGGCAGGCTCAGACGGTGTTAGGCCCAGTATGGATTGCACGTGATTGCACAAAGGTTAGAAAGGGTACCGTATCCCTGGATAACATGTATGGATAGCGTACACATTCAAAATATATGTCTCAGGAGGCAGGCTCAGACGGTGTCAGGCACAGTATGGATTTGACGGCCCAGATTACACAGCGGAGGAGCAGGGAGAGGTAAAGATAGCAAATGCTGGGGCCCTGCCCAAGCAAGGGGGGCCCACTCGTGGACGTCGGTACTGGCACTGGGCCCCTCATAGTACAGCGGTGTGTCTGTCGGCGGGTGTGCACCACCACCGTCAGAGACACTTGATTGCACTATGAGGGACCCTGTGCCAGTGCCCACGCCCAAGAGTCGGCCTACCCACCTGTCCAGGGCAACGGCACTCGCACGGTGTCGTGCGGTAGGTGGTGACCCCAGCCATGGGGGGGAGGCAGCACAGTTAGGGAGTTTTAAAAAGTGGCATATGTTGATGTTGGACATTCAGCTGATGCAAAAGGCGAAATAGGTGAAGTACCAGGAAGAGGTGGACCAAAGCAAGCCATTTTTCTGTCACCCTATGTGTCATCAGGGGAAGGTGGGACAAAATCCTTGGAAACCCATGCGTGGTTCATTTTAATGAAGGTTAGATCATCCACATTTTGGGTTGACAGACGGGTCCTTTTTTCTGTCAGGATTGATCCAGCTGCACTGAAGACTCTTTCCGATAGCACACTTGCAGCTGGGCAAGCGAGCTCCTGTAAGGCATATTGGGCCAATTCAGGCCAGGTGTCCAGTTTAGCGGCCCAATAGTCAAAGGGGAATGACCTGTGTGGGAGAACATCGATATGGGAGGAAAAGTAGTTTGTAACCATAGTTGACAACTGCTGTCTCCTGTCACTTTCTATCGATGCAGTATTACCAGTTGTGTGAGCGGTATTTGAAAAATCAGTCCACAACATTGTCATGAAACCCCTGTCTCCAACGCCACTTCTGCTGTGTGCACCATGAACACCTCTGCCAAGCTGCCCCCGGCCCGTACGGCTCGTGTGAGAACCATCACCGCTGCTGTGTGCTGGGAATGCCTCAAGCAACCGATTTACCAGAGTTGCTTGTTTATTAGCCAATATTAGGTCAAGGTTCTCCTGTGGCATGATGTTTTGTAATTTGCCTTTATAGCGTGGATCCAGGATGCTGGCCAACCAGTAGTCGTCATCGTTCATCATTTTGGCAATGCGGGGGTCCCTTTTTAGGATCCGCAAGGCATAATCTGATATGTGGGCCAATGTTCCCGGTGTCAATGATGCACTGCGAGTGCTGGTTGGAGGAGCACTTTCTGGCAAATCCACATCCCTCCAGTCAAGCACAAACCCTGTACCAGACCTTGCCACGCCAACATTTTCACTTGCCCCACGAGATGCATCCTCCTCCCCTAAGTAATCATCCCCATCATCCTCCTCCTCCTCCTCTTCTTCCTCCACCTGGTCCAGGAGAGGTCCCTGAGCAGACAATGGCTGAATGTCATCAAGAATTCCCTCCTCCTCTTCCTCCTCATCAACATTGGCTGCAGACGCCTGCTCCTTAAGGTGCGTCAAAGTTTGCATGAGCAGACGCATAAGTGGGATGCTCATGCTTAGGATGGCGTCGTCTGCGCTTACCAGCCGTGTGCATTCCTCGAAACACTGAAGGAATTTACAAAGGTCTTTCAGCTTCGACCACTGCACACCTGTCAACTCCATGTCTGCTCTCAAAGTGCCTGGCCGTGTATCCTCCCACAAATGCATTATGGCCTGCCTCTGCTCGCACAGCCGCTCCACCATGTGCAGGGTGGAGTTCCACCTTGTTGCAATGTCGATAATGAGGCGGTGGTTGGGAAGGTGGAGCAATCGCTGCAGCTTCTGCATACGAACGGAGTGTACAGGCGACCGGCGGATGTGCGCGCACAGTCTTCGCACCTTCTGGAGCAGGGCTGTTAACTCCGGATAATTTTTGAGGAAGCACTGCACCACCAGGTTCAAGGTGTGAGCCAAGAAAGGTATGTGGCTGAGTTTTGAAAGGGCTATGGCTGCCACAAAATTACGGCCGTTATCACTAACTACCTTGCCTGCCTCAAGATGTACACTGCCCAGCCATGACTCAGTTTGTCGCTTCAAGTACTCGGCCAGCACCTCGGCGGTGTGTCTGTCGCCCAAACACATCATCTGCAACACAGCCTGCTGACGCTTTCCACTAGCTGCTCGATAGGGGGACACATCGTGTGCAACAGTGGCAGCTGCAGATGGAGTGCTCGTACGACTGCGCTCTGTGGACGAGCTTTCGCTTCTGGAGGAGGAGGGTCGAACGCCTACAGCCAACTGTTTCCTATACCGTGGGCTAGGCAGCACTGTCCCACCACCGCTGTCCCCTGTGGACCCTGCATCCACCACATTAACCCAGTGCGCAGTGATGGACACGTAACGGCCCTGGCCATGCCGACTGGACCATGCATCAGTTGTGAGGTGCACCTTTCCGCTCACTGACTGCTTGAGTGCATGGACAATGCGGTCTTTCACATGATGGTGGAGGGCTGGGATGGCTTTGCGAGAGAAGAAGTGGCGACTGGGTAGGTCATAGCGTGGTACTGCATAGGCCATGAGTTCGCGGAAAGCTGTGCTTTCCACCAACCGAAAGGGCATCATCTCAAACGAGATTAGTTTGGCAATGTGGGCGTTCAAACCCAGTGTACGCGAATGAGAGACTGAGTACTTTCTTGACCTACTCATAGTGTCTGGGAGGGTGAGCTGGACTTGAGAGCTGCAAATGGTGGAAGTAGCGGTGGACAGGGCGGACTGAGAAAGGGTTGATGATGGTGATGGAGTTGGTGTTCTTCCTGATGGCCTAGAATCAGTCTTTCGTTGATATAACAGTGGGATTCCCTGACTGCTGTGGTCTTGCAACGACACCTCAACATTTGCTGCTGTGCTAACCGGTGGGCTTACAGTGGGGGAAACAATGTAGCGTTGCTGACTACCTTCGTTGTGATCAGTTGCACATGTGGCACTTGAGGTTTGGTGTTGTGTCCACGCTTGCAAGTGCATGCTGGTTAAATGTCTAAGCATGCAACTGGTATTCAAATTTTTCAGATTTTTCCCTCGGCTAAAGGTCTTTGCGCACTTCTTACAGATAACCTTGGCCTGATCATGAGGATTTTGTTCAAAAAAGTGCCACACTGCACTCTTCCTACTTTGGCAGACATTTTGCGGCCTAGCACGCTGTGATCTTTTGACCCTCTGGACAAGCTGTCCAGCAACTCTTTTGATGTTTGGAACCTGTCTTTGGAGTGCTCCGGGCCTGCCAGATAACAGCTGTTGCGATGTCGATGTCTGCTGTGGATGCTCCTCATCTGAGCTATTGGAAGCAGCACCCTCTTCCCCCAATGGATGCCAATCTGGGTCAACAACTGGGTCATCCATCACCTCCTCTTCTATGTCATGTGCACCTTCCTCTGTGTCACCGTGTATGGTGGTATAGTGTGCGGGAAGGGGCACCTGAGTCTCATCAGGGTCAGAATCTGGCTCTGTACACTGCGAGGACAATGTAGTGCTCTGAGTGAATATACCAGCAGAATCATCCATCAGCGGCTGTGCATCAGTGCACTCCATGTCAGATTCATCTTGGCCTGGGTAATTCACCATTTCACTTGATAATCCAGGCATGGTATGTGAAAACAGCTCCATGGAGTAATCAGTAGTATGGCCTGCGTCATCCTTCAATCTTGGTTGGGGTGAAGGACACAAGGAAAGGTGTGGTTCATGAACATGAGCCTCCAATGACGACTCAGTGCTTTTACTTTTTACAACTGAAGAAGAGGAGGCGATAGAGCTGGAGGCTGAGTCAGCAATGTAAGACAAAACTTTTTCCTGATGCTCTGGCTTTAAAAGCGGTTTGCCAACTCCTAGAAAACTAAGCGTTCGAGGCCTTATGTAGCCAGACAATGACGCAGGGTCAGCACCTCCTGCATTCGGTCCTATTTTGCTCTTGCCACTACCATCAGATCCACCACCAACACCATCATTACCAGCTGCCAACCCCCGCCCAAATCCACGGCCTCTTCCACCAGCCTTCCTCATTTTTGGTAGAAATGTAGACAAAATCCAACAAACTATATAGTAATGTAAAACAAGGTACAAGGTGTCTATAGGACAGGGGAGATTTTGAATTTCTGCACACACTTTTGGACACTGGACACTTTTGGATTGTGTGAGGCCCACTGATATCTGAGCGCTATGTGACAGGCTCGATGGCACAGCTGTGACAAAAGTGACTAGAGGATAAGGGAGATTTTGAATCTCTGCACACACTTTTGGACACTGGACACTTTTGGATTGTGTGAGGCCCAATGAATATCTGAGCGCTATGTGACAGGCTCGATGGCACAGCTGTGACAAAAGTGACTAGAGGATAAGGGAGATTTTGAATTTCTGCACACACTTGTGGACAGTGGACACTTTTGGATTGTGTGAGGCCCACTGATATCTGAGCGCTATGTGACAGGCTCGATGGCACAGCTGTGACAAAAGTGACTAGAGGATAAGGGAGATTTTGAATCTCTGCACACACTTTTGGACACTGGACACTTTTGGATTGTATGAGGCCCAATGAATATCTGAGCGCTATGTGACAGGCTCGATGGCACAGCTGTGACAAAAGTGACTAGAGGATAAGGGAGATTTTGAATTTCTGCACACACTTGTGGACAGTGGACACATTTGGATTGTGTGAGGCCCACTGATATCTGAGCGCTATGTGACAGGCTCGATGGCACAGCTGTGACAAAAGTGACTAGAGGATAAGGGAGATTTTGAATCTCTGCACACACTTTTGGACACTGGACACTTTTGGATTGTGTGAGGCCCAATGAATATCTGAGCGCTATGTGACAGGCTCGATGGCACTGCTGTGACAAAAGTGACTAGAGGATAAGGGAGATTTTGAATTTCTGCACACACTTGTGGACAGTGGACACTTTTGGATTGTGTGAGGCCCACTGATATCTGAGCGCTATGTGACAGGCTCGATGGCACAGCTGTGACAAAAGTGACTAGAGGATAAGGGAGATTTTGAATCTCTGCACACACTTTTGGACACTGGACACTTTTGGATTGTGTGAGGCCCAATGAATATCTGAGCGCTATGTGACAGGCTCGATGGCACAGCTGTGACAAAAGTGACTAGAGGATAAGGGAGATTTTGAATTTCTGCACACACTTGTGGACAGTGGACACTTTTGGATTGTGTGAGGCCCACTGATATCTGAGCGCTATGTGACAGGCTCAATGGCACAGCTGTGACAAAAGTGACTAGAGGATAAGGGAGATTTTGAATCTCTGCACACACTTTTGGACACTGGACACTTTTGGATTGTGTGAGGCCCAATGAATATCTGAGCGCTATGTGACAGGCTCGATGGCACAGCTGTGACAAAAGTGACTAGAGGATAAGGGAGATTTTGAATTTCTGCACACACTTGTGGACAGTGGACACTTTTGGATTGTGTGAGGCCCAATGAATATCTGAGCGCTATGTGACAGGCTCGATGGCACAGCTGTGACAAAAGTGACTAGAGGATAAGGGAGATTTTGAATTTCTGCACACACTTGTGGACAGTGGACACTTTTGGATTGTGTGAGGCCCACTGATATCTGAGCGCTATGTGACAGGCTCGATGGCACAGCTGTGACAAAAGTGACTAGAGGATAAGGGAGATTGGATTGCTTTTAAAAAAGCAGTTTGCGGAGCAGTAGGTAAACAGCAATGCAGGAATGTCAGGAAGCCTTAGAAGGCAGCCCAACAACCAACACCACTGATACACCACTATATAGCCTCCCCTTGCACTGCACACACAGTGACTGGTGTGTTGTGCAGGCCAAATTGCTAGCAGCAGAAGCAGTTTTTTTTTCTTCTCAGCAGGACAAAAAAAAAAATTGGGATTGCTTTTAAAAAAGCAGTTTGCGGAGCAGTGGGTAAACAGCAATGCAGGAATGTCAGGAAGCCTTAGAAGGCAGCCCAACAACCAACACCACTGATACACCACTATATAGCCTCCCCTTGCACTGCACACACAGTGACTGGTGTGTTGTGCAGGCCAAATCGCTAACAGCAGAAGCAGTTTTTTTGTCTTCTTCCCTGCCTAACGCTCTCCCTACAGAATCAGCAGCAACCTCTCCCTATACTAAGATCAGCAGAAGTAAGATGGCGGTCGGCGTGCACGCCCTTTTATACCCCCTGTGACGCCCACCAAAGCAAGCCAATCACTTGCATGCCCTTCTGAAAGATGGTGGTGACCCGTGCCTATGTCATCATGTTGCCCACAGTGTCCGTGGATCCTGATTGGCTGAAAAAGAGCGCAAAACAAACTTTTGAAACGCGACTTTGGCGCGTAAGTCGCCGACCTCGTGGCCGACCTCATCCTAGGGTCGGGTTTCGTTTCATGAAACCCGACTTTGCCAAAAGACGGCGACTTTTGAATTTTTTCGACCCGTTTCGCTCAACTCTACTGTCTGTAATCCGCCAAAACCCTATCAAAACAAGAGCCAACAGCTGATAGGGAAAAAAGCCCTGAAGATGCTAGGCTTCAAAAAGACTATATCAGTACTCACGTATTTTCTGAAGACAGAGCAAAAAGGAATTCAGCTCACCCCAGCAAGGAATGGCAGAAATCAAGGAAAACAATGCAAAACAAAACCAAAACACAAATTCAAAAAGTAGAACAGAAAACTTTGCTTTTGAGGAGCAGGAATCATACTGGTCTCCTAGAATCCCTCAGAGAGATCACCAGCAAGGCAGAAGGCCGTCGGCTGCCTTATATCCAGTCAGTAATTCCCATCACCCAGTCATCATCATCCTGCCCAGGTGCTTGGTAATCAGCCTCACTACCTTCCTTCACAAGAAGAGGGAGTTCATCAGACCTCAATGGTGAAGGGGAAAATGAACTCACAACACTTCTCCCTACATGGAAAGGTGCCTTAAATACTTAGGGCCTTCGAGTTATTGGTTGGGGACATATCAGGAGTGCGCACGCTACTCTTTTAACCCTCCGTCAGGCGCAATATAGATTCTCCTCAGTTCAGGCGCAATGTGCCTGACAAGCACAGGTCAGAAAACCACCTATAGTAGCTACATATTTCAATTTCAGGACTATAGAAGTAGTCAGTGACCTTCATAGGAATGTATTAAAAGAGATTACACCAAATCAGATGCAAAAAAAAACATTTATTAACCATAAACTTATTAAAACTAAAAGTACCACTTTTCGGTAGTACCGCCAAATAGGCTCCAGTTATCTTTACTTAACTATTGCTTAAATATAAAATTGTGGAAAAAAACTTAAAGGATATTGCACTTAGATGTTACTTAATTATTTTCTACTCATCTTCAGTGGTTTCAATTGCAGCAGAAGCAGCACAGGTACACTTAGAAAAGCAAGGCTGGCAGACGAAAGTTGCATGGGAAAGGCAGATTGATTCTTTACATATTTTGCAGTCATATTTAGAAAGCCTTCTGAAACCAGATACAAATGAGCAGGTAGTACAACTGCGTCTTTTAGAAGGTGGTAGAGTCGGTGTTTGTTCTGGAACGTCCTTGGGACGTCCTTTGTATTTTTATCTTTGCCCAAATAATAAGCTAGATCTGTGTCTGTTTCCTCTGTATCAGTGTCATCACCATCCTGCACTGTCCCAGAATCAGTGTTACATTCTGCTACCTCATCGTCAGATGAAATGTCACTAGATTCCTCTAAATCCTCAGTTACTGCTGGTTCTTCCTCATCATCTTCTAACAAAAAAATCTTCATTTCTTCTAAATGAAGGGGTTTAGATGAATCATACTGTTTTCTGGCCATTGCAGCAGAAAATCTGAAGCAAGAGAGAAAGAGTATGTGTTAGGGCGCAATGTGCCTTAGAAGCCACCCTCCTTTTGTCTAAGAAAACAGTACTTATGTACACTAACTTAGCATTAATCCTTCATAAAACAAGCTAAATACACAATCGTGATGAATAAAAAAAGAAAATACTAACCTTTCAATTTGTGTTGAAATCAGGCGCAATGTGCCTGAGAAGCCAAAGTGTTGATATCTGCTCACTAGAAGGTCTGCTGAGTCACTGTGATATCAGGTTTCACAGAGCCTGTAGAGTCAGGAGATAACTAGGAGGGGTGGGGTTTTCTGATAAGTGGGCAAGGAGAGAGAAGTGAAACTAATTACTGTGTGCCTGTCAGATCTATTGCGCCTGACGGAGGGATTATTATGAAGCGGGGAGCACGCATGTGCACCCTAAGTGCACTTTCAGGAGACCTGTATTCCCTCAGGACAGCGCCGTGGTACAGATGAGCGGATCAATGTGCAGAAGATTCAATTTGAGTAAAATTTCTGAAATTTGTGGTTCCAAGCAAATTCGAACAATTTGTGATTAGAGTCTCAAGGACCGGCAAAAAAGATGCCCATTGCTATTTCACACATGCTACCTGTTCAGTTTGTAAAGGCATCATGAGTGGCTGGAGGGGCTTCCGAATAATGCCCTGCATCAAGCTGATTACACAATGCCAAGAAAGTGTACAGATTTTGCAACTCCTCTAACTCCAATTTCTGAATTCAAAGCGATCCACCTGTTTCTATTTTTTTAAGTAGATTTTTTTAAGTAGAAAAATCTACTTAGAGTGAACCTGACAGCCGATAAATGCTGCCAAATCCACAGTCAGAATGTATCACACAGTGGTTGGCTGCAGGATTTCAGCTGTATATGTTAAACTCTGAATGACTGCAGTATTTCAGAGGAAAACATAATTTAAAAGCTGCTGGGGACTGAGCTGTACTGTAGACTAGTCAGAAAGGCAAGTCCCCAGTGACTTCTCCATACCCGCTGCCCTGAATTGACAAGTCTCTGCCTACAAACACATACATAGATACTTGTCCATTCAGGGCAGCTGGCAAGAAGATGTCATGGTAGCCTAGGTAACTTTAGGCAAAAACCCCGGGACCCCTGCGATGTCCCTCAGACTAGAGGAACCCTGTCTGTCCCTCTACCCAGGGTTTACACTGAAGGTGTGCCTGCCTGAGCCTCCACCCTGTCCCTGTCTCCTGTCCAGCCCTAAGCTGAACCCACCACCCTCCACCCAGTGAGGGGACCAGACACCAGACCCCACAAATACGTATGGACAGGGGTAAAAGAAACACCACACAGTTAATACACAAGGGAATACAATAATGTGCAAGGGCAACCAAATATATATATAACAGATTGGAGAAAGAACCACTGAGGGATATACTGCACCAGATATCAGACGCTCCAACACCACCACTGCTGACCGGTATTGCTAGCACTAGGCTAAAGCTATAGTCGGCGACGCCCATAGTCAGGACGAACTATTTAAAGACCAAGGGCGTGGCCCAGCCCTCAGCCAGCATGACAACCTGGTTAACCCTATCCCGACTGGAACAGAATACCCAACAGGGTATTACCGCTGTCTGCCGGACACCCTGGTGTGAACAGTGTCCGACATGACAGAAGAAGCCACTGGGGACCCACCTGTCCAAATAGTCTAGAGCGCGGCTATTAAACTATGTTTTTCTCTGAAATGCTGCAGTGTTTCTAAATTAAGCATACAGTATATCACACTTTGATACAATGTAAAGTTGTCAGAGTACAGCTTGTATGAAAGTGTAAATTTGGTGTACCCTCTAAATAATTTAACACACAGTCATTAATGTCTAAACCGCTGGACACAAAAGTCGGTACACTCTTAAGTGAAAATCGCCCAATTGTGCTCAAAGTGTCAATATTTTTTGTAGCAATCATTATTTTCAAGCACTGCCTTCACTCCCTTGGGCATGGCATCCACTAGAGCACCGGCGGAGGTGCCTGAGCAGTAGCATCTATCTCTTACCAATAGATGCTATTTCACAAGTGATGCCATCATTTTGCTGGAGGAAAAAAAATGTGGCATCAGCAAAATGGCATAGGCGGCGGCACTCACGTAGCACGATCTATCCGCTTGCCGCTTGCATTTTGCTGGATGTGATTTTTTCTTTCTAACCCCACAATATTAAATGCATTATGTAAAGAATCTTATTAACTGTAAACTGAAAATAAAGATCAAACAACAACCACAAAATGGATTTCATCAACCAAGGTGTCATTTAAATCAGTATAAGGCTGGAGTCACACACAACTATAAAAAATCGGACCGTTTTTGACGGACCAAAATCGCACAAATGTTTCATGAACAGTCATCCGTATGTCATCCGATTTTAATGCGAGGATGTGATTTTGTTGCATCTAAGCATCCGTTTGACATCCGTGTGACATCCGTCTGCCGAGATTTTCTCGCAGGTTTGCAAAATGGACATATAATGGAGCCCAGCGACAGGTTAAAACCAAAATGAAAGAATAGATAGATACACATAGAATATATATAAATACTATATATATATATATACATGTCATTGAGATATATATATATATATATATATATATATATATATACAGTTGTGGCCAAAAGTATTGACACCCCTGCAATTCTGACAGATAATACTCAGTTTCTTCCTGAAAATGATTGCAAACACAAATTCTTTGGCATTATTATCTTCATTTAATTTGTCTTAAATGAAAAAACACAAAAGAGAATGAAGCAAAAAGCAAAACATTGATCATTTCACACAAAACTCCAAAAATGGGCCAGACAAAAGTATTGGCACCCTCAGCCTAATACTTGGTTGCACAACCTTTAGACAAAATAACTGCGACCAACCGCTTCCGGTAACCATCAATGAGTTTCTTACAATGCTCTGCTGGAATTTTAGACCATTCTTCTTTGGCAAACTGCTCCAGGTCCCTGATATTTGAAGGGTGCCTTCTCCAAACTGCCATTTTTAGATCTCTCCACAAGTGTTCTATGGGATTCAGGTCTGGACTCATTGCTGGCCACCTTAGAAGTCTCCAGTGCTTTCTCTTAAACCATTTTCTAGTGCTTTTTGAAGTGTGTTTTGGGTCATTGTCCTGCTGGAAGACCCATGACCTCTGAGGGAGACCCAGCTTTCTCACACTGGGCCCTACATTATGCTGCAAAGTTTGTTTGTAGTCTTCAGACTTCATAATGCCATGCACACGGTCAAGCAGTCCAGTGCCAGAGGCAGCAAAGCAAGCCCAAAACATCAGGGAACCTCTGCCATGTTTGACTGTAGGGACCGTGTTCTTTTCTTTGAATGCCTCTTTTTTTCTCCTGTAAACTCTATGTTGATGCCTTTGCCCAAAAACCTCTACATTTGTCTCATCTGACCAGAGAACATTCTTCCAAAACGTTTTAGGCTTTTTCAGGTAAGGTTTGGCAAACTCCAGCCTGGCTTTTTTATGTCTCGGGGTAAGAAGTGGGGTTTTCCTGGGTCTCCTACCATACAGTCCCTTTTCATTCAGACGCCGACGGATAGTACGGGTTGACACTGTCGTACCCTCGGACTGCAGGGTAGCTTGAACTTGTTTGGATGTTAGTCGAGGTTCTTTATCCAACATCCGCACAATCTTACGTTGAAATCTCTTGTCAATTTTTCTTTTCCGTCCACATCTAGGGAGGTTAGCCACAGTGCCATGGGCTTTAAACTTCTTGATGACACTGCGCACTGTAGACACAGGAACATTCTGGTCTTTGGAGATGGACTTGTGGCCTTGAGATTGCTCATGCTTCCACACAATTTGGTTTCTCAAGTCCTCAGACAGTTCTTTGGTTTTCTTTCTTTTCTCCATGTTCAATGTGGTACACACAAGGACACAGGACAGAGGTTGAGTCAACTTTAATCCATGTCAACTGGCTGCAAGTGTGATTTAGTTATTGCCAACACCTGTTAGGTGCCACAGGTAAGTTACAGGTGCTGTTAATTACACAAATTAGAGAAGCATCACATGATTTTTCGAACAGTGCCAATACTTTTGTCCACCCTCTTTTTTATGTTTGGTGTGGAATTATATCCAATTTGGCTTTAGGACAATTCTTTTTGTGTTTTTTCATTTAAGACAAATTAAATGAAGATAATAATAGCAAAGAATTTGTGTTTGTAATAATTTTCAGGAAAATTTGCTGTCAGGTTTCCTTTACTGATCCATTTCCTAATGACCCTCCAAATTGTATCATAAATAATTATACTTTTTGATCAGCACAACATAACACTGATAATGAATTTAAAGAGACTGAACATTCTGTGAGATTATGAAGATTAAAAAATTCATGGGATTAGAGTGATTGACAAAAATGGGAAGAGAAAATCATGAGTGATGATGGACAATGTACACATGGAATGCTTGAACTGCAGATGTCAGAGCAAATGATGGATTACATGTGCAGTGAAGATAGAAACTTTTCTTAGGAATTTTTTATTTTAAAGCTGTAACACTGTGGAACATAGAAATACTATAATGATAGGACAAAAGTAATTAAGTAAAATATATCTGAATTGTGCAAATGAATGAATCAAGTGAACAGTAACAGAATTATTTGTAAAAAAAAATAGAAGAGAAAATATGAAATGAATGTAAATGTAGTTGTACACAAATTAAAATACTAAATGGAAATATAAAATAAAATATAAAAAAATATATTTCTTCTTCTGCAATTTGGGGTCTTATTTCTTATTTTTCTACCTTGTTCTACTGTTATAACCCTTTCCCAACATCAGCTGTAGAAATATGGCAAAGCAGACAATACGTTACCTCAAACATCTTATGTCATAATAATTTTGAATGAACACAAGCAAAGCCAGCTGCATCATCAGTGGGTGTTAGCTTTATATTATAGCTGACATCCTGCTGCAATGGCCATTTAACCCTTCAGATGCCACTGTCAATTTGAGGAAGAGGACTCTTTCTTTAACACTATCAGCGCCCCATGAACGTGTGTTGTGTATGTTTGTCATGGCAACCCCATGCCAAGTATTGAGATCAGCCAGTTACAGTGGCATGTTAGGCCCTGCCATAAATCTAACAGGTCTCTTGCCAATGTTAAACTGGCAGTTCCGGTACCATACAATACATAAGTATTGCAGGGTTTTAAACTGGAAATCAGTGTAAGTTGAAGTACTGTAATGGGACTAAGAAGAAAAAAGGACATTAAAATTAGCAAAAATATAAAAGAAATCTAAAAATAATGAAAAAATGTTTTGCAACTAAAAATGCTGCTTTTATGTTAAAACATAAGTAAATAAACAGTACATATATTTGGTAAAGTATCCTTGCATTAGAAAAATGACCTGAACGATAAAATTCTACAGTAAACACTGTAAGAAAGAAAAAGGCAAAACATATATAGCCTTTTCATCATATGGAGGTAACGACAAGCTTCGGAAGCTGATAATCCATTGAGGCACATGGCCAGGTGCCCGGGGGGCTCCCAACCTGGCTTCTCTGAACATCTCCATGGGTTCAGTGAAGGTCAATGGAGCAGATTTGTATTCTTCCAGCTAGGGACGTGGTTCCTTATGCTGGCATCCTGTAGAATGTCAAATCTGTGTTCCCCTTGATGGAGCCATGATGCCTTGACTGTTGTTCTGTAGAACCTCTTGTTTTTGCAGAAGGATAGAAATCCCTTTTTACACCCTCATCTGTGGTTCAGGTCATCATCCACAGGTCAGGAGGAGGTGGGATGAGATTAACCATCATTGTTTAGCATTGAATCAATCTGTATAGTTTGTACTCCACTGTTTTGCAGGTCAACAAGCTACATGGACTTATACAATGGGTAATCAATAAATTAGTAAACATTGATTGTTCAATGATCCTGTGTCCTTGTCCTCCAAAGACAGTGACACAATAAACTGTAGGAGCTGATATAAGAGATAAATAGTAGATATTGAAATATTCACAAACATCAATTTCAGACTCACATGAGAACAGTCTATGTTTCTTGACCCACCAAAGAAAAACACATAAATTCAATAGTCAATGTTCAGACAATAGCCTATGTCTTCTGGCCTACTGAAAATATACATCTGGTTTAATTAAGATGGAATGTTGTGTTGTCAAACCTTAACTTCTAGCTTCATGAGTGCAGCACCCTTGCTTTTATCATGACAGATAAATCTATTGGGAAAATAAACCTTAACCATAAATAAAGGAGACAAATCAATGTACATGGATGCTGTATGGTGTCTTCATGCTTCTTGGTTCCTACTATAGATTATAGGATCTTTTGAAATTAAAATTTGCTGGCTTTGCCAAATTATCCCTAAGAATTTGATTTGTGACAAATAAAATTGTGCAAATCTCAATACTGGAAAGCTTGTAATTGATAAAAAGATAAACATGGGGGAGAGGAGAAAGAGCGAGAACCCAGCTGATACTAAGAGCTTGCACTCTATAGAAGCAAGAGGTACCCCAAGTAAAAGCTTACATACTACAGAAGAGATAAAGCAAGAACCCTGGTGATCATTAGAGGTTACATTCTATAGGAGAGAGGAATAAATAGTGAGAGAACATTGTAGACTGTGAGAGCTTACACTGTACAACCAAGTATGAAAGAGAAAGGGGACCCTGCTGACAATAATAGCCTATCCATTACAGAAGAAAGAAAGAGGACCCCGCTGACCATAAGAGCTTACACATTACAAAATAAAGAAAGAGAAAGAAGACCCTGCAGACCATAAGCGCTTACACTCTACAAAAGAACAGACTTACCCAGTAACTCTGGGGATGGAAAGTATCTCTGCCGTTTGAACTGTGCTACACTGAGAACCACTGATCTGTGATTGGTATGATAATCTGCAAGATGTCATAGCAGAAGGGCACGGGGCAATTTGTTCATCAAAGCAGTGTGGGAGATGGCACCAAGTAACTTTATTTTAATGTGAACCATGACTCACATCGCAAAGTTGTCATATTCACTTAAAACCACAAATTTCAGAAAATTTGGCTGAAACTTGATCCTAAGTGGATTGATCAGTTCATCTCTATTACCTACATGAGAAACTGTATAGCTGTTAGAAGTATCTTTCATAACTCCTTTATAGCTCCAGAAGATATAATGGGTAAATATTGCTACACATGTGCACAATATATCTTTAAACTGATGCTGACAAAAATGTATTCTGGAAATTATAAGAAGCAAGTTTAGAATTTCCTTTTTTTAGATCATCTATTTAGAACTATCAGCTTTGAGGCTTTGTAACTATTATTATTTTCTTTCCTTAAAAAAGTTTCAATATGTACAGACTATAGGAAAGAAAGAGCGCAATAGGGTCTTATCTGGGTAATTATTGGAAGAAATAACAGAAATCTACTCACCCTTTCCAGGAGAGATTAAGGCATATAGATCAATTGTCAGCTTGCTGCATGTCCAAAGGTCCACTCCGTGACCGCCCGTATAAATCCTTAATGGAATAAAATTCTTGGACTTGTGTTCGCTGCTTAACAAAGTAACACATCCAGGTTGCATAAAAAGTGTAACCATTTATTTGCCAACGCGTTTCGAAGTACATTACACTTCTTCCTCAGGGGATGACATGTCATCCCTTGAGGAAGAAGTGTAATGTACTTCGAAACGCGTTGGTAAACAAATGGTTACACTTTTTATACAACCTGGATGTGATACTTTGTTAAGCAGCGCACACAAGTCCAAGAATTTTATTCCATTAAGGATTTATCCTTAAAAAAGTTAACATTATAAATCAACTTAATTGCAGACTGAACCCTTATAAATTGCAAATAGTTACTGCATCGTCTACGAGTGATTGAACTAAAGCTTAGCTTAGCTAATGGAGCACATTTTCAATCTGTCGCTACCAGAAAACAGAGGACTCTCAATTCTGAATATTTTTCTACCAGAAAACTGTAATTTTTTCAGCTGTGTAGGTCTCTTCTGACCTAACAGCATTTTAATTCTCACCTGTTCCTATGCTTTTTCTCGCCTCCCATACAGCAGGTTCTCTTACCTCTGGATGCCCTACCCTTTGCAGAACCTTTAAATATTTAATCAATGCAGTGCCACAGCTGGGTTACTATTCTATATTTATCCACCATCCCTTTTCTTTTTCTCATGCTTAAAGGTCACCTTTTCAAGTAGCTTTCAGAGCAACAAGAGTAATTTCTCTACTTGTTCTTATCCAAGCAAATGAATAATGGATAGAGAAGTACAACACAGTTTTTGCAGGATTTGACACTTACATACAGCAAAATTCAGCATCTCAATTTAAGAAATTGGACATACAAGGGCGCAATGTCTAAATAACGGTTAGCTACCCCAGCAACTTTCAGATCTTCTTTCAGAACTTCTGTGAGTTAAGGCAAATTTGTCAAAGACGGGAACATAAACCATTTCTCTTTGAAGTGCTAATTAACAAGCTGACAGCCATAGACAGGAAACGTTCAGGGAGAAAAGAGCCCAACAGCAAACAGTAAAGGTGATTCATAAAGTTCAAAACGTACAGAAGTTCTAAAGATTTTACCATATTTTATACCTATAAAACAGTAGTAGTATTAAGAATAATAATAATACAATAATATAATAATAATGCCTACTATAACAATAGTGAAGGGCTTGTTCGGACACAGTATACTGACACCAGGCACCCTCAACTGTTACATAATATTTACCATATGTAAACACATTGGGGTCTGTTCATCAAGACCGACGATTCTCTCATTTCGGACCAGATGCTCCTGATTTATCAATAGGCACAAGTCTCTTTATTACCAGGCGAGGCGCATAGATGTATACGCCTCACCAAAAATCTGACTCTATCCCAAATGGATTACAAATATTCTAAACGGACAGTATAGAGCAATGCAGAAAAATTGCACTGAGGGTGTTGATTTTTTAAAAGAAGGTGCAGGTGCAATGAAGCAAAAAACTTGGTTAGGTAACTCTTTGGTAAAGTCAAAAAGTCATCAACTTGCATCAGAGGACCCAAGATGCGTAAAGAAAACATTACTCACCTATCGGCCTCGACTGTTAACATCTGATAAAAAGGATTCATCAATGCATGCTGCTTATGCAAAGTTCTAACCATTCCATCCATATAGTCAATGATCCTAATCTCAATTCATCTGATCAGAAAATGTTTTTCAACTGCACAGTGATCCAATTTTTTAGGGCCTTTGCCTACAAGATTCTTTCCTTTCTGTCGCTTTAGACAGTAATTGTACTTAAACTTTTCGCCTGCTGTTAAAGTCAATTTATGCTAAGAAACAATGAGTTTTGATAGATGCAAGGTTAGAAGTTCTTGAAATAATGCCCCTTGTTAAGGTACTGTCACACTTAGCGATGCACCAGTGATCCTGACAACGATATGGATTGCTGGTGCATCGCTAAGTGGTCGCTAGTGAGCTGCCACACAGGCAGATCTCACCAGTGACATAGCAGCGGTCTGGGGTCGCTACTTACCTGTCAGACGAGGCGATCCTGATGTCCTGCCGCCCGCGTCCATCCGTCGCTCGTCGGCTCCACAGGAAGCCCAGCAGGAAGCTGACGACGAGAAACGGATGTTCTCGCGCGATCAGCGATCATCGCGGGGGAGCCGGTCGGAGGTAAGTATCACACATAGCGATATCGCTAGCAATATCACTGCTGCGTCACAAAACCAGTGACGTTACAGCGATATTGCTAGCGATATCGCTATGTGTAATGGGGGCTTTAGACTAACAAGATTGTTCAATTTACAATGCTCAATCTGAGGCAGATATGGGCCTGTTCCATGGAAAACTTTCTAACATGATTTTATATTATACTGCACTTTGGGAAATGAGACTAATTTCCATAAATGGAAGCTGCAATTAAAAAGGGGAAAGTATCCAAGTGACTATTCAGTGTTTAACATGAAACATAGAAAATTTCTTGCTCAGTTGTAATCATTAGATACATCCACCTAGATCAATTTATATTCAATTCATATTCAACATTTTAAGCAATCATTTTACAATATCTAAGTTAAAAAGAAATTTGTACAATTTAGGTTACATAGTTTCATAGGTTGAAAAAGACCTAAATCCATCCAGCTCAACCTTTTTCAACAATTATTCATTTTTTGTCACTAAATTATGTATAACCCACCTGTGTACTGAGGAAATTGTCCAGCCCTTTTTTAAAAGCTGTTATAGTGTCTGCCATTTCTACCTCTTGTGGTCGGGCATTCCACAGTCTGACTGCTCTAACTGTAAAGAACTCTTTCCTATTTAGCTGCCATAATCGTTTTTCTTCCACCTGTAATGAGTGCCCCCTGGTCCTTAGTATGGTCTTTGGAAGGAATAAGTCATGTGCCAGTGTTTTGTATTGACTATACATGTATTTATACATATAAATGGAATCTCATCTGAGATGTCTTTTTTCTTAGCTAGCCAAGCCCTACTTTTCCAATCTCTCATCATATGAGGCTTTCCATCACTTGTAATACTCAAATTGCCTGCCTCTGAACTGACTAACTTATGAATATCCTTTTTAAAATGTGGAGTCAAAAACTGGATCCCATATTTTAGATGGGGCCTGACCAGTGATTTATAGAGGAATATCAATACATTGGGATCACAAGATTTTATCTCTCTTTTTATGCACCCTAAAATCTTGATTGCTTTTGCAGCTGCTGCTTGACATTGAGTACTGCTGCTCAGCTTACTTGTTACCAGAATATCCAAGCCCTGCTCCTGCTCTGTAGTCCCAAGTGTGCTTTTACTTAATTTATATACAGCATAAGAATTACTTTATCCTACAGTATGTTCATTACTCTACATTTATCAACAATAAATATAATTTTACAAGTGTTGTCAAGGTCAGTTTTTAATATACTTCATAATCTAGTGTCGTCAGCAAAGACTGACGCTTTACTCACAAGATCATGAATAGATAGATTAAAAAGGATTGGCCATAGCACAGATCCCTGTAGTACCCCACTGCTGAATATATCCCATTTAGAGAATGAACCATTTACAATTACTCTTTATTTCCTGTGTTTCTGCCAGTTCTTTACCCAGCTGCGTGTAGTTTCCCCTAGTCCTTGCTTCTTTACCTTCATTATATGGTTGTTATGTGGAACAGTATCAAATGCATTAGCAAAGTTCAGATAAATCACACCAGCTGCATTACCAACATCCAGATTTGCACTCACCTCCTCATAGAAACCCAACATGACCTATCTTTTATGAATCCATACTGGTTGTCATTTACTATATTATCTGCAATATATCTCTACATGTCATCTCTTATGATGCCCTCAAAAATGTACACACTAGTGATATCAGACTTACCACAGAGTAGTTGCCTGGATCCACCTTCTTACCTCACCTAATAATGGGTACCACGTCAGCCATTCTCCAATTTTGTGGTATCAAACCTTTTACAACAGAGCGTTAAAAAAATGAAATATATATCGGTTTGTCAATTGCTCACCTCAATTCCCTCAGTATTCATGGATGAATGCCATCTAGCCTGGGGGAATTTGTCAATGTTTAATTTGCTCAGATGCAAGCAAACTTCTTTTGGCATCAAATTAGTTATATCAGTGGTGAACTTTGATTTTTGCATTGTTGAATGATCCTTGAAACAGTCAGTTCATTGGTGAACATGGATGAAAAGTTCCAGTTTAATATCTCAGCCTTTTCTTTGTCCTCTATAATTATCATCATTTAAAGGGCCAACACCATCCTTTTTTTTCTTTTTGGCATTGATATATTTATACATTTTTTGGGGATTTATTGTAATGTCGCTGACGATTTGTCTTTCAGTTTATAACTTTGCTAGCTTGATTTCATGTTTAAATTTCTTATTGAGATTTTTATACTCCTGAAATGGAACCAGGGGAAGAGTCTTGAGGAGATCATTTGCATATTCCCAGTGCCTTCTGGGATAAGTGAAGAGTCTCCGCGAGCTCAACGATCACTGGGTTTTGGCCGTTGCAGCTGAAAAGAGGAAATCGGAAAACCAGGGGAAGAGTCTTGAGAAGATCATTTGCATATTCCCAGTGCCTTCTGGGATAAGTGAAAAGTCTCCGCGAGCTCAACGATCACTGGGTTTTGGCCATTGCAGCTGAAAAGAGGAAATCGGAAAACCAGGGGAAGAGTCTTGAGGAGATCATTTGCATATTCCCAGTGCCTTCTGGGATAAGTGAAGAGTCTCCGCGAGCTCAACGATCACTGGGTTTTGGCCGTTGCAGCTGAAAAGAGGAAATTGGAAATTTGGCTCATCTTTCATCGTGTTTAAGAAATCTCAAGATGGAAGAGGCCAGGAGCCATTTGGTGAGCTGCATTTCTTGCTACATGTTCACAGATTTACCAGTGGAAAAGCCAAACTTCATATGCCACAAATGCAAGCTTGTGTCCCTGTTGGAGGAAAAGTTGCAAAATCTCGAAGAGAGGTTGGCTACGTTGAAGATCATTAAGGAAGGTGAAGAGTTCTTGGACAGAGCAGAATTATCTCTTCATGTTACAGAAAGAGAAGAAATTCGAAGTGCACCTGAAGAAACAGAGGAATGGAGACATGTGACCCAGAGAAGCAGGAGGATCAGGAGGCAGTCAGCACCCATACTGCTCAGAAACCAGTACCAGGCTCTCACGCAGGAAAACGATGAAGAAATACATCAGGATAAGACTTTGCCAACAAACAGCAACCTTGTACGCCTTCAGAGTCCTCCTGGATGGAGAAAGAAAAATGTTGTGAAGAAGAAACGGAGAGTGGTGGTCATGGGGGATTCCCTGCTGAGAGGAACAGAGGCCGCTATCTGCAGACCGGATATAACTACAAGAGAAATGTGCTGTCTTCCAGGTGCAAAAATTAAAGATGTGTCTGACAGGATATCAGGACTCTTCAGACCTACAGATGACTACCCATTCCTGCTACTACATGTGGGGACAAATGACACCGCAAGAAACGACCTGGAAATCATCTGCAGAGACTTTGAAGACTTAGGCAAGAAAGTGAAAGAACTGGGAGCGCAGGTGGTCTTCTCTTCCATCCTCCCAGTGGAAGGCCATGGAACAAGGAGGTGGAATAAGATTCTGCAGGTGAACAACTGGCTACGTCGATGGTGCAGTCGGCAACGATTTGGATTTCTGGATCACGGAGTGAACTACTTATACGATGGACTACTTGCTAGAGATGGGGTGCACCTTACGAAGACTGGAAAGCATGTATTTGGAAGTCGCCTTGCTACACTTGTAAGGAGAGCTTTAAACTAGAACAACATGGGAAGGGAAGCAAAAGACCAGAAAAAGCCATACACCTGACAAATGCTATTGAGAACTCTGCTATTAGAAGTGGAAAGGAAGAACAAAGACGAAAGAATCTAATTAATAAAAATATTGGAGAAAGAGAAACCAATCACAAACTAAAATGTTTCTATACTAATGCACAAAGCATGGGCAACAAACAAGGAGAATTGGAACTACTAACACAGGAACAGAAATATGATGTAATTGGAATCACTGAAACTTGGTGGGACAATACACATGATTGGAATACAAGACTAGAAGGATACAACTTATTTGCAAGAAACAGACTTGATAAACGAGGAGGGGGTGTCGCATTGTATGTTCGAAACGCGTATATCTGCACAGAGATTGAAGCTTCAGAGACTGGGAGTTCTGTGGAAACTGTTTGGGTAAGAATACAAGGACAGAACAATGGAAAGGACACCATTGTAGGCATTTACTACAGGCCGCCTGTGCAAGCTGAAGATATAGATGAACTCTTTATGCATCAGATGGCCAAGTTCTCCAAAAAATATGACATAGTTGTCATGGGAGATTTCAACTATCCAGACATTTGTTGGGAATCTCTCTCAGGCAAAACTAACAGGTCAAGGAAATTCTTATCCTCTCTTGCTGACAACTTTATCTTCCAAAAGGTAAGGGAGAAAACAAGGGGAACTGCTACCTTGGATCTAATCCTTATAAACAGGGAGGAAATGGTTGAGGAGGTAAAAGTGGCTGGGACCCTAGGAGGTAGCGACCATGCTATTTTAGAATTTTGGATTACTAGAGGTGGAAGACCTGTGAAGACTCAGACGTCAAGGTTAGATTTCAGAAAGGCAGATTTTAAGGGATTCAGAAAGAGAATTGGAGGGATCCAATGGCTGGATATCCTTAAAGACAAAAATGTCCAGGAAGGATGGGAAATTTTGAAAAATGAAATTCTCAAAGCACAGTTGTTAACAATTCCGAAAAGAGGGAAGAATAGGAAGCATTTAAGGAAACCAGGATGGATGAACACAGAACTTAAGCACATGCTAAAAAGGAAGAAAAAAATGTTTATAAAATGGAAAGAGGGAGGCATATCTAAAGAAGAATATAATGCTGTCTGCAGAACCTGCAGGGCACAAATCAGATTATCTAAAGCTGAAAATGAACTGAGGCTTGCAAGAGATGTCAAAAGCAATAATAAAGGATTTTGGGGATATGTCAAAAGTAAAAGAAAAGTAAAAGATGCTATAGGATTTTTACAGGATGAAAATGATGAAATGGTAAGACAGGATGTTGAGAAGGCTGAACTTTTAAATTCCTATTTTGCATCTGTTTTCTCTCAGAAAGGAAATGCAACATCAACTGTTATTCACTGTCCTATTAAGGGAATAGAAGAATCCAGGATATCTATAAACAGAAAGATAGTGAGGAAACACTTAGCTAACCTAAATGAATTCAAGTCTCCAGGTCCAGATGAATTACACCCCAGAGTACTGAAGGAGATAGCAGAAGAAATTTTTGAACCCCTCTCCATAATCTTTGAAAATTCTTGGAGAACAGGAGAAGTGCCAGAAGACTGGAGAAGAGCAAATGTTGTTCCTATCTTCAAAAAGGGGATGAAGGTGGACCCAGGCAACTATAGGCCGGTGAGTCTGACTTCTATACCAGGAAAGATCTTTGAACAAATTATTAAACAACATGTATGTCAATACCTGGATAAGAATGAAGTGATTAAACAGAGTCAGCATGGGTTTCTAACTAATAAGTCATGTCAGACTAACTTAATTTCCTTCTATGACGGTATCACTGATTGGGTGGATCAAGGAAATGCTGTAGATATAGTATATCTTGACTTCAGCAAAGCATTTGACAAAGTCTCTCATACAATCCTTATTGAAAAAATGACTAAGTATGGAATGGACAAGGCAACTGTTAGGTGGATTCATAACTGGCTTAGTGATCGGACCCAAAGAGTGGTCGTAAATGGCTGCACATCCAGTTGGAAGAATGTCTCAAGTGGGGTACCACAGGGCTCTGTCCTGGGCCCTGTATTGTTCAACATCTTTATCAACGATTTAGATGAAGGAATTGAGGGTAAACTGATTAAATTTGCTGATGACACAAAGCTAGGAGGGATAGCTAATACTAGAGAAGAGAGAGAGAGGATTCAAAAAGATTTAAATAAACTGGAGAAGTGGGCAGCAACTAACAGAATGGTTTTTAACAGGGAGAAATGCAAAGTACTACATCTGGGCAATAAAAATGAAAAAAGCATATATAGAATGGGAGGAATAGGGCTAAGTGACAGCACATGTGAAAAAGACTTGGGTATACTAATAGATCACAGACTGAATATGAGTCAACAGTGTGATGCAGCAGCAAAAAAGGCAAATGCAATTCTAGGATGTATTAACAGAAGCATACAGTCTAGATCACGTGAAGTCATTATTTCCCTCTACTCCTCTTTGGTCAGACCTCATCTGGAATATTGTGTCCAGTTTTGGGCACCACATTTTAAAAAAGACATCAACAAACTGGAGCAAGTTCAGAAAAGAGCGACCAGAATGGTGACCGGTCTGCAAACCCTGTCTTATGAGGAAAGGTTGCAGGATTTGGGAATGTTTAGTTTGCAAAAGAGAAGACTGAGAGGAGACTTAATAGCTGTCTACAAATATCTAAAGGGCTGTCACATTGTAGAAGGATCAACTTTATTCTCATTTGCACAAGGAAAGACTAGAAGCAATGGGATGAAACTGAATGGGAAGAGACACAGATTAGATATTAGAAAAAACTTTTTGACAGTTAGAGTGATCAATGAGTGGAACAGGCTGCCACGAGAAGTGGTGAGTTCTCCTTCAATGGAAGTCTTCAAACAGAGGCTGGACAGACATCTGACTGGGATGATTTAGAGAATCCTGCTTTGAGCAGGGGGTTGGACCAGATGGCCCAGGAGGTCCCTTCCAACTCTACGATTCTATGATTCTATGATTCTGTATTCTCAGCCTTCAAGATTTTGAATTCCTTTTGTTTTTGTCCTATTAAATGTTTTTTTTTTATTTCTAGACATTTTATTACCAGAGGGTATAAGTTTTCTACAGGTTTCTAGTAGTATATCCGTAATTATGAACTATTTATGTTGAGTATCTCTAGTTTACCATGGCATGGTCCCAATCTATACGATTAAACTCTTACCTTAATTTTTTTAAATCAGTTTTCCTAAAGTTCCAGGTTTATGCATTTCCCCTTTGAATTGTTTTGTTGAATATATACATTTTAACTTACCATAATATGGTTGCTGCATCCCAAATGCTCCTGTACATGTAGATCTGAAATTGTTTCTGGTCTATTTGACAGGATTAGATTCAGCAGATTATCTCCCTCTGGTTGCTTCATCTACCAACTGAGAGCGGTAACTGCCTTGAGTTGTGGATAAGAACATGCATTTTTTAGCACAACCAGAAGATTCCATTTCCAATTGAGTGTCTAGATAGTTAAAATCCCCCATAACAATGACACTATTATGATTTGCTGCCATTTAATTTGTTGCAACATTTCATGCTCTACCAGTTCAGCTATATTAGGAGGCTCGTAGCAAACGCCTATTAGCAGCTTTACATTATTGCCATCCCGATTGTAGTATAGCGGTATCCACGCTGTTCAGTAATGAGGCAGTGACCCAGGAAAGTTTAAAACAAAAGTCTCTTTAATGTTCAACTCACAGCAAAATACAGCACACAATATACTCTGGATCGAGCCAAGAAACATATCCTCCAGGTTGCAGTCGATAAGCGCACAAGTCCACCTCTGGATTGCAGCCGTGCACAGGACCATCTACCTCCGGTTTACAGCCGGGCACAAGACAGTCTACCTCCGGTCCACTTCCGGGCAAAAGACAGTCGCCCTCTGGATCACAGCCAGGTACAGGACAGTCTACCTCCGAGACAGATTGCTGAGGGGGACAGCACCGCCATGTATGCTGTGGGTGTCAGGCCTTTCAGCTCAGCTTAGCTGGGTTGCCTCACACAGGTGGAGCTCTGCACACTTGCCAGACCAAATTAACACTGACACACACCCAAACTCTTCACTTCAGGGATTTTAACTGCAATCTGTGGCCATGGGCCACATGGAAAACCTAGACTGGGAATGAAACGGACTGCACCACTAGCATCTGTAGTCTGTTTCAAAACACAAAAGCCCAGAGCAGGTTTTCCCTAAATCTGCCTTTGACAACTAGCATGTCCAAGACCTGTATTCACATTTATTCTGCATTGCAATCACAGCCTACGCCTGTGACTACAATGCACTCCCATGGCCTCAGTACACCTCCATGCGCATCCTGGGAGTAACACACAGTGACCCCTACATGTGACACAGTTCACTTTCTCACACCATGTACATTTACCCATGCTGACTTTACATTGCCGCAGCTCCTCCCAATGTCATCATTGAGCACAGGTCTTAAGTTGGACTTAATGAAAATACATACGTCTTCACCTTTTTTGTCTCTCCTGTCCTTTATAAATGTAGTGAAATCCTCTATGTTTCTTACCCCATACATGGCTTTCATCCAGCCAGGTTTCTGTAAAGCAAACCACATTTTGTTTGCAAGTCTTCTTGCATTTGCCAGCAGACATTTACAATCTGCCTTCCGGCCACACCACTCCACTGAAACTACCCTAACTAAAGTCACCAATGACCTACTAGCTGCCAAGGCCAAGCGACACTACAGGTCCTCTTCCTCCTGGACCTGTCCTCTGCCTTTGACACAGTGGACCATTCCCTATTACTACAGACCCTCTCATCTCTTGGTTTCACAGACTTGGCCCTTTCTTGGATTGCGTCATACTTAACAGACCGGATATTCAGCATCTCCCACTCGCACACCACCTCCTCACCGCGCCATCCGTCGGAGTCCTGCAAGGTTCAGTCTTAGGGCCCCTGCTCGTCTTCATATACACCTTCGGCCTCAGACAGCTCATAGAATCACATGGCTTTCAGTATCACCTCTATGCTGATGACACACAGATCTACACCTCTGGGCCAGATATCACCTCCCTACTAAACAGAATCCCTCAATGTCTGTCTGCTATTTCATCCTTCTTCTCCGCTAGATTTCTAAAACTTAATATGGACAGAATTAATCATCTTTCCCCCATCTCATGTGACCCCCCCAACGGACCTATCCATTAAAGTATACGGCTGCCCACTATCTCCAGTCTCACAAGCTCGCTGCCTCGGGGGTATCCTTGACACTGATCTCTCTTTCAAACCACATATCCAGGCCCTTTCCACTTCCTGCCAACTTCAACTCAAAAATATTTCACGTATCCGTACATTCCTCAACCAAGAATCTGCAAAAACCCTAGTCCACGCCCTCATTATCTCCTGCCTTGACTACTGCAACCTCCTGCTCTGTGGCCTCCCTTCTAACACTCTCGCACCCCTCCAATCTATTCTAAACTCTGCTGCCCAACTAATCCACCTGTCCCCCCGCTATTCCCTGGCCTCTCCCCTCTGTCAATCCCTGCACTGGCTCCCCATTACCCAAAGACTCCAGTTCAAAACCCTAACCATGACATACAAAGCCATCCACAACCTGAGTCCTCCATACATCTGTGACTTCGTCACCCGTTAGTTACCTACACGAAACCTCCGATCCTCACAAGATCTCCTTCTGTACTCCCCTTTTATCTCCTCTTCCCACAATCGCATACAAGACTTCTCCCATGCATTCCCTACTCTGGAACTCTCTACCACAACATATCAGACTCTCGCCTACCATGGAAACCTTCAAAAAGAACCTGAAGACCTACCTCTTCCGACAAGCCTACAACCTGCAGTAACCACCGATCCACCAAACCACTGCACGACCAGCTCTACCCTCACCTACTGTATTCTCACCCATTCCTTGTAGATTGTGAGCCCTCGCTGGAAGGGTCCTCTCTCATCCTGTGCTAGTCATGACTTGAATTGTTTAAGATTACTGTACTTGTATGTATTATGTATACCCCTCCTCACATGTAAAGCGCCATGGAATTAATGGCACTATAATAATAAATAATAATAATAATAACAGCATTAGCACATTAATTACTCCTACTCACCTCCCTACTTTCCTCGCATATCCCGGCCCCCAAAATCCTCATTGATCCCTTCTATCTCACTCTCTTTGTCTATTCTATCTATCCCCTTATTTGCACAACTACCCACAGGCCCCCAGATGCTGGTTTAAAAGGTCCTCCATCTGCACATTTTTTCCTCAGCACAGTGGCACCCTTCCAATGGAGGTGCAGTCCGTCTATACCGTCACAGAGGTTGTAGCCAACAGAGAAGTCAGCCCAGTCTCCATGAGCACAACCCCTTCCATCTTGCACTAATTTCTAAGCCAATAAACCAATTTTATCTCCCTAAGCTCTTGATGTCTTTCCAGTGACGCCCATGGCACTGGCAGAGTTTCTGAAAACTCCAACTTGGAGGACCTAGACTTCATCTTCTCTCCTAGTTCCCTGTAATCACTTTTAAGGACCTTCTACCTCCCTCTATCTCTTTCATTGGTACCGATGTCTGCCATGACCACTGAGTTTTCCCCAGATCCACCCATCAATCTGTCTATTCAATGAGCAGTATGCCAAACCCACTGTAACAATGACAACACATTGTTTGGCATTCATGGTCTCAGCAGCAGATGACCCTGTCTGTCCGCCTAATTATAGAGTCTTCTACCACCAACATCTGTCTGGCCTTTGCCGCACTCCTTTTCCTCTCCTTACTACAGTAGTCATTTTCTTGGTTTCAGCTATAAAGAAAATACAAGCTAAATGCAATGAAAATAATAACAAAACAGACAAAATGTGTTCATGCAGGAGTATGGAAATACCAGTATGAAAATTAGAGTAGTGCAAAATGGAGTAGTTAGTAGTGCAAATTAGGAAACAAAAGAAAAATAACCAGCTCACTCCGTTAACCCGTTTCTGACATCAGACGTACTATCCCGTCCATGGGACCCGGGCCCCTATGCCCATGGACGGGATAGTACGTCTAGCGCGATCAGCGGCGCCCACGTGGTGAGCGCCGCTGATCGCGGCCGGGTGTCAGCTGATTATCACAGCTGACACAGCTGATTATCACAGCTGACACCCGGCACAATGTGTCAGGGGCGGTCACGGACCGCCCCGACACGTTAACCCCTTGCACACCGCGATCAAACATGATCGCGGTGTACCGGGGGTTAAAGGGAAGCATTGGCAGGGAGGGGGCTCCCTCCGTGCTTCCCTGAGCCCCCCACGGCAGCGCAATGTGCAGCGCTGTTGCGGGGGGCTCCTTTCCTGCAGGCCCCCGAATCCAAGATGGTGACGGGGGCCTGCAGGAAGCTGGCTTCCTCAGTGCCTGCAAAGCGCAGGCAAGAGGAAGTCTAATTCAATGCCTGTGACAGATTGCTGATGTGTCACAGTGATCTGTGATGTGACAGATCAGCGATCTGTCACAGGACAGTGATGTCCCACCTGGGACTATTTAATAAAGTTAAAAAAAAAAAAAAGTGTTAAAATAATTAAAAAAAAAATCGCCAAATAAATTAGAAAAAAAAAAATAAAATTCCCCCAAATAAATCCATTTTTTGGAAAAATAAACAAAAAAACAATAAAAGTACATATATTAGGTATCGCCGCGTCCGTAACGACCCGCCCTATAAAACTGTCCCATTAATTAACCCCTTTAGCGAACCCCTTAAAAAATAAAATTAAAAAACTAAGCAAAAAATAATGATTTATTATCATACCGCCAAACAAAAAGTGTAATAACGCACGATCAAAAAGACGCATATAAATATCCATGGTACCGCTGAAAACATCATCTTGTCCGGCAAAAAACGAGCCACCACACAGCATCATCAGCGAAAAAATTAAAAAGTTATAGCTCGCAGAATAAAGCGATGCAAAAATAATTATTTTTTATATAAAATAGTTTTCATTGCATAAAACCGACAAAACATAAAAAAAAGACTTAAATGAGGTATCGTTGTAACCGTACTGACCCGAAGAATAAAACCGCTTTATCAATTTTACCGCACGCGGAACGGTGTAAACGCACCCCCTCAAAAGAAATTCATGAAACGCTGGTTTTTGTTCATTCTGCATCCCCAAAATCGGAATAAAAAGCGATCAAAAAATGTGCCCGAAAATGGTACCAATAAAAACATCAACTCGTCCCGCAAAAAATAAGACCTCATAGGACTCGGTGGGTCAAAATACGAAAAAATTATAGCTCTCAATATGTGGTGATGCAAAAACTATTTTTACAATAAAAAGCGTCTTTTAGCGTGCAACAGCTGCCAAACATAAAAACCGCCATAAATAGTAAATCAAACCCCCCGTTATCACCCCCTTAGTTAGGGAAAAATAATAAAATAAAGAAAATGTATTTATTTCCATTTTTCCATTAGGGTTAGGGCTAGGGTTAGAGCTAGGGTTAGGGTTAGGGTTAGGGTAGGGTTAGGGTTAGGGTTAGGGCTAGGGTTAGGGTTAGGGTTAGGGCTAGGGCTAGGGTTAGGGTTAGGGCTGAGATTAGGGTTAGGGGTGTGTTGGGTTTCGGGTTGGAGTTAGAATCGGGGGTTTCCACTGTTTGGGCACATCAGGGGCTCTCCAAATGCAACATTACGTCTGATCTCAATTCCAGCCAATTCTGAGTTGAAAAAGTCAAATGGTGCTCCTTCCCTTCCAAGCTCTGCCATGCGCCCAAACAGTGTTTTACCCCCACATGTAGGGTATCAGCCTACTCAGGACAAATTGCAAAACAATTTTTGGGCTCCAATTTCTCCTGTTACCCTTAGGAAAATAAAAAATTGGGGGCAAAAATATAATTTTTGTGGAAAAAAATGATTTTTTTATTTTCACGTCCGAGCGTTATAAACTTCTGTGAAGCACTTGGGGTTTCAAAGTGCTCACCACACATCTAGATAAGTTCCGTGGGGTGTCTAGTGTCCAAAATGGGATCACTTGTGGGGAGTTTCAATAGTTTAGGTACATCAGGGGCTCTCCAAACGCACATGACACCCGCAGACCATTCCCTCAAAGTCTGCATTTTAAAACGTCACTGCTTCCCTTCCGAGCCCCGACGTGTGTCCATACAGTAGTTTTCTCCCACATATGGGGTGTCAGCGTACTCATGACAAATTGGACAACAACTTTTGGGGTCCAATTTCTCCTGTTACCCTTGGGAAAATGAAAAAATTGGGGACTAATTGATCATGTTTGTGGAAAAAATACGATTTTTTTATTTTCATGCCCGGGCATTATAAACTTCTGTGAAGCCCTTGGGGGTTCAAAGTGCTCACAACACATCTAGATAAGTTCCTTAGGGGTTCTCGTTTCCAAATTGGGGTCATTTGTGGGTGTTTCCACTGTTTAGGTACATTAGGGGCCAGCGTCGGACTGGCCCACCGGGGAACCGGTGGATTCCCCGGTGGGCCCTGGCATCTGGTGGGCCCTGGCACCTGCAGGCATACAGGGCCAGCAGTTGCCTAGGGCCTCCGCTGCTCCAGGGGCCCCCAGCCAGTGGTGTGTCGCACACCATGCAGCTGCTATGGGGGCCCCTGCCAGCGGAGCAGCAGTGGGTGTCAGGAAGCAGGAGCCCCTGTCCCCGCTGCTAAAGAGAAATGAATATTCACCGCGAAGCAGTGAATATCATTTCAGGTCTCCACACCCCCAGAGGCCCCGCCCCCAGCCCAGTAAGCCGCTCTGCATCAGGGCCGGCGCCGCCCTCAGTCCTCTCTGCTCCTGGCTCACAGCCAGTGCGCGATGACGTCACTACATCGCGCACCCGCTGTGTGTCTGGCAGAGGGGGCAGCTCCTGACACTGAAGCCGGGATCAGCGTGGGAGCGAGGAGGAGAGGTGAGTATTGTGGTTTGTTTGTTTTTTTATATCTCTCTCGCTCTCTCTATCTGTCTCTCTCTCTATCTATCCCTATATCTCTATATATCTCTCTCTTTATCTCTCTTATATCTATCTATCTTTCTATCTCTATCTATTATCTATATCTATCTATTTCTATATCTATCTCTATCTATCGCTCTATCTTTATATCTATCTTTCTATCTCTATATCTATCTTACTCTATCTATCTCTATATCTATTATCTCTATATTTATTATCTATCTAGCTACCATCTATATCTATCTAACTTTATCTATATATATCTCTATCTAATATCTATATCTATCTATCTCTATACCTATCTATTTATCGGTTATCTATCTCTATATCTTTTCTCTGTATCTATCTATCTCTATATCTATTTCTCTCGCTATCTATCGCTCTATCTCTATATCTATCTCTATATCTATCTTTATATATCTATCTCTATCTATCTCCATATCTATATCTATTTCTCTCTATATCTATCTATATATCTCTATCTATCTCTATATCTATCTCTCTGTATATCTATCTATCGCTCTATCTCTATATCTATATATCTATCTATCTTTCTCTATCTATTTATCTCTATATCTTTTCTCTGTATCTATCTCTATATATATCTATTATCTCTATATCTATTTCTCTCTATATCTCTCTCTATATCTATCTATCTATTTATCTCTATCTCTATATCTATCTCTCTGTATATCTATCTATCTTTCTATCTCTATATCTATCTTTCTCTATCTATCTATCTATCTATCTATTTATCTCTATCTATTATCTATATCTATCTCTATCTATCGCTCTATATCTATATCTATCTTTCTATCTCTACATCTATCTCTATATCTGTCTTTCTATCTATCTCTATATCTATCTATTATGTCTATCTATCTAGCTATCTCTATTATCTATATCTACCTATCTCTATATCTTTCTGTCTTACTCTATCTCTATATCTATCTGTTATCTCTATATTTATTATCTATCTTTATCTATCTATCTCTATCTATTATCTATATCTATATCTATCTCTCGATCTCTGTATCTATCTCTCTCTATATCTATCTCTCTCTATATCTACCGCTCTCTCTATCTCTATCTATCTTTATATCTATATCTATCTCTATATCTATCTATTATCTCTATATCTATCTACCTATCTATCTCTATATCTATCTCTATATCTGTTTCTCTCTATATCTATCTCTATATCTCTCTATAGCTATCTATATATTATCTCTATATCTATCTATCTATCTATATATTATCTCTATATCTATCTATCTCTATATCTATCTATCTCTATATCTATCTGTTATCTCTATATCCATATCTATCTCTATATCCATATCTATCTCTATAACTATCTATCTCTATATCTATCTTTCTATCTAACACCATATCTCTATATCTATCTCTATATCTCATTATCTATCTATCTCTATCTCTCTCTCTTTATCTATCTATCTATTGATCTATCCATCTATCTCTATATCTATCTCTATATCTATCTATTATCTCTATCTATCTATCCATTTATCTATCTAGCTATCTCTATCTATCTCTATATCTCTCTATATCTATCTATCTTTCTAACTATATCTATCTATCTCTATACATATCTCTATATCTAGCTATTATCTCTATATATATCTCTATATCTATCTTTCTATATCTATCTGTCTTTATATCTATCTATCTATCTCTATATCTATTATCTCTATATATCTCTATATCTATTTTTATTTATAGCCATCTATCTATATATATTTATCTCTATATCTATCTATATATGTCTATATTATTATTATTATTATTATATCTGTATATCTCTGTCTATTATCTATCTCTATTATCTATCTCTATCTATATATCTCTATATCTTTCTATCTATAGCTATCTATCTATCTATCCATTATCTATTTTCTATCTATCTCTATATCTATCTACCTATCTATCTATCTATCTATATTTCTTTCTATATCTATCTTTATATCTATCTCTATCTATCTCTATGAATCTATCTATATCTATCCATTATCTACTATCTATCTCTATATCTATCTATTTCTACATCTATCTTTCTATCTATATCTATCTAACTCTATATATCTATATAGCATTATACCCTATGAGGGGGCAGCATTATACCGTATGAGGGGGGCAGTATTATACCCTATGAGGGGGCAGCATTATACCCTATAAGGGGGGCAGCATTATACCCTATGAGGAGGCAGCATTATACCCTATGAGGAGGCAGCATTATACCCTATGAGGAGGCAGCATTATACCCTATGAGGAGGGCAGCATTATACCCTATGAGGGGGCAGCATTATACCCTATGAGGAGGCAGCATTATACCCTATGACGGGGCAGCGTTATACCCTGTGAGGGGGCAGCATTATACCCTATGAGGGGGGCAGCATTATACCCTATGAGGGGGCAGTATTATACCCTATGATGGGGGCAGCATTATACCCTATGAGGGGGCAGCATTATACCCTATGAGGAGGGCAGCATTATACCCTATGAGGGGGCAGCATTATACCCTATGAGGAGGCAGCATTATACCCTATGATGGGGGCAGCATTATACCCTATGAGGGGGCAGCATTATACCCTATGAGGAGGCAGCATTATACCCTATGAGGGGGGCAGCATTATACCCTATGAGGAGGCAGCATTATACCCTATGAGGAGGGCAGCATTATACCCTATGAGGGGGCAGCATTATACCCTATGAGGAGGCAGCATTATACCCTATGAGGGGGGCAGTATTATACCCTATGAGGGGGCAGCATTATACCCTATGAGGGGGTGCATTATGCCCTATGAGGGGGGCAGTATTATACCCTATGAGGGGGCAGTATTATACCCTATGAGGGGGTGCATTATACCCTATGAGGGGGCAGTATTATACCCTATGAGGAGGCAGCATTATACCCTATGAGGGGGGCAGTATTATACCCTATGAGGGGGCAGCATTATACCCTATGAGGAGGCAGCATTATTCCCTATGAGGGGGGCAGTATTATACCCTATGAGGAGGCAGCATTATTCCCTATGAGGAGGCAGTATTATACCCTATGAGGAGGCAGCATTATACCCTATGAGGGGGGCAGTATTATACCCTATGAGGGGGTGCATTATACCCTATGAGGGGGTGCATTATACCCTATGAGGGGGTGCCTTATACCCTATGAGGGGGGCAGTATTATACCCTATGAGGGGGGCAGTATTATACCCTATGAGGGGGTGCATTATACCCTATGAGGGGGTGCATTATACCCTATCATTATACCCTATGAGGGGGGCAGTATTATATTCTATGAGATGGCTGCATTATATTCTATGAGGGGTCTACATTATATTCTATGAGGGGGCTACCCCAACTCCTGCTACATAATTAAGACATGTACAACCTTATATTATACCCGGATAATAGTGTGTTTTACCGCATAATTGGTGGTCTGGTATTTAACTCTATGCAGCTACATAGTGGGCCCCAAGAATGATTTTCTCTGGTGGGCCCAAGGTGTTCCAGTCCGACGCTGTTAGGGGCTCTCCAAAGGCAACATGACATCCGCAGAACATTCCCTCAAAGTCTGCATTCCAAAACGTCACTGCTTCCCTTCCGAGCCCCGACGTGTGTCCATACAGTAGTTTTCTCCGACATGTGGGGCGTCAGCGTACTCAGGACAAATTGGACAACAACTTTTGGGGTTCAATATCTCCTGTTACCCTTGGGAAAATAAAAAAATTGGGGACTAATTGATCATGTTTGTGGAAAAAATACGATTTTTTTATTTTCATGCCCGGGCATTATAAACTTCTGTGAAGCCCTTGGGGGTTCAAAGTGCTCACCACACATCTAGATAAGTTCCTTAGGGGTTCTCGTTTGCAAAATGGGGTCATTTGTGGGTGTTTCCACTGTTTAGGTACATTAGGGGCTCTCCAAAGGCAACATGACACCCGCAGACCACTCCATCAAAGTCTGCATTCCAAAACGTCACTACTTCCCTTCCGAGCCCCGACGTGTGCCCATACAGTAGTTTTCTCCCACATATGGGGTATCAGCATACTCAGGACAAATTGGACAACAACTTTTGGGGTCCAATTTCTCCTGTTACCCTTGGGAAAATAAAAAAATGGTGACTAAAAGATCATGTTTGTGGAAAAAATACGAATTTTTTATTTTCACGCCCGGGCGTTATAAACTTCTCTGTAGCACTGGGGGGTTCAAAGTGCTCACCACACATCTAGATACGTTCCTTGGTGGGTCTAGTTTCCAAATTGGTGTCATTTGTGGGGGGTTTCCACTGTTTTGACACATCGGGGGCTTTCCAAACACGACATGGCGTCCGATCTCAATTCCAGCCAAAAACGTCAAATGGCGCTGCTTCCCTTCCGAGCTCTGCCATGCGCCCAAATAGTGGTTTACCCCCACATGTGGGGTATCAGCGTACTCAGGACAAATTGCACAATAACTTTTAGGGTGCTGTTACCCTTGGAAAAATAAGAATTGAAGGTGAAAAGATCATTTTTGTGGAAAAAATATGATTTTTTAATTGTACGGCTTTATGTTATAAACTTCTGTGAAGCCCTTGGGGGTTCAAAGTTCTCACCACACATCTAGATAAGTTCATTATGGGGTCTAGTTTCCAAAATGGTGTCATTTGTGGGGGGTTTCCACTGTTTTGGTACATCAGGGGTTTTCCAATCACGACATGGTGTCCGATCTCAATTCCAGCCAAAAACGTCAAATGGCGCGGCTTCCCTTCCGAGCTCTGCCATGCTCCCAAATAGTGGTTTACCCCCACATGTGGGGTATCAGCATACTCAGGACAAATTGCACAATAACTTTTAGGGTCCTGTTACCCTTGGGAAAATAAAAATTGGGGTGAAAAGATCATTTTTGTGGGAAAAATATGATTTTTTAATTGTACAGCTGTAATAAACTTCTGTAAAGCCCTTGTGGGTTCAAAGTTCTCACCACATATCTAGATAAGTTCCTTGGGGGGTCTAGTTTCCAAAATGGGGTCACTTGTAGGGGGTTTCCACTGTTTAGGTACATCAGGGACTCTCCAAACGTGACATGGCGTCCGATCTGAATTCCAGCCAATTTTGCATTGAAAAAGTCAAACGGCGCTCCTTCCATTCTGAGCTCTGCCATGCGGCGAAACAGTTGTTCCCCCCCACAAATCAGGTATCAGCGTACTCAGGACAAATTGCACAATAACTTTTGCAGTCCAATTTCTCCTGTTACCCTTGGTAAAATAAAAAAAATTGAACCTGAAATATTTTTTTTGTGAAAAAAAATTAGATGTTCATTTTTTTTAAAATATTCAAAAAAATTCCTGTGACGCACCTAAAGGGTTAATAAACTTCTTGAATGTGGTTTTGAGCACCTTAAGGGGTGCAGTTTTTAGAATGGTGTCACTTTTGGGTATTTTCTATCATATAGACCCCTCAAAGTGGCTTCAAATGTGATGTGGTCCTTAAAATAAAATGGTGTTGTAAAAATGAGAAATCGCTGGTCAACTTTTAACCCTTATAACTTCCTAAGAAGAAAAAATTTTGGTTCCAAAATTGTGCTGATGTAAAGTAAACATGTGGCAAATGTTAGTTATCAAGTTTTTTGTGTGCGGTATCTCTGTGATTTAAGGGCATAAAAATTCAAAGTTGGAAAATTGCAAAATTTTCAAAATTTTTGCCAAATTTCCGCTTTTTTCACAAATAAACGCACTAACATGAAGTACAATATGTCATGAGTAGTGTTGAGCATTCCGATACCGCAAGTATCGGGTATCGGCCGATATTAGCGGTATCGGAATTCCGATACTGACTTCCGATACTTTTGTCATATCGGATACCGGAATCGGAAGTTCCCATCATGCTATGAGCCTGCTTGCTTTGATTAAGCCAATGGGAATCCTCCGAAGTGTGGGCACATCCTGTTAGGCATGTAGGCATGTTAACTATTGGCATGGCTGTGATTGGCTGCCGAAATGATGTCATGATGCACTATAAAAGCCACCGCAGCCGCCATTTCTGGTTCACTCTGCTGTGAATTCAGTTAGGGACAGGCTGCTGTAGAAGACTGTGAGGGACAGTTAGAAATAGCGATTCCACCAAACATCTAGTGCTTTACCCAGGCTACATAAACCACCACTGTAGCCTTCTTTGCCCTAGCAGTAGTGTTCACAGCTGTCTGCAAGGGCTGTGTGAGTGCAGCTCACGCTGTGGAGTGGGTCCTGCAGCCACGTCAGGCTGTAGGCCACCCAGTGTGATCACTGCTGCCTCATACATCTTTTATTTTTTGAGCTGCATTTTTTACATAATTTCAATCTAGTGTGCTTCCATCCGTATCCATATACGTTGGTTGCAAACACTAGTAGTAGACAGCGGAGCCTTTCTGCAGCCTTTCAGTGCTAGTGTCCACTTTGCTGCACTGTTCACGGCTGTCTGAGAGGTCTCTGACTGTGTGTGAGTGCAGCTCACGCTGAGTAGAGTGTCCTGCAGCTACGTCTGGTTGTAGGACGCTCAACGTGCGTCACTGCCTCACACATATTTGTCTTTGAGTGCAGCTCATTTTTTCTTCTATTAGTGTGCATCCATCCGTATCCATCAACATTGGTTGGTTGCAAACACTATATAGGAGTAGATAGAGGAGCCTTTTTTTCTGGCTTGTGCCCTGCCGGCGCAGCCAGATTAGTATTACCCAATTTTTTTGGAGCCTCATCTTTTGCATTGTAGGTTACCTGCCTGCATTGTAATAGCTCCAAAAAGTTGGTGATACTATCAGTTTCAATTCTTTGTTCACATACTTTGAGTTTGTTTCCAACAAAGAAACCACAAAAAAAGTTCACCAAACACTACATTTGGAACTTGTGTAGGCCACATCAGCTCCTATTAAAGTGTAGTCCACACACACACACTTCATAAAATTAGTGTTTCTTGTACCTGTAACCAGCTGTTCAGGAATAAGCACACTAAGGCCCCCCTTTGTACTTTTCTGCCTATCTTAAGCTGTCTGGCAAGATGAAGAAGGCAGGGAGTAAGGCGCGTGGGCGTGGGCGTGGGCGTGGAGTTTCAGCAGGGAGAGGACGTGGGGATTTTGCAGGGAGAGGACGTGGGGATTCTGCAGGTAGAGGACGTGGGGATTCTGGGCCTGCTGCGGGCACCAGTGGATCAGCATCCCCCAGTTTTAGCAGGCAACAGTCCTTTATGCGCAGCTTTGTAGGACCTCAACGTACCCCACTGCTGCGGGAGGAACAAATTGAAGCCGTTGTCGGATGGATGGCAGCTAACGCATCGACTTCAATTACTTCCACAGGCTTTCAGGACCAGAGCACCGAAGAGCAACCATCTGTCTCTTCACCACCTGCCAAAGTGCCCAGGCAGTCAGAGAGACATGGACAGGAGCCATCACAGTCTCTACTTCTGTTCTCGGAATCTGTTGGCTTGGAAAGAGGGGGCCAGCCAAGCAGCATTCCTGAATGTGAAGAAGAGGGAGTATGCAGTGATGCGCAACTTCTTTGTCCCTCTGAATCTGAAGAGGCGAGTGGGCCAGTGCCTATGGTCAGCACACCTCAGTACGCATCAGATGATGACGAGACTCAGTTGCCACTTTCTGGTGCGTACGGTGCTGGCGAGACAACCCCGGAGAAGCAGCTGTTTGAAGAGGGGAGGGAAGATGATGAGGTCCTTGACCCATCATGGCGTGAGGAACAGGAAGGTGGTGGGAGCAGCTCGGAGGAAGAGATTCCCCTACCGGCCAAAACAGGAGGCAGAGGGAGGGGGAAGACTTGGTTGCCTGTACCCTCCACTTCGGCACCCGTTAGGAGCATTCCTCATTCCAAAGGCAAAACGGGCGCTCCCAAGACTTGCAGTGCGTGGTCCTTTTTTGACACAGTTGCAGATGACATTTGCTTTGTCAAATGCAAGCTGTGTCATCAGAAAGTCAAAAGAGGGAGAAATGTCAGCAACCTCAATACCACAAATATGTGGAAACATGTGCGCACCAAGCACGAGTTGGAGTTGCAGAGACACCCTGAAGACGTAGGCCAACGTACAGCACCACCTACCACCTCTTCAGTTCGTGTTGGGGCCTCTTCCTCCAGCTCACACACTGCTGGTTCGGCTTCCTCACAGGATCGCCAAGGAAGAACCTCTGCCACTGTTGTCCGGAGACCCTGTCAGATTCCACCCATATCAGCACGTTCCCATCCATCACAGCCATAGGTAGCACAGGCATGGGATAAAAGGCGCCCTTACTCGGCAAACCATCCCCGGGCACAGTCTCTGAATGCTGGCATTGCCAAACTTCTGGCATTTGAAATGCTGTCATTCAGGCTGGTGGACACTGACACCTTCCGGGACTTAATGGCATTGGCAGTCCCCCAATACAACGTGCCCAGCCGCTTTTATTTCAGCAGGCGAGCCGTCCCTGCCCTGCAGAAACATGTTGAGGGCAAAATAAAACATGCGCTACTAAACGCCGTTAGTAGTAAGGTCCACCTGACCACCGATGCGTGGACCAGTAACCATGGACAGGGACGATACCTTTCCCTCACTGCCCACTGGGTCAATGTTGTGGAGCCGGGTACAGATCTGGAGAGTGGCGCTGTACGTGTTCTTCCAACGCCACGGATTGCAGGACTCCAGTCTGTACACATAGACTCCTCCTCCTACTCAAGTTCCTCAGAAACAGCAGAGCAGGAGCCTGTTACGACCGATATGAGCACAGCCGTGGCCAAACGTCAACAGGCTGTACTCAAATTAATTTCTTTGGGGAATCGAAGCCACACAGCGCAGGAGCTCTGGAATGCTATCAAGCAGGAGAGCGATGTGTGGTTTGGGCCAGCGAATCTCCAGCCGGGCTTGGTAGTGTGTGACAATGGCCGAAATCTGGTGGCAGCTCTTGGCCTAGGCAACCTCACACACATCCCATGTCTGGCACATGTGCTTAACTTGGTCATGCAGAGCTTTCTGAGGGACTATCCGGATCTTGATGCACTGTTGCACAAGGTCCGCATAGAGTGCGCTCACTTGCGGCGTTCCAGCACGGCAAGATCGCGCCTCGCTGCTCTGCAGCGACGATTTGGCCTTCCGGAACATCGCATCATATGTGACCTACCCACCTGGTGGAATTCAACGTTACATAGGTTGGAGCGGTTGTGTGAGCAGCAGGCAGCAGTCATGGAGTACCAGCTGCATCAGGCGCAAACAAGTCGCACTGTGCGCCGTTCACACTTCAGCACCATTGAGTGGGCCTCTATGAAGGACATCTGCCTCGTTTTGCGTGCCTTCGATGAATCCACACGAAGGGCGAGTGCAGATGATGCACTAGTCAGCATGACTGTCCCCCTTATCTGCCTGCTTCAACAAACACTGCAAGCACTAAGGGATGAGGTTTCGGAAGAGGTGGAGGATGAGGAGTCCCAAATGTCATCTGCTTCTGGACAGTCTGCGCTACGTGTTTCCTCACAAAGGCCTAGGCAGGGGACACTTTGTGAGGAGGATGAGGAGGAGTCGATGGAGGAGGAAGACATCTCTCCAGAGGAGGGAGGTACACAAACCTCTACTCAGTATGTACAGCGAGGGTGGGGTGATGCAGAGCAGGCCGAGGTCACGCCTCAAACAGGGGACAGCGGTTCTTTGGCAGTTGGGAGTCTGCAGCACATGGTTGATTTCATGCTGCAGTGCCTGAGAAACGACCACCGCATCGCCCACATTCTCGTCTCGGCTGATTATTAGGTGTACACCCTCCTAGATCCTCGCTACCGGGACAGCGTACAAAGGCTCATACCAACGTTGAACCGGGAGCGTAAACTGCGGGAGTACGAAGAGTCACTGGTGCAGTCCATAATGTTTTCCATTCCACCCGACAGCATTGTTGCTAGTGCTTTACAAAGCAGCTCTGTGCGTCGAGGCAGTGGAGGAAACTCTGCACAAAGAGGGAGCAGAGGCAGCGCCGCAGCACAAGGCAAGACCACTATGGCCAAAATGTGGCAAAGTTTTGTGTGTCCACCACAATTGTCTACACTATCAGCGACGCCTCGAGTCAGCAGGAGGCAACGCTTCCGTCAGATGGTGTCACACTACATGTCTTGCCCTGTCGCTGTACTCCCAGATGGCTCTTCCCCCTTCAAGTTTTGGGTCTCTAAGCTGGATACATGGCCAGAGCTTAGCCAGTATGCATTGGAGGTGCTGGCTTGCCCTGCTGCCAGTGTATTATTGGAACGCGTCTTTAGTGCCGCAGGTGATGTACTAACAGACCGTCGCACGCGACTATCTTCCGATAATGTTGACCGGCTGACTTTTCTGAAAATGAACAAGGCCTGGATCTCCAAAGACTTTGCCATTCCTCTTACAGACTAAATTAGTGGTTGGCAACTGTATCCAGGTCTGCTGGTGTGTTCATTTTTCTACCACCTGAACTATAATCCCTGTGCTTCAACACAGCCAGTTGTCGCTCAGATGTGTCGTCTGCACAGAGAAACACACTAGCTCCTGTGTTAGTGGGGTTCAGTAACGCCAGCTGATCCCCTGCTGTGTGGACGGCAAAGTCACCAGCTCCATCAACATTCAAACCACTACTGATTTTTAACCGTGCCCAACTTAGGTCTCTGGCTCCACTGTCTCTACTATTTCCCCTGGCCTCCAACCCCGCCATCTATATCTCTGAAGTGGCGTCAGCACAATCTACACTTGTTCCTGTGTTCCTGTGGCTCAGTCCCATCAGTTTATCCCCTGATGTGTGTCCGGCAAGGTCTCCTGCTCTGTCCACATTCCCATAACCAGTAGTGGGAATGAGGACAGAGCTGGCGAACTTGCCGGACAAACATCAGGGGATCAACTGACGGGACTGAGCACCAGTAACACAGGAACAAGTGTAGATTGTGCTGACGCCACTTCAGAGATGTAGCTGGCGGGGTTGGAGGCCAGGGTAAATAGTAGAGACAGTGGAGCCAGAGGCCTAAGTGGAGCATGGTTAGAATCAGTAGTAGTCAACAACCTCCATAAAAACCGCTGCCCATTGGCCTCTGAATGCGGCATGCGTAATCCTGGGCTCCAACAGCGTCAGTTGGTGTTCAGAAGTGTCGTCTCCACAGAGCCAAACACATTCGTTCAAGTGTTAGTGGGGTTCAGCACTGCCAGCTGTTCCCCTGCTGTGGAGATGGCAAGTCTCCTGCTGCCTTCACCTGCCAAAAGCAACAGGCCCCAGCCTGCTCCTCGCCTAATCCTGGGCTCCAACAGCGTCAGTTGGTGTTCAGAAGTGTCGTCTCCACAGAGCCAAACACATTCGTTCAAGTGTTAGTGGGGTTCAGCACTGCCAGCTGTTTCCCTGCTGTGGAGATGGCAAGTCTCCTGCTGCCTACACCTGCCAAAATCCAGTAGGCCCCAGCCTGCTCCTCGCCTAATCCTGGGCTCCAACAGCGTCAGTTGGTGTTCAGAAGTGTCGTCTCCACAGAGCCAAACACATTTGTTCAAGTGTTAGTGGGGTTCAGCACTGCCAGCTGTTCCCCTGCTGTGGAGATGGCAAGTCTCCTGCTGCCTTCACCTGCCAAAAGCAACAGGCCCCAGCCTGCTCCTCACCTAATCCTGGGCTCCAACAGCGTCAGTTGGTGTTCAGAAGTGTCGTCTCCACAGAGCCAAACACATTCGTTCAAGTGTTAGTGGGGTTCAGCACTGCCAGCTGTTCCCCTGCTGTGGAGATGGCAAGTCTCCTGCTGCCTTCACCTGCCAAAAGCAACAGGCCCCAGCCTGCTCCTCGCCTAATCCTGGGCTCCAACAGCGTCAGTTGGTGTTCAGAAGTGTTGTCTCCACAGAGCCAAACACATTCGTTCAAGTGTTAGTGGGGTTCAGCACTGCCAGCTGTTCCCCTGCTGTGGAGATGGCAAGTCTCCTGCTGCCTTCACCTGCCAAAAGCAACAGGCCCCAGCCTGCTCCTCGCCTAATCCTGGGCTCCAACAGCGTCAGTTGGTGTTCAGAAGTGTCGTCTCCACAGAGCCAAACACATTCGTTCAAGTGTTAGTGGGGTTCAGCACTGCCAGCTGTTCCCCTGCTGTGGAGATGGCAAGTCTCCTGCTGCCTACACCTGCCAAAATCCAGTAGGCCCTAGCCTGCTCCTCGCCTAATCCTGGGCTCCAACAGCATCAGTTGGTGTTCAGAAGTGTCGTCTCCACAGAGCCAAACACATTCGTTCAAGTGTTAGTGGGGTTCAGCACTGCCAGCTGTTCCCCTGCTGTGGAGATGGCAAGTCTCCTGCTGCCTTCACCTGCCAAAAGCAACAGGCCCCAGCCTGCTCCCCGCCTAATCCTGGGCTCCAACAGCGTCAGTTGGTGTTCAGAAGTGTCGTCTCCACAGAGCCAAACACATTCGTTAAAGTGTTAGTGGGGTTCAGCACTGCCAGCTGTTCCCCTGCTGTGGAGATGGCAAGTCTCCTGCTGCCTTCACCTGCCAAAAGCAACAGGCCCCAGCCTGCTCCTCACCTAATCCTGGGCTCCAACAGCGTCAGTTGGTGTTCAGAAGTGTCGTCTCCACAGAGCCAAACACATTCGTTCAAGTGTTAGTGGGGTTCAGCACTGCCAGCTGTTCCCCTGCTGTGGAGATGGCAAGTCTCCTGCTGCCTTCACCTGCCAAAAGCAACAGGCCCCAGCCTGCTCCTCGCCTAATCCTGGGCTCCAACAGAGTCAGTTGGTGTTCAGAAGTGTCGTCTCCACAGAGCCAAACACATTCGTTCAAGTGTTAGTGGGGTTCAGCACTGCCAGCTGTTCCCCTGCTGTGGAGATGGCAAGTCTCCTGCTGCCTACACCTGCCAAAATCCAGTAGGCCCCAGCCTGCTCCTCGCCTAATCCTGGGCTCCAACAGCGTCAGCTGGTGTTCAGAAGTGTCGTCTCCACAGAGCCAAACACATTCGTTCAAGTGTTAGTGGGGTTCAGCACTGCCAGCTGTTCCCCTGCTGTGGAGATGGCAAGTCTCCTGCTGCCTACACCTGCCAAAATCCAGTAGGCCCCAGCCTGCTCCTCGCCTAATCCTGGGCTCCAACAGCGTCAGCTGGTGTTCAGAAGTGTCGTCTCCACAGAGCCAAACACATTCGTTCAAGTGTTAGTGGGGTTCAGCACTGCCAGCTGTTCCCCTGCTGTGGAGATGGCAAGTCTCCTGCTGCCTACACCTGCCAAAATCCAGTAGGCCCCAGCCTGCTCCTCGCCTAATCCTGGGCTCCAACAGCGTCAGCTGGTGTTCAGAAGTGTCGTCTCCACAGAGCCAAACACATTCGTTCAAGTGTTAGTGGGGTTCAGCACTGCCAGCTGTTCCCCTGCTGTGGAGATGGCAAGTCTCCTGCTGCCTACACCTGCCAAAATCCAGTAGGCCCCAGCCTGTTCCTCGCCTAATCCTGGGCTCCAACAGCGTCAGTTGGTGTTCAGAAGTGTCGTCTCCACAGAGCCAAACACATTCGTTCAAGTGTTAGTGGGGTTCAGCACTGCCAGCTGATCCCCTGCTGTGTGGATGGCAAAGTCTCCTGCTGCCTACACAGTCCTACTACTACTGATTTTTAACCGTGATCCACTTAGGCCTGTGCCTTCACTGATTTTGGTATTTCCCCTGTAGTTATGGGAATGTGAACAGAGCAGGCGACATTGCCGGACACACATCAGGGGATTAACTGACCGGACTGAACACCTGTAACACAGGAACAAGTGTGGATTGTGCAGACGCCACTTCGGAGCTGTAACTGGCGGGGTTGGAGGACAGGGGAAATACGAAAATCAGTGAAGCCACAGGCCTAAGTGGAGCTTGGTTAAAATTAGTAGAAGTCTACAACCGATCTTAAAATGTCTTCAATGCAGCCTCAGCCTGCTCCGTGCTTGTACCTGGGCTTCAACACAGCCAGTTGTAGCTCGGAAGTGCCGTCCACACGGAAAGAGACACTTGCTGCCGTGTCTCAGTGGGGTTCAGTAACGCTAGCTGATCCCCTGCTGTGTGGATGACAGTCTCTCCTGCTGTCTCCGCATTCCAAAGACAGTAGGCCTCTGCCTACACCCTCCTATTTCCTGGGCTTCAACACAGCCAGTTGTAGCTCGGAAGTGCCGTCCACACGGAAAGAGACACTTGCTGCCGTGTCTCAGTGGGGTTCAGTAACGCTAGCTGATCCCCTGCTGTGTGGATGACAGTCTCTCCTGCTGTCTCCGCATTCCAAAGACAGTAGGCCTCTGCCTACACCCTCCTATTTCCTGGGCTTCAACACAGCCAGTTGTAGCTCGGAAGTGCCGTCCACACGGAAAGAGACACTTGCTGCCGTGTCTCAGTGGGGTTCAGTAACGCTAGCTGATCCCCTGCTGTGTGGATGACAGTCTTTCCTGCTGTCTCCGCATTCCAAAGACAGTAGGCCTCTGCCTACACCCTCCTATTTCCTGGGCTTCAACACAGCCAGTTGTAGCTCGGAAGTGCCGTCCACACGGAAAGAGACACTTGCTCCCGTGTCTCAGTGGGGTTCAGTAACGCTAGCTGATCCCCTGCTGTGTGGATGGCAGTCTCTCCTGCTGTCTCCGCATTCCAAAGACAGTAGGCCTCTGCCTACACCCTCCTATTCCCTGGGCTTCAACACAGCCAGTTGTAGCTCGGAAGTATCGTCCACACGGAAAGAGACACTTGCTCCCGTGTCTCAGTGGGGTTCAGTAAAGCCAGCTGTTCCCCTGCTGTGTGGATGGCAGTCTCTCCTGCTGTCTCCGCATTCTAAAGACAGTAGGCCTCTGCCTACACCCTCCTATTTCCTGGGCTTCAACACAGCCAGTTGTAGCTCGGAAGTGCTGTCCACACGGAAAGAGACACTTGCTCCCGTGTCTTAGTGGGGTTCAGTAACGCTAGCTGATCCCCTGCTGTGTGGATGACAGTCTCTCCTGCTGTCTCCGCATTCCAAAGACAGTAGGCCTCTGCCTACACCCTCCTATTTCCTGGGCTTCAACACAGCCAGTTGTAGCTCGGAAGTGCCGTCCACACGGAAAGAGACACTTGCTCCCGTGTCTCAGTGGGGTTCAGTAACGCTAGCTGATCCCCTGCTGTGTGGATGGCAGTCTCTCCTGCTGTCTCCGCATTCCAAAGACAGTAGGCCTCTGCCTACACCCTCCTATTTCCTGGGCTTCAACACAGCCAGTTGTAGCTCAGAAGTGCCGTCCACACGGAAAGAGACACTTGCTCCCGTGTCTCAGTGGGGTTCAGTAACGCCAGCTGATCCCCTGCTGTGTGGATGGCAGTCTCTCCTGCTGTCTCCACATTCCAAAGACAGTAGGCCTCTGCCTACACCCTCCTATTTCCTGGGCTTCAACACAGCCAGTTGTAGCTCGGAAGTGCCGTCCACACGGAAAGAGACACTTGCTCCCGTGTCTCAGTGGGGTTCAGTAACGCCAGCTGATCCCCTGCTGTGTGGATGGCAAAGTCTCCTGCTGCCTACACAGTCCTACTACTACTGATTTTTAACCGTGCTCCAATTAGGCCTGTGGCTCCACTGTCTCTCGTATTTCCCCTGTCCTCCAACCCTGCCAGTTACAGCTCCGAAGTGGCGTCTGCACAGTCCACACTTGTTCCTGTGTTACAGGTGTTCAGTCCGGTCAGTTAATCCCCTGATGTGTGTCCGGCAATGTCGCCTGCTCTGTCCACATTCCCATAACTACTTATGGGAATGTGGACAGAGCAGGCGACATTGCCGGACACACATGAGGGGATTAACTGACCGGACTGAACACCTGTAACACAGGAACAAGTGTGGATTGTGCAGACGCCACTTCGGAGCTGTAACTGGCGGGGTTGGAGGACAGGGGAAATACGAAAATCAGTGAAGCCACAGGCCTAAGTGGAGCTTGGTTCAAATTAGTAGAAGTCTACAACCGATCTTAAAATTTCTTCAATGCAGCCTCAGCCTGCTCCGTGCTTGTCCCTGGGCTTCAATACAGCCAGTTGTTGCTCGGAAGTGCCGTCTTCACAGAGTAAAACACTAGCTCCTGTGTTTGTGGGGTTCAGTAACGTCAGCTGTTCCCCTGCTGCCTCCCAATTGACAGCACAAGCACATCAGGCCTCAGCCTGCTAAGTGCTTGTCCCTGGGCTCCAACATCGCCAGTTGCTGCTCATAACTGACTTTGGCATGGGTACTCCCTCTTGCCCAGCTTGGTTCCAGCCCTGCCTGCTGTTTCCGGGAAGTGTCAATGTCAGTTTGCCACCCCAAGTTGCCATGTCATGTTGCGGTTGGGTTAGCCAAGGCTAGGGTGCCAGCAGTTTAGGTGCTTCCTATGTGGACTGCGGGTTCTGGTAAGAAAGGCTTGTTCCGTAGTGCCAGTAGGACAAGCACCCCCTGTAGGACTGTGTGATTCGGTAACTGCGGCCAGCTTGCGGCATGCCAACTTTGCTTTTCAGGGGTAACTTCAGCTGCCCCTCCGGGTTCCAGCACCGTCAGCTGGTTCTCGGCAGAGCCTTTGGCCTAGGTGCCTCCATCTCGGTATCCGAGTTCCGGCAACGTCTGCTGGTCCTTGGTAGTGCTTTGTAGCACAGGTACCTCCTGCTTAGTAACCGGGTTCCAGCACCGTCAGCTGGTCCTCGGTTGTGCCATTGGCTCTTATTCCTTCTGCTGCCCCTCCGGGTGCCAGCACTGTCAGCTGGTCCTCGCTATTTCCATTTGCTCTTGCAGCTTATGCTACCCATCCGGGTTCCAGCACCGTCAGCTGGTTCTCGGCAGAGCCTTTGGCCTAGGTGCCTCCATCTCGGTATCCGAGTTCCGGCAACGTCTGCTGGTCCTTGGTAGTGCTTTGTAGCACAGGTACCTCCTGCTTAGTAACCGGGTTCCAGCACCGTCAGCTGGTCCTCGGTTGTGCCATTGGCTTATTCCTTCTGCTGCCCCTCTGGGTGCCAGCACTGTCAGCTGGTCCTCGCTATTTCCATTTGCTCTTGCAGCTTATGCTACCCATCCGGGTTCCAGCACCGTCAGCTGGTTCTCGGCAAAGCCTTTGGCCTAGGTGCCTCCATCTCGGTATCCGAGTTCCGGCAACGTCTGCTGGTCCTTGGTAGTGCTTTGTAGCACAGGTACCTCCTGCTTAGTAACCGGGTTCCAGCACCGTCAGCTGGTCCTCGGTAGTGCCATTGGCTCTTGTTCCTTCTGTTGCCCCTCCGGGTGCCAGTACCGTCAGCTGGTTCAAGAGGACAAAGAACAGGAAGACAACCACCAAGATGCAGAACAACAAGAGAGAGAAGACAAAGAAGCATAAAAAAACAAAGCAGAAGAACATTAAGCATAAGACTAATACTCTGAGCAAATGATATTATCTTATTTATAAGCAGAAGAAGACTAAGCAGTGTATGGGGGTGAGTCCGTTCCTCCTCGTGGTGCCCCTGGAAAAGGCCTGCTGCTGCAGGCCAAACTGAACGCGGACAAATCCTGTTGTAAATCTTTTGTGACAGGCAGAACGGAAGGTGTAAACTTCTAACTTTTCTAGATAACAACTACAGGAATGCCTGACACAAATAAGAATATGATGAAGAAGAATAGGAAGAAGAAGAAGAAGTTGAATATGTAGAATAATAATTGTTGAATAAGAAGAATATGAAGAATGTAAGAAAAGGAAGAAGAAGAAGAATGTAAAAAAAGGAAGTAGAAGAATTTAAAAAAGGAAGGAGAAGAAGAATGTAAAAAAAGGAATAAGAAGAAGAATGTAAAAAAGGAAGTAGAAGAATGTAAAAAAAGGAAGAAGAAGAAGAAAAAGAATGTAAAAAAAGGAATAATAAGAAGAAGAAGGTAAAAAAAGGAAGAAGAATAAGAAAGAAGAAGAAAGAAGAAAGAAGAAGAAGACATACATGTCTGGCAAAATATAAATGAGGCTAACATAGTCAATATCTTTGTAACTCCTAACGTCTTTAAAAAAAAAGTTTAATTCCTGCTCTTCCATTTGATTGGGCTAAACCTCTATGGCTTTAATGTCTCCTCCACCTCCCACAATACATTCTACATTATTCTTAGTTGTTTTTCTTCATGTAGAATTAACCTACAAGGAAAGAAAGGGTTTTTTTAATTCCGATATTTTGGCCCCATTGACTTGCATTGGTTCCCGGTATCGGAATCGGCGATACCGATACTTTTTTTTAAGATCGGCCGATCCATTCCGATCCGATATTTTCAAGTATCGGCTGGTATCGCTCAACTCTAGTCATGAGAAAACAATGTCAGAATAACCGGGATCCATGGAAGCGTTCCAGAGTTATGACCTCATAAAGGTACAGTGGTCAGAATTGTAAAAATTGGCCCGGTCATGAACGTGCAAACCACCCTTGGGGGTGAAGGGGTTAAATAAGTCTAAACACGAGGGAGGCTCATGGTCACATGACTGCCAGTTTCCAACGTGATATGAGAAAGAAAATTATCCACCTTCCAGTTATGGTACGATTATAAAAAAAGGGTTTTTATTTATTATCAATTTTTAAAAATTGCGTACATGAAAATATATGTGTGAATGCGAGAAATGTATACGCAATTTTTAAGGATTTACTGTATTATAAAGATTCTCCTTTTTTAATCTTACCATATCTAGAAGCTAGATCATTTTTTTTCTAATATCAAGTAATGCAAAATCACTGCACTTACTATGCTCACAATCTGCCATTTTTAACTCTTCTTGGTGTTCCTTCAATTCTGCACCCCCCATATTGTGACTGTAACTTCTGACTGAAATAAGAAATAATGGTCACAAGTTCTCAATTCAATTCTATGAGAGCCAGAACGAGGCACAGATCGCAGCCACTGGGTCACACAAAGGGCAGCATAAGAGCCGCAGTGATGAGCAGTGACTTATTTACTTGTTAATAAATAAAAAAAAAACACAATTTTTGATAGCCAGCAGAGATAAATCAGCCGTCTGGGGGCTGGATCATGGATATTGACCCCTGCACGACCTAAAAATACTAGCCCGCAGATGCCCCAGAATTGGCTTATCCATTAGATGCGCCAATTGTACCGATTTGCCAGTCTCTTTCCAATTGCACTGGTGCTTTGGCAATTAGGGTAATATTTTTTGGGGTTGATGTTAGCTGCATAATATATAATGGAAAATGCATAAAATCATCACCCAGCTGCCTGCTTTACCTTTTCTGGTTATTAAAAAATGCTGGTGCCCCATTTCAATTCTTTTAATTATTTACTTCCTAGCAGTTTCCCCATCCTGCTCCCCAGTCCTACTGCTAGGGTCTGCTGGAAAAATGCTCTAGTTTACCATTGACTTCCATTATACTCGTTATTCAAGTTGAGAGGGTCCAAGCGTTCAACCTGCTTGATTCTAGTAACAAGCACTAGTGTAATTTAGTTCTCAATCATCACTAGTAGTCACAGATATAGTTAATCAGTTTGCAATTTAAATAGAACTTATATAGATATTAATATAGAATATAGAAATAGACATTAATAGAAAAAAAACCTAAGTTTTGAGGACAAAAAGATCAGGTGGTTAGAATCTAGAACTTTCTCACAGAAAGTAGACAGGTAGGATATGCAAGCTACTCAAACAAACTTGTGTCTTGTTCACGAATGGAATACTGCAAAATTGTTTCTACATGTCTGTTTGCTTCATGTATGATTCAGCTACTGTTTTATTTCAAATTTACTACCCTTTCACATATTTAGTACACTGTATGCATGTCAGTCCCTCTCTCTTACTCTCTCCCATGTGCAGCTCACATGCTTACCTCAAATTATTAAAACACTCAACTATTCAACTATGCAATTCCGAAGACGCTCTCCCACACCACGGAATTTCTTGAAGACTCTCCCTATTTTCTTTCTCTTTGCTTTAGGAGACATCTCTCCTATCCCTTGCCCAACATGTACTCCTACGTCTAACTTCCTACCTTGCTAGTCTTATTAAAATTCATTGGATGCCTTGTCCTGTCTCCTTTTCTGATACTGCTGTTCACAGTGAGTAACAATGTGCCTTATATTCATGACTTCTTCCCTTCAATTCTCTTCACCTTCTGGCTCCAACAGATGGATACCACCTCCGTTAATACTATCCTGTATGGTCGGCTACATTTTTCTCATACTTTCCCAAGACCTGAGAACAGACAAGGTCGAGGTTGGCTTGCTTCTTTCTTCATAATGTGCCTTTCAGATTATCCTTCAGGATCCTCACTTACCTTCTCCTTTTTTAAGTCCGCATTATCAAAGTCCACAAGTCCTTCTCCATCAGGGCCAACACCCACAAGTTCCTGAATTACTTTGTAACTTGGCTTCTGCACTTTCTATATTGTGACATTTCCACTTCTTCATTGAGGACTTTAACATCTGCATTGATAATCCAATTTTCCTATATGCCACTCATCTTCTATCTCTAGACCTCTCTAACAGGAAAGATGTATATCTTTGTACCGTGTTAGCCAGTAGATAGAAAAATATTCAGGATTGAGAGTCCTCAGTAGTTGATACCTTTTAATGGCTAACTGAAAAGATGGTAACACATTGCAAGCTTTCGAGACTACTCAGGTCTCTTCTTCAGGCTAGACTAATACAAAATCTGAGACGAGTTTGGGAGTACAAATTTATGACGAACTTTGACACTCTCAGTGCTGGAATGAATGTATTGCATGGATTTATGTCTTTTTACATTAATTAAGGAATTTCCTTTTAAAACCTTGCGGGGCATCACAACACAGAACTAGACCCCAATCAGAGGACCATAAAACATCCAGACTCCTTATCTATGAACTGGTCCAATGTTTATATTTAGGTTTCTCCCTCTCCCATATTGATAGTTCTGCTTCACGTCACTTGTCTTATCTATTGCATTTTTTCTAGGCTGTATTGTGCATAAATATGTGACTTCAGATTTTTTATTAGTCTAGCCTGATGAAGAGACCTGAGTAGTCTCGAAAGCTTGCAATGTGTCACCATCTTTTCAGTTAGCCATTAAAAGGTATCAACTACTGAGGACTCTCAATCCTGAATATTTTTTAGACCTCTCTAAGCCTTTCAGAATTTACTCTCCTACACATGAATATGGGAATACACTGCACCTGATCTCCTTCCAACTTTGCTGAGTGACTTTAGCAACTCACATTCTCTGACCACAACCTTCTTTTTATCACTATTATGATTTATCGCCCCACTGCACACACCACTATACACCTATAGAAATTTACATGCTAGCAACTTGTGAAGAATTTACAGTCATCGATGTTCCCAATTTACTCCCTCAACTGCAACTTAGCTTTGAAATGTTATCATAAAACATTCAAAAGTGACCACATTTTAAAAAAGACATCAACAAACTGGAGCAAGTTCAGAAAAGAGTAACCAGAATGGTGACCTGTCTGCAAACCATGTCTTATGAGGAAAGGTTGCAGGATTTGGGAGTGTTTAGCTTGCAGAAGAGAAGACTGAGAGGAGACTTAATAGCTGTCTACAAATATCTCATGGGCTGTCACATTGTAGAAGGATCAACTTTATTCTCATTTGCACAAGGAAAGACTAGAAGCAATGGGATGAAACTGAATGGGAGGAGACACAGATTAGATATAAGAAAAAACTTTTTGACAGTTAGAGTGATCAATGAGTGGAACAGACTGCCATGAGAGGTGGTGAGTTCTCCTTCAATGGAAGTCTTCAAACAGAGGCTGGACAGACATCTGACTGGGATGATTTAGCAAATCCTGCTTTGAGCAGGGGGTTGGACCAGATGGCCCAGAAGGTCCCTTCCAACTCTATGATTCTATGATTCTATGATTCTTCAGAAAAAAACATTGACAAAGATGACAGCAACCCTGGCACATGCTGCTAGCATGTTTCCTGCAGCAGTTAAGTATATTCTGTAATGTCTATTATTGTTTATATTTGTATTCTCTGAATTTTAAAGAGCTGCGGAATATGTTAGTGCTATAGGAAAAAGTTATTATGATTACTACATGATATAGGGTAAGTTTCAGTGAAATTTAATGTAGGAATAAAATGTATTGTCAGTGTCTAGGCTTACCAAGTGGTTACATATTCCTGGAGGTAAATAAATTGAAATGATAAATTGTTTAGTCATTTGATGTTTTACATCTGTATTGCATAAGAATTACAAAAAGCTATAACTTAGGCTAGTTTCAGATTTTCGTTCGGAGGCGCAGCGCAGGGCCGCCGCTAAGCTCCTCCCCGGCCATGCCTCCTCCGGTCAGCTCTTCCTCTAATCGCATGACACTACATGCAATCAGCTTCCCTATAGTTAGCGTTGGGTATGCTGGTCGTATGCTGGTACACATTTGCCGGTGCTTGCGCCCTTTTGGCGCTGCGCCGAGCTCACAAAAATGCATCACGGCACATTTTTGTGCACTCGGCACAGTGCCAAAAGGGCAGAAGCACCGGCAAAAGTGTACCAGCCCATGACCAGCATACCCAACGCTAACTATATGGTACGCTGATCGCATGCAGTGTCATGCGATCAGAGGAGGAACTGACTGGAGGAAGCACGGCTGGGGGCGGAGCTTAGCGGTGGCCCTGCGCTGGGCCTCCGAATGCAAATCTGAAAGTAGCCTAAGAAACATTGACAATTGCAACTCAAGGGTTTATTCTATTATTACTATCATTATTCTAAAAACAGGGCATCATGCTAGCTAATAAAAAAAGTTGTATTGCTCTAACTAAAAGAAACAAAATAAAATGTAAAATGTACAGTATTATTATGTTGTTTTTCTCACTGAAAGATATAAAATATCATTTTTACATGAACCTATTTAAATTTTGCTCACCAGTGCCAGCTGTTCTAACGTATTGTACATTGCTCAGTCCACTGTCTAATGCTATTTGTGATCAGTGGCATTAAATCAGAATTATTATTTGTTAAATCTAGTTTGTCAAATTTTTTGATGTAAAGGAACAATAGAAACATCATGCATAATTAAGAGATTTGCATAAAATTGACATAAAATACAAAGGGTCTGGTCCAGATATAGAGCTATTGAGAGAAATAGAATTTAGTAACCATAGCTTCATAAGATTTACCAGTATTGACACACAAAAAATTCACCTTTTATAAATCTATTAAATGATACGTATATCATGGGGTAGCATAGCCATTCTATTTAACAAAATATATGTTAATTTTTTTTATCACTAAGTTTACTGTAATTTAGATGGAAAATCAAAATATTGAATACCGTTTATACCTATATTAATATGAATTGAACTGTTGTTTGTTAAAGTCCAAAAAGGCAACAAACATTTATAATATATTTGATATGAACTCAGACTAACTTGAATTATTTTCAGTCCTCCTTTTGGTTCTACTATTACAATCAGAAAACTTACACGGATAAAACCTTTGAAGATTTTGTATGCTTAAGCAATTATTCTTCAATTAAGTAAAGCCCAGAGGCTATAAACTGTGTTTTGTGTCCTATTGCCTTCATTAATCAAGTTCTGAATTCCTTCTACTACTGCTGAGTCAGTAAACCTTCAGAGAAGGATGGGGGTAATACTTGCACTATACAAACATTTATTTAGGGAGGTCTAAAGGAAAGGTCTTTCTTTGATTGAGGGTAAGTTTTACACAAAGTGAGACCTTGTACAAAATTTTGCACATTCTGTCAATTCAAAAGGTGGATAACAAAGCGCTGCATTAAGAATCTCTGGCACTTTTAAAGGGAATACGTCACAAGGTTTCAGCATCATTATAACCATGGACCCAGAGGCCATTGCCCTTACTCAGGATGACTGTTGTATTATTTTCTAATAAAATCATTATTTTCCCTGCTGCAGGTCCAGTAGTTCTCTGATTGTTGAGTTCTATGTAATCCCGCCCACACTACTGAGTCACAGCTTTTAAGTGTACACTGTGCATAGGCAGTAAGCAGCCAGTGAGTGGGGGTGGCTTGTACTACCTGGCAGCAGGTTTTTCTAGTTCTCTGTGATAAATCACCTGCTGATAAAACACTGTTTTATCAAAACAAAATCAAGCAGTCAGTGACACGATGCTTGAATCAGAGTCTCTTCCCTCTACATCATTTTGTTTTCAGATCAGGTGGTAAAAACCTGGTGGCGCATTCCATTTAATAGATTTCTAGAATATTAAATGATCAATGGCACAGGCTTCAAGGCAAATGAACCAGCACAAAAAGGGATTACATGAAATGACTAGCTGTTTCCAGCCAGCTAACACTCGGCACACTCATTGTTATCTAATTAACGCTGCTGGTGATTAAACTAAAGTAAATAATGACAACATTCAATAGTGATTACGCAGGTGGTAAATTAAATTAAAATGAAGTTAATAACAATAATAATCATTAAAAATCTGAATAATACTAATGATACATTTTATTCACAGTGTAAAATCAAAAACAAACTGGATTCAGTAAGATATGTGTTTTTTATTCATTCCAGCATCTAAACAAATTTCATAACGAAACATAAATTAAGTTAAAATTTCTCTGTAAACACAATTAAATGTATAGTCATTTTTGTCATTTTCATAGATCTTTCCTTGACTTCTACCAGGTACAATTTGAACTGAAAGACATTTACAACTTTTTACTCTAGAGAATGCAGTGCATAATTGACCATGCGTGAATACAGGATCAGGTAGGAGAACGCCAATCTTATCGAATGTGGTGATGTGGTGGGGGGCGGGATTATGTGTGGTGATGTGGTGGGGGGCGGGATTATGTGTGATGATGTGGTGGGGGAGGGATTATGTGTGGTAATGTGGTGAGGGCGGGATTATGTGTGGTGATGTGGTGGGGGGCGGGATTATGTGTGGTGATGTGGTGGAGGGGCAGGATTATGTGTGGCAATGTGGTGGGGGGGCGGGATTATGTGTGGTGATGTGGTAGGGAAGCGGGATTATGTTTGGTGATGTGGTGGGGGGGCGGGATTATGTGTAGTGATGTGGTGGGGGGCGGGATTATGTGATGTGGTGGGGGGGCCAGAATTATGTGTGGTGATGTGGTGGGGGGCAGGATTATGTGTGGTGATGTGGTGGAGGGGCGGGACTATGTATGGTGATGTGGTGGGGGGCGGGATTATGTGTGGTGATGTGGTGTGGGGCGGGATTATGTGTGGTGATGTGGTGGGGGCGGAATTATGTGTGGTGATGTGGTGGGGGGTGGGATTATGTGTGGTGATGTGGTGGGGGCAGGATTTTGTGTGATAATGTGGTGGGGGGCGGGATTATGTGTGGTGATGTGGTGGGGGGTGGGATTATGTGTGGTGATGTTGGGGGGGCAGGATTATGCCTGGTGATGTGGTGGGGGGAGGGATATGTGTGGTGATGTGGTGTGGGGCGAGATTATGTGTGGTGATGTGGTGGGGGCGGGATTATGTGTGGTGATGTGGTGGGGGGTGGGATTATGTGTGGTAATGTGGTGGGGGGGCGGGATTTTGTGTGGTGGTCTGGTGGGGGGGCGGGATTATGTGTGGTGATGTGGCGGGGGCGGGATTATGTGTGGTAATGTGGTGGGGGGTGGGATTATGTGTGGTGATGTGGTGGGGGTGCGGGATTATGTGTGGTGATGTGGCGGGATTATGTGTGGTGATGTGGCAGGGGGGCGGGATTATGTGTGGTAATGTGGTGGGGGTGGGATTATGTGTGGTGATGTGGTGGGGGGCAGGATTATGTGTGGTGAAGTGGGCGGCCGGGATTATGTGTGGTAGTGTGGTGGGAGGGCGGGATTATGTGTGGTGATGTGGTGGGGGGCGGGATTATGTGTAGTGATATGGTGGGGGCAGGATTTTGTGTGATAATGTGGTGGGGGGGCGGAATTATGTGTGGTGAAGTGGTGGGGGGCGGGATTATGTGTGGTGATGTGGTGAGAGGCAGGATTATCTGTGGTAATGAGGTGGGGGCGGGATTATGTGTCGTGATGTGGTGGGGGACTGGATTATGTGTGATGATGTGGTGGGGGGTGGGATTATGTGTGGTGATGTGGTGAGGGGGCGGGATTATGTGTGGTGATGTGGTGGGGGTGGGATTATATGTGGTGATGGCGGGATTATGTGTGGTGATGTGGTGGGGGGGCGGGAATATGTGTGGTGATGTGGTGGGGGGCGGGATTATGTGTGGTGATGTGGGGCGGGATTTTGTGTGGTGATGTGATGGGGGTGGGATTATGTGTGATGATGTGGTGGGGGGGCAGGATTATGTGTGGTGATGTGGTGGGGGGCGGGATTATGTGTGGTGATGTGGTGGGGGGGCGGGATTATGTGTGGTAATGTGGTGGGGGGCGGGATTTTGTGTGGTTGTCTGGTGGGGGGGCGGGATTATGTGTGGTGATGTGGCAGGGGCGGGATTATGTGTGGTAATGTGGTGGGGGGTGGGATTATGTGTGGTGATGTGGTGGGGGTGCGGGATTATGTGTGGTGATGTGGCGGGGGGTGGGATTATGTGTGGTGATGTGGCAGGGGGGCGGGATTATGTGTGGTAATGTGGTGGGGGTGGAATTATGTGTGGTGATGTGGTGGGGGGCGGGATTATGTGTGGTGAAGTGGGGGGCGGGGTTATGTGTGGTAATGTGGTGGGAGGGCAGGATTATGTGGTGGGGGCGGGATTATGTGTGGTGATATGGTGGGGGTGGGATTTTGTGTGATGATGTGGTGGGGGGGCAGGATTATGCGTGGTGATGTGGTGGGGGGCGGGATTATGTGTGGTGAATATGTGGGGCCCATTCTACTCTATGGGGACCGTCCTATACTGTATGGCATATTATATGGGGACCATCATATACTGTAGCATTATGTGGAGCTCATCATATACTGTATGGAACATTATATGGGACCAATTATTCTGTATGGAGAAATATATGGGGCTCATTATTCTGTATGGCGCACTATGTGGTGGCCATAATACTGTATGGAGGAATATACTGTCCGGTTTTTGAGCTATTGTAGAATTTAAAATAGATATCAGTCATGTAATGTAAGAAGTGAAGTATTTGTCATTGCACTACACCAATATTTCTCTGCCATATCGGAGCATCATAAATTGTGGTATGTGTTAAAGGGGCCCACTGACACTCTTTCGCCTGGGGCACACAAAAACCTGGAGCCAGCCCTACCCCCCCAAAACTTTAGCCAAATAACCCCCAGTTTTCAATGTATAACTATTATTATAAAGTAAATTAAGGTTGACAAGCTTAAGTAATAAGAATTGATGTAGTTGGCATTGAAATGAGCACTGTAGGTGTGTTTACTGTCCTCCACTCCCTGCCGACTTTGCTTCCCCATTGACTTGCATTGGGTTTCGTGTTTCAGTCGTTCCTCCAACTTTTCACGATAGTAGGCCGATTTCGTTCGCCTCGACTTTTGAGAAAGTCGGATTTCATGAAACCAGACTCGACCCTAAAAAAGGAAAAGTCACTCATCCCTACTAACTACAGGAATCGTTTTAAAGTGGTTGCCTGAGCTAAATATAATCTTACACCCTGACAAAACCTAAGATAAAAACAAAATGAGCAAATACCCTGCGGTAAATAAATAAATAACACTAGTGCATGAAAATAACATACAGTAGGTACTTAGTTAACATGATTTTGATTAAAAAAAGTAAATGCAATCCCAACAAATCAAAGTGATCCTATTTGAGTTGGTCCTAACCTTCAATGTTGAAATCTTACCATATGTCAAATGACATAAATGTGAATAAGGGCCTTGCAGGACTGAAATCCCGAATAATGGACACCTAGTCATGGGGAGCCTTCAGAAAGATTTAGCAGACGCTGCAGTTGTGGTACATTATTCTACTGTTCAGAGACATTTGCATAAATATGGCCATCATGCAAGAATCATCAGAAGAAAACCTCTTCTGCATCCTCACCATAACATTCAGTGTAAGGAGTATGCAAAAGAATGTTTAAACAAGCCTGATGCATTTTGGAAACAAGTCCCGTGGACCAATGCGGTTAAAATAGAACACTTTGTCAACAATGACAATGGCATAGTATTTCAGGAAAAGAACATCTCACCATCCAATAAGCATGGGGTGAATCAATTATGCTTTGTGATTGTGTTGCAGCCAATGGCATGAGGAACATTTTACGGGTAGTGTGAAGAATAAATTCAATGAAATTTCTACAAGTTCTTGATGCAAACATAACACCATCTGTTTAAAAGCTGAAGTTGAAAAAATGATGGCTTCTACAAATGGATAATGATCCTTAGCACATAAAAAACATAATATACTACCTCAAAAGGTGCAAGCTGAAGGTTTTATAATGGCCCTTACAGTCCCCTGATCTGAACATAATTGAAAATCTGTGGCTAGACCTCAAAATAGCAGTGCATGCAAAACGAATCACAGATCTGGAAGAATTTTCCAAGGAAGAATGGATGAATATCCCTTAAACAAGAATTGAAAGACTCTTGGCTGGCTGCAAAAGTGTTTACAAACTGTGATACTTTCAAAAGGGGGTGCTACTAGATACTAACCATGCAAGGTGCCCAAACTTTTGAATCAGCCCATTTTCCTTCTTGTAATTTTTAAAATGTAAAAGATTAAACATACTGTATTTTTTGGATTATAAAACACACTTTTTAACCCCAAATTTGGGGAGAAAATGGGGGTGCGTCTTATAATGCGGATATACCTTACCAGCACCGGTGAAGCAGGGTCCCCAGGGTCACTGCTAGAGGAGGCAAGAGTAGTGCGTTGCTGCAAGCTGCAGGCTGGGATGAGGGGGTGTTTTGGTGTGTGCCGCTGCAGGTGAAAATGGCTGCAGTGCTCTGAGGTGCAGGGGGGCTCCACCAGTATTTTGTGAAATCCCGGAGCCCCCCGCATATCCATTACTGTAATGGGGTGGCCTCTTGGAAAATGGCCACCAGGGGCAGTGCAAGCTCAGATTGAGATCTCAGCAACAATCTCTCGTCCCGAGATCTTAGGAGACGAGATCTCTGCACCTCAGAATTTGTTGCTGAGATCTCAAACTGAGCATGCGACACCCCCTGGCGGCCATTTTCCCAGAGGCCACCGCATCACAGTAATTGATGTGTGAGGGGGCCTCCGAGCTTTCACAAAATGCCAGGAGAGCCCCCCGCATCACAGAACACCACAGCCATTTTCACCCGCAGCGGTACACTCCTTCATCCTAGCCAGCGGCTAGCAGCAACCCGCCACTCTTGCCTCCTCCAGCAGCGAATCTGGGACCCTGCTTCATGGCAGTCACCACGCCGGTAAGCAATAAGACGTATGGATTATAAGAGGCACCACCATTTTAAAAGAAAAAGTTTTTTTTTCCTATTTTTCGCCTCAAAATTTGGGGTGCGTCTTATAATCCGGTGTGTTTTATAATCCACAAAATACGATATATATATTCTTACTAAAATACAAAGGAAATGTGTCTTCTTTAATGTTATGCTTTTTATAGATAACTAGCTGAAGAGCCCGGTGCTGCCCGGGCATAGTAACTAACTATGGTTAGTTATAACAAATTATAATGATTATATCTATATATATGAAGCTGAGTGTATAGCGCTGCCCACTCCGCACAGGCACATTCACTATAATATCCCACATCATCCCATCAGCCAGAGCTTCCGGACTACTACCCCTAGTATCCCACATTGTCCCATCAGCCAGAGCCACCGGACTACTAATATCCCACATCATCCCGTTAAAGCCACCGTACTACTACCCCTAATATCCCACATCATCCCATCAGCCAGAGCTTCCGGACTACTACCCCTAGTATCCCACATCGTCCCATCAGCCAGAGCCACCGGACTACTAATATCCCACATCATCCCGTTAAAGCCACCGTACTACTACCCCTAATATCCCACATCATCCCATCAGCCAGAGCCACCGGACAACTACCACTAATATCCCACATCATCCCGTCACATCCGCCGGACTACTACCCCTAATATCCCACATCATCCTGTCAGCCAGAGACACTGGACAACTACCACTAATATCCCACATCATCCCATCACAGATGCAGGACTACTACCCCTAATATCCCACATCATTCCATCAGAGCTACTGGACTACTACCCCTAATATCCCACATCATCACATCAGCCAGAGCCACCAGACTACTACCCCTAATATCCCACATCATCCCGTCAGCCAGAGCCATCGGACTACTACCCCTAATATCCCACATCATCCCATCAGCCTGGGGTCAGAACCAGAGCCCTTAGAGGAATGATCCTAACGTCCATACCGGGGATCCCTTTAAGAGAGGCCTGGCGTCAGAACCAGAGCGCTGAGTGGATTTGCCCTGACTTTCATACCAATGATCCTTTTAATAGAACCCTGGGGTCAGAATCAGAGCGCTGAGGGATTTGCCTTAACTTCTGTACAGGAGATCCCTTTTAGAGATCCTGGGGTCAGTACCAGAGCATTTGAAGGTAATTGCCCTGACTTCCATACTGGGGATCCCTTTAAGAGAGGCATGGGGTCAGAACCAAAGTGCAGATTGGATTTGCCCTCACTTCCATACTGGGGTTCCCTTTAAGATGGGCCATGGGTCAGAACCAGAGCGCTGAGTGGATTTGCCCTAACTTCCATACCGGGGATCCCTTTAAGAAAGCCTGGGATCATAACCTGAACACTGGATGGATTTGCCCTGACTTGCATACCAATGATCCATTTAATAGAACCCTGGGGTCAGAATCAGAGTGCTGAGGGATTTGCCCTAACTTCTGTACAGGAGATCCCTTTAAGAGAGCCTGGGGTCAGTACCAGAGCATTTGAAGGCAATTGCCCTGACTTCCATACAGAGGATCCCTTTAAGAGAGGCATGGGGTCAGAACCAAAGCACTGGATGGATTTGCACTGCCTTCCATACCGGAGATCCCTTTAAGAAAGGCCTGGGGTCAGTACCAAAATGCTGAGTAGATTTGCCCTAACTTGCATACCATTGATTCATGGGAGGGGGGGATTAATTGCTGTCATGTGCTCTGTGCTCCATTCTGGGGGGCAGACAATGGCTGGGTGCTTATGTTCCCAGGGATGCTAGATTTCTCCCACCATGTCAGTGTCTGCTGAGGTGTTGTCAAGTGGGAAAACTTGCTTATAGCAACCAATCACAGCTCAGCTTCTTTTAACCAGCTCTAGTGAAATGAGATATGCTAAGTGATTGGTTGCAAGGAAAACTGTTGCTCATAGCAACCAATCACAGCTCAGCTTCTTTTGAACAGCTCTGGTGAAATGAAAGATGCTTCGTAATTGGTTGGTGATACACACATACATACATTCAGTTTTATATATAGAGATTTCCTCTTCAACTTGCTTATCTGTTAACAATTACAGTAATTTTTTACCAGGGGTGCCCAGAATTTTACATGTCACTGTATATTAACAGTACTTATACTATCCCATATTACATTACACGCTAGACGCACAGAAACACATGAGACTATTCACAGCACATAATATTGAAATAATTAGTGTCATCAGGGGTAGGAACACAGCAGGAAAGTCCACCATTATTACATTTTTAAGACAAATTTAAAAGTGGAACATTTTTAGGAAAAGTATGATAGAAATATGTCACCACTTCTGCATTTTTCACCCTCTCCTGGTTTTGGCTTTCAAATGCTGATGTAAAATACTGACCAAATACTGAATGTGTGAACATGGCCTTATGGTAAATGTAGCATGTTCCTAGACAAAAAAAGCTGACGTTTGCTTTCTAGATCCTCTTTTAGTCCAATTGCATAGTATGTTTATTTTCTTCTTGTCTTCCTCACATATTGTATTTGTTACTTACTCTGTTTTATCCTTAAGGGGGTTTTACACATAGCGATATCGCTAGCAATATCGCTAAAACGTCACTGATTTTGTGACGTTATAGCGATATTGCTAGCGATATCGCTATGTGTGATACTTACCTCCGACCAGCTCCCCCGCTGTCCGTCTCTGATCGCGCGAGATCGGGCGGCTCCATTTCTAGTCGTCAACTTCCTGCTGGGCTTCCTGCTGTGTGAGACGAGCGACGCGTGGAGGCGGGCTGGAGGACGCCAGGATCGCTGTGTGTGAAAGGTAAGTATCGTCCGCTGCGTCGCTGCTGCATCGCTGTGAGATCTGCCTGTGTGACAGCTCACTAGAGATCATTTAGCGATGCACCAGTGATCCTGACCGGGTCGTATCGCTGGTCGGATCGCTGGTGCATCGCTAAATGTAAAAGGGCCTTTACTCTTCTGATGAGAAACCATCTTGTTTGTTGTGTTGAATAGTTACTTTACTGTTGTATCTTATATCTAGCTTAGTCCAGGCAGTCTTAGTATCTATTGCCTAAATCCAATTATTCAGGAACATTGGTGTCTAAACTGCCTTGCAGCTATAAGGTCAGATCTCTTTGCTGTGCTTATGGGTCAGGTGTATTAAGTCTCTAGCTTTAGCCCTGATCCCAATCTTTAATTGACGTTATCACCAACATGTGCCAACTACTTTACGCAGATGTTAAGATACATATTACTTAATCCAGCAAGCTTTATTTACACTGATGTGAACATTATTTGATTGAGGAAAGGACTGGGATGGAGCATTTCACATTTAAAGAAAAAGTACCCTCTATTATGGTGTAACACATTAGAGATTGTAGGGTATTCAAATAGCAGAATCATATCAAAATTAAGTAGTGGAAAGGAAGAATTACATACAATTGCACTAGCTTTTCATGCAGACCATATAGGCTACAATCTTAGGGTACCGTTACACCTAGCTATGCACCAGCGATCCTGACCAGCGATATGACGCGGTCAGGATCGCTGGTGCATCGCTAGGTGGTCGCTAGTGAGCTGCCACACAGGCAGATCTCACCAGCGGCATCGCTGGGGACGGGGATCGCAACTTACCTGTCAGACGCGGCGATCCTGCGTCCTCCCGCCCGGCTCCACGCGTCACAGGAAGCGCCACAGGAATCGGCCGACGAGGAATGGTCCAGCAGATTCTCGCGCGATCAGCGATAACCAGCGGGGGAGCCAGTCGGAGGTAAGTATCACATGCAGCGATATCGCTAGCAATATCGCTGCTGCGTCACAAAATCGGTGACTTTACAGCGATATTGCTAGCGATATCGCAGTGTGTAACGGGGGCTTTAATTGTAATTGCTATATCTTAGTATCTACACCTTTATCTTTTCTTAAATTGGGTTAAGGACTTCAATTTCTCATAAAACAAATTGAATAAAATTTCATGACAATCTAGCAAAACTCTTGACAGACTATAAGTAGAGATGAGTGAGCACTACAATGCTTAAATGCCTGTTACTCAACCAAGCAATTCCTAATGCTCGGGTGCTCATTTTGAGCAATGGGTATAATGGGAGTCAAAGCGAAATCTGAGCATTTTTCCTGCAGACCCTACAAGGAGTCCTGGGGGTCAGAAAATATGTTGAAATGGAAAAAGTGCTGAACGGAAGGCGAACAGCATCTCTGACTCCCAGATCGCTGCTGAGAACAATGGTGTCACATTCCACTTTAAGGACTGACAATAAAACATTCAAAATAGAAGAGAAATTGGAGTTTAAAGAAAAAACAGTTAAGAAATATTTTTCCTGTATACTGACTTGTACGAAAGGCAAAATTTAGAAAGGATTAAAAAAATAATTTAAGTACTGTAAACCAAAATTTACTTTTTCATTAAAAAATAGAAAATGTCAGTGTAATATAAGAACGAAAGCAAGAAGTGCCAAATATTAGGGACTCAGAGGGATTCAGATACACCCTGCATTAGATATAAAGATTGGCCTATCGCCACAACATACTTGTCTAACTATCCCTTTTGCCCATACAAAATTTTCTTCAAAATCAAGACCCTTGTATCATCTGTTGATCCACCCTACATGTACTAAATAGCCCTCTACACATACTGACATACTGGCTGGTAACTGGTCCATGCAGCATTACGTGAACACCCTATTTATTATATTGATGGCCGGTAGAGTTGAGCGAAATGGGTCGGTCAAATTCAAAAGTAGCCGACTTTCGCTAAAGTCGGGTTTTCCCGATCAAAACCCGACCACAGCGTGAGGTCAGCCATGCGGTCGCCGACTCGAGCTCCAAAGTCGCGTTTCCCATAATGCTTTCAGGCGCCTTTTCTCTGCCAATGAGCAAGGACGCACACTGTGGGCAACCACCATCTTAGAGAAGGGCATTGAAGTGACTGGCTGGCTTTGTGTGGCGTCACAGTGGCTATAAAAGGCCGTGACCGCCGACCGCCATCTTACTTCTGCCGATCTTAGAATAGGGAGAGGTTGCTGCTGCTTGTTCTCAATAGGGAGAGTGTTTAGACACGAAAGAAAAAAAAATCTGTGCTTCTGTTGATAGCGATTTTCAATGTACAGTTAGTGTTCAGTGACAGGGGAGGATATATTTGTGTGCAGCAGTGCTGGTGGTTATTAGGCTGCCTTATAAGGCTACCTGATAGCTGCATTGCTGTGTGCACACTGCGGTGCAGACTGCATTTTTCAAAGCAAAAATACTTTTATTCCTTTTTTCTGCACAGTTACTGAGCGTTCATTCTTTCACACACCGTATAGAGGTGTACGCTCCTCACACACTACCGTGTACCGGCTGGTATCACGGACATATACATGCTATCTGTGTGTGACTCCGTAAAAAAATAGACGGAGATTTACATTTTTCCATACATACACCGTATAGAGCTGTCCGCTTCTCAAACAGTATCGTATATATGCTGTTTGGATTACGGTCACATCTATAGAGAGACAGTGTGCGTGTGTGACTCCGGAAAAAAATAGATGGTGATTTAAAATTTTCCATACACTGTACAGAGCTGTCCACTTCTCAAACAGTATCGTATATCTGCTGTTTGGATTATGGTCACATCTATACAGAGACAGAGTGTGTGTGAGAGACTCTGGAAATACATATACGGACATTTCCATTTTTCCATACACTGTATAGAGCTGTCCGCTTCTCAAACAGTATCATATATCTGCTGTTTGGATTACGGTCACATCTATACAGAGACAGCGTGTGTGTGTGAGACACCGGAAATACATATACGGACATTTCCATTTTTCCATACACCGTATAGAGCTGTCCACTTCTCAAACAGTATCGTATATCTGCTGTTTGGATTACTGTCACATCTATACAGAGACAGTGTGTGTGTGAGACTCCGGAAATACATATAAGGACTAGAGTTGAGTGAAACGGGTCGAAAAAATTCAAAAGTCGCCGACTTTCGCCAAAGTCGGGCTTCATGAAACGAAACCAGACCTTAGCGTGAGGTCGGCCACGAGGTCGGCGACCATCGCGCCAAAGTCGTGTTTCAAACGATGCTTTTGCGCCCTCTTTCAGCCAATCAGAAAGAACGGACACTGTGGGCAACGTGATGACATAGGCAGCGGTTACCACCATGTTTGTGAAGGACATGCAAGTGATTGGCTTGCTTTGTGTGGCGTCACAGGGGGTATAAAAGGGCATGCACGCCGACTGCCATGTTACTTATGCTGATCTCAGAATAGGGAGAGCTGCTGCTGCTGATTCTGTAGGGAGAGCGTTAGGCAGGGAAGAAGATACCAAAAACTACTTCTGCTGCTAGCTATTTTGCCTGTACAACACACCAGTTACTGTGCAGTGCAAGGGGAGGCTATACTTCGGTGCATCAGCTCTGTTGGTTATTAGGCTGCCTTTTAAGGCTCCCTAATAGCTGCATTGCTGTTTTCACACTGCTGAGCAAACTGCTTTTTTCAAAGCAATCCAAATTTTATTGTTTTGTCCTGGTGAGTTACTGAGCGTTCATTTTTTCACACACCGTACAGCGGTGTACGCTCCTCACACAGTACCGAGTACCGGCTGTTATCATGGCCAAATTGAAGCTATCTACATGTGTGACTCTGTAAGGAGAAGTCGAGGAGTTTGTCCGTTCTTACAGACCTACACCTTATAGTTTTGTCCATTTTTCAAACAGTTTAGTATATTTGCTGTTTGATTACATTCAAAACTAGAGAGAGACAGCGTGTGTCAGTCCGTATACAAAAACACGGAGCTTGACAATTTTACATACACCGTACAGCGGTGTACATGCACGCTCCTCTCTCAGTACCATGTAACGGCTGTTATCATGGCCAAATTGAAGCTATCTGCGTGTGTGACTCTGTAAGGAAAAGTTGAGGAGTTTGTCCGTTCTTACAGACCTACACTCTAGGGAGATTCCAATTCTGCCCAATTCTATATACACCTTTTAGTTAGTCATACACTAGGCAATTTCTGCCTGTCACACTGTGGTGTAATCTGTCCTGGGCCTGAGACAATAGTTCAGCGGCCAAATTGAAGCTATCTGTGTGTGACTCTGTAAGAAAAAGCCGAGGTGTTTGTCCGTTCTTATAGACCTACATTCTTGGGAGATTCCAATTCTGCCCAATTCTTTATACCCCTTGTAGTTAGTCATACACTAGGCAATTTCTGCCTGTCACATTGCGGTGTAATCTGTCCTGGGCCAGAGACAATAGTTCAGCGTCCTCCAATCTACATTGAGATTCAAATTCTCACCAATACTCTATACAGCTTTTGCCTTCTCATACACCAGCCAATTTCTGCCTGTCACATTGCGGTGTAATCTATACTGGGCCTGAGACAATAGTTCAGCGTCCTACAATCTACATTGAGATTCAAATTCTCACCAATACTCTATACAGCTTCTGCCTTCTCATACACCAGACAATTTCTGCCTGTCACATAGTGGTATAATCTTTACTGGGCCTGAGACAATAGTTCAGCGTCCTACAATCTACATTGAGATTCAAATTCTCACCAATACTCTAAACAACTTTTGCCTTCTCATACACCAGCCAATTTCTGCCTGTCACATTGCGGTGTAATCTATACTGGGCCTGAGACAATAGTTCAGCATCCTCCAATCTACATTGAGATTTAAATTCTCACCAATACTCTATACAGCTTTTGCCTTCTCATACACCAGCCAATTTCTGCCATTCACATTGCGGTGTAATCTATACTGGGCCTGAGACAATAGTTCAGCGTCCTCCAATCTACATTGAGATTCAAATTCTCACCTATACTCTCTACAGCTTCTGCCTTCTCATACACCAGCCAATTTCTGCCAGTCACATTGCGGTGTAATCTATACTGGGTCTGAGACAATAGTTCAGTGTTCTCCAATCTACATTGAGATTCAAATTCTCACCAATACTCTATACAGCTTTTGCCTTCTCATACACCAGCCAATTTCTGTCTGTCACATTGCGGTGTAATCTTTACTGGGCCTGAGACAATAGTTCAGCGTCCTCCAATCTACATTGAGATTCAAATTCTCACCAATACTCTATACAGCTTTTGCCTTCTCATACACCAGCCAATTTTTGCCTGTCACATAGCGGTGTAATCTATACTGGGCCTGAGACAAAAGTTCAGCGTCCTCCAATCTACAGTGAGATTCAAATTCTCACCAATACTCTATAGACCCTTTTTCTTGTTTTACAGTACCATATAGCTGTTGCTATTTTGGGTACCTTTTTCAAAAAAATGAAGAAGTATGGTGGAAGAGGCCGTGGAAGTGGGCGGGGGTTGCCAGATGGTACTGATGGTGGTGTTGGTGGTTGTGCTTCTGCTGCTTGTGGCAAAAGCACAATAGCACCTAAGGCAGGAGGTGCTGAGCCGGCGTCATTGTCTTGCTCCAATGGCCTCGTAGGCTCCTTTTTCTGGGAGTAGGTAAACCGCTTTTAAAGCCGGAGCTTCAGGAACAAGTTTTGGCTTACATTGCTGACACAGCCTCCAGCTCTATCGCCTCCTCTTCTGAAGTTTCAAAAAATAAAAGCACTGCGCCGTCAGTGGAGACTCCTGGTCAGGAACAACACCTTTCTTTGTGTCCTTCACCCCTACCAAAAGTGAAGGATGCGGCAGGCCACACTACAGATTTCTCCATGGAGCACTTTTCTCATACCATGCCTGGGTTATCAAGTCAAATCGTGAATTCCCCAGTCCAAGATGAATCTAACATGGAGTGCACTGATGCACAGCCACTGCCAGATTTATCTGCTGGTACATTCACTCAGAGCACTACATTGTCCTCGCAGTGTACTGAGCCAGAATCTGACCCTGATGAAACTCAGGTGCCCCTTCCCGCATACTATACCACCAGACACAGTGACACAGAGGAAGGTGCACATGACATTGAGGAGGAGGTGATGGATGACCCAGATGTTGACCAAGATTGGCATCCATTTGGGGAAGAGGGTGCCGCTGCAAATAGATCAGAAGAGGAGGAGGAGCATCCGCAGCAGGCATCGACATCGCAACAGCTGTTATCTGGCAGGCCCGGAGCAGTCCAAAAACGGGTTACAAAAAGCAAAAGAGTTGCAGGACAGTTTGGCCAGACGGACAAAATAGCACAGCGTGCAAGGCCTCAAAATGTCTTCCATAGTAGGAAGAGTGCCTAATGATCAGGCAAAGGTTATCTGTAAGAAGTGCGAAAAGACCTTTAGCCGAGGGAAAAATCTGAGAAATTTGAATACCAGTTGCATGCTTAGACACTTAACCACCATGCACTTGCAAGCGGACTACCAAACCTCACGTACCACATGTGCAACTGCTCCCAAAGAAGGTAGTCAGCAACGCTACATTGTTTCCCCCACTGTAAGCCCGCCGTTTAGCACACCACCAGCAGCAAATGTTGAGGTGTCGTCGCAAGGCCAAAGCAGTCAGAGAATCACAATGTTATATCAACGAGAGACTGAATCTAGGCCATCAGAAAGAACACCAACTCCATCACCATCATCAACCCTCTCTCAGTCCGCCATGTCCACCATTAGTTCCACCATATGCAGCTCTCAAGTCCAGCTCACCTTACCAGAGACTATGAGTAGGACAAGAAAGTACTCATCCTTTCATCCGCGTACACTGGGTTTGAATGCCCACATTGCCAAACTAATCTCGTTAGAGATGATGCCCTACCGGTTGGTTGAAAGCGCAGCTTTCCGTGAACTCATGGCCTACGCAGTACCACGCTATGACCTACCCAGTCGCCACTTCTTTTCTCGCAAAGCCATCCCAGCCCTCCACCTTCATGTAAAAGACCACATTGTCCATGCACTCAAGCAATCAGTGAGTGGAAAGGTGCACCTCACAACTGATGCATGGTCCAGTAGGCATGGCCAGGGCTGTTACGTGTCCATCACTGCGCACTGGGTTAATGTGGTGGATGCAGGGTCCACAGGGGACAGCGGTGGTGGGACAGTGCTGCCTAGCCCACGGTATAGGAAACAGTTGGCTGTGGGCATTCGACCCTCCTCCTCCTCCTCCAGAAGCGAAAGCTCATCCACAGAGCGCAGTCGCACGAGCACTCCATCTGCAGCTGCCAGAGTTGCACACGAGGTGTCCCCCTATCGATCAGCTAGTGGAAAGCGTCAGCAGTCTGTGTTGCAGATGATGTGTTTGGGCGACAGACACACCTCGGAGGTACTGGCTGACTACTTTCAGCGACAAACTGAGTCATGGCTGGGCAGTCTACATCTTGAGGCAGGCAAGGTAGTTAGTGATAACGGCCAGAATTTTGTGGCAGCCTTAGTCCTTTCAAAACTCAGACACATACCTTGCTTGGCTCACATCTTGAACCTGGTGGTGCAGTGCTTCCTCAATAATTATCCGGAGTTAACAGGCCTGCTCCATAAGGTTCGAAGACTGTGCTCACACATCTGCCGGTCGCCGGTACACTCCAGTCGTATGCAGAAGCTGCAACAATTGCTCCACCTTCCAAAGCACCGCCTAATTATCGACGTTGCAACAAGGTGGAACTCCACCCTGCACATGGTTGAGCAGCTGTGTGAACAGAGGCAGGCTGTAATGCATTTGTGGGAGGATACACGGGCAGGCACTTTGAGGGCAGACATGGAGTTGACAGGTGTGCAGTGGTCGAAGCTGAAAGACCTCTGTAAAGTCCTTCAGTGTTTTGAGGAATGCACACGGCTGGTAAGCGCAGACGATGCCATCATAAGCATGAGCATCCCACTTATGCGTCTGCTCATGCAAACTTTGACGCACATTAAGGAGCAGGCGTCTGCAGCCGAGGTAGATGAGGAGGAAGAGGAGGAGGGAAGCCTTGATGACAGTCAGCCATTGTCTGCTCTGGGACCTCTCCTGGATGAGGTGGAGGAAGAAGAGGAAGAGGAGGAGGAGGATGATGGGGATGACTATTTAGGGGAGGAGGATGCTTCTCGTAGGGCAAGAGAAAATGTTGGCATGGCAAGGTCTGGTACAGGGTTTGTGCGTGACTGGAGGGATGTGGATTTGCCAGAAAGTGCTCCTCCACCCAGCACTCGCACTGCATCATTGACACCGGGAACATTGGCCCACATGTCAGATTATGCCTTGCAGATCATAAAAAGGGACCCCCGCATTGCCAAAATGATGAACGATGATGACTACTGGTTGGCCAGCATCCTGGATCCACGCTATAAAGGCAAATTCCAAAACATCATGCCACAGGAGAACCTTGACCTAATATTGGCTAACAAACACGCAACTCTGGTAAACCGGTTGGTTGAGGCATTCCCAGCACACAGCAGCGGTGATGGTTCTCACACGAGCCGTAGGGGCCGGGGGCAGCTTGGAAGAGGTGTTCATGGTGCACACATCAGAAGTGGCGTTGGAGACAGGGGTTTCATGACCATGTTGTGGACTGATTTTTCAAGTCCCGCTCACACGACTGGTAATACTGCATCGATTGAAAGTGACAGGAGACAGCAGTTGTCAACTATGGTTACAAACTACTTCTCGTCCCATATCGATGTTCTCCCACACAGGTCATTTCCATTTGACTATTTGGCCGCTAAAACTGGACACCTGGCCTGAATTGGCCCAATATGCCTTACAGGAGCTCGCTTGCCCAGCTGCAAGTGTGCTATCAGAAAGAGTCTTCAGTGCAGCTGGATCAATCCTGACAGAAAAAAGGACCCGTCTGTCGACCCAAAATGTGGATGATCTAACCTTCATTAAAATGAACCATGCATGGGTTTCCAATGATTTTGTCCCACCTTTCCCTGATGACACCTAGGTTGCCAGAAAAATGACTTGCTTTGGTCCTCCTCTTCCTCGCACTTGCCCAATTTCGCCTTTTGCAGCAGCTGAATGTCCAACATCAACATATGCCATTTTGTAAACCTCCCTAACTGGGCTGCCCCCCCATGACCGGGGTCACCACCTAGCGCACCCAACCGTGCGAGTGCCGTTGTCCTGGACAGGTGGGTGGGCCGACTCTTGGGCGCGGGCACTGGCACAGGGTCCCTCATAGTGCAATCAAGTGTCTCTGACGGTGGGGGTGCACACCCGCCGTCAGACACACCGCCATACTATGAGGGGCCCAGTGCCAGTACCGACACCCACGAGTGTGCCCCCTTGCTTGGGCAGGGCCACAGCATTTGCAATGTTTACCTCTCCCTGCTCCTCCACTGTGTAGTCTGGGCTGTCAAATCCTTAACTGGGACTGCCACTACAAATTTGTTGAACTGATAGATGATAGTTAAGACGTAGCTATTCCCTGTCCCGCTGGCTGGGCTCTAACTTCAGATGATCAATGGCTTCCATTTCTAATGGACCTCGACTCACAATGACATGCAGTGGTGGTATATCATCAGCTTTCACAGTTTTCCTACTCACAGACGTGTGACATTCCGGCGCACATTGTGGCTTCTGTCTTTTGCACTCCAAAGTTACGTGACAGATCATGATAGGCAGTGAGCAGCATGTTTACATCTCTCCCTGTGATTAAAATTTGATGGAGATGAGTAACGCTGATGGGATCAATGGTACTGCGATACAGCAACACTTTCTTCACAAAGTTATGTTTTCGCTGTCTCCACACACAAATTAATTGAGGGTCAGCATCGCCTCAGAGAATTGTGACGGCAGTTTTTCCTGTGATTGTTAATTCCTAGATTTCTGCAATCACTAGACTTTATGTCAGTAATTGTATGCATCTCATTTCCTATGTTGAAGAGGCTGGACTGTCTTACTGAGACAGAAATATATATGAAGATTTAAAAATACCACCAAAAGTGTATACTGGTGTACGCGTCAAAAACATTTCCTTTTTTCTACTTTTTAGATTGTTGTCTATTCCATACTGAGTACACGGAGAATTTAGATGTTTAAACTATGCTATATATACCTGCTATCCAGTGATTTTGTACCATTTCTCACCTTTGTCCAATCATGTCTAATCCATACTGGGCCTGAGACCATTTGAGCCTGCCTCCTAATCTATAGACATAGGTTTCTAATGTGTAAACTATGCTATACATACCTGTAATCCGGTGATACGTTACCCTTTCTCACCTTTGTCCAATCACGTCTAATCCATACTGGGCCTGAGATCGTCTGAGCCTGCCTCCTGATCTATAGACATAGGTTTTTAATGTATAAATTATGTTATACATACCTGTAATCCTGTGATACGTTACCCTTTCTCACCTTTGTCCAATCACGTCTAATCCATACTGGGCCTGAGACTGTCTGAGCCTGCCTCCTGATCTTTAGACATAGGTTTTTAATGTGTAAACTATGCTACATATATACGTGTTATCCGTTGAAACTGTACCCTTTATCAACTTTCTACAATGTTGTCGAATCCATACTGGGCCTGGGAACGGCTGCCGAGCTGTTAAGCAAGCTACAGCACCTGTGGTTTGGACACGTAATTTTTTCATTTTGTCAGGAATGCCGGTTAGGCCTAATTCTGTAATTGCGGTTGACCTGCACTTACTGGGAAATCATCGTTCACGGGGAATAATTGGAATCCCAGATCCCCATCACTAACAGAGTTCAGAGGGTTATCAGCACCTGTAAGCGACAAAAGCTGGTCCTTTCAGTGTAGCGCGCATGCAGCCCCGGACATGTAAGGGCATGATAGACCTGTTATTGCTCGATCCCGCGTGCCAGAGCCTCGCGAATCCCTCTAGTAAGCTTGACGCGTACCGTGTGGGCATGATGGAGTCTCGGTCGTTAGCGGAATAAAGCTGAGAAATCGCTAGCACAACTACAAACAGACATACCACACCACACACAGAAACGACAAAGCTTGCAATCTGTCCATCTTTTCTGTAGCTTGTATGGTTGTGGTTTCCCGGGTGGAGTCCAATTAAGCCACAGGCTCCACTCCTGGTGGTGCCCTTTTGGACATTCCTTTAAGGTTCAGCTTTGCAATCATACAGCCCCCGGAAACCAAACACTTTGCCTTCATGGACGCAGTTTGGAGGTTCGTGGGAATAACGCCGCCCCATCGGCAGTTGCCATAATTTATTGGTGGGCAGTCCGACGGTATATGATCTTGTTCGATTTCAGAATTTTTTTCATTTTTTTGGTTTGTATTTTACATTTTTATTCCAGCCTTTCTAGACTTCATAAGGGCATGACAAGCCTATATCTGTGTCTCCTCCACCTCCTCCTTTTACTCCTCCACCTCTTTTCTAAATGTAGTTGCCCTTTTCCATATGTTATTTTTGTCTTCGGAGCATTTTGTCTGCTTTGGGACACCTTTAAAGGTGTTCTGTAATTGTTTTCTATGTGTTTGTATGTGTTTGTGCTTGCCTGCCATTGTTTTGAATGGGGTTCGACGGTGTTCTTCGAACGTTCGACGAACATTCGACGAACTTGCCTCCTGTGCGACGAACCAAAACACTAGCGGGGTTGCTCAACACTACTCTTGATATATCGAAGTACATTGTTAATTTTTAAACTATGCTATATATACCTGGTATCTGGTGATACTGTACCCTTTCTGCCAGGAAGTCCTCCTACAACCAACACTCTAAGTGTATCATTGACACCTGGAACATTGTCCCACATGTGTGATTATTTCTTGCGGATCTTCTTGTTATATTGTGGTGTGATCCATCCTGAGCGTGTGAGTGTCTATGGGTTACTCCTGCAATTTAGATGTACATTTAAAAATTACCCCAACACTGTATACAGCTCTACGGTTGTGATACATTACCCATTTACTGCTTGTTATATTCTTGTCTAATCCAAACTGACCAAGTGAGAGTTATTTTCTGACTGTGGAAATAAATACTGAAATTGATCAGTTGTACACCCTGGCTTGGGCCTCCTGCTCCTGGAGCAGATGTTCTTTCACAATGGGCATTAAGTGAGCCATCTTCTACTAGAGCTGGGTCACATGCTCTATCATGCTTCAGTGTGGCGTGACCTTTGCTCCCAGGTTTCCTTGGCGATGTCCAGGAACCCTTGTGTATGTCGGCCATACAGGAGCTCAAATGGCGAGAACCCCGTGGATGTCTGTGGGACTTCTCTAATGGAGAAAAGCAAGAACAGGAGCAGATAGTGCCAGTCTCGACTATCCTTCTCATTGACCCTCTTAAGCATGGCCTTCAAGGTATTGTTGAAGCGCTCCACTAGGCCATTGGTCTGCGGTTGGTACACAGAGGTTCCCAGCTGAGCGATCTGGAGGACTCTGCACAGCTCCCGCATCACTTTTCTTAAAAATGGCGTTCCTTGATCAGTCAAAATTTCCTTGGGCAAACCAGTCATGGCAAAGATGTGTACCAGTTCGTGGTTGATACTCTAAGCAGAAGAGTTCCTCAGTGGCACTGCTTCAAGGTATCAGGTTGCATAATTCAAAAGCACCAAGATGTATTGATGGCCTTGTGCCGAATAAACAAGTGGACCCACCAAGTCCATAGCGATTCTCTGGAAGGTAATTCTATCACCGGCAATGGAACTAACGGGCTTCTGAAGTGAGACACAGAGGCAGTTATCTGGCAGGTAGGGCAAGACCTACAGTAATCTAGAATCTCACGGTAACAAAATCTCTGCAGTACTTTCTCCTGGGTTTTCTATACCCCTAGATGACCATCAGGATATGTGCATGGGCCATATCTACAGTAGAACTAACAGCTGTTCAACAATTTCTCCACCCCTGAGTTTAGTCATTTGATACAGTAGCTTGCTAGTCACAGCAAAATGAGGGAACCTGGTGTCAGCCCCAAGCTCTTGAGCAACCCCATTACATACATTGACATTTTCAAAAGCATATTTCAATGTGAGGTCTCAAAGCTGAGCAGTCCTGAAGTTCTCTCCGAGTACCTCTAAGTCAGGAAAGCTTGGCTCCTCCTGTACAGTCTCATTTTCCTCTCCAGCAAGGACACAAAAGGGAAATTCCATCACCTCTGCTCCCGACAGAGTTACCTTCAGAGGGGCCTGGCTTTGGACTGGGACACTCGGCACAGGTGCCTTCTGCCACAAGCCCCAGAATAGAGAAAAGTCATGACCCAGTATGACGGGATGGATCAAGTCTTTCACTACCCTAACCCCATTGGTATAATCACCACAGTCCGTACCCATGGTTCCTCTGGTGACAGGGTAGTCCTTAGCATCTCCATGTATGCAGCGGATACCAACCAACCTATTGGGGATTAACTGGTGGGGTAGAGCAATGTTGATTAGTGTCACTAGACTTCCAGAGTCTAGTACCCAAGGACCCCTCACCCCATTGACGGAGACAGCACACTACTGAGGACCGTCATTGGGTTTACAGTCCATACTGCAGACCGGGTAAGCCTAATACTTGCATCATCTGCCAAGACTGCAGTCCATAGGTTCAGGGGGCATATTTCACCAGGCTGCTACATGCCCGAGATTGCGACACCGCTAACAGACCATGTCTTTCATCCCAGTCTTAGAGGTCCCTTCAGAAGTATTGGATCATCCACCAGGTGTGGGCCTAGCTGCCCTATTTGGTGATCCCACGAACTTTTGGGTATCCCAGTACAGTGAAGTAGTAATGTCTGGTCTCCCCAGGGATTTCTCCATCACCTGGTACCTCTCAACCAGTCCAACCAAATTGTCTGCATTCTGGGGTTTGCTGTGGGCATCCTAGGTCTGTATTGACTTGGGTAAGGAATGAATGAATCGATCCATCACCACCCGCTCGACCATCTGGGCCGGAGTGGACAACTCTGGCTGCAGCCACTTTTGGACCAGGCATAGCAAGTTGAACATCTGTGAGCGGGGTGGTTTATCGTCAGCATATGACCAACGGTGGACTCATTGAGCCCTTACAGACAATGTCACCCCCGTGCATACCAGTATCTCAGTTTTTAACTTCTCATACTCCTTAGCGTCTTGGAGGGCTAAGACATAATATGCCTTCTGAGGCTTCCCATCAGATATGGTGCCAGTACCTCTGCCACTGCTCTGGCGGAAGTCACTCCGGTTCAGCCACCTACTCAAAAACTGTCAAGAAGGCTTCCACATCATCTCCTGAGGTCATTTCTGCATAGCTCACCTTACCGGTTTCCAGGCGTATGTATCACCTTCCGGAGAAGAGGAGGAGACCACCGGCCTTATCCCAACCGCCTCTGCGAGGAGCTCCATTTGTTGCGTTAGTGTCTCCTGTTGCTGCCGCTGCTGCTGTGGAGATTCTTAAAGTTGCTGTATCAACAGCTTATTTGTTTCTTGTTGTGTTAGCTCTGCCTCCTGACTAGCCAGCTGGCATTGTTGCTGCGCCTGCACAAGTTGTTTCAACAGCTCCTCAATGTTGCCAGATGTCTCATGCTGGATGGTGGATTTCACCCAAGACATGTTATCCTCCGCAGCCTCTATCAGGGTTCCTGGATCGCTACAACACAAAGAAAAAAAATTAGGGCTAAACAGAAGCCCTAGCCAGCTCACCAACCACAGCCGAAGCACGGAACCTCGTCTGGTCCCAACGAATGTTGATTGTAGACAAAGGAAGGAAGGAGCGTTCCAGCTACTAACATTGTTTGCTTTATTCCAAAGTAGAAATTTTAAAATGACACATCACAGCTTTCTCCCCACAGACAAATCGATGTGATGTCGGGCACTAGATCATCAGCTACGCGTTTCGATACTGAGCGGGTCTTATTCACAGCTGAAAAACTAATAGCATGACGCAAACCTTATACTTTTCTAGGGCCAATAGAATTGACAGCTACTGTCACATGATTGAACAAACAGGTCCTATGCGCATTTGTCTACATAATGCAGGTTTACGTTATACTACTAAATAAAATACATTCACAAAACTGCATTTTGCATATATTAAAAATGCAGAAATAATTCTTAGTAATAATACATGATTTAGTTTCTTTTATTTAAACCACTGGGATATCTGGACCCCAAACATAGGATCCAGAACTCTTCTCTGGTAAGAAGGCGTTTTTTCCTATCTCCTCCATGCTTAGAGCTTTTGACACATTCAATTCCTATGATTGACATAGTTTCTAAATTACCATTGTGGTGCATCAAAAAGTGTTTTGAAGCCATGGATATATTATGTGTATTACTGTAGTGCTATTATTCTCTACATCTCTGATGTGTTCTAAAATGCGGGCTTTTAATTTCCGTGTTGTTCAACCTACATATGATAAGTTGCATTTTTCATAGTATATTATAAATTACATTTTCTGTATTGCAGTTAATAAACTGTTTAATATTAAATGTTTGCGTTACTAAATCTATTTGCTTTATGTACATATTTACACATTTTGCACTTATCAGAGCCACACTGAAAAAAACCAATAGTTTTCAGCCAATTGTTAAAGGAAGGTGTTGACGGAAAAAAACTCGGATTAACAGAGTCTCCAATAGTAGGAGCTCGCCTAGCAATACCATTAGTACCCAATTGTAATATCTTCGCTAGTATATCATCTTCGTACAAAATTGGTAGGCATTTATAAAACAATATTCCTAATCTCGTTGAATTGAAGACTATATTCCAAAAGGTTTTTTATTTAGATCATTTTTATTTTTATAGTTTTTCTTTGGCTCTAATAAATTTAATCTATCTTTCTTATCTGCAACAGTTTCATCTGAGACTGTAGATGAAACTATTAGTGAATCCTCACAAGAAACAAACTTGTATAAAAATTTGGATTATAGAGAACAATTATCTATTCTAAGTTTACAGTTTTTAGAGTACGAAAATGGTATAGATAAAATTAATCAGTCTCAATATTTAAATGTGAAAAACCCATATTTCTATCCGATACAAAGCAGAGGAGAGTGCATGGATAGATTTCAAGAGGTTTTAGAAAGAGAGTTGAAACAACTAAAAAAAGATTTCCACTAATAAAAACCATAAGAGAAATTTTTCTAAGAAACAAAAATCTGCATTATTAGAACTTAAAAATATGACAGATATAGTAATAAAATGCAGTGATAAGGGTGGTATGGTGGTGGTTTTGAATTCTGCTGACTATAAAGACAAAATGTTTGATTTATTATCAGACAGAGATGTCTATGAAAAATTACAGTCGAATCCTACAAAAACTTATAGTCGAAAAGCCGAAGAAATCATTATGGAGGGTTTAAGTATAGGTATATTAAATAAAAAACAAGCTGAATACCTAGTGGTAAAAAATCCAGTTTTACAAATTATATATGGTTTGCAGAAGATCTTCAAAACTGTAGATATCCCTCCTATGAGACCAATAGTGACAGGCACTGGCTCTTCAAACGAGCACCTTTGTGAATGGGCAGACTCACTGCTCCAACCCCTGGTACGAAATCTACCAGGCTGTCTCAAAGATTCCAGAGATGTTCTGGCTACTTTCTCTAGAACAATGTGGCATAATAGTTACATGTAGAGTTGAGCGAAATGGGTTGGTCAAATTCAAAAATAGCCGACTTTAGCTAAAGTCGGGTTTCGGCGATCGAAACCCGACAATAGCGTGATGTCGGCCATGAGGTCGCCGATCAAAGCGCCAAAGTCGCGTTTCAAATAATGCTTCCAGCGTCTTTTCTCAGCCAATGATGGAGGATGCACACTGTGGGCAACGCGATGACATGGGCAGCGGCCCCCACCATCTTAGAGAAGAGCATTGAAGTGATTGGCTGGTTTTGTGTGGCGTCACAGTGGGTATAAAAGGCTGTGATCGCCGACCGCCATCTTACTTCTGCCGATCTTAGAATAGGGAGAGGTGCTGCTGCTGATTCTGAACAGGGAGAGGGAAGCAGGGAAGAAGAAAAGAAAACTGCTTCTGCTGATAGCGCTTTTCACTGTACAGTTAGTGTGCAGTGAAAGGGGAAGATTTTTGTTGTGTGCAGCAGCGCTGGTGGTGATTAGGCTGCCTTTTAAGGCTACCTGCTAGCTGCATTGCTGTGTGCACACTGCTGCTCAAACTGTTTTTTTCAAAGCACTCCAACTTTTATTATTTTGTCCTGGTGAGTTACTGAGCATTCATTTTTTCACAGACCATATAGCGGTGTACGCTCCTCACACACTACCGTGTACCGGCTGGTATCATGGACAAATAGAAGCTATCTGGGTGTGACTCTGGAAGAACAAGCTGAGTTTTTCCATTTTTTCAGACCTGTCCGCTGTCCGCTTTTCAAACAGTTTCGTATATCTGATGTTTGATAACGGTCAAAACTAGACAGAGACAGCGTGTGTCAGTCCCTATACAAATAGATGGAGATTGACAATTTTCCATACAGACACCGTATAGCAGTGTACGCTCCTTACACACTACCATGTACCGCCTTGTATCACAGACAAATAGAAGCTATCTGTGTGTGACTCTGAAAAAAAAAGCTGATGAGTTTTTCCATTTTTCCAGACCTACACCTTAGAGTGCTGTCCACTTTTCAAACAGTTTCATATATCTGCTGTTTGATAACGGTCAAAACTAGACAGAGACAGCATGTGTCAGTCCCTATACAAATAGACAGAGCTTGACAATTTTCCATACACACACTGTATAGAGCTGTCCGATTCTCAAACAGTATTGCATATCTGCCATTCACGTTACAGTCACATCTATACAGAGTCAGCGTGTGTGTGTGACACTCCGTAAATACATATACAGAGATTGTTAGTTACACAAAAAATGTATGCAGCTGTACACTTCTGATACAGTCCCATATATCTGCTTGTTGGATTACGGTCCAATACTTACTGTGAGAGCATCTGTGACTAACAAAATATATACGTAGATTTAATTTTTTCAATACACCTAACACAGCTGGACGCTCCTCATACAGTACCATCTCTCTGCTGGTATTTTTGGTACATTTTCCCAAACATGAGGAAGTATGGTGGAAGAGGCTGCAGACGTGGGCAGAGGGGCGCAGCTGGTACTGATGGTGGTGGTGCATTGGCTGGTTCTGGCAAAAGCACAATAGCAGCTAAGGCAGGAGGTGTTGAGCCTGCGTCATCATCTGGCCCAAGAAGGCCTGTAAGGTTGCCTTTTCTTGGAGTAGGAAAACCGCTTTTAAAGTCGGAGCATCAGGAACAGGTTTTGGCATACATTGCCGAAACAGCCACCAGCTCTATTGCCTCCTCTTCTGAGCGTTCGAAACCTGCAAGCACGGAGTCCTCAGTGCAGGGTTCTGGTCAGGAAAAACACCTTTCCTTGTGTCCTTCACCCCCACCAAAAGTTAAGGATGCGGCAGTCCACACTTCAGATTACTCTATGGAGCTCTTTTCACATACCATGCCTGAGTTATCTAGTCAAATCCAGAATTCACCAGTCCAAGATGAATCTGACATGGAGTGCACTGATGCACAGCCGCTGCTAGATGATTCTGCCGGTACATCGACCCAGAGCACTACATTGCCCTCGCAGTCTATTGAGCCACAATCTGACCCTGATGAAACTCAGGTGCCTCTTCCCGCATACTATACCACCTTACACGGTGACACAGAGGAAGGTAAAGAGGAAGGTGCAGATGACTTTGAAGAGGAGGTGATGGATGACCCAGTTCTTGACCCAGATTGGCATCCATTGGGGGAGGAGGGTGGCGCTGGCAATAGTTCAAATAAGGAGAAGGATCCGCAGCTGGCATTGACATCACAGCAGCGGTTATCTGGCAGGCCCGTAGTTGTACAAAAACGTGGAACAAAAGCTAAAAGAGTTGCAGGACAGCTTGGCCAAACGGTCAACTTAGCACAGCATGCAAGGCCAGAAAATGTATACCATAGTAGGAAGAGTGCAGTGTGGCACTTCTTTTTCCAAAATCCTACTGATGAGGCAAAGGTTACCTGTAAGAAGTTTGGAAGGACCTTTAGCCGAGGTAAACAACTTAGAAATTTGAATACCAGTTGCATACTCAGACATTTAATCAACATGCACTTGCAAGCGTGGACGGACTACAAAACCTCAGGTAGCACATGTACACCTGCTCCGACTGAAGGTAGCCAGCAACGCTCCATCGCTTCCCCCACTGTAAGACCACCGTCACCGTTAAGCACACCACCAGCACTAAATGTGGAGGTGTCGTCACAAGGCCAAAGCACTCAGGGAATCACAATGGTTTTGCAACACAACACTGAATCTAGGCCATCACCTCCAATACCATCACAAACCCCCTTTCACTTCGTCCGGTCCACCGCTACTTCCCCCATATGCTGCTCTCCAGTCCAGCTCACCCTACCAGACACTCTGAGTAGGACAAGAAAGTTCTCATCCTCTCATCCGCGTACACTTTGTTTGAACGCCTACTTTGCCAAACTGATCTCATTAGAGATGATGCTCTACCGTTTGGATGAAAGCGAAGCTTTCCACAACCTCATGGCCTATGCTGTCCCACACTATGACCTACCCAGACGGCACTTCTTTTCTCGAAAATCCATCCCTGCCCTCCACCGGCATGTGAAAGACCACATTGTCCATGCACTAAAACAGTCAGTGAGTGGAAAGGTGCACTTCACAACAGATGCATGGACCAGTAGGCATGGCCAGGGCCGTTATGCGTCCGTCACTGCGCACAGGGTTAATGTGGTGGATGCAGGCTCCACTGGGAACAGCGGCGGTGGGACAGTGCTGCCTTGCCCATGGTATAGGAAACAGTTGGCTGAAGGCATTCGATCCTCCTCCTCCTCTATCAGCGAAAGCTCATCCACAGAGCGCAGTCGAACGAGCACTCCATCCGCAGCTGGCAGTGTTGCACACCAGGTGTCCCACTATCGAACAGCTAGTGGTAAGTGTCAGCAGACTGTGTTAAAGATGATGTCTTGGCGACAACAGACACACCGCGGAGGTGCTGGCCGACTACTTGCAGCGACTAACTGAGTCATGGCTGGGCAGTCTACATCTCGAGGCAGGCAAGGTAGTCAATGATAACAGCCGTAATTTTGTGGCAGCCATAGCCCGTGCAAAACTCACACACATACCTTGCCTGGCTCACACTTTGAACCTGGTGGTGCAGTGCTTCCTTAATAATTATCCGGAGTTAGCATCCCTGCTCCATAAGGTGCGAAGACTGTGCTCGCACATCCGTCGCTCAAACGTCCACTCCGCTCATATGCAGAAGCTGCAGCGATTGCGCCACCTCCCCAAGCACCGCCTAATCATAGACGTTGCAACAAGGTGGAACTCCACCCTGCACATGATTGAGAGGCTGTGTGAACAGAGGCAGGCTGTAATGCATTTGTGGGAGGATACATGGGAAGGCAGTTTGAGGGAAGACACGGAATTGTCGGGTGTGCAGTGGTCAAAGCTGAAAAACCTCTGTAAAGTCCTTCAGTGTTTTGAGGATTGCACACGGCTGGTAAGCGCAGACGACGCCATCATAAGCATGAGCATTCCACTTATGCGTCTGCTCATGCAAAGTTTGACGCACATTAAGGATCTGGCGTCTGCAGCAGAGGAGGAGGGAAGCCTTGATGACAGTCAGCCATTGTCTGGTCAGGGAACTGTCCTGGACGAGGTGGAGGAAGAAGAGGAAGAGGAGGAGGATGAGGGGAATGATTATTTTGGGCAGGAGGATGCTTCTCAGGGGGCAAGAGAAAATGTTGCAGTCCAAGGTCAGGTACAGTGTTTGTGCATGACTGTAGGGATGTGGATTTGCCAGAAAGTGCTCCTCCACCCACCACTGGCAGTGCATCATTGACAACTGGAACACTGGCCCACATGTGCGATTATGCCTTGCGGATCCTAAAAAGGGTCCCCCGCATTGCCAAAATGATGAGGGATGACTACTACTGGCTGGCCAGCATCCTCGATCCACACTACAAAGGCAAATTACACAACATCATGCCACAGGAGAACCTAGAGATAAAATTGGCTAACAAACAAGCAACTCTGGTAAACCGTTTGTTTGAGCCTTTCCCAGCACACAGCAGCGGTGCTGGTTCTCCCACAAGCCATAGTGGGAATAATGGAAGAGGTGTTCATGGTGCACACAGCCGAAGTTGCGTTGGAGGGGTTTAATGACCATGTTGTGGAATGTTTTCTCAAGTACCGCTCACACGACTGCTAATACTGCATCGATTAAAAGTGACAGCAGACAGCAGTTGTCATCTATGGTTACAAACTACTTCTCCCATATCGATGTTCTCCCTCACAGGTCATTCCCCTTTGACTATTGGGCCTCTAAACTGGACGCCTGACCTGAATTGGCACAATATGCTTTACAGGAGCTCGCTTGCCCTGCTGCTTGTGTGTTATCTGAAAGAGTCTTCAGTTCTGCTGGATCAATCCTGACAGAAAAAAGGACCCATCTGTCGACCCAAAATGTTGATGATCTAACCTTCATTAAAATGAACCATGCATGGGTTTCAAAGGATTTTGTCCCACCTTCCCCTGATGACACATAGGTTGCCAGAAAACTGGCTCGCTTTTGTCCTCCTCTTCCTCGGACATGCCCAATTCTGCCCTTTGCAGCAGCTGAATGTCCAGCCAACACATCAACATATGCCATTTTTTAAACCTCCCTAAGTGGGCTGCCCACCCCCCCAATGGCTGGGGTCAACACCTGGCACTCCCGGGCTAGTGCCGTTGCTCTGAACAGGTGGATGGGCCCACAGATGGCCGACGGCACTGGCACAGGGCCCCTCATAGTACAATACAGTGTCTCTGATGGTGGGGGGCCCACTCGCTGTCTGACACACCAGTGTACTATGAGGGGCCCTGTACCAGTACTGTCAACCACGAGTGTGCCCCCCTGCTTGGTCATGGCAACAGCACTTGCAGGTTGCAATACTTACCTCTCCCTGCTCCACCGCTGTGCAGTCTGGGCAGTTAAATCCTTCACAGGGACGGCCACTAGAAATTTGGTGTATTGATCGATGATGGTTAAGAAGCAGCTATGCCCTGTCCTGCTGGCCTCTACCTTCAGATGATCAATGGCTACCATTTGTAATGTACGTCAACTTACAAGCGGATGCAGTGGTGCTTTAGGATCACCTTTCACAGTTGTGAAAGTCACAGATGTGTGACATTCCTGCCACCATTTTTCAATGTCTCCTCTCATGCCAATCCAATAGAATCGCCTACGGTCTGTGGCTTCTGTCTTTTGCACTCCAAAATTACCAGACACATCATGATAGGCAGTGAGGACCATGTCTACATCTCTCCCTGTGATCACAATTTGATGGAGACGTGTAACGGTGATGTGATCCACGCTACTGCGATACAGCAATCCTTTCTTCGCAAAGAACCATTTTCCCTGTCTCCACGGACACAGTAATTGGGGGTCTGCATCGCCTCTGCAACATCTACCGGAAGATTTTCCCACGATGAGTAATTCCCAAATTTCCGTCTGTACTTGTATCCATGTATTTTCCAGTAGCGGAGAGTCTGGACTGGCTTACTGAGATTGAAATATATACAAAGATTTAAAAGTACTACAACACTATATACTGTTGTATTCTTTGACTACCTTTCCCTTTTTCTGCTTTTTAAATTCTGGTGTAATACATACTGAGCCTGTGAGTGTCTGTGTCTGACTCCGGAAGTATAGACGGAAATTTACAATTACCCCTAGACTGGATACACCAGGTATGTGCTGATACAGTACCTTTGTTCCAAATTTTGTATTACGATATCATCCATAGTGAGTGAGCGTGTGTGGTTTACGCCTTCTACATATACAGTGAATCGGAGATACCAATTTTTACCCTATTCTCGATACAGCTTGTATCTTGTTATACAGTACCTTTGTTCGACATTTAGTATTATGGTCAAATCCATACTGAGAAAGCGTCTGAGACTGACTACCAGACTATGTATACGGAGATTTCAGTTGTACCCTATAATATATACTTGCTATCTTGTTATCCTGTACCTTTTTTACAACATTTTTTATTATGGTCAGACCCAGACTGAGTGAGCGTCTGAGGGTGACTCCGGAAATATATACCGAGATTTCAAATTTGGCCAACCCTATATACAGCTGTACGCTTGTGTTACATTGCCCATTTACAGCTTTTCATATTCTTGTGTAATCCATACTGGGCCTGAGAGCGTTTGTGTCTACCTCCTGAAATGTATACGGAGATTCAGTATGTTTACACTATACTATATATACCTTGTATCTGGTGATACTGTACCCTTTTTCACCTTTTTATTTTATTGGGTAATCCATACTGAGCCTGTGAGCGTCTGTGTATGACTCATGAAATATATACGGAGATTTACTGTTATCCCTAGACTGTACAGAGCTGTACGCTTCTGATACAGTACCATATATCTGCTGGTATTTTGGGTCAATTTTCTAAAACATGAGGAGGTATGGTGGAAGAGGACGCGGACGTGGGTGTGGGGGCCACCTGGCACTGATGGTGTTGGTGGTGCATCTGCTGGTAGTGCCAAAAACACAATAGCAGCTAAGGCAAGAGGTGTTGAGCCTGCGTCATGGTGTAGCTCTGGAAGGCCTATAAGGCTCCATTTTCTGAGAGTAGGTAGACTGCTTTTAAAGCCGGAGCATCAGGAACTGTTTTTGGCTTACATTGCTGAAACAGCCTCCAGCTCTATCGCCTCCTCTTCTGAAGTTTAAAAAAATGCAAGCACTGAGTCATAAGTGCAGGCTTCTGGTCAGGAGCAACCACTTTCCTTGTGTCCTTCACCCACACCAAAAGTGAAGGATGCGGCAGCACACACTTCAGATTACTCCATGGAGCTCTTTTCACATACCATGCCTGGGTTAATTAAAAATGGGCCCATCATATACTGGAGCATTCAAAATGGGGGACATCAGACACTGGAGCATCATCCATGAGGCCCATCATTTACTGGAGCATTCTAAATGGGGCAAATCAGACACTGGAGCAGCATCTATGGGGCACATGATACACTGGAACATTAGAAATTATTATTAGGGCCCATAAGACACTGGAGCATCATCCATGAGGTCCATCATACACTGGAGCATCATCCATGAGGCCCATCATATACTGGAGCATTCCAAATGGGGCAGATCAGACACTGGAGCAGCATCTATGGGGCACATGATACACTGGAGCATTAGAAATGGGGCCCATTATCTATAGAGCATTATTAGGGCCCATAAGACACTGGAGCATCATCCATGAGGCCCATCATATACTGGAGCATTCCAAATGGGGCACATCAGACACTGGAGCAGCATCTATGGGGCACATGATACACTGGAGCATTACAAATGGAGCACATTATATATTGAGCATTATTAGGGCCCATCATACACTGGAGCACCATCCATGAAGCCCATCATATACTGGAGCATTCCAGATTGGGGACATCAGACACTGGAGCAGCATTTATGGGGCCCATTATACACTGGAGCATTAGAAATGGAGCCCATTATATATGGAGCATTATTTGGGCCCATAACACATTGGAGCATCGTCCATGGGGACCATCATATACTGTAGCATTATGTGGAGCTCATCATATACTGTATGGAACATTATATGTGGCCAATTATTCTGTATGGAGAAATATATGGGGCTCATTTTTCCATATGGCGCACAATGTGGTGGCCATAATACTGTATGGAGTAATATGCTGTCCTTTTTTCGAGCTATTGTACAATTTAAAATAGATCAGTCATGTCATGTAAGCAGTGAAGTATTTGTAATTGTACTATACCTATATTTCTATGCCATATCGGAGCATCATGAGTTGTGGTATGTGTTAAAGGGGCACACTGACACTCTTTGGCCCAGGGCACACGAAAACCTGGAGCCAGCCCTACCCCCCCCCACAACTTTAGCCAAATAACCCCCTGTTTTCATATTATTATGAAGTAAATTAAGGTTGACATGCTTCAGTAATAAGAATTGATGTTTTTGGCATTGAAATTGGCACTGTAGGTGTGTTTACTGTCCTCCACTCCCTGCCGACTTTGCTTCCCCATTGACTTGCTTCAGTTGGCCTCCGACTTTTCCCTGTAGTCGGCCGATTTCGTTTGACCCGTCTTTTGAGAAAGTCGGGTTTCATGAAACCTGACTCGACCCTAAAAAAGGCAAAGTCGCTGATCTCTAGTTACATGTAGTTAAGCTGCGATGTTATATCGCTGAATACATGCATTCTGCACAACTTGGCTATGGAAGCATTAAAATATTCTCTATTTAATTTGAGTAACTGTTCACATGATCTTATCAATTTTCTGTTGCAGGTGTTTTTTTTTTCTTTTCAAACACAATTTTTTTGCGTTCGATAGCACAATGTATCTGCAAAAATCTGGAGTTCCCACGGGAGTGAAATACTCCCCAGCGCTTGCCAATTTAACAATGGCTTATGGGGAAAAATAATTTATATATTCGTTTGATAATCCTTTTATGTAGAGCATTAGCTGGTATGGTAGATACAATGATGATACCTTGATTATATGGGAGGGTGATGTATCTACCATACCAGTATTTGTAGATTATCTCAATTCAAAAACATTAAGTTTACCTATAAATTTGATAAAACCCATATATCTTTCTTAGATTTAGAATTGTGGGGAAATGAAGGACAATATATCATGTCCAATACATAATGCAAACCCAATACAGGGAATACAATATTGCATGCACGTAGTGGACATCCTAAAGACGTTATTAGGTCCATCCCCATAGGAGAGCACATAAGATTAAAAAGAAACTGTACAAATGACCAAGTTAAAAACAGAGAATTTGATGCACTTCATAAAAAACTAAAAAAATGGGGTTATCCCAATTGGATATTAAGGAGAGCTGAAACTGTTGCAGATAAGAAAGACAGATTAAATTTATTAGAGCCAAATAAAAACTATGAAGATAAAAATTATATAAGTAAAAAACCTTTCTAAGTTTGGAATATAGTCTTCAATTCAACGAGATTAGGAATATTTTTTATAAATGCCTACCAATTTTGTACGAAGATCATATACTAGCAAAGATATTACAATTGGGTTCTAATGTTATTGCAAGGCGAGCTCCTACTATTGGAGACTCTGTTACCCTTTAACAATTGGCTGAAAACTATGTTTTTTTTTTAAGTGAGGCTCTGATAAGTGCAAAATGTGTAAATATGTACATAAAGCAAATAAATTTAGTAACGCAAACATTTAATATCAAGGCTATGTGCCCACGTTAGCGTTTCTAAACGCTCAGGAAACGGGTCTCTGTCCCAGAAAACGCGAGGAAAAAATGTGCGTTTTTTGGGGAAAAAACGTGCGTTTTTGATGCGTTTTTTTCCGCGCGTCTTCTGGGCTATAGGAAATAGCCAAAAACGCGGACCTAAGCGGAAATTAATGAACATGCTGCGTTTTTTACCGCTAAGCGTTTCCTTAATGGTAAAAACGCATCCATTGGCACAAAAAGGCCAAAATGCATTAAAATGAATGAGATGCTTCTTTTAAGCATTTTTGATGCGGTTTGACCCTGAAAAACATGTCAAAAATACTTAAAAAGCGCAATGTGGGCACAAAGCCTAAACAGTTTATTTAACCCCTTCCTGACATCCGACGTACTATCCCGTCCATGGGACCCGGACCCCTATGCCCATGGACGGGATAGTAGGGATAGTACGTCTACCGCGATCAGCGGCGCCCATGTGGTGAGCGCCGCTGATCGCGGCCGGGTGTCAGCTGATTATCACAGCTGACACCCGGCACAATGTGTCAGGGGTGGTCACGGACCGCCCCCGACACGTTAACCCCTTGCACACCGTGATCTAACTTGATCGCGGTGTACCGAGGGTTAAAGGGAAGCATCGGCAGGGAGGGGGCTCCCTCCGTGCTTCCCTGAGCCCCCCACGGCAGTGCAATGTGCAGCGCTGCTGCGGGGGGGCTCCTTTCCTGCAGGCCCCCGAATCCAAGATGGCAACGGGGGCCTTCGGGGGCCTGCAGGAAGCTGGCTTCCTCAGTGCCTGCAAAGCGCAGGCATGAGGAAGCCTTATGCACTGCCTGCAAGAGGAAGTCTAATTCAATGCCTGTGACAGATTGCTGATCTGTCACAGTGATCTGTGATGTGACAGATCAGCGATCTGTCACAGGACAGTAATGTCCCACCTGGGACTATTTAATAAAGTTAAAAAAAAATAAAAAAAGTGTTAAAATAATTTAAAAAAAATCGCCAAATAAATTAGAAAAAAAAATATTCCCCCAATAAATCCATTTTTTGGAAATAAAAAAAATAAAATAAATAAAAATACACATATTAGGTATCGCCGCGTCCATAACGACCCGCCCTATAAAACTGTCCCATTAGTTAACCCCTTTAGTGAACCCCTTAAAAAATAAAAATAAAAAACGAAGCAAAAAATAATGATTTATTATCATACCACCAAACAAAAAGTGTAATAACGCACGATCAAAAAGACGCATAGAAATATCCATGGTACCGCTGAAAACGTCATCTTGTCCTGCAAAAAACGAGCCACAACACAGCATCATCAGCGAAAAAATAAAAAAGTTATAGCTCTCAGAATAAAGCGATGCAAAAATAATTATTTTTTATATAAAATAGTTTTCATTGCATAAAACCGACAAAACATAAACAAAGACCTAAATGAGGTATCACTGTAACCGTACTGACCCAAAGAATAAAACCGCTTTATCAATTTTACCGCACGTGGAACGGTGTAAACGCACCCCCCCAAAAGAAATTCATGAAACGCTGGTTTTTGTTCATTCTGCGTCCCAAAAATCGGAATAAAAAGCGATCAAAAAATGTCACGTGCCCGAAAATGGTACCAATAAAAAAGTCAACTCATTCCGCAAAAAATAAGACCTCACATGACTCGGTGTGTCAAAATACGGAAAAATTATAGCTCTCAATATGTGGTGATGCAAAAACTATTTTTACAATAAAAAGCGTCTTTTAGCGTGCGACAGCTGCCAAATATAAAAACCGCCATAAATAGTAAATCAAACCCCCCGTTATCACCCCCTTAGTTAGGGAAAAATAATAAAATTAAAAGAAAATGTATTTATTTCCATTTTTCCATTAGGGTTAGGGCTATGGTTAGGGTAGGGTTAGGGCTAGAGTTAGGGTTAGGGCTAGGGTTAGGATTAGGGCTAGGGTTAGGGCTAGGGTTAGGGTTAGGGCTGAGATTAGGGTTAGGGGTGTGTTGGGGTTCGGGTTGGAGTTAGAATTGGGGGTTTCCACTGTTTGGGCACATCAGGGGCTCTCCAAATGCAACATGGCGTCTGATCTCAATTCCAGCCAATTCTGAGTTGAAAAAGTCAAATGGTGCTCCTTCCCTTCCAAGCTCTGCCATGCGCCCAAACAGTGTTTTACCCCCACATGTAGGGTATCAGCCTACTCAGGACAAATTGCAAAACAATTTTTGGGGTCCAATTTCTCCTGTTACCCTTAGGAAAATAAAAAATTGGGAGCAAAAATATAATTTTTGTGGAAAAAAATGATTTTTTTATTTTCACGTCTGAGCATTATAAACTTCTGTGAAGCACTTGAGGGTTCAAAGTGCTCACCACACATCTAGATAAGTTCCGTGGGGGGTCTAGTGTCCAAAATGGGGTCACTTGTGGGGAGTTTCAATAGTTTAGGTGCATCAGGGGCTCTCCAAACGCACATGACACCCGCAGACCATTCCATCAAGGTCTGCATTCCAAAACGTCACTGCTTCCCTTCCGAGCCCTGACGTGTGTCCATACAGTAGTTTTCTCCCACATATGGGGTATCAGCATACTCAGGACAAATTGGACAACAACCTTTGGGGTCCAATTTCTCCTGGTACCCTTGGGAAAATAAAAAAATGGTGACTAAAAGATCATGTTTGTGGAAAAAATACGAATTTTTTATTTTCACGCCCGGGCGTTATAAACTTCTGTGAAGCACTGGGGGGTTCAAAGTGCTCACCACACATCTAGATAAGTTCCGTGGGGGGGGTCTAGTTTACAAAATGGTGTCATTTGTGGGGGGTTTCCACTGTCTAGGTACATTAGGGGCTCTCCAAAGGCAACATGACACCCGCAGACCATTCCATCAAAGTCTGCATTCCAAAACGTCACTACTTCCCTTCCGAGCCCCGACGTGTGCCCATTCAGTAGTTTTCTCCCACATATGGGGTATCAGCATACTCAGGACAAATTGGACAACAACTTTTGGGGTCCAATTTCTCCTGGTACCCTTGGGAAAATAAAAAAATGGTGACTAAAAGATCATGTTTGTGGAAAAAATACGAATTTTTTATTTTCACGGTGTCCGATCTCAATTCCAGCCAAAAACGTCAAATGGCGCTGCTTCCCTTCCGAGCTCTGCCATGCGCCCAAATAGTGGTTTACCCCCACATGTGGGGTATCAGTGTACTCAGGACAAATTGCACAATAACTTTTAGGGTCCTGTTACCCTTGGGAAAATAAAAATTGGGGTGAAAAGATCATTTTTGTGGAAAAAATATGATTTTTTAATTGTACCGCTGTACGTTATAAACTTCTGTAAAGCCCTTGTGGGTTCAAAGTTCTCACCACATATTTAGATAAGTTCCTTGGGGGGTCTAGTTTCCAAAATGGGGTCACTTGTAGGGGGTTTCCACTGTTTAGGTACATCAGGGACTCTCCAAACGTGATATGGCGTCCAATCTGAATTCCAGCCAATTTTGCATTGAAAAAGTCAAACGGCGCTCCTTCCATTCTGAGCTCTGCCATGCGCCGAAACAGTCGTTCCCCCCACATATCAGGTATCAGCGTACTCAGGACAAATTCCACAATAACTTTTGCAGTCCAATTTCTCCTGTTACCCTTGGTAAAATAAAAAAAATTGAACCTGAAGTATTTTTTTTATGAAAAAAAGTAAGATGTTCATTTTTTTTTTAAATATTCAAAAAAATTTCTGTGACGCACCTAAAGGGTTAATAAACTTCTTGAATGTGGTTTTGAGCACCTTAAGGGGTGCAGTTTTTAGAATGGCGTCACTTTTGGGTATTTTCTATCATATAGACCCCTCAAAGTGGCTTCAAATGTGATGTGGTCCTAAAAATAAAATGGTGTTGTAAAAATGAGAAATCGCTGGTCAACTTTTAACCCTTATAACTTCCTAACAAAAATAAATTTTGGTTCCAAAATTGTGCTGATGTAAAGTAAACATGTGGGAAATGTTAGTTATCAAGTTTATTGTGTGCCGTATCTCTGTGATTTAAGGGCATAAAAATTCAAATTTGGAAAATTGCGAAATTTTCAAAATTTTCGCCAAATTTCCATTTTTCTCACAAATAAACACAAGTTATTTGAATGAAATTTTACCACTAACATGTAGTACAATATGTCACGAGAAAACAATGTCATAATCACCGGGATCCATGGAAGTGTTCCAGAGTTATGACCTCATAAAGGTACAGTGGTCAGAATTGTAAAAATTGGCCCGGTCATGAAGGTGCAAACCACCCTTGGGGGTGAAGGCGTTAACTGCAATACAGAAAACTTAGTTTATAAAATACACTGTGAAAAATGCAACTTATCATATGTAGGTTGAACAACAAGGAAATTAAAAGCCCGCATTTTAGAACACATCAGAGATGTAAAGAATAATAGCACTAATACACGTAATATATCCATGGCCTCAAAACACTTTTTGATGCACCACAATGGTAATCTAGAAACTATGTCAATCATAGGAATTGAATGTGTCAAAAGCTCTAAGCGTGGAGGAGATAGGAAAAAATGCCTTCTTACCAGACAAGCGTTCTGGATCCTATATTTGAGGTCCAGATATCCCAGTGGTTTAAATATAAGAAACGGAATCATGTATTATTACTAAGAATTATTTCTGTATTTTTAATATATGCAAAATGTAGTTTTGTGAATGTATTTTATTTAGTAATAGAACGTAAACCTGCATTATGTAGACAAATGCGCATAGGACCTGTTTGTTCAATCATGTGACAGTAGCTGTCAATTCTATTGGTCCTAGAAAAGTATAAGGTTTGCATCATACTATTAGCTTTTCAGCTGTGAAAAAGATCCGCTCAGGATCGAAACACGTAGCTGATGATCTAGTGCCCGACATCACATCGATTTGTCTGTGGGGATAAAGTTGTGATATCTCATTTTAAAATTTCTACCTTGGAATAAAGGAAACAATTTTAGTAGCTGGAATGCTCCTTCCTTCCTTTCCTGGATTCCTGCCCGCACTCAAACCACCACATGTGAGGGGTTGACTCACTCTGCTGCTTCACAAGGCAGTCGCAGGAACAGTTCTATATACACAAGGGGAAAAAGGAGTGATTGAATCCAGACTATATTTAGAAAATTATCAGTCTTTATTATTACAAATAAACACATTAGTCATAAAAAGCAAAATTGCACATAGCAAATTGACACCAGAAATCAGGAAGGAAAAGCAGAGGGGGATGAAAAACAACCCACTGCACCAAAAACCTACGCCAGGTTAGTATAAAAATAGCCCAAGTAACATGTAAGATCAACATCACTGCCCATATTAGTTATAAATACAACCATAATAGGTTTAAAGAATTGGAGATCCCGCAGGGCTGGCTGGTCAACATGAAAAGGAGTAGCGGTAAACCGTCCCATAAAATACATATGTTATGCCATAACGGCAAAAAATAATACAGAGGGAGGGCTTACCAAATGGTGCAGAGGTACACCAGACTGTAGGGCGATCCCCGACGCGCGTTTCACGCTACAGAAAGCGCTTTCTCAAGGGGATGAGGCTGAATCAGCTGAAGGACCTTTTATATCCATGGTAACGGTCACATGTATAGACATGTGACGTGAGTAAACTAATCAGAATAGCCATAGCGGAGCATGCGGTGTGTCACCGCCAGGTCCTCAAACATGCAGCCAGGGGCCCAGCACTAGAGCGCACGCATGGGGGGGTTAGCCACCGCACCTGTGTCCCAGGCTCAGAGGGCGCTGACTCCATGGAGAGGACACCTGGAGGACACATACCGCATGCGCACAGCCAATGAGTCAGAGCGCCGATGTACACAAAAATCCTGGTGCATAAAATAGCACAAAAGCATATATGAAGAGTTAAAAACAATTACAATCAGGTACAATTAGAGCCATATTGTCCAGTACAAAACAGCAGCATAATCAAGAAGATAATTGTGTATACACATATAACTCCTTAAACAAACCCCCAAATACACCCACAATATAATTGTGAGAAAATTAACCATCAATCACAAAACACGTTTTGGGAAGAGGGATGGAGAGAGGGGGAAATTTTTAGGATGACGTTGGTAAGTCTAAATCAGAATAAAATCTTCAATAAGATCCTATTGTGGTACAGCTATATGACTGGAACAAGAAATAGCAGTAAAGGTCCTGTTCGTCCAAGACAGCCAGCAATTAGAAAAATATCAGCTAGAAAATGAAAAAACATACAAAATTAAAAACAAATAAAATGCCCACAGTGATGGGGAAATGTATACTACAGTGGATGCGGCAAGGACATAGTAACTATAAAAAGGAGGCGAAGCTCAGGGACTCGTTGAAACCTTTCGGGGTCACTATGTCTAAAGTGACAATCCACTTGGTCTCTCTTTGGGCCAAAATTTTCTTATAATTACCAGCTCTAATCCCCAGATGAATGCAATCTATACCCCTCACCATAAACGTTTGTGGGTCACAATTGTGCACCAACTTAAAATGGCGAGGGATTGTCTTTAAGGTAGAAGAATCGGCCACTGTCTTGGCCGCCAGAATGTCTCGCACATGCTCACGATCCCTTACACGTAGTTCTCTTGAGGTTAAGCCAACGTATATCATGGGGCATTCGCATGTAGCGTAATAGATGACATTGGTACTCCCACATGATATACTTTGGGTGATCCGAAATTCTCTCGATCTCCCCGAGTTATGGAACGTAGAGCATCGCAAGACATTCGGGCAGGCAAGACAGTGGCTGCAGGGGATAGAACCAGCTATTGGGCCCCTAGAGCCAAACGGGTTAGTCGGTGCTGGAACATAATGACTCCTTACAAGGAGATCTTTTAAATTTTTGGACCTCCTAGAGGTCATCATAGGACGATCTCCGATGGCCAGATTTAATGAAAGTTTAGAGCCCAGCACAGCCCAATGCTTGGTGAGAATCTCCCTCATATGGTCCCACTCATGATTGTAGGTCGAAATAAGACGGATAGAACCAAAATTACTGGAAGTGCCACCACTGTCACCTCAACCACCAGTGACTGCACGGGGATACAATAGATCCCTACGTGTCGTTCTCCTTGCCCTGTTATAGCTCCTCCCTATACACCTGTTGCTGTACCCATGATCCTGAAAGCGTGTCCTCAGGTCGCAAGCACGATTTTCAAATCTATCGTCCGTGGAGCAGATCCGCCTCATCCTTAAGAACTGTCCGACCGGGATGGCTTTGATGGTAGAGAGACTGTGCGCAGATTCGGCGTGTAATAAAGAATTCACCGAAGTCGGCTTTCTGTATACATCAGTCTAGATGTGGAGATCATGATCCACCTCCAGAGTGACATCCAGGAAGTCGATGGACCTAGGGTCATATTTAAAGGTAAGCCTAATGTTAAAGTTGTTCACATTAAACCTCGCCATAAATTCCCCGAGCTGCTGCACCGTCCCGTCCCAGAAAAATAGTAGTCATCAATATAGCGGTACCAACACAGCACATGAGAGCCAGCCGGCGCGCCTCCGTCGCCAAAGATGAATCTCTCCCACGAACCGAGGAAAAGATTAGTGTATGAAGGCGCACAGGCCGTGCCCATGGCTGTGCCGCACCGCTGCAGATAGAACTGATCTTTGAAGATAAAAAAATTATGAGTGAGGACAAAGTGCAGCAGCTCGAGTAGCAAATCGCACAAAGGGCCATCCAGGTCGGACATCCCCAAGAAGAGGCGGACCGCATCCAGGCCCTGGACATGGTCAATGCAGGTGTATAGGGATTCGACATTGGGCATGACAAGGAGAGTATGAGTGTCCACAAGGACGCCATCGACCCGAGTGAGGATGTCCATCGTGTCCTTGACATAGGAAGGTAATAATTCAACCAGAGGTTTCAGATAGTAATCTAGAAATTTACATACCGGGTCACAAAGACTCTCTATGCCAGACACGATCGGACGACGCCGAGGGTCTGTGGCGTCCTTGTGGACCTTAGGTAGGAGGTAAAAAGTGGGCATCCTGGGATGCCTGACCATTAACCCCTCAAAAACTGCCTTGGTGATGATATTTTCATCCAGCGCACGGACCAAAATACGCTGGAGTGAGAGCGAAAAGGAGGAATTTGGATTGTATGACAACTTATTATAAGTGTGAGAATTTCTGAGCTGTCTATACACCTCACATTCGTACATATATGTAGGCCAGACCACGATGTTCCCACCCTTGTCAGCAGGCTTGAGCAATACCCCTGGAATGGATTGTAGTTCTGAAATTGCCCGTCGCTGTTTATGAGTTAGATTATCAAATCTCCGCCAAGAGGAAAGTTTTTTAAAATCCTCTGTCACTAGCTTAGTAAAAATATCAATGGCGGGGCTCAATGACAGGGGTGGGAACCTTGTGGATCTGGGTTTAATAGCTTGAGGAAACTTACCCCGAGTAGGTGGTACTTGTTCCTCGAGGAGGTCCTCAAGAGCGCGAAGTGCCTCCCTCTCACTCTCACTCATCACTTCTCTGCATGCATCCTTGTGATGAAATTTTTGCAGCAATAGTCTCCTCGAAAAGAGATGTAGGTCCTTTAATGCTACAAAATAATCAAAAGAGTTAGTGGGGGAAAAGGTCAGGCCATTACTCAGAACCTCCAGATGTGATTGAGTGAGACCATGTGAGGAAAGATTAATCACCTGGAGACCAGCGGTGCGACCCTCCACATTTGTACGCCCCGTATCACTTTTATTTTTTACAGATTGACGTGTCACAATATGTCTAGAGGCCGGGTCAAATGTAGAATTCCCACTAGAATGAGAAAATTGTGGCAAAATATCCTCGTCCACAGAGATGTTAGACTTGGTCAAGGTTGACCTAGATCTCGATCGTGACGTGTTCCTATATGGATAGCGGGAGCGTTCAACTGGATTACGCCATCTGTAAACTCTAGAGGTCATCTTGTCTTGTATGCCTCTCTTCAATTTTTTAGTTTTTAGATTCTGAATATCCTGAACCCACTTTTGGAGGTCAGTATCCAACTCATCATTAAACTTTTTTAATAGATCACCTGTGAGATCCTTTTGTAATTGCACTTGTAGTGTTTCAATCTCACTCTCAAGAGAGTTCAACGTTTTTGAATCATATGATTTTAACAGATCAAGAAAACCTCTAGAGCAAGTATTGGCTAAGTCTTCCCATTTAGCCTTAAAATCATCATCTTGAATCGGAAAGGAAGGGAATACTTGAATACGAAGTCCCCTGGGGATCAAATTTTTCTGGATATATCTATCCAGGAATTCATAATTCCACCAGACACGTGTACGTTTTCTCAGCAAGTCCCTGAACTTCACCATAGTCTCCTGCACATTAGTACCGCATCCACCACTGCCCCCATCGCTGCCTTCCTGAAAGGCATCATTAAGTTGTGCACGCCAAGTGCGGTCACGCGCACAAAAGTCTATGGTAGGGCTAGAAAAATCTGTGGAAAACACAGAGAGCAAAATTAGCAACAAAACAGAGCCCAATACTTTGAACAAGATTAAAGGTGGTAACCTATAACAATAACCCGCCATAATAATGAGTGGTTCCACTCCATAAGCATATATACACAAGGAGAAAAAGGAGTGATTGATCCAGACTATATTTAGAAAATTATCAGTCTTTATTATTACAAATAAACACATTAGTCATAAAAAGCAAAATTGCACAAAGCAAATTGACACCAGAAATCAGGAAGGAAAAGCAGAGGGGGATGAAAAACAACCCACTGCACCAAAAACCTACACCAGGTTAGTATAAAAATAGCCCAAGTAACATGTAAGATCAACATCACTGCCCATATTAGTTATAAATACAACCATAATAGGTTTAAAGAATTGGAGATCCCGCAGGGCTGGCTGGTCAACATGAAAAGGAGTAGCGGTAAACCGTCCCATAAAATACATATGTTATGCCATAACGGCAAAAAATAATACAGAGGGAGGGCTTACCAAACGGTGCACAGGTACACCAGACTGTAGGGCGATCCCTGACGCGCGTTTCACGCTACAGAAAGCGCTTTCTCAAGGGGATGAGGCTGAATCAGCTGAAGGACCTTTTATATCCATGGTAACGGTCACATGTATAGACATGTGACGTGAGTAAACTAATCAGAATAGCCATAGCGGCGCATGCGGTGTGTCACCGCCAGGTCCTCAAACATGCAGCCAGGGGCCCAGCACTAGAGCGCATGCATGGGGGGGTTAGCCACCGCACCTGCGTCCCAGGCTCAGAGGGCGCTGACTCCATGGAGAGGACACCTGGAGGACACATACCGCATGCGCACAGCCAATGAGTCAGAGCGCCGATGTACACAAAAATCCTGGTGCATAAAATAGCACAAAAGCATATATGAAGAGTTAAAAACAATTACAATCAGGTACAATTAGAGCCATATTGTCCAGTACAAAACAGCAGCATAATCAAGAAGATAATTGTGTATACACATATAACTCCTTAAACAAACCCCCAAATACACCCACAATATAATTGTGAGAAAATTTACCATCAATCACAAAACACGTTTTGGGAAGAGGGATGGAGAGAGGGGGAAATTTTTAGGATGACGTTGGTAAGTCTAAATCGGAATAAAATCTTCAATAAGATCCTATTGTGGTACAGCTATATGACTGGAACAAGAAATAGCAGTAAAGGTCCTGTTCGTCCAAGACTGCCAGCAATTAGAAAAATATCAGCTAGAAAATGAAAAAACATACAAAATTAAAAACAAATAAAATGCCCACAGTGATGGGGAAATGTATACTATAGTGGATGCGGCAAGGACATAGTAACTATAAAAAGGAGGCAAAGCTCAGGGACTCGTTGAGACCTTTCGGGGTCACTATGTCTAAAGTGACAATCCACTTGGTCTCTCTTTGGGCCAAAATTTTCTTATAATTACCGGCTCTAATCCCCAGATGAATGCAATCTATACCCCTCACCATAAACGTTTGTGGGTCACAATTGTGCACCAACTTAAAATGGCGAGGGATTGTCTTTAAGGTAGAAGAATCGGCCACTGTCTTGGCCGCCAGAATGTCTCGCACATGCTCACGATCCCTTACACGTAGTTCTCTTGAGGTTAAGCCAACGTATATCATGGGGCATTCGCATGTAGCGTAATAGATGACATTGGTACTCCCACATGATATACTTTGGGTGATCCGAAATTCTCTCGATCTCCCCGAGTTATGGAACGTAGAGCATCGCAAGACATTCGGGCAGGCAAGACAGTGGCTGCAGGGGATAGAACCAGCTATTGGGCCCCTAGAGCCAAACGGGTTAGTCGGTACTGGAACATAATGACTCCTTACAAGGAGATCTTTTAAATTTTTGGACCTCCTAGAGGTCATCATAGGACGATCTCCGATGGCCAGATTTAATGAAAGTTTAGAGCCCAGCACAGCCCAATGCTTGGTGAAAATCTCCCTCATATGGTCCCACTCATGATTGTAGGTCGAAATAAAACAGATAGAACCAAAATAACTGGAAGTGCCACCACTGTCACCTCAACCACCAGTGACTGCACGGGGATACAATAGATCCCTACGTGTCGTTCTCCTTGCCCTGTTATAGCTCCTCCCTATACACCTGTTGCTGTACCCACGATCCTGAAAGCGTGTCCTCAGGTCGCAAGCACGATTTTCAAATCTATCGTCCATGGAGCAGATCCGCCTCATCCTTAAGAACTGTCCGACCGGGATGGCTTTGATGGTAGAGAGATTGTGCGCAGATTCGGCGTGTAATAAAGAATTCACCGAAGTCGGCTTTCTGTATACATCAGTCTGGATGTGGAGATCATGATCCACCTCCAGAGTGACATCCAGGAAGTCGATGGACCTAGGGTCATATTTAAAGGTAAGCCTAATGTTAAAGTTGTTCACATTAAACCACGCTATAAATTCCCCGAGCTGCTGCACCGTCCCGTCCCAGAAAAATAGTAGTCATCAATATAACGGTACCAACACAGCACATGAGAGCCAGCCGGCGCGCCTCCGGCGCCAAAGATGAATCTCTCCCACGAACCGAGGAAAAGATTAGTGTACGAAGGCGCACAGGCCGCGCCCATGGCTGTGCCGCACCGCTGCAGATAGAACTGATCTTTGAAGACAAAAAAATTATGAGTGAGGACAAAGTGCAGCAGCTCGAGTAGCAAATCACACAAAGGGCCATCCAGGTCGGACATCCCCAAGAAGAGGCGGACCGCATCCAGGCCCTGGACATGGTCAATGCAGGTGTATAGGGATTCGACATCGGGCGTGACAAGGAGAGTATGAGTGTCCACAAGGACGCCATCGACCCGTGTGAGGATGTCCATCGTGTCCTTGACATAGGAAGGTAATAATTCAACCAGAGGTTTCAGATAGTAATCTAGAAATTTACATACCGGGTCACAAAGACTCTCTATGCCAGACACGATCGGACGACGCCTAGGGTCGGTGGCGTCCTTGTGGACCTTAGGTAGGAGGTAAAAAGTGGGCATCCTGGGATGCCTGACCATTAACCCCTCAAAAACTGCCTTGGTGATGATATTTTCATCCAGCGCACGGACCAAAATACGCTGGAGTGAGAGCGAAAAGGAGGAATTTGGATTGTATGACAACTTATTATAAGTGTGAGAATTTCTGAGCTGTCTATACACCTCACATTCATACATACAGTGGGGAAAAAAAGTATTTAGTCAGTCGCAATAGTGCAAGTTCCACCACTTAAAAAGATGAGAGGCGTCTGTAATTTACATCATAGGTAGACCTCAACTATGGGAGACAAACTGAGAAAAAAAAATCCAGAAAATCACATTGTCTGTTTTTTTTTTCATTTTATTTGCATATTATGGTGGAAAATAAGTATTTGGTCAGAAACAAGCAATCAAGATTTCTGGCTCTCACAGACCTGTAACTTCTTCTTTAAGAGTCTCCTCTTTCCTCCACTCATTACCTGTAGTAATGGCACCTGTTTAAACTTGTTATCAGTATAAAAAGACACCTGTGCACACCCTCAAACAGTCTGACTCCAAACTCCACTATGGTGAAGACCAAAGAGCTGTCAAAGGACACCAGAAACAAAATTGTAGCCCTGCACCAGGCTGGGAAGACTGAATCTGCAATAGCCAACCAGCTTGGAGTGAAGAAATCAACTGTGGGAGCAATAATTAGAAAATGGAAGACATACAAGACCACTGATAATCTCCCTCGATCTGGTGCTCCACGCAAAATCCCACCCCGTGGGGTCAGAATGATCACAAGAACGGTGAGCAAAAATCCCAGAACCACGCGGGGGGACCTAGTGAATGAACTGCAGAGAGCTGGGACCAATGTAACAAGGCCTACCATAAATAACACACTACGCCACCATGGACTCAGATCCTGCAGTGCCAGACGTGTCCCACTGCTTAAGCCTGTACATGTCCGGGCCCGTCTGAAGTTTGCTAGAGAGCATTTGGATGATCCAGAGGAGTTTTGGGAGAATGTCCTATGGTATGATGAAACCAAACTGGAACTGTTTGGTAGAAACACAACTTGTCGTGTTTGGAGGAAAAAGAATACTGAGTTGCATCCATCAAACACCATACCTACTGTAAAGCATGGTGGTGGAAACATCATGCTTTGGGGCTGTTTCACTGCAAAGGGGCCAGGACGACTGATCCGGGTACATGAAAGAATGAATGGGGCCATGTATCGTGAGATTTTGAGTGCAAACCTCCTTCCATCAGCAAGGGCATTGAAGATGAAACGTGGCTGGGTCTTTCAACATGACAATGATCCAAAGCACACCGCCAGGGCAACGAAGGAGTGGCTTCGTAAGAAGCATTTCAAGGTCCTGGAGTGGCCTAGCCAGTCTCCAGATCTCAACCCTATAGAAAACCTTTGGAGGGAGTTGAAAGTCCGTGTTGCCAAGCGAAAAGCCAAAAACATCACTGCTCTAGAGGAGATCTGCATGGAGGAATGGGCCAACATACCAACAACAGTGTGTGGCAACCTTGTGAAGACTTTCAGAAAACGTTTGACCTCTGTCATTGCCAACAAAGGATATATCACAAAGTATTGAGATGAAATTTTGTTTCTGACCAAATACTTATTTTCCACCATAATATGCAAATAAAATGAAAAAAAACAGACAATGTGATTTTCTGGATTTTTTTTTCTCAGTTTGTCTCCCATAGTTGAGGTCTACCTATGTTGTAAATTACAGACGCCTCTCATCTTTTTAAGTGGTGGAACTTGCACTATTGCTGACTGACTAAATACTTTTTTTTCCCACTGTATATGTAGGCCAGACCACGATGTTCCCACCCTTGTCAGCAGGCTTGAGCAATACCCCTGGAATGGATTGTAGTTCTGAAATCGCCCGTCGCTGTTTATGAGTTAGATTATCAAATCTCCGCCAAGAGGAAAGTTTTTTAAAATCCTCTGTCACTAGCTTAGTAAAAATATCGATGGCGGGGCTCAATGACAGGGGTGGGAACCTTGTGGATCTGGGTTTAATAGCTTGAGGAAACTTACCCCGAGTAGGTGGTACTTGTTCCTCGAGGAGGTCCTCAAGAGTGCGAAGTGCCTCCCTCTCACTCTCACTCATCACTTCTCTGCATGCATCCTTGTGATGAAATTTTTGCAGCAATAGTCTCCTCGAAAAGAGATGTAGGTCCTTTAATGCTACAAAATAATCAAAAGAGTTAGTGGGGGAAAAGGTCAGGCCATTACTCAGAACCTCCAGATGTGATTGAGTGAGATCATGTGAGGAAAGATTAATCACCTGGAGACCAGCGGTGCGACCCTCCACATTTGTACGCCCCGTATCACTTTTATTTTTTACAGATTGACGTGTCACAATATGTCTAGAAGCCGGGTCAAATGTAGAATTCCCACTAGAATGAGAAAATTGTGGCAAAATATCCTCGTCCACAGAGATGTTAGACTTGGTCAAGGTTGACCTAGATCTCGATCGTGACGTGTTCCTATATGGATAGCGGGAGCGTTCAACTGGATTACGCCATCTGTAAACTCTAGAGGTCATCTTGTCTTGTATGCCTCTCTTCAATTTTTTAGTTTTTAGATTCTGAATATCCTGAACCCACTTTTGGAGGTCAGTATCCAACTCATCATTAAACTTTTTTAATAGATCACCTTTGAGATCCTTTTGTAATTGCACTTGTAGTGTTTCAATCTCACTCTCAAGAGAGTTCAACGTTTTTGAATCATATGATTTTAACAGATCAAGAAAACCTCTAGAGCAAGTATTGGCTAAGTCTTCCCATTTAGCCTTAAAATCATCATCTTGAATCGGAAAGGAAGGGAATACTTGAATACGAAGTCCCCTGGGGATCAAATTTTTCTGGATATATCTATCCAGGAATTCATAATTCCACCAGACACGTGTACGTTTTCTCAGCAAGTCCCTGAACTTCACCATAGTCTCCTGCACATTAGTACCGCATCCACCACTGCCCCCATCGCTGCCTTCCTGAAAGGCATCATTAAGTTGTGCACGCCAAGTGCGGTCGCGCGCACGAAAGTCTATGGTAGGGCTAGAAAAATCTGTGGAAAACACAGAGAGCAAAATTAGCAACAAAACAGAGCCCAATACTTTGAACAAGATTAAAGGTGGTAACCTATAACAATAACCCGCCATAATAATGAGTGGTTCCACTCCATAAGCATATATACACAAGGAGAAAAAGGAGTGATTGATCCAGACTATATTTAGAAAATTATCAGTCTTTATTATTACAAATATACACATTAGTCATAAATAGCAAAATTGCACAGAGCAAATTGACACCAGAAATCAGGAAGGAAAAGCAGAGGGGGATGAAAAACAACCCACTGCACCAAAAACCTATGCCAGGTTAGTATAAAAATAGCCCAAGTAACGTGTAAGATGAACATCACTGCCCATTATAAATACAACCATAATAGGTTTAAAGAAACGGAGATCCCACAGGGCTGGCTGGTCAACATGAAAAGGAGTAGCGGTAAACTGTCCCATAAAATACATATGTTACGTCATAACGGCAAAAAATAATACAGAGGAAGGGCTTACCAAATGGTGCACAGGTACCCCAGACTGTAGGGCGATCCCTTTCGCGCTACAAAATGCGGGATGGGACGGTGCAGCAGCTCGGGGAATTTATGGCGTGGCTTAATGTGAACAACTTTAACATTAGGCTTACCTTTAAATATGACCCTAGGTCCATCGACTTCCTGGATGTCACTCTGGAGGTGGATCATGATCGCCGCATCCAGACTGATGTATACAGAAAGCCGACTTCGGTGAATTCTTTATTACACGCCGAATCTGCGCACAATCTCTCTACCATCAAAGCCATCCTGGTCAGACAGTTCTTAAGGATGAGGCGGATCTGCTCCACGGACGATAGATTTGAAAATTGTGCTTGCGACCTGAGGACACGCTTTCAGGATTGTGGGTACAGCAACAGGTGTATAGGGAGGGGCTATGACAGGGCAAGGAGAACGGCACGTTGGGATCTATTGTATCCCCGTGCAGTCACTGGTGGTTGAGGTGACAGTGGTGGCACTTCCAGTAATTTTGGTTCTATCCACTTTATTTCGACCTGCAATCATGAGTGGGACCATATGAGGGAGATTCTCACCAAGCATTGGGCTGTGTTGGGCTCTGAACCTTCATTAAATCTGGCCATCGGAGATCGTCCTATGATGACCTCTAGAAGGTCCAAAAATTTAAAAGATCTCCTTGTAAGGAGTCATTATGTTCCAGCACCGACTAACCCGTTTGGCTCTAGGGGCCGAATAGCTGGTTCTATCCCCTGCAGCCACTGTCTTGCCTGCCCGAATGTATTGCGATGCTCTACGTTCCATAACTCGGGGAGATCGAGAGAATTTCGGATCACCCAACATATATCATGTGGGAGTACCAATGTCATCTATTACGCTACATGCGGATACCCCATTATATACGTCGGCTTAACCTCAAGAGAACTATGTGTAAGGCTTCGTGAGCATGTGCGAGACATTCTGGCGGCCAAGACAGTGGCCGATTCTTCTACCTTAAAGACAATCCCTCGCCATTTTAAGTTGGTGCACAATTGTGACCCACAAACGTTTATGGTGAGGGGTATAGATTGCACTCATCTGGGGATTAGAGCCGGTAATTGTAAGAAAATTTTGGCCCAAAGAGAGATCAAGTGGATTGTCACTTTAGACACAGTGACCCCGAAATGTCTCAACGAGTCCCTGAGATTCACCTCCTTTTTATAGCTACTATGTCCTTGCCGCATCCACTATTGTATACATTCCCCCATCACTGTGGGCATTTTATTTGTTTTTAATTTTGCATATTTTTTCATTTTCTAGTTGATATTTTTCTAATTGCTGGCTGTCTTGAACGAATGGGACCTTTACTGCTATTTCTTGTTCCAGTCATATAGCTGTACCACAATAGGATCTTCATGAAGATTTTATTCCGATTTGGACTTACCAATGTGATCCTAAAATTTTCCCCCTCTCTCCATCCCTCTTCCCAAAAGGTGTTTTGTGATTGATGGTTAATTTTCTCACAATTATATTGTGGGTGTATTTGGGGGTTTGTTTTAGGAGTTATATGTGTATACACAATTATCTTCTTGATTATGCTGCTGTTTTGTACTGGACAATATGGCTCTAATTGTACCTGATTGTAATTGTTTTTAACTCTTCATATATGCAATTGCGCTATTTTATGCACCAGGATTTTTGTGTACATCGGCGCTCTGACTCATTGGCTGTGCACATGCGGTATGTGTCCTCCAGGTGTCCTCTCCATGGAGTCAGTGCCCTCTGAGCCTGGGACGCAGGTGCGGTGGCTAACCCCCCCGCGCGTGCGCTCTAGAGCTGGGCGCGTGGCTGCATGTTTGAGGACCTGGCGGTGACACGGCGCATGCGCCGCTATGGCCATTCTGATTGGTTTACTCACATCACATGTCTATACATGTGACCGTTACCATGGATATAAAAGGTCCTTCAGCTGATTCAGCCTCATCTCCTTGAGAAAGCGCTTTTTGTAGCATGAAACGCCTGTCGGGGATCGCCCTACAGTCTGGGGTACCTGTGCACCATTTGGTAAGCCCTCCCTCTGTATTATTTTTTGCCGTTATGGCGTAGCATATGTATTTTATGGGACGGTTTACCGCTACTCCTTTTCATGTTGACCAGCCAGCCCTGCGGGATCTCCGTTTCTTTAAACCTATTATGGTTGTATTTATAACTAATATGGGCAGTGGTGTTGATCTTACATGTTACTTGGGCTATTTTTATACTAACCTGGCGTAGGTTTTTGGTGCAGTGGGTTGTTTTTCATCCCCCTCTGCTTTTCCTTCCTGATTTCTGGTGTCAATTTGCTTTGTGCAATTTTACTATTTATGACTAATGTGTATATTTGTAATTATAAAGACTGATAATTTTCTAAATATAGTCTGGATTCAATCACTCCTTTTTCTCCTTGTGTATTTATGCCTATGGAGTGGAACCACTCATTATTATGGCGCGTTATTGTCATAGGTTACCGCCTTTAATCTTGTTCAAAGTATTGGGCTCTGTTTTGTTGCTAATACAGGAACAGTTCTGTAGTAATTCACCTGCTTGGTTCAGAAAAATAAACAGAGCCTTTCTGTCATAATGGTAAAACAAAGATAAAGTCTATCAGAGTCCTTGTCCTGCAGGCTTCACTGCAGGTAACACACACAGCATCCTTAACTCCTATGGGAACCAAGTGGGAGTTCCACCTCTCTCCCAATACACCACCAAGACTGAACCACAGGTCCAGGATTATAGCACATGTACTGGTCACATGATCATGACCTCACTGCAGGTCCTCAAACACCTGCAGGTCCTGCAGGGAAATGAATACGGTGAGCACCCTCCCACCCGCACTGCGTATGCTCACATGAAACCAGCCCAATGAACACTGTACATGGCCTCTCAGCACCTAGTGTACTGGAAACATAAAAACACTCCGGTTTCACATCACTGATCACTGCATGCGCAGTGACACGTATTTCCCTTCCTCTACAAAGCCAGTGCCACTGTCACAATATATAAAGGTACTTAACAAATTTAAAATATCCCAATATTTTGCAACCTTTTTTTTGCCTTTTACTTGTGGATTTCTTATAGAATCCACTTTGTGTGCCTGTGCATAAAATCATAGTTACTGTAAATGCGAGGACGATATGGAGCCCTTGTAGTCTATTATGGGTCCATACAAGATAACGTGTTTTCCTTAGCTCTTGTACTTCTTTTTTAATACAGTTTTCTTTTTTTAAACAAAACAACTAAACTCACACTGCGAACTGAATCTTAGGGCAGAAATCACAAATAAAGTCAAGAATAAAACTGCAGTGAAATTAGAACTAAAACACATGGTCAAGTATATCTCTGGCATTAATGCAAATAGAAACTTTCACATGAAATTGCCTCATTATTATTCATTGACAAAGCTATTATTTTTAAGTTTAAATGCACATATGATTAAAGTAATGTTCTGCTATCTGATGGAATTCAAAACGTCTCATTATACAGTATATCTATAATATTATTGAAAGCAAATATTTTATAAATGTTTTATATAAATACTGGTGGCATTGCAGTAAGTGTTACGCTTAAAGGGTACCTCTCATTTTTCAAATTTCCTACTTGTCATCGTTGTATGTCAGACATTTTGATCAGTGAGGATCTCAGTGCTAAAACCCCAAAGATTAAAATATAGAAGCAGCAGCACTTAGGTTTGATTCAAAGGGGCACAGCACTGAGATGAATAATTATGCTCCTCTGTTTCTGCAATCGGTGGGTGAGATGAAAAACATATAATGTATACTGGTGTGCTCCTTACAAAGTGAAACACCACCTTTATTTAGATGGTAAAATCTCGACCCAGAAATTCCCTATGTGAATGCCCTAGACAGATATGTGTACCTGGGTCGCCCCCCCCAGGGCTGTGTGGTAATCGGTACCGGGCCCGATGAGCTTTAAGGGGAGATGTCACGGCAGCTGGGACCCGGGCCGTGGCCCTGGGCGCCCAATGTAAAAGGGAAATGTTCAGTGTGCTTATGATGAGTGATTCGTGACGCCACCTGTGGTGTTCGGCAATAGAGATGTAAGCCGATGCTGCAGACAGATCCTCTGGGACAGATGGTGTGGTGCAGCAGTGATGTTATAGCCCTCCACAGGCAGGGCTGTAGTCCCAGGGCAGTGTAGGTGAGATGACACTTAGATGGCGTAGTGTCAGGCGCGAGGGATGTAGCCATGCTGGGCAGGTTTGTGGCGCAGAAATGAGTGGAGGACACCAGGGCATGTAGTTCCAAAGCTTTACTCACAGTCTGTTGTACAAACAGGTGCCTCCCTCCTTGCCATGTCCTCCGGGTTAGGGACTCAGTCAACCTCCAGGCCAGATGGAATACTCCTTTCCAACACTCCGCCAACATGTGCCTTTCTGAATGTCTCCTCTTATAGCGCCTTTAAATGAAGTACTCCTAGTACTGAGTTACACTGGAGTTCCTCCTGTCCGATGTTCTTATGAACTCTACTTGTACGGCAGACAGCTGTAGCCTGCTTCGGGGACTCCTTGCTAGTAAGTCCCGGCTCACTATCCAGTTGCTGTTGTGCCCCCAAGTCTTGTGTGGGAATAAAGTGGTCACTACTTCTATTCATCCGGTGTCTTCTGCAGGACCATTAGTATCAATACAACCTCGGGGACTGGGCCCTGGCCTTGCACTTAGAACTTCTAGGAAGGGTTCTCTTCTAACCCAAGTCCTCTGTTCTCCTTTTCTCCTCACGTTCCGTACTAATCTTTCTTTCTATGGAAAATCAGGCTTTCAATCTATGTCGCTCTCTCTCTCTTCCTTTCCTGTGCCAGCAGACCCAGGTCACTGGGATCTGCTGCAGCTCTTCCATCCATCTATCCCTCTCTCTGGTGATCTTCTTCTCTCTCCAACTCAACAACAACTCTGACTCCCTACCTATACTCTTCCCGCTCTCTTTAAAATGTAACTAAACTCCACCCACCACCCAGCACGTTTCATGTTCCAAGCAGGGAACCACCAAAGGGTGCTTTGCTACACTCCAAGCAGGGAGCGCTGAAGTTGCTTTGCTATACTACTTTGTGGTGTGGGGTGCAGGTGTTAGAGTGTGGTCAGGAGCCTCAACCTTACCTGGATGGTGGGGCACCACACCTCAGGAGGAGGTGTAGTACCTCTGTGGCGACTGAGCCTCAGGGGCGCCACATACCCCCCGTTAATCACAGCACGTCCGCGGGCTGCAAGGAAACAAAGTTTACAATACAGGAACATACAAATTTTTATATTGCATAATGAACATGTCTTATACTTCCCAATGTGGGAGGCACTGTTTCTTGAACGTTACAAACAATTTAACTGTCTATCTAAATTTAAAGTTATGTTACCTAATTTAAAGTGCTATGGAAGCAAATTCACTCTCAGCTTGAGTATCACATTTTCTAGCAACACATTTCTTTTCTGTTATCTTTCACATTTTCTACTCTCTTCTTTCCTTTTGTCTTAGGCGTGACAACCGTTATTGCCTGATTCGTTATCTGCATATTTTTAATAAATTCTCACATCTTTATTAGAGTTGAGCGAAACGGGTCGAACAATTTCAAAAGTTGCCGACATTTGGCAAAGTCGGGTTTCATGAAACGAAACCCGACCCTAGGATGAGGTCGGCCACGAGGTCGGCGACTTACGCGCCAAAGTCGCGTTTCAAAAGTTTGTTTAGCGCTCTTTTTCAGCCAATCAGGATCCACGGACACTGTGGGCAACGTGATGACATAGGCAGGGGTCACCACCATCTTTCAGAAGGGCATGCAAGTGATTGGCTTGCTTTGGTGGGCGTCACAGGGGTTATAAAAGGGCGTGCACGCCGACCGCCATCTTACTTCTGCCGATCTTAGCATAGGGAGAGGTTGCTGATTCTGTAGGGAGAGCGTTAGGCAGGGAAGAAGAAAAAAAAACTACTTCTGCTGCTAGCGATTTTACCTGTGCAACACACCAGTCACTGTGTGTGCAGTGCAAGGGGAGGCTATATTGTGGTGGATCAGCGGTGTTGATTGTTAGGCTGCCTTCTAAGGCTTCCTGACAGCTGCATTGCTGTTTCCCCACTGCTCTGCAAACTGCTTTTTTAAAAGCAATCCCAATTTTTTTTTTGTCCTGCTGAGGTACTGAGCGTGCATTTATTCACACCATACAGCGGTGTACGCTCCTCACACAGTACCGTGTAACGGCTGTTATCACAGCCACAGTGAAGCTATCTGTGTGTCACTGTGGAAGGATAAGTGGAGGACTTGTTCCGTTCTTACAGACCTACACTCTAGGGAGATTCCTATTCTGCCCAATTCTACAATTCACTTTTTTCACACCTGTGCCATCGAGCCTGTGACATAGCGCTCTGATATTCAGTGGGCCTCACACAATCCAAAAGTGTCCAATGTCCACAAGTGTCTGCAGAAATTCAAAATCTCCCTTATCCTGTAGTCACTTTTTTCACACCTGTGCCCTCGAGCCTGTGACATAGCGCTCTGATATTCAGTGGGCCTCACACAATCCAAAAGTGTCCAGTGTCCACAAGTGTCTGCAGAAATTCAAAATCTCCCTTATCCTGTAGTCACTTTTTTCACACCTGCTGCATCGAGCCTGTGACATAGCGCTCTGATATTCAGTGGGCCTCACACAATCCAAAAGTGTCCAGTGTCTACAAGTGTCTGCAGAAATTCAAAATCTCCCTTATCCTGTAGTCACTTTTTTCACACCTGCTGCATCGAGCCTGTGACATAGCGCTCTGATATTCAGTGGGCCTCACACAATCCAAGTGTCCAGTTTCCACAAGTGTCTGCAGAAATTCAAAATCTCCCTTATCCTGTAGTCACTTTTTTCACACCTGTGCCATCGAGCCTGTGACATAGCGCTCTGATATTCAGTGGGCCTCACACAATCCAAAAGTGTCCAGTGTCCACAAGTGTCTGCAGAAATTCAAAATCTCCCTTATCCTGCAGTCACTTTTTTCACACCTGTGCCATCGAGCCTGTGACATAGCGCTCTGATATTCAGTGGGCCTCACACAATCCAAAAGTGTCCAGTGTCCACAAGTGTCTGCAGAAATTCAAAATCTCCCTTATCCTGTAGTCACTTTTTTCACACCTGCTGCATCAAGCCTGTGACATAGCGCTCTGATATTCAGTGGGCCTCACACAATCCAAGTGTCCAGTGTCCACAAGTGTCTGCAGAAATTCAAAATCTCCCTTATCCTGTAGTCACTTTTTTCACACCTGCTGCATCGAGCCTGTGACATAGCACTCTGATATTCGGTGGGCCTCACACAATCCAAGTGTCCAGTGTCCACAAGTGTCTGCAGAAAATCTAAATCTCCCCTGTCCTATAGACACCTTGTACCTTGTTTTACATTACTATATAGTTTGTTGGATTTTGTCTACATTTCTACCAAAAATGAGGAAGGCTGGTGGAAGAGGCCGTGGAATTGGGCGGGGGTTGGCAGCTGGTAATGATGGTGTTGGTGGTGGATCTGATGGTAGTGGCAAAAGCAAAATAGGACCGAATGCAGGAGGTGTTGAGCCTGCGTCATCGTCTGGCTCCATAAGGCTTCGAAGGCTTAGTTTTCTAGGAGTTGGCAAACCGCTTTTAACGCCAGAGCATCAGGAAAAAGTTTTGTCTTACATTGCTGACTCAGCCTCCAGCTCTATCGCCTCCTCTTCTGAAGTTGTAAAAAGTAAAAGCACTGAGTCGTCATTGGAGGCTCATGTTTATGAACCACACCTTTCCTTGTGTCCTTCACCCCAACCAAGATTGAAGGATGACGCAGGCCATACTACTGATTACTCCATGGAGCTGTTTTCACATACCATGCCTGGATTATCAAGTGAAATGGTGAATTACCCAGGCCAAGATGAATCTGACATGGAGTGCACTGATGCACAGCCGCTGATAGATGATTCTGCTGGTACATTCACTCAGAGCACTACATTGTCCTTGCAGTGTACAGAGCCAGATTCTGACCCTGATGAGACTCAGGTGCCTCTTCCCGCACACTATACCACCATACACGGTGACACAGAGGAAGGTGCACATGACATTGAAGAGGAGGTGATGGATGACCCAGTTGTTGACCCAGATTGGCATCCATTGGGGGAAGAGGGTGCTGCTTCCAATAGCTCAGATGAGGAGCATCCACAGCAGACATCGACATCGCAACAGCTATTATCTGGCAGGCCCGGAGCACTCCAAAGACATGTTCCAAAAATCAAAAGAGTTGCTGGACAGCTTGTCCAGAGGGTCAAAACATCACAGCGTGCTAGGCCGCAAAATGTCTGCCAAAGTAGGAAGAGTGCAGTGTGGCACTTTTTTGACCAAAATCCTCATGATCAGGCCAAGGTTATCTGTAAGAAGTGCGCAAAGACCTTTAGCCGAGGGAAAAATCTGAAAAATTTGAATACCAGTTGCATGCTTAGACATTTAACCAGCATGCACTTGCAAGCGTGGACACAACACCAAACCTCAAGTGCCACATGTGCAACTGATCACAAAGAAGGTAGTCAGCAACGCTACATTGTTTCCCCCACTGTAAGCCCACCGGTTAGCACAGCAGCAAATGTTGAGGTGTCGTTGCAAGGCCACAGCAGTCAGGGAATCCCACTGTTATATCAACGAAATACTGAATCTTGGCCATCAGAAAGAACACCAACTCCATCACCATCATCAACCCTCTCTCAGTCCGCCCTGTCCACCGCTACTTCCACCATATGCAGCTCTCAAGTCCAGCTCACCCTCCCAGACACTATGAGTAGGTCAAGAAAGTACTCAGTCTCTCATCCGCGTACACTGGGTTTGAACGCCCACATTGCCAAACTAATCTCGTTTCAGATGATGCCCTATCGGTTGGTGGAAAGCGCAGCTTTCCGCGAGCTCATGGCCTATGCAGTACCACGCTATGACCTACCAAGTTGCCACTTCTTCTCTCGCAAAGCCATCCCAGCCCTCCACCATCATGTGAAAGACCGCATTGTCCATGCACTCAAGCAGTCAGTGAGTGGAAAGGTGCACCTCACAACTGATGCATGGTCCAGTCGGCATGGCCAGGGCCGTTACGTGTCCATCACTGCGCACTGGGTTAATGTGGTGGATGCAGGGACCACAGGGGACAGCGGTGGTGGGACAGTGCTGCCTAGCCCACGGTATAGGAAACAGTTGGCTGTAGGCGTTCCACCCTCCTCCTCCTCCAGAAGCGAAAGCTCGTCCACAGAGCGCAGTCGTACGAGCACTCCATCTGCAGCTGCCACTGTTGCACACGAGGTGTCCCCCTATCGAGCAGCTAGTGGAAAGCGTCAGCAGGCTGTGTTGCAGATGATGTGTTTGGGCGACAGACACACCGCCGAGGTGCTGGCCGAGTACTTGAAGCGACAAACTGAGTCATGGCTGGGCAGTGTACATCTTGAGGCAGGCAAGGTAGTTAGTGATAACGGCCGTAATTCTGTGGCAGCCATAGCCCTTTGAAAACTCAGCCACATACCTTGCTTGGCTCACACCTTGAACCTGGTGGTGCAGTGCTTCCTCAAAAATTATCCGGAGTTAACAGCCCTGCTCCAGAAGGTGCGAAGACTGTGCACGCACATCCGCCGGTCGCCTGTACACTCCTTTCGTATGCAGAAGCTGCAGCGATTGCTCCACCTTCCCAACCACCGCCTCATTATCGACATTGCAACAAGGTGGAACTCCACCCTGCACATGGTGGAGCGGCTGTGCGAGCAGAGGCAGGCCATAATGCATTTGTGGGAGGATACACGGCCAGGCACTTTGAGAGCAGACATGGAGTTGACAGGTGTGCAGTGGTCGAAGCTGAAAGACCTCTGTAAAGTCCTTCAGTGTTTTGAGGAATGCACACGGCTGGTAAGCGCAGACGACGCCATCCTAAGCATGAGCATCCCACTTATGCGTCTGCTCATGCAAACTTTGACGCACCTTAAGGAGCAGGCGTCTGCAGCCAATGTTGACGAGGAGGAAGAGGTGGAGGGAATCCTTGATGACATTCAGCCATTGTCTGCTCAGGGACCTCTCCTGGACGAGTTGGAGGAAGAAGAGGAGGAGGAGGATGATGATGGGGATGAATACTTAGGGGAGGAGGATGCATCTCGTGGGGCAAGTGAAAATGTTGGCGTGGCAAGGTCTGGTACAGGGTTTGTGCGTGACTTGGGGGATGTGGATTTGCCAGAAAGTGCTCCTCCAACCAGCACTCGCAGTGCATCATTGACACCGGGAACATTGGCCCACATGTCAGATTATGCCTTGCGGATCCTAAAAAGGGATCCCCGCATTGCCAAAATGATGAACGATGACGACTACTGGTTGGCCAGCATCCTGGATCCACGCTATAAAGGCAAATTACAAAACATCATGCCACAGGAGAACCTTGACCTAATATTGGCTAATAAACAAGCAACTCTGGTAAATCGGTTGCTTGAGGCATTCCGAGCACACAGCAGCGGTGATGGTTCTCACACGAGCCGTACGGGCCGGGGGCAGCTTGGCAGAGGTGTTCATGGTGCACACAGCAGAAGTGGCGTTGGAGACAGGGGTTTCATGACAATGTAGTGGACTGATTTTTCAAGTACCGCTCACACAACTGGTAATACAGCATCGATGGAAAGTGACAGGAGACAGCAGTTGTCAACTATGGTTACAAACTACTTTTCCTCCCATATCGATGTTCTCCCACACAGGTCATTCCCCTTTGACTATTGGGCCGCTAAACTGGACACCTGGCCTGAATTGGCACAATATGCCTTACAGGAGCTCGCTTGCCCAGCTGCAAGTGTGCTATCGGAAAGAGTCTTCAGTGCAGCTGGATCAATCCTGACAGAAAAAAGGACCCGTCTGTCAACCCAAAATGTTGATGATCTAACCTTCATTAAAATGAACCATGCATGGGTTTCCAAGGATTTTGTCCCACCTTCCCCTGATGACACATAGGGTGACAGAAAAATGGCTTGCTTTAGTCCACCTCTTCCTGGGACTTGACCTATTTCGCCTTTTGCATCAGCTGAATGTCCAACATCAACATATGCCACTTTCTAAAACTCCCTAACTGTGCAGCCTCCCCCCCCATGGCCGGGGTCACCACCTAGCGCACGACACCGTGCGAGTGCCGTTGCCCCGGACAGGTGAATAGGCCGACTCTTGGGCGTGGGCACTGGCACAGGGTCCCTCATAGTGCAATCAAGTGTCTCTGACGGTGGTGGTGCACACCCGCCGTCAGACACACCGCCGTACTATGAGAGGCCCAGTGCCAGTACCGACGCCCACGAGTGGGCCCCCCTTGCTTGGGCAGGGCCCCAGCATTTGCAATCTTTACCTCTCCCTGCTCCTCCGCTGTGTAGTCTGGGCCGTCAAATCCATACTGTGCCTGACACCGTCTGAGCCTGCATCCTGATGTATAGACATATCTTTTGAATGTGTACGCTATCCATACATGTTATCCGGGGATACGCTACCCTTTCTCACCTTTGTGCAATCACTTGCAAGCCATACTGGGCCTAACACCGTCTGAGCCTGCCTCCTGATGTATAGACATATCTTTTGAATGTGTACGCTATCCATACATGTTATCCGGGGATACGATACCCTTTCTCACCTTTGTGCAATCACTTGCAAGCCATACTGGGCCTAACACCGTCTGAGCCTGCCTCCTGATGTATAGACATATCTTTTGAATGTGTACGCTATCCATACATGTTATCCGGGGATACGGTACCCTTTCTCACCTTTGTGCAATCACTTGCAAGCCATACTGGGCCTAACACCGTCTGAGCCTGCCTCCTGATGTATAGACATATCTTTTGAATGTGTACGCTATCCATACATGTTATCCGGGGATACGGTACCCTTTCTCACCTTTGTGCAATCACGTGTAATCCATACTGGGCGTGAGAACAGCTGGCGAGCTGTTAAGCAAGCTTCAGCACCTGTGGTTTGCACACGTAAGTTTTTCATTTTTTCAGGAATGTCGGTAAGGCCTAATTCCAGAACTGCGGTTGACCTGCACTTACTGGGAAATCATCGTTCGTGAGTAATAATTGTAATCAGTGATCCCCATCACTAACGTTGTTCAGCGGGTTATCTGCACCTGTAAGCGACAAACGCTGGCCTTTTCAGTGTAGCGCACATGCAGCCACGGACATGTAAGGGCATGACACACCAGTTATTGGCCAATCTCATGTGCCAGAGCCTCACGTGTCCCTCTAGTAAGCTGGACTCGGACCGCGGGGCATGACGGAGTCTCGTTCGTTAACGGAATTAAGCTTGCAATGTGTGCATCTGTTCTGTAGCTGGCATGGTTGAGGTTGCCCGTGTTGAGTCAAATTACGCCGTAGGCTCCACTCCTGGTGGTGCCCTTCTGGACATTCCTTTAAGGTTCAGCTTTGCAACCATACTGCCCACGTAAAACAAACACTTTGCCTTCATGAACGCTGTTTGGAGGGTCATGACTCGTGGGAATAACGCCGCCCAATCAGTTAACCTGCTAGAGAGATCCTTCGTTGCTCCCAAGCATGACATCACACTCCCTAGGAGGAAGGTAATGCCACTGTGGCGACCGTACTCCTGGGGGCGACACAAGTGCACTGATGCCCAGCCACTGCTCGATGAATCTGCTGGTACATTGACCCAGACCACTACATTCCCCTCGCACGCTACACGGCCTGAATCTGACCCTGATGAAACTCAGGTTACCCTTCCCATATACAGTTCCATCTTACACGGTGACAAAGAGGAAGCTGCAGATGAAAGTGCAGGTTCGGCCCACCCGCCATCAGACACACCACCGTACTATCAGGGGCCCTGTGCCAGTGCCGTTGCCAACGAGTGGGCCCCCCCTGCTTGCTCAGGATCACAGCACTTGCAAGGTTGAAATACTGTGCAGTGAGATGGAAGATGGGGACGACGAGGAGTCCAGACTAGTACAGGGATTCCCTAGCGAGGAGACTTATTTGATTGTTTTCAATGTTGGGACAGCAATTTTTGGGGAGCACTATACTCTGGAGAATGATAGATGGGGCCCACCATACACTGGAACATTCCAAAGGTGGACATCAGACGCTGGAGCAGCATTTACAGGGCCCATTATACACTAGAGCATTAGAAATGGGGCCCATTATGTTTGGAGCATTATTTGGGCCCATATGACAGTGGAGCTTCATCCATGGGGACCAACATATACTGTAGCATTATGTGGAGCGCATCATATACTGTTTCAAACATTATATGGGACCAATGATTCTGTATGGAGAAATAGATGGGCCTCGTCATGAGATGTAAAAAGTGAAGTATTTTTCATTGTACTATACCGCTATTTCTCTGCCGTATCGGAGCATGATGAGTTGTGGTATGTGTTAAAGGGGCGCTCTTTCGCCCAGGGCACATGAAAACCTGGAGCCAGCCCTACCCCCCCACAACTTTAGCCAAATAACCCCCATTTTTCAGTGCGTAACTTGTATTATGAAGTTAATTAAGGTTGACCAGCTTAAGTAAGAAGAATTGATGCTTTTGGCATTCAAATGAGCACTGTAGGTGTGTTTCCTGTCCTCCTCTCACTGCCGACTTTTATTCCCCATTGACTTACATTGGGTTTCGTGTTTCGGGACGACCCCGACTTTTCCCTATAATCGGCCGATCTTGCTCGACCCGACTTTTGGAAAAGTCGGGTTTCACGAAACGAAACTCGACCATAAAAAAACAAAATTCGCTCAACTCTAATCTTTATTCAAACATTGTAAAACATTCACTGTATTTCTTTCTCAATTAAAACCCTATGAAATCTGTCATTAATACTTTCACGTCACACTATCACTTTCTAGTTTCTTGTTCAAAAATACTAAGCATTACCAATAAGTGCAAAGAATAGACATTGGACCGGCCATCATGTCTGGAAATGTCCTTATAACTAGGTAGTCCTTGTTTCAAGGGCAGGTTCCTATGTAAAACCAAGAGAAAGCACCAAAAGAGGTGCAAACTATGTACATTAGCAGTTCTGGATCACTCAGAGACCATGATCTCCACAGTTCCAAGTGTAAAGACTACCAACCAAACTGGGCAACAACTGGGAAGAAAACAAGAAAACAAAAACATGATAACCAAACAAAAAAAATACAAAAGAGCAAAGGTGCAAATACCCTCCTGGGCAACAAAAGTTAGTTTAAATCAACATTATGGCTAGTTATCCCCTCCTGGGGTTCCGGAAGCTGGTTGCTTGGGCTGCTTCCAGGGGAGATGCTCTTGGTGTCCTCATCCTGTTGTTGATTGCTTACCGCTCGCAAGTATTCTGCTTCCCAAAGAGTGAGATTGGGACCGGTCGGGGTAAATGAAAGGGCAACAGAGATGTCGACTGCCGGTGGGTATGGCATGTCAGCGATTGCCGGAGGTACCCCTGCTGCTGCTAACAATTCAGCAGGTGTCATCGCCGGTACTACTGAGTCTTGTTCCTCCAGTTCCATCGGGACCTCAGTTAGTGACACTGTAGCCTGGGGTCGCCGGCGAGGGACAATTAAACCATTCCTATTCGCTGGCTCCATTCCTAGGACTAGGGTCATGTCCGTAGCGGTATAATCAAACCTGATGAGGTTCCGGTCCCGGTACGGGTCCATGGTAGTGAGCAATGGCGGCCGCGACCCCCGAAGTTGCCCGCGGGGCAGGTGGTAATTGGATCCGAGCAGGGGCAAAGGTTGGTTTCTACTAAGGCCATCGGGAGAGGTCTGCGCGGCCGCACCAGGTCCGAACGGGGATGCAGCCCCTGTCTTCCATTCTGCTCCGGGACCCTCATATATCTCCTCCAGACAGGCCTCATCCAGTGGCAATATCTGCTTTGAGGTGGTGACAGGCGCTGCAGCGGGTATCTCAGCGGTTGTATGCTCCGCAGGGGCGGCTTGGGTGCGAGTTGCCCTTCCTCCCCACATTCTTCTGGTCTCTTCCCTCCTTCAATCAAGGCGTTCTGGCATTCTTCTTCCTGCCTGGGCTCTTTTCCCGCCACTGGCTTCCGCTCCTCCTTCTGGGGGTGGCGTCTTCTCCCAACTCCTCCATACCAAGCCAGTATATGAACCCCTCGGGGGGTGGGCCATGTCGCTGTCACATAGAAGTTCAGACAGGGGAAGCCCAGGACAGTTCGCGGTCTTTTCTTAGGACCACCCATGTTGTCACGCCCTTCTTCACCGCGCTGGCAGCCATTTTTAGCATTCATTTTACAGTCTATTAAATTAGGTCTTCTGCACATTTCCAAAAGTTTTAAGTCCAACAGATCTCAGGCACACAGAACCCGATGGCATCGGGTCTCGTCATCCTGTTCCTGACGCCAAGTTGGGTCACCCCCCCAAGGTTGTGGGGTACTCAGTACCGGGCCCGATGAGCTTTAATGGGAGATGTCACGGCAGCTGGGACCCAGCCCATGGCCCTGGGCACCCATTGTAAAAGGGAAATGTTCAGTGCGCTTATGATGAGTGATTCGTGACGCCACCTGTGGTGTTCGGCAATAGAGATGAAAGCCGACGCTGCAGACAGATCCTCTGGGATAGATGGTGTGGAGCAGCAGTGATGTTATAGCCCTCCACAGGCAGGGCTGTAGTCCCAGGGCAGTGTAGGTGAGATGACACTTAGATGGTGTAGTTTCAGGCGCGAGGGATGTAGCCGTGCTGGGCAGGTTTGTGGTGCAGGAATAAGTGGAGGACACCAGGGCATGTAGTTCCAAAGCTTTACTCACAGTCTGTTGTGCCTCCATGCTGTGTCCTCCGGGTTAGGGACTCAGTCAACCTCCAGGCCAGATGGAATTCTCTTTTCCAACACTCCGCCAACATGTGCCTTTCTGAATGTCTCCTCTTATAGCGCCTTTAAATGAAGTACTCCTAGTACTGAGTTACACTGGAGTTCCTCCTGTCCGATGTTCTTATGAACTCTACTTGTACGGCAGACAGCTGTAGCCTGCTTCAGGGCTCCTTGCTACTAAGTCCCGGCTCACTATCCAGTTGCTGTTGTGCCCCCAAGTCTTGTGTGGGAATAAAGCGGTCACTACTTCTATTCCTCCGTTGTCTGCTGCAGGACCATTAGTATCCATACAACCTCGGGGACCGGCCTTGCGCTTAGAACTTCTAGGAAGGGTTCTCTTCTAACCCAAGTCCTCTGTTCTCTTTTACTCCTCACGTTCCGTACTAATCTTTCTTTCTATGGAAAATCAGGCTTTCAGTCTATGTCGCTCTCTCTCTACCTTTCCTGTGCCAGCAGACCCAAGTCACTGGGATCTGCTGCAGCACTTCCATCCATCTATCCCTCTCTCTGGGGATCTTCTTCTCTCTCCAACTCAACAACAACTCTGACTCCCTACCTAAACTCTTCCTGCTCTCTTTAATGTAACTAAGCTCCACCCACCACCCAGCACGTTTCATGTTCCAAGCAGGGAGCCACTAATGGGTGCTTTGCTACACTCCAAGCAGGGAGCCACCGAAGGTGCTTTGCTACACTACTTTGTGGTGTGGGGTGCAGGTGTTGGAGTGTGGTCAGGAGCCTCCACCTTACCTGGATGGTGGGGCACCACATCTCAGGAGGAGGTGTAGTGCCTCTGTGGCAACTGAGCCTCAGGGGCGCCACATACCTTTGATGGCTACAATACTTTGGGGCTCCCTATAAAGCAATAATGCCTTTTAACTGCCCACTTAACATTTAATAATGTCTCCTGAGTCCCACTCACATACTGTAGCAATGTCCCCTAGGTCTCCCCACAGTAGTAATGTTACCTTAGTCTCAGAGACAGAGAGGCTTATTGCCTAAAAACACTCTAAAAATGTTGTTCAGCTATATAAACAGTAAGAAACTGAAAAATGATATTGTTGGTCTCTTAAAATATATTTTCTAGGTGAAATGGTGAAAAAGGATGAAGGAAAGGCCAATGTGCTAGATTCCTTTTTCTCTTTAGTATTTACGGTATATAAGAAAATCCCATCACAGATGACATAATAAGGGATACTAGAAATTATCCACTAAATGTCACCTGCTTAAGAAGGAAGTACGGTGCCCAACCTCAAAATCACTAAGTAGACAAATCCCTGGGCCGATATGGCATACACCCCCGAGTACTGCAGGAAATAATTACAATGATAGACAGACCATTATTTTTAATATTCACAGATTCCATAATAACAAGGTCGGTACCACAAGACTGGTGCATAGCAACTTCGAAAAGGGTACAAAATCCGAGCCAGGAAATTATAGGTCAGTTATTTTAAACTTGGCTGTGGGTAAAATCCTTAAGGATTTCATAAGAGTAGCTATCCTGGAGTATCTGAATAATAACAACCTCATGACCCAGCATCAACATGTTTTTATGAGGGATCAATTTTGTCAAACTAATTTGATCAGCTTCTATCAGGAAGTAAGCTCCACTTTGGGCCAGAAAAACGCAGTGGATGTTGTCTATAAGAATTTTTCAAAGGCGTTTAATATGGTACTACACTAAAGGATGGTATATAAAATGAGAAAAATGGCACTATGGGAAAATCTATATAACTGGATTAACCCCTTTACTCCCAAGGGTGGTTTGCACGATAATGCCCGGGCCAATTTTTACAATTCTGACCACTGTCCCTTTATGAGGTAATAACTCTGAAACGCTTCAACAGATCTAGGCGATTCTGTGAGTCTTTTCTCGTTACATATTGTACTTCACTTTAGTCATAAAATTTCTTTGCTTTAACTTGCGTTTATTTATGAAAAATTGCAAATATGGAGAAAATTTTGAAAATGTAGCTATTTTCAAACATTGAATTTTTATGCCCTTAAAACAGAGAAATATGTCACATAAAATAGTTACTAAATAACATTTCCCACATGTCTACTTTACATCAGCACAATTTTGGAAACAATTTTTTTTGTTAGGAAGTTATAAGGGTTAAAAGCTGACCAGCGATTTCTCATTTTTACAACAAATTTACAAAACCATTTTTTTTAGCGACCACCTCACATTTGAAGTCACTTTGAGGGGTCTATATGGCAGAAAATACCCAAAAGTGATATCATTCTAAAAACTGCACCCCTCAAGCCACTCAAAACGAAATTCAAGAAGATTATTAACCCTTCAGGTGCTTCACAGGAGCAGAAGCAACGTGGAAGGAAAAAATTAACATTTAACATTTTAGTCACAAAAAAGATCTTTTAGCAGCAATATTTTTTTTTCCCAAGGGTAACAGGAGAAACTGGACCTAAAAAGTTGTTGTTCAATTTGTTCTGGGTACACTGATACCCTATATGTGGGGGGGCACTATTTCGGCGCACGGCAGGACTCGGAAGGGAAGCATCGTCGTTTGACTTTTTCAACCTAAAATTGGCTGGAATTGAGATCGGACACCATGTTGCGTTTGACGAGCCCCTGATGTGCCTAAACAGTGGAAACCCCCCACAAGTGACCACATTTTGAATATTAGACCCTCTAAGGAAATTATCTAGATGTGTGGTGAGAACTTTGAACCCCCAAGGGTTTCACAGGAGTTTATAACGCCAGGCGTGAAAATAAAAAATCATATTTTTTCCACAAACATGATCGTTTAGTCCCCAAATTTTTATTTTCCCAAGAGTAACAGGAGAAATTGGATGACAAAAGTTGTTGTCCAATTTGTCCTGAGTACGCTGATACCCTGTATGTGGGGGGGACCAATGTTTGGTCGCACAGCAGGGCTCAGAAGGGAAGAAACGCTGTTTGACTTTTTCAACCTAAAATTGGCTGGAATTGAGATTGGATGCCATGTTGTGTTTGACGATCCCCTGATGTGCCTAAACGGTGGAAACCCCCCACAAGTGACCCCATTTTGGAAACTAGACCCCCTAAGGAATGTATCTAGATGTGTGGTGAGCACTTTGAATACCCAAGTGTTTCACCAAAGTTTATACTGCTCGGGCGTGAAAATAAAAAAAATCTTATTTTTTGCCCACAAAAATGATCTTTTAGTCCTCAATTTTTAATTTTCCCAAGGGTAACAGGAGAAATTGGACCCCAAAAGTTGTTGTCCAAGTTGGCCTGAGTACGCTGGTATCCCACATGTGGGAAAAACTGTTTAGGCACATGTCGGGGCTTGGAAAGGAGTGACATTTTGGATTGCAGACTTTGATAGAATGGTCTGTGGGCGTCACTTTCCATTTGCAGAGCTCCTGATGTGCCTGAACAGTAAAAAAAAAACCACAAGTGACATTGTTTTGGGAACTAGACCCCCAAGGAACTTTTCTAGATGTTCCCCAACTAATCTAATGTTTCCAGTAAAGTAAGTTAGTAGTACATTGAGGTGTGGTACAATTTGAAGCAATCCTTCATACACAGGCCAGGTTTTTCAGGGCAGGTGTTGCATTGATAAATGGTGTCCTTGCTTATTCCATTTTTGTAATACAATCGGCACCTTTTTTGTGATTTACCTCTTTTTGCAGGATCTCCACCGGGAAATGCTGACCTGGTACGATGCGAGCACCTTCAGTTCTGGAAGTACTGGGGCCCGCTCCTTTTGGAGTGCCAAACATCAGGGCCTTAACCACTACCTCTCAGAACTGAAGGTACTGTCACGCTGTGCCACAGACCAGACTACCCTGGAAGGGGCGTGACTAGGACAGCTACCTCGGTCTTTGCTGGAGCCTCTGATGGTGAGGTCAGGCTTGTGCGGCAGGTAGCTGCCGGGTGCCACTCCAGGGTGGTGTCTGGCTGTGGCTGCTGATCTCACTCGGGGACAAGTCACTTTGACAGGTGTGACTGACAGGCAGGCTGAGACACAGGGCAAGCAGGCATGGCTTGGAGACACAGGGCAAGCAGGCACGGCTTGGAGACACAGGGCAAGCAGGCACAACTTGAATACACAGGGCAAGCAGGCACGGCTTGGAGACACAGGGCAAGCAGGCACGGCTTGGAGACACTGGGCAGGCAGGCACGCCTTGGAGACACAGGGCAGGCGGGCACAGCTTGGAGACACAGGACAGGCGGGCACAGCTTGGAGACACAGGACAGATGGGCACTGCTTGAGACACAGGACAGGCTGGCATGGCTTGAGACACAGGACAGGTGGGCACGGCTTGAGACACAGGACAGGCTGGCACAGCTTGAGACACAGGACAGGTGGGCACAGCTTGAGACACAGGACAGGCGGGTACGGCTTGAGACACAGGACAGGCTGGCGTGGTATGAGAAGGAACAGGTAGGGGCCTGTTCACACAGCAGATGCAGGTATCGGTATAGACAGGAAGGAGTGGAATATGAAGGAACAGGTTTGGACTTGTTCACACAGCAGGTGCAGGTACGGATACAGGCAGGAAGGAGTGGAATGTGAAGGAACAGGTTTTGGACCTGTTTACACAGGAGGTGTAGGTATGGATACACGTATAGAAAAAACACCGTGAGCACAACTCAAGATGGTGCTAAGGTTAGGTTCCCAAACCGTTAAAGCAACAAATATGAACCTGTGGACACCGCATCTGGAGGCCGTTTGCCCCTCTCCTATATACTGACAAGCTCATTACCTTAGAGAGATCATTCTCCTCAATGCCTAAAGCACCATTGTCCTTTCTGACAGATGCCTATAAGCTCTACACAATCTATATGCCACACGTAACTGAAGAAGGTCACATTGACCGAAAAACATCTTTTTTCGTGTACTACAATAAACCGCCTTACAAATACCTTTAAGTTGAGTGCTAGGTTCATATTTGTTGCTTTTAGGTATGGATACAGGCAGGAGTGTGGAATAGGCTAAGCCGCAGGAGTGCGGAGTAGGCGGAGCCGCAAGAGTGAGGAGTAGGTGGAGTAGCAGGAGTGCGGAGTAAAGCTGAACCACAAGGTCTGTGGAGAGAAGCTGCAGCAAGAGGTTCTGCAGCGGCAGCAGGAGCGGAGCAAAGCTGAACCACAAGGTCTGCGGAGATAAGCTGCAGCAAGAGGTTCTGTAGCAGCAGAGCAAAGCTGAACCACAAGGTCTGTGGAGAGAAGCTGCAGCAAGAGGTTTTGCAGCAGCAAAGCAAGCAGAACTGCAAGGGAGCAGAGCACAAACAGGGAGGGCACAAGGAAAGACACAGTAGGGAAGGTAGTCAAAGACAAGGAGGCAGGGAAAGGACAGAGTTCAGACAATGTACAGGGAAAAGACTTGAGGACCAGGATATTCTGCCTCCTGGTAGGCAGAAGTACAAGTAAACACAAAGCTAGGACCAAGACACAGAGACCAGGATATGCAGCCTCTTGGAGGGCAGGCAAAGAACATAAAGCAAGGCTAAGAGTATTCCTACAGAGAAGGAGATACACAGAACATGGCCTGGCTTTCTCAGCAAGGAGCTAACTGAGTTGAGACATTGCACAGGCAATTTTCCAGTTGGTGTGGCGGACCTAAATAGTCGAGGGCTGTAGGTAATTGGTCAAGGACAGATTACACAGGTGCACCCTGACTGCATAAGAACCAGTGAGTTCTGGTGCCACCCCCCTATACACACATAGCCAGGAAGCATGTAGGAGAGCAGATGAAGAGAGCACAGAGCATAGGACTGGCAGCAAACAGAATTCACAGCATGACCCGGAGCAGTGAGTAAGTTGGTGTGCGGGGGATGGGAGGCCATGTAGTGATACCAGCAGGGTTGTTACAGGTACAATGTATTGGTGTGGACAGCTTTTTATACCACACCTTGGCCTTTCTCAAAGCATTGTACGGTTGGAGGAGTTGATCAAAGAGATCAATGCCCCCCCATGTTTTTATTGTACCCCAGTACACAGTCAGGTTTACTGACCTGTGTAGAGGTACCCCGTACAGTGCTGAGGGCGCTGCCATCACCGTGTATGGTGGTCAAGAGAAGGACATCCCTCTTCTCCTTGTACTTGACCACCAGCAGGTGGTCGCTACATTGGGCTCTGCTCTCACCTTTTCGTAGCATCTGCCCAAGTAGCGCCTTCGGGAGGCCTCTCTGATTTTTGTGGACAGTACCGCAGGCTGCGGTACCTCGCGCAGAGAGGGATTTGTAGAGTGGGATGCTGGTATAAAAGTTATCAGTGTAGAGGTGATAACCTTTATCCAGCAGTGGGTGCACCAAATCCCACACAATTTTCCCACTCACTCCCAGGAAAGGAGGACACTCAGGGGGTTCAATCCTGGTGTCCTTTCCTTCGTACACGCTAAGCCTGTGGGTGTGCCCTGACGTACTCTCACACAGTTTGTAGAGTTTGATTACATACCTGGCCCTCTTACTGGGCAGGTATTGACAGAATCCAAGCCTGTCCTTAAAATAGATTAAGGACTCATCCATGCAGATGTCCCTTTGGGGCACGTACACTTCAGCAAACTTTTTCCATGGGACTTAGGTCCCAGGTCACATTGACGGAATAGTACGTCCAATATAGGAAAGGGGTTAACAACTGGCTGTGATAAAAAAACAAGGGGTAGTTATTAGTGGAACACACTCAGATTGGGTCACAGTTAACAGTGGGGTACCACAGGGGTCACTATTGGACCCTCTTCTTTTTAATACATTTATTAAGACCTTGCAGGGGGGCACACAGAGTAGGATTAAAATAATTGCAGATGATACTAAACTGCAGGGTAATCAACACAGAGGAGGATAATTTCAAATTACTAAAGGATTTATGTAAGCTGGAGGCTTGGGCTGAGAAATGGCAATTGAAATTTATTTGTCGATAAATGTAAGGTCGCATGCGCTTGGCAGAGGAAATAAAATGTATAACTGTGTGCTAAATTTTAAAACACTAAAAAATACTTGGGTGTATAGGTGTCAGGCACATGTTGCAGAGGCAAATAAAATAATGGGATGCATTAAAACAGGCATAAATGCTCATGATAAGAACAAAGTTTTGCCTCTATACAAGTCACTAGTGCAGCAACACTTCGAATACTGTGTAAAATTGTGGCCTCCAGTGTATAAGAATGATATAGCTGAGCTAGTCGACTGCAATACCAGGATAAGTTATTAAACCTGGGGTTATTCAGTTCATTTAAACAAAGGCTTAGGAGCGATCTTATTACAGTTGCAGGGAGTCCTAATCTGGCAGCAGTTGAGGTAGGTACAGGCACAAAGTAGCTTGGTGCAAAACAATGGTAGGTATATTAAAGTCGTTATTTCTTTCCAGATAAGAAACTGCCTTTCCTTGAGACAAAGGTAAAAATAAAATAAACAGTCCTCAGTACCATAGACATGGACTCTCCCATTTAAAGTAGACTTCTGGTCAGTCCTTTATATCAGATTGTTAAGTATAAGGCCTCCTTCAAACGTCTTGTTGAATCCTGTACACGGATTCATGGTCCGTGTCTATGTGTCATCCATATGTATCTGACATCAGCTTGACACCCGTGTATCTGTTCGCTGACTGTGTGTCCGAGTGTCACATCCGTGTGGCATCCATCTGCCATTCGTGACACATACTGGCACCTGGGAAAAGCAGTACAGTTAGCTATTTCCAGGCACAAGCTGCTAAAGGCCGCTCTCATCTTTGTCATCTAGTCTCCTTGACAATAGCGTGACCACGTGACAATGATGGGAGTTGTATTCAGCATCACTGTGTACCTCCTGTGCAAAATAAATTTAAAAAATGGCATGGGCTCTCTCAAAATTTTCATAACCAGCAAAGGGCAATTAATAACAGTTCTCAGCTATTTGCTTTGCCTTTCCTGGTGAATTTACAGTGGACCCCAGAAAAAAATGACGTAGGGTGCCCCTATAAATTCAAACCATCAAAGACTAAACAGACAGCTGCGGGTTGATATTAATAGCCTGCAAAGGGGCCAGAGATGTTGCACCCTTTCATAGGCTGTGAAATGCTAACATTAGCCTGGGAACCTTTTGGGATATTGTCCCTTTTCCCAGATAATTAATTTTAAACCCCAGCCGTTGGCTTTCCCTCTGCTGGTTATGAAAATTACACGGGAGCCCATGCCATTGTTTTAATTTAATTCTTCATTTTACACAGGATTTACACAGCAGATGCTGAATACAACTCCTATAATTTTTGCCCGGTCACGCTGATCACAAAGTGACCAGGCAACAATGATGAGAGCTGACTTCAGCAACCATGCCTGGGAACAGCACGAACTGTACCGCTTCTTCCCAGTACATGTTACGTTGATGATTAAAGAATATCATTCTTGTGTCATCAGTTTGCACGTGTTCGGCACTTATTTTGTCCATGCTGTACATAAAAACTGACATGTCTGCGGGTTTTTTAACACGAACACACAGTCTGTGTGAAAAACCTGATATGTGCACACCACCATTGAATGCAATGGCTGTGCAAGTGTCCGTATTTGCAGTCCTTAAAAAATGGACCACATGCAGACACATAAAATGGATGTGTGAAGGGGGCTTAGCATAGGTCTTTTTCCTCCTTCCAAACAGAGACCATAGTGAGGTAGCACTAAGTGCCCTAAATATCCAATTCTAAGGCCTAGAACTTAGAAGGTAAGGAAATGGCCAATCCCTCCTGCTCTAATGGCTACTCCTAAAACCCGGACCCAGAATCCGGGCACAATAAAACATCACTCAACACTATACAGTCATGAAAAATGAAAGGAAACGTTCCAGCTCCATGAAGTAAAAAATTCAATCTTGTTTATTCCATAATAGTTAAAACATGTACAGCTTCTCGGACATCACAAAGCACTGGAGGATAAGCTTGTCCTCCAGTGCCTTATGATGTCCGAGAAGCTATACATGTTTTAACTCTAGGGCCACTTAATATGGTGGTAATGGTGGTTTCCGAAAGGAGCCAGCCCTTGGCTGGGTCCTTCCCTGAAGGAAGATCTGGCTAGTCCCGTGTTTGAGACTCTTAAATGAGGCTCCACGGACTTTATTTGCATATTCGTATTTCCCAGGGAGCAATGCACCTAGGATTTCACTGTGATTGAGCGCCTTAGCGGGCTGCCGCAGTGTTTTCTTTGACTGGTCTCCCTGAGGTCAGTGATTGTATTGTGATGTTGGTCTAGTAGGCATTGCTCCCACCTAGCCCGAATCCTACTCCACACTGATGAGGGGTGACACCCCGAAACAGCTGTCTGTGGATGGATACCTGGCCTTGGTATTTCCCTTGTCATATCTGTAAACTTGTAAAGAGCTGGATATTGACTTAAAGAGCTACTTAATATGGTGGTAATGGTGGTTTCCGAAAGGAGCCACCCCTTGGCTGGGTCCTTCCCTGGAGGAAGATGTGGCTAGTCCCGTGTTTGAGACTCTTAAATGAGGCTCCATGGACTTTATTTGCATATTTGTATTTCCCAGGGAGCAATGCACCTAGGATTTCACTGTGATTGAGCGCCTTTGCCGGCTGCCACAGTGTTTTCTTTGACTGGTCTCCCTGAGGTCAGTGATTGTATTGTGATGTTGGTCTACTAGGCATTACTCCCACCTAACCAGAATCCTACTCCACACTGATGAGGGGTGACACCCCGAAACAGCTGTCTGTGGATGGATACCTGGCCTTGGTATTTCCCTTGTCATATCTGTAAACTTGTAAAGAGCTGGATATTGACTTAAAGAGCTACTTAATATGGTGGTAATGGTGGTTTCCAAAAGGAGCCACCCCTTGGCTGGGTCCTTCCCTGGAGGAAGATGTGGCTAGTCCCGTGTTTGAGACTCTTAAATGAGGCTCCATGGACTTTATTTGCATATTTGTATTTCCCAGGGAGCAATGCACCTAGGATTTCACTGTGATTGAGCGCCTTTGCCGGCTGCCACAGTGTTTTCTTTGACTGGTCTCCCTGAGGTCAGTGATTGTTTCGTGATGTTTTAACTATTATGGAATAAACAAGAATGAATTTTTTACTTCAAGGAGCTGGAAGATTTCTTTTCATTTTTCATGTGATCACGTCTCATCAGGACGGAGTTCCGGGCACTTATCGCTGAACTGTGAGCTGGCTTTTTTCCTATTTATCTTGTGAAGCACTATACAGTCATGGCCAAAAGTGTTGACACCCTTGAAATTGTTCCAGAAAATTAAGTATTGTTATACATATATTTATTTCCTTTGTGCGTATTTGAACAACATAAAAGACAAAGAAAAAGACAAATTGGACATAATTTTACACTAAACCCCAATTGTCAATTTTTTTTCTGAACTGACAATTCATTTTCAACAAACTGCAAACTTTTTAGGGACCTAGTGCCCAAACTTCAACCCAAGATCCACTTATACTTTGCAAAGCTTCAACAGCAATTTACCCTGAATGCTGAGAATTGTATTTAGAAAAAACAACTTATAATTTAAGGTCACCCTCTCCCATATGCATAATATCACCCCTTTCCCAACACGTGAAATATCACTCCCTTCCCCACACATGTAACATCACTCCTTTTCCCACTCTGACCCAGAGCACACAGTGTTACACCCAGTCCCCGTCCTGGCGCTGCGCCCAGGTCTGCCACTGTTACACCTGGCCCCCGTCCTGGCGCTGCATCCAGGCCTGTCGCTGCTCTCCGTTCTGGGCACTCAACTCGAGCCTCTCATGCTGCTGCTCAGCGTTCTGGCCTCCCCCTGCCTCCTCCTCCTGGCGACCTGTGAGGAGATCTGTAGCTAAGGCTATTAGGGCACGCCCACCCGCTCTCTTGCCTTCTTAAAGGGGCGGCGTGCATTATTCAAAAAATGCAATTAACCAATGGCAGCGCACTGACTGCTATTTCTGGCCTCTCCTCCATAGGGAGAGCACCGGAGCAACGAGTATCTATCATTGCTACATCCAGTTCTCACGCTAACCTGTCTGCGCTGCACCTGCAGTCTCTGTGCATTGTCTAATGCTCTCTGTCTCCACGGCATATCAGTATCCTGTGTTACCTGGTTATATCTGCAACCATCCGGGCCTAAGCCATCCTGTTCCACCAACAGCCATCCGAGACCAAGGACTGTGTGAAGGTCACTGGAACCGACTCCTTTCCAACTACCCGGATCCAGGACCCATCTCATTATGGACTCTGCTGTAACTTTTGTTATCCCTTTTGGTCCCGCTGGGACAGCTGCCACGTGTTTGGGGTCTAACCGGAGGTAACACCTGTGTCCTCCGGGTATTCCACTCTGGCCCTGCCTGAGGCGCTTTACTACAGGCACCCGGGGCTCGTTAGTCGCGCCCACTTCGGATCCCCCCGTACTGTGGTCCAGAGGTTCCACTTAAAAAATAAAAACGAATGTGAACTTCACCATCTCTGCCTCAGCTTCCATTCGTAACAGATTGCTCCGGCTATGGAATCCGCTGGATCCCAGAGGCCTCCGATGTTGGAGTTGTGCCAAGAGGTGACCCGTTTAAGAGATCAACAGGATAAGATCACGACGTATCTACATAACCTGTCCACCCGCATGGATTCTCTGCCGAACCCGGCTGCTCCTGATTCACCTAGCAACACCCAGGTACCTGCTGTCTTGACAAGCAAGGGCCCCCGCCTGGCGGCTCCTACCCGCTTCCATGGTGATCCCACTCAGTGTTGGGGTTTTCTCAATCAGTGTACCCTACACTTCAAAATCTTGGGGCATATGTTTGCTTCTGACCGTGCCAAAGTGGGCTTCATTATGTCACATCTAGCAGGAGAGGCTCTCGCCTGGCTGAATCCGTTATGGGAGAGAGGAGACCCGCTGGTTAATGTTCTTCAATCTTTCCTAGAAACTTTTCGCAGGACCTTTGATGAACCTGGCCGGGTCACATCGACCGCTTCTGCCCTGCTTCACTTATGCCAAGGAACCCTGACGGTGGCTCAGTATGCTGTTCAGTTCCGCACCCTCTCGTCTGAGTTATCCTGGAACAATGAGGCCTTGCTGGCTACCTTCTGGGAGGGCCTATCTGGAAAAATTAAGGATGAGGTGGCGGGACGGGACAGGCCTACCTTCTTGGATGCCCTGATTTCCTTGGCGACCCGGATTGACCTGCGTTTTCAGGAGCATTCCATGGAGATTAAGCGTGACAGGAGGTCCTACCACCTGGACTCTAATTCTTCCAAAACGTCTCATCCTCTTCTCACGAAGCTATTGAGGTAGATCGAGCAAGTCTGGCCAGCCGCCACCAGGAGGCGCGTCGCAAAGACAGAAGCTGTCTGTACTGTGGTAGTTCCGAACACCTGATCCGCTCCTGTCCAAAGAATTCGGAAAACTCCTGTGCCTAGGCTCGGTAGGAGAGGCCACCCTAGGTAGAGAACGTTCCTCTCCTTCGTTGCAGATTTCAGTCTCCGTGACCTGCGGAGCAATAAAATTTTCTGGACTCTGTCTGTTGGACTCCAGAGCAATCAAACTAAAGGAACAAAAGCGCAATAGGGTCTTACCGGGTTATTGTTAGAAGAATAAATTAGAATCTACTCACCCTTTTCAGGAGAGGTTCAGGCATATAAGATCCGTAGTCAGCTTGTTGCACGTCCAAAGGTCAACTCTGTGACCGTAAAACTTCAGATTCTTTGGAGTAAATTCATGGACTTCAGTGCGCTGCTAGACAAATTCACTTATCCAGGTTATGAGTACTGAAGTCCATGAATTTACTCCAAAGAATCTGTTGGACTCCAGAGCCGCTGGAAGCTTTATCCAGCAGACGCTTGTGGATCGCTACCACTTACCAGTTCAGGCTCTTCCCAATCCGTTGCGGGTAACCGCTGTAGATGGCCAGCCTCTGACCAAACCCATCCAGTTCCAGACTGAGCCAGTGGAACTCCGGGTAGGTCTTATGCATTGTGAAAGAATCCATTTTTATGTGTACCCTGGTTTGTCTCACCCCTTGCTTCTAGGTTTGCCTTGGTTTCAGAAACATGAACCAGTCCTTAATTGGAGAATAGGCGAAATTCTACGTTGGGGAGATTCCTGCTCGGACCGTTGCTTAACCCAGATTGAACCAGTTTCACCCCCGGTCCAACCTGCTACCCTGCCTGGATTACCATCCGCTTACTGGTCCTTCTCGTATGTCTTTGGGCAAAAGGAGGCTGAAAAATTTCCTCCCCACAGGTTGTATGACTGTCCAATAGACCTTCTTCCTGGAACATCTCCTCCCCGTGGGAGAGTTTATCCTCTTTCCCAGGCAGAGACTCAGGCTATGTCAGACTACATCCAGAAGAACTTGGCCAGAGGATTTATCCGAAAATCATCGTCACCAGCAGGAGCAGGCTTCTTCTTCGTGAAGAAAAAGGACAGATCCTTGCGGCCCTGTATCAACTACCGAGGACTGAACCAGATCACAGTAAAAAACAGGTACTCTTTGCCTCTAATTTCAGAACTATTTGACCGTCTCCGAGGGGCCAGGATCTTCACCAAGCTGGATCTCAGAGGTGCTTAAAATTTGATCCGAATCAGAGATGGAGACGAATGGAAAACAGCCTTCAACACCCTTGATGGCCACTACGAGTACCTGGTAATGCCGTTTGGTCTAAGCAATGCACCCGCTGTTTTCCAAGAGTTTGTCAATGACATTTTCAGGTATCTGCTTTACACCTGTGTTGTTGTCTACCTAGACGACATTCTGATTTTTTCAACTGACTTGGTCTCGCATTGCAGACAAGTGCGCCTGGTCTTACAGAGGCTCAAGGAGAACAGACTGTATGCCAAGTTTGAAAAGTTCCTCTTTGAGCAATCCTCTTTGCCTTTCCTCAGTTACATTGCTTCTGCCACAAGATTAAAAATGGATCCAGAGAAGTTATCGGCTGTACTCAAGTGGCCTCATCTGTTTGGACTGAAGGCCATACAGTGATTTCTGGGCTTCGCCAACTACTACAGACAATTCATTCCTAACTTCTCCACCCGAGTGGCGCCCATATCAGCTCTAACCCAGAAAGGTACAAATCCGAAGGATTGGCCTCCTGAGGCTGAGGAGGCTTTTGTTTCTCTCAAAAAGGCCTTTGCTGTCGCACCTGTTCTTCATCGTCCTAACTCCAATGAACAATTTTTTCTTGAGGTCGATGCCTCTTCTGTAGGTGCGGGAGCTGTACTAACTCAGAACTCGTCCTCCGGGCGAATGCATTCCTGTGGTTTTTTTCCAAGGTTTTTTCTTCCGCAGAGAGGAATTATTCTGTTGGAGATTGGGAATTGTTGGCTATCAAATTGGCTCTGCAGGAGTGGAGGCATCTTCTAGAAGGAGCTCTTCATCAGGTAGTTGTATGCACCGATCACAAAAACCTTGCTTACCTCCAAACTGCGCAAAGGCTGAATCCTCGTCAAACCCGCTGGGCTTTGTTTTTTGCTCATTTTAATTTTGTTCTTCATTTTAAACAAAAATGTCAAAGCAGACGCACTTTCCAGATCCGTTCTACCTCCTGATCAAGAAGAAAAACTTCAGCACATCATTGAACCCTCAAGGTTAGTCGTGGTCGCTTCTGCTGATCTTGCCCGGCTTAACCCAGGAAGACTTTCATGTCAGCTTCTGAAGTACTCGTGTCCTTCGGTGGGGTCACTCGTCCAAGTTGGCTGGTCACTCCGGCCAGAGAAAGACTCTGCAACTCATCTCCCGGTACTACTGGTGGCCTGCCATGGCTAAGGACATTCTGGAGTATGTCACAGCCTGTCCTTCCTGTGCTTGTAACAAGATGGCCAAGCACCTCTTCCAATTCCGTCTGCTCCCTGGCAACATATCGGGATGGACTTCATCACAGATCTTCCGATCTCATCTGGCTGTTCTGTGGTGTGGGTAGTGCTGTATCGCTTCTCTAAAATGGCTCACTTCGTTCCGCTACCCGGTTTTCCAACTGCTCCTGCGTTGGCGGATCTGTTCATCCGGCACATCTTCCATCTCCATGGTTTCCCTCTCCACATCGTGTCCGACAGAGGAGTCCAGTTCACCTCAAGGTTCTGGAGAGCAGTTTGTAAACTGGTATGAATTGAACTGGATTTTTCCTCAGCATACCATCCCCAGTCCAATGGACAAGTGGAGAGGTCAAATCAAATCCTGGCTGGATTCCTGCGTCACTTTTTCAATGCCCATCATGACGACTGGGTAGACTTACTGTCCTGGGCCGAATTTTCTTACAACAATCAAGTAAGAGAATCTTATGGAAAGTCTCCCTTTCAGATTGTCTTCGGATTGCAACCCGGAATACCTCTTCCCATCTAATGGATCATCTGGCGTTCCAGCTGCCGATACTTTCTCCAAAGGTTTTTCTAAGGTCTGGAGGGATACCAAAACTGCTCTGGAGAAAGCCTCCCAGCGTATGAAAAGGCATGCAGACAAGAGACGTTTGGATGCGCCTATCTTTCACCCCGGAGACAAGGTATGGCTCTCTTCTAAGTACATCCGTTTAAAGATGCCATCCTACAAATTGGGTCCCCGGTTCATCGGACCATTTGAGATCTTGAGACAGATCAATCCAGTCTCGTACAAGCTGAAGTTGCCCACTTCCCTACGTGTGCCTAACTCCTTTCATGTTTCTCTCCTCAAACCAGTAGTTTTGAGTCCCTTCTTTAAGGATCCGGGTGCCATTCCTGACCCTGTCTCGGAGGATGTTTTTGAGGTAAAACATATCCTGGCCGTAAAAAAAGTAAGGGGTAAGACCTAATACCTGGTGGACTGGAAGGGTTTTGGTCCTGAGGAGAGATCTTGGGAGCCTAGGGAGAACATCCAGTCTCCTCTTCTCCTTAAACGGTTTTACGCAGGCTTGAATAAGAGGGGGTGTAAAGAGGGGGATACTGTTACACTCGGTCCCTGTCCTGGCGCTGCGCCCAGGTCTGCCACTGTTACACCTGGCCCCCGTCCTGGCGCTGCGTCCAGGCCTGTTGTTGCTCTCCGTTCTGGGCACTCACCTCGAGCCTCTCATGCTGCTGCTCAGCATTCTGGCCTCCCCCCTGCCTCCTCCTCCTGGCGTCCTGTGAGGAGATCTGTAGCTAAGGCTATTAGGGCACGCCCGCCCGCTCTCTTGCCTTCTTAAAGTGGCAGCGTGCATTATTCAAAAAATGCAATTAACCAATGGCAGCGCACTGACTGCTATTTCTGGCCTCTCCTCCATAGGGAGAGTGCCGGAGCAACGAGTATCTATCATTGCTACATCCGGTTCTCATGCTAACCTGCCTGCGCTGCATCTGCAGTCTCTGTGCATTGTCTAATGCTCTCTGTCTCCATAGCATATCAGTATCCTGTGTTACATGGTTATATCTGCAACCATCCGGGCCTAAGCCATCCCGTTCCGCCAACAGCCATCCGAGTCAAAGAACTGTGTGAAGGTCACTGGAACCGACTCCTTTCCAACTACCTGGATCCAGGACCCGTCTCATTACGGACTCTGCTGTAACTTTTGTTATCCCTTTTGGTCCCGCTGGGACAGCTGCCACGTGTTTGGGGTCTAACCGGAGGTAACACCTGTGTCCTCCGGGTATTCCATTCTGGCCCTGCCTGAGGGGCTTTACTATGGGTACACGGGGCTCGCTAGTCGTGCCCCTTCTGAGCACCCCGGACCGTGCTCCCGAGGTTCCACTTAAAAAATAAAAACGAATGTGAACTTCACCATCTCTGCCTCCGCTTCCATTCATTATACACAGCCCCACAAAAGTAGTATAACCCTTCCTCATGCATTCTGACACGTATATCACTCCCTTCCTCATGTGTGTTACATTGCCCCAGCATGCAGCCTCATACACACAAAATCATCCTTCTCTGTTCAGCCCCCCAATATGGAGCCCCATACAATAACAGCTGCTCCTTTCTTGCGCAACCCTTCAACATGCAGCCCAATTTAGGAACAACCACTTATCTGTGCCCTCAAAACATCGCCTCAGATCACTCACACTTAGTCCTATGCATAATTAGAACATCACTCCATTTAAATCTCCTCAGTCCTCTAATCTCTTCTCGAGCCTAAATCCTATAACATCGACCAATGTTTCTTTATGGGGCAGCTCCCATTATCCATATATTTATCATCCGTATTTTACAGGCCCAGACAATTGCAGCATGTTGTGATTGTCATCGTATTACGGCCAAAATACGCGAATGCAAGTCTATGGGTGCGCGAAAAATACGGATTACACATGGACTATAAGTGTGACTTTCGAGAAATACGCACGACTTCTCCAGGTGGCAGGAAATGGGCCAAGCTATTATCAGGAAGCTTAGACATGCTAATTAGCTCAAAAAGCGCTCCAGACATCCCGGAAGAACGCCTGCAGCATGTCTACCCACATCAATGTGGAGATGCTCATCGTTTTGGTCCAGGAAAGGCCCAAACTTTGGGAGCAAAGGGATGCACATTACTCTGACAGGACCAGAAAAGATGCTGCATGGAGGCGCATCTGTGGGCAGATTTTTCCTGACTTTGTGGTAAGTCCACGTGAGGAACAGCAACAAATGAGCAAGTTAGCTCATTTATTACCAAACATCTTAAATGCAAGAAATTACAATTTTTCCCAGTAGCCTCTGAATCCTATTATGTGTATTTTTTGATCATTGTTTGGAATCGAGAATATGTTTCAAAACTGACACCCTACTAGACCACATGTCACCCCTTAACCTTCTCAGCCTTACCCCCCACCCAGATGTGCATGCTCAATTAGGATCTGAGGTACCTCCTCCACGTGTGCCTATACCTCAGCCCATACCCCCCAAACCAACCTTGGCCACAACAGGCCCAAATGGCAGCCCATAACCCACCTGCCCAATATGGCCACTTGTACAGACCCAGTGTTGGAGGCTGGCCCCAACCTGGCTTTGAACAACATGGCAATGAGGGTATGATGCACGTGGCTACCATAATCCCCAGGAGTATAATCTCCAGTATTCCTATGGCCACGTCGCCACTCAGCAACCTGACCCTGGCCACATCATACATCAGGGCCCAGATTATGCACCCCACAGAGTGAAGGTCAAGCTGGTCACCCAAGCCAGCAACAAAGAGAGGCTGGTCTCCTGCCCTCACCTCCACCAACATACCAAGAATTGTAAATTGTTTGGTATTTCTATTTTTTTTGCTTTGGATACGATTGAAGAGAAATAGTGCAATAGTGCATTATCCAGTGTAAGTATATCAAATTAAAAATAATGCCTCACCAGATGGAGCTTGTAATAAGCATGGAGGATTCGCTGGTGCAGAAACCACAGATTCACAAGGGATCGATGTAGAAGATGCAGGATAGGAAAAAAAGTGGTCAGACAATCCGCGCTGCAAATCACTATAAGCGATTATTATTACAGTGGTCTTTATTTGAATAAAGACCACTGTAATAATAATTATTTATAGTGATTCGCAGCGCGGATGGTCTGACCACTTTTTCTCCTATCCTGCATCTTTTTTTTTTGCTTTAGCAAATTTATGTTGATGTTTTTATATTTGGTTTAACAAATCTTGTGAAAAGAAATGCCCAAATTTTTCGGGGCAAACAAGCCATATGACAGAAATATAGTATTCAGTATCCAAAGTTACATTCTGGCTTTATAAAAAGTTTAAATATTCCAAGTTTGGACTCTTTATTAATTAATTCCTTAAAGAACACAAAACCAAACATCTATAAGCGAAAGTAACTGAACACACACCACAACTTAAAGGAAAAAATGATCTTTATATAGATAGACATATGAACATTACAACAGAGATACAGCCTGAACTTGCCAGGTAGTAGCACACAGAGGTGAAACAAAAAAATGTGTGTACACATCACGGACTTTGAGTCCTTAGAGCGGACGATGGAAAGGGATCACATGTGGGCTAGGCCTATCCCCATTGTCCACCACACCTTCAGCAACATCAGATGAAGAACAATCATGCATTCTAGTGAAGTTATGTAGGACCACACAAGCTTTGATGACCTCATTTACGGTCGCTGAATGGCTGACTGAGGGACCCACCATTTGGCACAAAAAATGCCAAAGGCGCACTCCACTAGTCTTCGGGCACGTGATAGACGCAAGTTAAAGATACTGCGCCGGTGGTCCAGGTTTCTTCGTGGATATGGCCTTCTTACATGCCTGGTTAATTGAAAGGCCTCATCTCCCACTAGGACATAAGGCACAGAATCTTGATTGGAGCCTGGAAACTGACGTGGTGGTGGTAGGTTCAACTGGTTATTGCGCAGCCGCCGACCCATAATGGAAGAATTGAAGACTCTAGAGTCTCCAGTTCTTCCATAAGCCCCAATGTCTAGAACTATAAACCTGTAGTAACTGTCAACCAGAGCCAAGAAAACTACAGAAAAATATTGTTTATCATTATAGAATTGGGACCCTGAGGTCGGCGGCTTACGCACACGGATGCGCTTCTCATCTAGGGCTCCAATATAATTGGGAAATTGGCAGCGCTCCTCAAATCCCCTGACAATCTGCAACCAGTCTGCCATTTGGGCTCAGGCATGACCACTTGATAAAGTCTGGTCCAGATTTCTGAACAAGTAGTCCGGACTATGCCTGATATGGTAGATCTCAAGATGGAGTGCGGCATATGAAAGACCAGTTGTGAGGAACCTAAAATGAAACAAATGTTGAGAAATAAAACATTACAACATGCAAAACTTTCCAGAAATAACAAATAGATCACCAGAACAGTGTGTAACAAACAAGCAAGGCAAACACAACATATAGACAAGTCAAATGGCTATGTGAATTTAACATAAACAACATATTATTCTTACTTAGAGAAGAGATTTGGGATATATTAAGAAGATAATTCACCAAAAGTTTTCCCTGACAAAGATAATACTTTGGAAGATGCATCATCAACATACAGTATGTGGCTGAAGAATAGAAACCGTAACGTAAGGAGAAGGTGCTCCTCAGCAGAGATACATTGGAGCATCCTGGTGTCCTGAAAGGTGATCCCTAGACGCACTGTCTCCAACAAAGCATCAAAGGTGGCAATGCTCATACGACAATTTAGGAAAAACTTGTCGGGATGTGTCCGAAGAGATGCATAAAGTCGGTGAAAATGGCCTTTATTGAGGCGTTGCCTCAAATGCAGATACACCCACATTCGTCTCCTCCTCCTTGGATCTACAATCACTTGGTATGGCTGCGCAAAGCGGCGGGACAAAACCAGTTGTATAGAACACGGTCAGTTGGGGTGAACTGAAGTGTGTCTGACATGTTGGCAACCACCCACCATTAAACCAACACAAGCACAGCACCAAAATGGCCAGATTGGAGGCTGCCTCCTGTTGTAGAGGCCATAAATATGGTTGCTGATGATGATTTAAATTATTTTGAGGCCTCAAAACCGTTAAATGTCCATTTTGCAGGGTTGCGAGAAAAAAAACGCTATATGGATGCCATACGGATTACATATGGATGCTTACATGCGCAAAATACGTGGCCACATCTTGACAACGGATGACATACGGATCACTGTTCAAGGATAATTTCTGCGTATTATGACCATAAAATGCTGTCCGTATTTTATACGTTGGGTCTGACTCCAGCCTTACTCTGCTGTGCGGTGCATTGCAGCAGAGAAAGCTAAGTGTTGTTTTTGTGTTTCCTATTCCCTGTGGTGTTTGTCTTACCTTATCTTGCGTTCTCTTAGTGCAGTGATGGGACCACCATCTTCACTTGCCAATTCCATACTTAGGGATAGAAGCAGGGCAAGTGAGGGTTTAGGTATCCTGCTCGATGACGGATTGAAAAACCCCGTATAGGGATAGTAGTAAGAGCAGGGCACATCCTCAGGTGAGTGCAGCAGGTGTCCATTTCCACGTTCCCTATCGCAGGGCCCACCATTGTTAAAGCTTTCCTGGTGTGGTTTTTTTTTGCCGTTTAAGTGACCGACCAATTGGTTGGTCGTGTCACACTGGGCCAGTCACTCCGTGACATGAGCACACCACGGCATTAGAACATCGACACAAAAGTTTGACCAGATGGAGAAGAAACCATGAAAATGGCCGTAATCAGATGAGACATTAACAGTCAGCTACTGGATATTTTTCCATTATCTCTGGATTATTCTGAATCTAAACTGTATAAGGCAGGGGCAGACATACCGCATGTGCAGCCAGTGCGACTGCGCTGGGGCCAAGAGGTGGAGGGGGGCCCCTACAGGATGGCTAATAATAAGGGCAACTTGGCCTGTTTATCCTGTCCCGAGGCTCCAGGGGCCCCCTGGCCAGATTGCCCTCATGTGCAGAGGGCAGAGAGCGATCCCTGCAGCTCCACTGCCTGTAAGAGAAAATGGCAGTGGACTGGAGCTGCAGTGATGCGTCCTGCTCCCTGCCACTCTTCCTGTCTCTCACACAGTCAGCAGTGCTGCTGGAAGACATCATCATTCAGCGCTACTGCTGTGCCAGAGAGAGGAAGCTGCCAGCGATGGTGGTGCTGCGGGAGAGCATGCGGAGAGGTGAGTAGAGGTGAGAGGTGCTCTGTGTTTGTTTGTGTGTGTCGCTGCAGGGGAATGTTCAGAGAGGTGAATGGTGCTGTGTGTAGGTGGAGGAGAGTGTGTGTGCCTCCATGCGGGGGGAATGTGCAGAGAGGTGAATGGTGCTGTGTGTATGTGGAGGAGAGGGCAGTGATGGGGATGGTAGGGGAGAAAGCAATGATGGTGGCAGTGGAAAAGACAATGATGGGGTGGTGGGGAAGAAGGCAATGATTGTGGCAGTGGAAAGGACAATGATGGTGGTGTTGGGGGAGGAGGAAATGATGTAGGTGATGGAATGGGCAATGATGGAGTGGTGGGGAAATTCAATGATGGTGGCAGTAGAAATGACAGTGATGGGGTGGTGGGAAAGGGGGCAATGATGGAGGTGATGGGAAGAAGGCAATGATGGGGTGATGGAGAGGGCAATGATGAGAGTGGGGGAAAGCAATGATGGAGGTGGTGGAAAGGGCAATGATGGGGAGGTGGGGAGAAAGCAATAATGAGGTGATGGAAAGGACAATAATGGGGGTGGTGGGGAGGAGGAGATGATGGAGGTGGTGGAATGGACAATGATGGGGGTGATGGGGAGAAAGCAATGATGGAGGTGGTGGTGGAGAAAGCAATGATGGAGGTGGTGAGGAGGGCAATGATTGGGGTGGGGGAGAGGAAAATAATGGGATGCGGGGGCATGAAGACAATGAGGGGTGTGAGGGATTGGGATGGGAGGAAGGGGGATTTATAATGGATTTAGGAACAGGGGAAGTGGAGGAAGACGTTATTATTGCTTATTATGTCTCACACAGTCCCTTAGTATACAGTGTACTCGCTTATTATGTATAGCACCATCCCTCAGTATATAGTGTTGTTACTTTTTATGATGCTGCCCCTTATTATATAGCTTCCTCTGCTGTTATGTACAGTGCTGTCTCTTACATAGTGTATTCTTGTTATTTTTATTATTCACAGCACCCTCTTTTATTACATAGTCTCCTCTCTTGTTAGATATAAAATTACTGCTAATGGAGGAGTCGGTGACCAGACTACCAGTCCATCAGCTCCTCCATTGAAAAGAAGCTTTCACATGCTCCATCAGCCATCATTGCATTATACAACTAACAAGACAGGATGGTATGTAATAAAAAAACAGGGTTCTGTATAATCCAATATGTAAGGGAGGGTGCTGTACATAACAAGAGAGGGCACTGTATAATAAGGGATTTCAATATCTAATATATAAAGCTCAAAGTGTGTATGTATGTATGTATGTGTGTATGCCTGTGTGTGTCTATGTCCGGGATAGGTATCCGCACCGTCGCAGCTACAGCCAGAAAATTTGGCACAGTCACACGTCTGGACCCCGAGAGCATCCTAAGCTATGTTGTAAGGTGAAATTTTAACCCCGCGCGTTCCAATTCACCAAACAATTTTGCCCCTATCTACATACTGGGGAAAAAGTGTGTGCGCGTCAAGCCCCGCCCCTCATTATGATGTCATAAAGCCCCTATCTACATAATGGGGAAACAGTGTGTGCGTATCAAGCCCCGCCCCTCATTATGATGTCACAATGGTTGCCATGACGACGCTGATGTCATCATAGGTTGTAAGCCCCGCCGCTCATTATGATGTCATAATGGTTGACTATGAGATGGAGGATGTGTGATGGGTATAAGGGCACTGGGCTATGGGATGGAGGATATGTATGATGGGTATATGGGCACGGGACTATGGGATGGAGGATGTGTGATGGGTATATGGGCACGGGACTATGGGATGGAGGATATGTATGACGGGTATATGGGCACGGGACTATGGGATGGAGGATATTTATGATGGGTATATGGGCACGGGACTATGGGTTGGAGGATATGTATGATGGGTATATGGGCATTGGTCTATGAGATGAAGGATGTGTGATGGGTATATGGGCACTCGACTATGGGATGGCGAATATGTATGATGGGTATATGGGCACGGGCCTATGGGATGGTGGATATGTATGATGGGTATATGGGCATGGGACTATGGGATGGAGGATAATTATAATTTTTTATAACTATCCACTGTTAGTTACTATGCCCTGCCCGGGCAGCGCCGGGCTCTTCAGCAAGTACATAATAAAGGAGACTATGTAATATACAGCTCTGGTAAAAATTAAGAGACCATTTTCAAAGGTTCAGTTTGTCTGATTTTTCTCTTTATAGGTATATTTTTCAGTAAAATGTATATTGTTCTTTTAGTCTATAAACTTCTGACAACACGTCACCGAGTTTCCTAGCAATACATTTTGTATTTTTTTTCTGGCAAAGAAAAAATGGTCAAAATTTAAAAAAAAAACAAAACAACAGTGCTTTCAGACCTCAAAGCTTTAGAAATGGCTTTATTATCTTTTCCAGACTGATAGAGCTCAATTGCTTTCTTTCTCATTTGTCCCAGAATTTCTTTGGTTTGCGGCATGATGTCTAGCTTTTGAGGATCTTTTGGTGTACTCCACTTTGTCAGGCAGGTCCTATCTAAGTGATTTCTTTCTAGCCCTAACCCTAATCTGGTCTGGGTGTGGTTAAGGAATTTGAACTGCATTTTGTGTTTACTTCTGCTATCTTTGTCTAGATTTGTTTGGTAATTTGAAGCATTTAATTCTGATAAACAGGCAAAATAAGAGGAAATCAGGAAGGGCAAATACTTTTTCACACAACTGTATATATACCCCACCAGACAGGTATACAATGATAAATAGGTAATAAATATATGGGTAATCTCAAAAAAATGAATTGTTCAAAATGCACCAAAACACATAAGCAATAGCATGTAAATATAATATATTCACTGAATACAAGGATGTAGATACAGAAATATTCAAATTGTTAACCCTATAACTAATGAAGATATTTTTAGATATTCCTAGAGATGGCAATTAAGAAGGATAACATATATAGAGAGAGATTTACACCCCTAAATAGGGAAAATCAATGTTTGAAAGGTGCCATCTATATCAAACAAATTTCGTCAACCAAGTAGTGACCACACTTTGCCTTCTTTACAGCATCAATTTTTCAAGGTACAGCTGATTGAAGATTGGTTTATTCTTTCCATCAGAAATGTAAGACCATGTAAGTCTAACAGATCCCAATAGTGCAAGTGTAAATGTAGATTAAAGTATAACTGTCATTTCAGTTGACTTTTTGTAATAAACTGTCATGTTTGCGTACATGAGGAATAACTCTATTTCTGGCCATTGCGTGCATTTCATTCTGCATTTTCACCAGTTTTCCCTTCTGAAATCTCTAACTTTAATTTTCAATTGCTACTTGCATTGTACGAACCTGACAGGTAAAGTTCGGGGCATATGCAGGACACCTAGTCTCCGTGCACAGACCGTAAACATGGACTACTCCAGGAAGTCCATGTTACTATTCTGGTTTGGCAGCCCAGATATCAGGTGTTTCTCATGCTGTCATCTGTGTGACAGTGTGAGAAAAAATGGCTCTGATTTGGTGGTAAGTTCATACCGCCAGTCAGAATGCTGCAGGTCCCATACTGTCATACAGGCGACAGCGCGTGAACCAGCAGTTCTGACCGGCACTGCCTGTCACAGGTGTTCGGCCGATGAGAGTACATAGCAGCAAAAGCAGGTGTACGATGATGAGATTATTCACCAGCTGGTGCTTGTGAAATAAATAAATAAATAAATAAATAAATAAATATCTTTTTTGACAACCAATGCAGGCAAAACTGACAGCTGACATCTGCAGCCATGAGCTGGTTATCAAAATATAGGGGTCCCCATGCCTTTTTTAAAATTATTTAAGTAAATAGTTAAAAAAAACAGTGTTGGGTCTCCCACATTTTTGACAAACAGGCAAGCTAAAGCAGACAACTGGGAGCTGGTATTCTCAGACTGGGAAGGGTCATGGATAGTGTTGAGCATTCCGATACCGCAAGTATCGGGTATCGGCCGATACTTGCTGTATCGGAATTCCGATACCGACTTCCGATATTTTTTCAATATCGGAATTCGGCATCGGAATCGGAAGTTCAGTTGATTGACGGCCTGACGTCATCATGATGCGCGGTGTGTGCGCATCATGATGCGCCGTCATTTCGGGCCTTCCGGGGGTCTCTGCCGGCCTGCCGGGGGGCTGTGCCGGCCTGCCGGGGGGCTGTGTGGACTGCCCGGGGTCTCTGCCGGCCTGCCGGGGGGCTGTGCCGGCCTGCCGGTGGTCTGTGCACCCTGTGGGGGTCTGTACCGGCCTGCCGGGGGGCTGTGCCGGCCTGCCGGTGGTCTGTGCACCCTGTGGGGGTCTGTACCGGCCTGCCGGGGGGCTGTGCCGGCCTGCCGGTGGTCTGTGCACCCTGTGGGGGTCTGTACCGGCCTGCCGGGGGGCTGTGCCGGCCTGCCGGGGGGCTGTGCTGATGTCCGGGGGTCTGTGCAAGCATCGTCCGATGGGACTACAAGTCCCATCGGGCGATGCCTGCTACCATGACAGTGATTGACACATTAGCCAATGATGGGACAGTAGTAGTCCCATCATCCGGCTAATGTGTTAAATGTTAAAAAAAAAAAAAAAATACTACATACATACTACATGCATGCTACATACATACTACATGCTACATACATACTACATATATACTACATACATACTACATACATGCTACATACATACTACATGCATGCTACATACATACTACATGCTACATACATACTACATGCATGCTACATACATACTACATATATGCTACATACATACTGCATGCTACATACATACTACATACTACATACATACTACATGCATGCTACATACATACTACATATATACTACATGCATGCTACATACATACTACATGCTACATACATACTACATATATACTACATACATACTACATACATGCTACATACATACTGCATGCTACATACATACTACATACATACTACATACATACTACATGCTACATACATACTACATGCATGCTACATACATACTACATATATGCTACATACATACTGCATGCTACATACATACTACATGCATGCCACATACATACTACATATATGCTACATACATACTGCATGCTACATACATACTACATATATACTACATGCATGCTACATACATACTACATGCTACATACATACTACATATATACTACATACATACTACATACATGCTACATACATACTGCATGCTACATACATACTACATACATACTACATACATACTACATGCTACATACATACTACATGCATGCTACATACATACTACATGCATGCTACATGCATGCTACATACATACTACATGCTACATACATACTACATATATACTACATACATACTACATACATGCTACATACATACTGCATGCTACATACATACTACATACATACTACATACATACTACATGCATGCTACATACATACTACATGCATGCTACATACATACTACATGCATGCTACATGCATGCTACATACATACTACATGCTACATACATACCACATACATACTACATACATACATACATACCACATACATACTACATGCATGCTACATACATACTACATGCTACATACATACCACATACATACTACATACATACTACATACTACATATATACTACATGCATGCTACATACATACTACATGCTACATACATACCACATACATACTACATACATACTACATGCTACATACATACTACATATATACTACATGCATGCTACATACATACTACATGCTACATACATACCACATACATACTACATACATGCTACATATATACTACATGCATGCTACATACATACTACATATATACTACATGCATGCTACATACATACTACATACATACTACATGCTACATACATACCACATATATACTACATACATACAATACATTCATACAATACATACATAGACATACAGTACATATAACATAGAGTAACATACTTACCAATACTTGTCACATTGTTCCCCGAAGCCATTGTCTTTCCGGAATAAATATTAACATAACAAACCACAAAAATACTCACCCATGATCCGAAGCAGTCCACGAGTGTGTCCCATGACGATCTTGGGTAGAGAACTGCAGCATCAGATGATGCTGCCGTTCTCTACGGGCTGCAGGAATCCAATGACGGAAGGTAGGTATCCTTCCGCACTGTATTCCTCCGCCACTTAAAAAAAAAAAAGTCCCTAGACTCACTTTATGCCATTGCTGCGTGGGAATTTCCCACACAGCAATGGCATAAAGTGAGACTAGGGACTTTTTTTTTTTTAAGTGGTGGAGGAATACAGTGCGGAAGGATACCTACCTTCCGTCATTGGATTCCTGCAGACCGTAGAGAACGGCAGCATCATCTGATGCTGCCGTTCTCTACCCAAGATCGTCGTGGGACACACTCGTGGACTGCTTCGGATCGTGGGTGAGTATTTTTGTGGTTTGTTATGTTAATATTTATTCCGGAAAGACAATGGCTTCGGAGAACAATGTGACAAGTATTGGTAAGTATGTTACTCTATGTTATATGTACTGTATGTCTATGTATGTATTGTATGAATGTATTGTATGTATGTAGTATATATGTGGTATGTATGTAGCATGTAGTATGTATGTAGTATGTATGTAGCATGCATGTAGCATGCAGTATGTATGTAGCATGCATGTAGTATATATGTAGTATGTATGTAGCATGTAGTATGTAGCATGCATGTAGTATATATGTAGTATGTAGCATGTAGTATGTATGTAGCATGCATGTAGTATATATGTGTTATGTATGTAGCATGTAGCATGCATGTAGCATGCATGTAGTATGTATGTAGTATATATGTGGTATGTATGTAGCATGCAGTATGTATGTAGCATGCATGTAGTATATATGTAGTATGTATGTTGCATGTAGTATGAATGTAGCATGTATGTAGTATGTAGTATGAATGTAGCATGTATGTAGTATGCATGTTGTATGTATGTAGCATGTAATTTTTTTTTTTTTTTTTTTTTTTACATTTAACACATTAGCCGGATGATGGGACTACTACTGTCCCATCATTGGCTAATGTGTCAATCACTGTCATGGTAGCAGGCATCGCCCGATGGGACTTGTAGTCCCATCGGACGATGCCTGCACAGACCCCCGGAGCCTGCACAGCCCCCCGGCAGGCCGGCACAGCCCCCCGGCAGGCCGGCACAGCCCCCCGGAGCCTGCACAGCCCCCCGGCAGGCCGGCACAGCCCCCCGGCAGGCCGGCACAGCCCCCCGGAGCCTGCACAGACCACCGGCAGGCCGGCACAGACCACCGGAGCCTGCACAGACCCCCTGGCAGGCCGGCACAGCCCCCCGAAAGGCCCGTACAGACCCCAGAGAGGCTGTACAAGGGCAGGAAAGGGTTTTTCTTATTCCGATACCGGAAGTCCCATAGACTTGAATGGGACTTCCGGTATCGGAATCGGCGATACCGATACTTTTTTTAAAGATCGGCCGATACCATCCGATACGATACTTTGAAGTATCGGACGGTATCGCTCAACTCTAGTCATGGATATTGCCTTTCCCAGCCTAAAAATAGTAGCCCACAGCTGCCCCAGAAAAGGTGCATTAATTAGATATGCCAATTCTGGTGCTTTGCTCTGCTCTTCATGGATCGTCCGTCGGGGCTGTGGGGTACTCGGAGCCGGGCCCGGTGGATTTCAATGGGTGTTGTCACAGCGGCGGGGACCCGGTCTGTCAGGGGTGGATTAAGGGTAGCCAGGGCCCCGGGCTGTTCAGACTCTGTGGGCCCTCCGGTCATGTGACGGGGTCGGGAAGTCACTAGTTTTCAAGACGCATACGGTGCGTCAAGGGGCGGGAAGGGGTTAAATACTGAGGTCAAAGAAACCTCTGCAAATACGCAACGTGTGCACGAGGTCTCACAAATACTGATGTAAAAAACACCAAATGCTCAGCGTCTCCTTAAGCCTTACAAATACTGAGTGAAAAACTCACCAAATACTCAGCTTGTGCACGAGGCCTTATAAATACTGAGGTAAAAACTCACCAAATACTCAGCGTGTGCACGAGGCCTTATAAATACTGGAAGGTTTCCATCTAACATCTAGTCCTGACTCACCTGTACTGGAAACCAGCTAATAGTCTGCAATCACCTGCTGATCTGGACCCATGACCTGTCAGACAAGTTACTTCACATGAGTCACACAGAGGCTTCTGCTTCATGAACTTCCCCAGATAGAAGAAGAAGCCTACGATGTGCAGCCTGTGGCCGGATACACAGGAAGAGACGCTCCTCATCACAGGCTGTGCCCAACATGTCAGCAGAGGGGTTAACGCCACAGACAAGTCGCAGTCTCCTCACACACTGGACACGACGTTGCATTTGGCGATGAACAAGCGCTCATTGCGCAATGTTAGTCATGTCCCAGATGTTCAGCATGTGGAGAACCAAGGGGGGACAAAAAAGACCCCAGGATTGTAACAGGAGCATGGGAAAGTGGACGGCGGCCGGAGGGGCAGGGTTTATATAGGGGTCGGAGTAAGTAAATATATATATATGCGGGCAGCGCATACATGCACAATCCTCAGGTTGTATAACTTTCAACTGGTCAAAACATTTCTCTCAGTAGGCCAAGAAAGAAATGTGGCAGGAATAAAGTACACCTCATTGTAACTTATGTGTGAGGCAGAGGTGACAAGACCCGCCATCTGGTGCCCACCTTACTAGAGGTGCCCAATGCCCAGATATAACAAAGTTGATGGAAACAGATGACTTCCACTATGATGATTGGTTACCGGCCGCCCGACCACACCCATTTCACAGCTAGTCACACCCATGTCCATGCCCCAACCACACCCATTTAGCACTGCTGATCACACTGACTGGTACTGAGGGCACAGTGGCTGGCATTGTGGGCAAACTGACTGGTACTGAGGAAAAGAAAGAACAGAGAGAGAAAAAAGAAAAAAGAAAGAGAAAGGAAGGAGAGAGAAAGAAAGAACAGAGAGAAAGAAAGAAGAAAGAAAGAGAGAAACAGAGAGAAAGGAAGAAAGAACAGAGAGAAAGAAAGAGGGGACAGAAAAAAGAACAGAGAGAGAAAAAAGAAAGAGGGGAAGAAAGAAAGAACAGAGAGGGTGAGAGAAAGAAAGAACAGCGAGACAGAAAGAAAGAGGGGAAAGAAAGAACAGAGAGAGAAAAAAAAGAAAGAAAGGGGAAAAAGAAATAAAGAACAGAGAGGGAGAGAGAAAGAAAGAGAGTAAAGAAGGAAGAAAGAAAGAGAAAGAAAGAAAGAAAGAAAGAAAGAGAAAGAAAGAAAGTTGAAAGAAAGAACAAAGAGAAAAAAAGAAAGAAAGGGGAAATAAAGAACAAGAGGGAGAGAGAAAGAAAGAGGGGAAAGAAAGAACAGAAAGTGAAAGAAAGAAAGAACAGAGAGAAAGAAAGAAAAACAAGGAAAGAGGGGAAAGAAAGATTCTAAAAGATACTATACCAGCCCGGCACACATTGTAGTGCCCACCTGAGCCTCCTGGTGCAGGACATATCATGATCCACTCACATGGCCGACATCCCCGAGTCCAAGGCGATCCCGCTGTCTGCGCTGTCGGAAGAGGACATAGGACATGGCGATGATCTGAAGCATTCCCTGAAGTGCCTCAATGGTTCCGTCACAATCTCCTCCGGTCAGCTTCCAGCACGTCACTTATGATGGAATGTCATGTGCGAGTTTTCAAATGCTCCTCGGGGCTCCGCCGTATATTCCTGTGTCCATGGGAAAAGTAAGCTCCCAGTCGGGGCAGTGGGGCAGACTCTCAAAATCTGGGACAGTTGGGAGGTATGAATGCTCCACCTCATACACCTTGTACACGCATGGCTCCGCACACCTCATACACACACAGTTCTGCTTTGTATGCCTCGTACACATGGCTTCGCTGAGTACACCTCGCACACACACGGCTCCACTCAGTACACACATGGCTCCACTCCGTAAACCTCGTACACATGCGGCTCTGCTCCGTACACCTTATACACACGCGGACACGATCTGCACACCTTGTACACACATGGCTCTGCTCCGTAAACCTTGTACACATGCGGTTCTGCTCCATACACCTCTTACACATGAGGCTCCGCACCGCAAACACACGGCTCAGCTCTGTACACTTTGTACACACAGGGCTCCGTTCGGCACACCTCGTACACACGCGGCTCCGCTCCGTACACCACGTACACGCACGCGGCTTCGCTCCATACACCTCGTACACACACACGGCTCCGCTTCGTACACCTCACACACACGCGGCTCCGCTCCATACACCTCGCATACATGCAGCTCCGCTCCGTACACCTCGCACAGCTCCGCTCCGTACACGTTGCACACGCTCAGCTCCATATACCTTGCACATTCGCGGCTCTGCTCTGTACACCTCGCACACGTGCAGCTCCTCTCCGTAAACCTCGCACATTCGTGGCTCTGGTCCGTACACCTCGCACACACGCGGCTCTGCTCTGTACACCTCGCACACACGTGGCTCTGCTCTGTACACCTCGTGCACACACGCAGCTACATTCACCCTGTAAAGCCCTCCTGACCCCACACATAATTCCCTCATCCAGCACCATGACAACCAGCACAGCAGTCCCACATACAATACATTGAGGGCTGCGTCCTGTGATGAGGTCACAGGAGGGGAGGAGTCACGTGTCACATGATCAGGGGCTTCCACTGAAAGGCCCCTGATCTTGTAACCCCTGACTCCTCCCCTCCTGTGACCTCATCACAGGTCCTGTGCGCACAGAGCAGGGATTTAATAGTGAGGGGCTGGCGCTACGGTGGCCGGTGGGTCTGGGAGGGGGAGGAAGGGGTCGGTACATGGGGGGCATGGCGCTATGATGTTGGATTATAATGGGGCAATTTTCCTTAGGCTGGTGGGCCTCCCCACACCACTGGGCCCTGGGCTACCGCCCAGATTGACCTCATTATAATCCGCCACTGCGGTCCGTGGCCCTGGGCGTCCATGTAAAAGGGGATGGTGCTAAGCGTGGCTGATGATTAAAGTTTATAAGTGGATGATTCGTGACGCCACCTGTGGTGTTCGGCAATGAAGATGTTAAGCCGACACTGCAGACAGATCCTCTGGGACAGATGGTGTGGTGCAGCAATGATGTTGTGGACCTCCACAGGTAGGGCTGTAGTCCCAGGGCAGTGTAGATGGAGAGGTAGTGAGGAGAGGAGACCGGTGTAGTGTTAAGCACAGAGATGTAGCAGTGCTGAGTGGGTTGGTGCAGGAATAAGCGGAGGACACCAGGGCATGTAGTTCCAAAGCTTTACTCACAGTCTGTTGAGCATACAGGTGCCCGCATCCGTGCCGTGTCCTCCAGGTCAGGGGCTCAGCCAACCTCCAGGCAAGATGAAGTACTCCGTTCCAACACTCCGCCAACATATGCCTTCTCTGAACGTCTCCTTTCTAGCGCTTGGAATGAAGTACTTGTGGTTGTGTGTTAAACCCAAGTTCCTCCTTTAAGATGTTCCTATGAACTCTTCTTGTACGGCAGACAGCTGTAGCCTGCTTCGGGGACTCCTTACTTCCAAGTCCCGGTTCAGTAACGTTGCTGTTGTGCCCCCAAGTCTTGTGTGGGAATAAAGTGGTGACAACTTCTATTCCTCCGGTGTCTGCTGCAGGACCATTAGTATCCATACAACCTCGGGGACCGGATCCCGGCCATGCGCTTAGAACTTGAGGAAGGGTTCCACTCCGACCCTAGTCCTTAGTTCTCTTCTTCTCCTTACGCTCCTTACAAATCTTTCTTCCTTATGGAGAATCAGGCTTTCTATATCTCTTTCCAGTGCCAGCAGCTCCAGGTCACAGGAGACTGCTGCAGCACCTCCCTCCATCCATCCCACTCAGGGGATCTCCTCTCACAGACTGACCTAGTCCTAATAATCTCCCGCTCACTTGTGCAACTAAGCTCCACCCACCTCCCAGCACTCTTCGTGTTCCAAGCAGAGAGCCACCAAAGGTGCTTTGCTACTACTATGTTGTGTGGGATGCAGGTGTTGGAGTGAGGTCAGGTGTCTCCACCTTACCTGGATGGTGGGGTACCACATCTCAGAAGGAGGTGCAGTACCTCTGTGGCGACTGAACCCTCAGGGGCGCCACATTCACACTTGGCCTGGTGCAGTGGCAATTGGGTTAATATTTGTGGGGCTGATGTCAGCTTTGTAATGTCAACTGACGTCAAGCCCACAGGTTAGTAAGAGAGAGGTGTCTATAAGACACCTCCATAACCCCACAGTAATATTTTAATAAAAGCAAAGCAAGAATAAATGCCTTTATTTGAAATTATACTCCCACGCTCTTTTACCCATTTATTTAAAAAAATTAAAAATAGTAAAACATCATAAAGTTCAGGGTTCCAAGCATCAAGTTTCTGTTACCGAACACAGACTTTTTGCCAGTTTACTGGTTTACTGTTCAGGTTCAGATACCAAATAAAGGTTGTTGAAAGGCTGCAGAACAGCCAATCAACAAGATTTTAGTCTGTGGGCACTTATAGATCCATCAAACCCATGCCAAATGTTGACATAGCTGTGATTGCCTGGCTCACCAACCGCATGATCCAGAATGTAAAAAAACAGGTGCCACTATACTTTGTGTGTGTGCACTCTGCAAAAAAACTGTCATGGTTTGGACAGTGTTCTTGCCCTGCACTCACAGGTTTAAGTGTACGTGGCCTCTTTCTGGATCTGGGAGGGGTATTTATACTCACCCTTTACCAGGGTTTTCTGTCAGCTATAGTGTTGTTCTGATTTTGTGTCTGACCCCCCTGGTGTGTGTGTGCATGCATTGCTTGTTTGCTTCCCATGTATGACCAGGTCTGTCCCCTCACTCTGTACTCCGTCTCTCATTTTGGTATTATTGTCTTTTCCGGTTCTGACCTCCTGGCTTGGCTATCATTACTCCGTAAGGCTGAGTTCACACGTGGCGTTTTTTTTGCGTTTCCGCGGCGGTTTTAACCGCGCAATTTTGCTGCGAAAACGCGAAAAATAAGCATCCCATGCATTCCTATGGGATTCCGCAATGCTGTGCTAATGCTGTGGTTTTTACTGCGGCGGAATCGCTTTGCGGTAAAAAACGCAGCATGCTCATTAATTTGCGGAATCGCGGCGATCCCGGACCCATAGGAATGCATTGTTCCGCTTACTTCCTGCATGTGGCTGTGCACACCATGCGGAAAGTAAGCAGAACAATTGCGGGTGGTACCCACGGTCCGGAGGAGAGGAGACTGTCCTCCGGGCTTTGGGTACCATATCCCTGTAAAAAATAGAATTTAAAATAAAAAATATTGTTATTCTTACCTTCCGGCGTCCCTCGCAGCATTCCCGCCTCTCTCCACGCTCCCGTTCCCAGTAAGCCTTTGCGAAAATGCCCGTGATGGCGTCCGTTCTCGTGGGATCGCGAAGTCTCGCGGTCATTCGCGCGACGTCATCGCGAATTATCGCGATCCCGCGAGAACGGACGCCATCATGGGCATTTTCGCAAAGGATTACTGGGAACTGATGCGCGGGACGTCGGAAGGTAAGAATAACACCATTTTTAATTTTTTTTTACATTCTATCTTTTACTACTGATGCCGCATAGGCGACCTCAGTAGTAAAAAGTTGGTCACACTCGTCAAACACTATGTTTGATGTGTGTGACCAACCTGTCAATCAGTTCTCCAAGCGATGCTACAGATCGCTTGGAAAACGCTAGCATTTTGCAAGCTAAATACGCTTGCAAAATGCTAGTTTTTCCGCGGGAAAATTTGCGGGAATTTAAAATGTGATTTTCCCGCGGAATGGAATTCCGGAATTCTCGCGGTAATTTCCGCGAGAGTTCCGGTACGTGTGCACTTAGCCTTACAGTTTGTCCCTATTGTACCGTCTATTGCCCGTTCTGGTTTTCTGATCTATTGCTACGTCCTGACTTTCCATTCTGCCTAACCCTTTGGTACTGTCGTGTTATCTTGTGCTTTGACCCTGGCTTGATCTGGTTTCTGTCTCTGTCTATGCCCCTTGGTAACATTGTTGTGTAGTTACCTTTCTAGGAGTTTTCCTCAGCTCCTAGCTCTCTGGAGTATAGACTACGCCCTCAGCAGTCACATGCTTTAGGTCCTGTGAGCCTGGAGTATGCATCGTCACCGCTGCCCCATTCCACAGGTATCTTTGTGCACAGCTTTGTACTCAGGACAAGCATACTGGCTCAGTGAGCAGGTGCAGTTGGGTGTTCCTGACATTATAGCTGACCTAAACATTTAAACGAGGTTTGCATTTTTTTTCTTGAATCATGTATCCGCTGCATGCTCTCTCTGAGCAAGTGAATAGCCTCACTCAAATGATGCAAAACCTGTCTGTGGAGCAGCGAACCCTGGCTAAGTTGCAGGTTCAGAGGGAGATTGCTGATGCCATGCAGGGTTCTTTTCCTTCTGGGGCCTGTGGTGAGGGTACCACAGATTTTTCCTTAACTTTCCCTGAATCACCTGTTAAATTGCCTGACTTTTTCTCTGGGAATAAAAAAACATTTAAGGTTTTTAAGGAGGGGTGCAAACTCTTCTTCTCGCTAAGGCCACGCTCCTCTGGGGATGAGAGTCAGAGGGTTGGGGTCATTATGTCTTTGTTAAGGGGTTCTCCTCAGGCTTGGGCTTTTTTCCTTCCCCCTACCTCCCCTGAGAGAATGTCAGTGAATGCATTCTTTGAGGCACTCGGGCACATCTACGATGCACCCGATCGTGTGAGGCTAGTCGAGGATATGGTGATGAGTGTGTGCCAGGGGAAACACTCGGCCGAGTGGTTCTGCTCTGAATTCAGACGCTGGGCAGTGGAGATCTCCTGGGATGATGCTGCCCTCCGGGGTTTGTTCTGTAGAGGCCTGTCCGAACGTTTGAAAGATGCCCTGGCCCTTCATCCTCCACCGGATTCTTTGGAGGACGCTATGATCCAGGCTGTCTGCATGGACCGTAGGCTGCGGGCGAGAGGGGTCATGCTGCAGGAGACCCCTTTATTCTCCAACCTGAGAGACTCTGCATCTAGTCCCGAGCCCATGGAGGTTGGTGCCACGTCCTTGAAGGAAAAAGAGAGGAGACGCCGTAGAAACAACCAACTGTGCTTTTACTGTGAATCCTCTGGACATTGGAGAAAGAACTGTCCTTTTTTCCCTTCTTCAGTGAAGCCATCAAGAAAACAACTGAGTCAGGGTAACAATCGAGGAGGTTGCCCAGACTCCCAGGTACCTTTTTCCTCGCTTACTAAAATTCTGCTTCTGGTGGAACTAGAACTTGCAGGTGGTCCGGTTGTGACTACCAACTTTATTGACTGTGGTTCTTCTATTAATCTGATCGATGCCAAAGTTGTGACTTTTCGTAAGATAGGGACAGTCAGGTTAAAAGATCCTGTTAAAATTGTGGCAATTGATTCTTCTCCTATCACCCGGGAGGGAATTTGTTTCATGACTGATATCTTTTCTCTGAAAGTGGGTTCCACTCACGTGGAAAAATTAAGGTGTTTTGTTCTAAATAATCTGCTGGCTGGACTGGTACTGGGTATGCCTTGGCTTCAACGCCACAATCCTACTATTGACTGGGTCACGGGGGAGGTCATTCAGTGGGGTTCTATGGCTAATGGTCTATGTTGTAACTTGACAACTCTTGTCACCCCAGTAAAATCTGTGTCAGTGTCGTCTGTCGGTCTGGAAGGTATTCCGGAGTACCTGAAAGATTTTGATGGCGTATTTTCCGAAAGTGAGGCTGAGGCGCTACCACCACATAGACCCTTTTATTGTGCCATTAATCTAGTCCCTGGAGCCAAGTAACCCAAGGCTCGCCTGTTCAATTTGTCCGGGCCCGAACATCTAGCCATGAAGATATACATTACCGAGAGTCTCCGCAAAGGGCATATTAGGCCTTCTGTTTCACCTGTGGCGGTGGGCTTCTTTTTTGTTGAGAAAAAAGATGGTGGTTTGTGGCCATGCCTCGACTTTCGGGAATTAAACAAAATTACTGTGAATAATACATACCCTCTCCCCCTAATTCCTGATTTATGTAACCAACTCACCAGGGCCAAGTGGTTCTCTAAACTGGATTTATGTGGGGCTTATAACCTTATAAGAGTCCGGGAAGGGGACGATTGGAAAACAGCATTCCTGACAACTGAAGGGCTGTTCGAAAACTTGGCTATGCCCTTTGGTCTCACCAACGCTCCTGCTGTTTTTCAGAATTTTATTAATGTAATTTTCTCTGATTTGATTGGTCATTTTGTGGTTATCTATTTGGATGACATTTTGGTGTACTCGGTGGACAGTCAATCTCACTTGCACCATCTGCAGATGGTTCTCATGAGACTGAGGGAGAATCATTTGTATGCCAAGTTGGAGAAATGTTCATTTTTCATGCAAGAACTATCCTTTCTGGGTTTGATTGTGTCAGGGGAGGGGTTCCGCATGGATCCTAAGAAGGTCCAGGCTGTTACGGATTGGGTGCAGCCTCATGATTTGAAAGGGTTGCAGCGATTTTTGGGCTTTGCCAACTTCTATAGAAAATTTATTAAGGGCTTCTCGCAGGTGGTAAAGCTTCTAACGGACCTCACTCTCAAGGGAGCTGATGTAAAAAATTGGTCTGTAGCTGCAAAAAATTCTTTCATGACATTATAAAAATGCTTTTCTTCATCCCCTATATTGGTACAACCCGACCCATCAAGACCTTTTGTTGTGGAGGTTGACGCCTCGGAAGTAGGGGTAGAGGCAGTATTGTCTCACGGCCCTCCTACCCTTACTAATCTGAGACCTTGCGCTTTCTTCTCTAAAAAATTTTCCTCTGCCGAGAGAAATTACGATGTTGGCAATAGAGAGTTATTGGCGGTAAAATTGGCTTTTGAAGAATGGAGGCATTTCCTGGAGGGGGCCGTTTATCCCATTACATTCATCACTGATCACAAAAATTTGGCTTATATCGAGTCTGCCAAGAGATTGACCCCCAGACAGGCTCGGTGGGCGCTTTTTTTTTCTCGATTTCAGTTAACCATCACATTCTGCCTTGGATCTAAATACATCAAGGCTGATGCCTTATCCCGAAGCTTTGATTCGGTGTCCCCTCCAGAACTTCCCTCCTCCATTCTTCAGCCAGGAGTAGTGGTGGCCGAAATCTCTTCTGAGTTACAGAGAGGGATTTTGGAAGCCCAGACTCGGGCTCTGGGTAGTAAACCCCCTGGTAAATTGTTTGTACCGGAACGTTTCCGTCTTGGACTTATGCAGGAATTTCACGATTCTATGTTGAGTGCTCATCCAGGGATTGCAGCTACCTGGGGGGGCAATTGAGAGGGGTTTCTGGTGGCCCTCTATGGTACGAGATATTAAAAAGTTTGTGACTGCATGCGGGGTGTGCACTCGTTCTAAAAGTTCTCAGGTCCGGTCGACCGGGGAGTTGGTGCCTTTGCCAATTCCGGATAGACCATGGACACATTTGTCCATGGATTTTATCACAAATCTTCCTCCTTCCAGGGGCAACTCGGTGATATGGGTGGTGGTGGATAGGTTTTCAAAACAAGCCCACTTTGTACCTCTCCCCGCATTACCATCTGCTGAAACCCTGGCCCGTTTATTTATTCAGCATATAATTCGGTTGTATGGAGTGCCTATGAATGTGGTGTCAGACAGAGGGGTACAGTTTGTGGCCAGGTTCTGAAAGGATTTTTGCAAAAAGCTGGGGATTTCGTTGTCCTTCTCCTCTGCCTATCACCCAGAGTCTAATGGACAGACTGAGCGCATGAACCAATCATTGGAGCAGATTCTGAGATGCTTGGCCTCTTCCAGGCAGGAGGACTGGTGTGAGGTATTGCCCATGGCAGAGTTTGCGTTCAACGGTCGTGTGAGCCAATCCACTGGGAAATCTCCCTTTCAGATCAACTATGGGTTTAACCCACATTTTGGAGGGTTTTCCCGCATGGATTCAGGTTGTCCTGGTGCTGAGGATACGACACAACATCTTAGAATTCCTTGGAGGGAGGTTCAGAGGAATATTTCCAAGGCCCAGGGAAACTATAAGCGGTTTGCTGACAGGAGGAGGGGGCCAGGTCCAGCATTTGCAGTAGGGGAGAAGGTGTGGCTATCCACCCACAATATCAAGCTTAAGACACCATCTATAAAGCTGGGCCTCAAGTTTATTGGCCCATACAAAGCTGTGGAGGTTGTTAACCCAGTAGCCTACCGACTGCAGCTGCCCACCTCCTTTAAAATTTCTGATGTCTTCCACAGGTCCCTGTTAAAGCCTGTGGGGACTGTGAGAGAGGATTCCTCATCCAATGCTCTGCCAGTGCTGGTAGAGGGGCAGCTGGAGTATGAAGTAGGACGTGTTGTTGACTCCCGGTGGGTGCGCCAGAGACTCCAGTATCTGATACACTGGAAGGGGTACTCTCTGGAGGATCGGTCATGGGTTCCGGCCACTTCGGTGCATGCGGATGGTCTGGTGCGGGCTTTCCACGCCAGATAACCAGACAAGCCTGGGGGTCCAGTGGCCCCCTGTTAAGAAGGGTGTACTGTCATGGTTTGGACAGTGTTCTTGCCCTGCACTCACAGGGTTAAGTGTACGTGGCCTCTTTCTGGATCTGGGAGGGGTATTTATACTCACTCTTTACCAGGGTTCTCTGTCAGCTATACTGTTGTTCTGATTGTGTGTCTGACCCCCCTGGTGTGTGTGTGCACTGCATTGCTTGTTTGCTTCCCGTGTATGACCCAGTTTGTCCCCTCACTCTGTACTCTGTCTCTCGCTTTGGTATTATTGTCTTTTCCGGTTCTGACCTCCTGGCTTGGCTATCGTTACTCCATTACAGTTTGTCCCTATTGTACCGTCTATTGCCCGTTCTGGTTTTCTGATCTATTGCTACGTCCTGACTATCCATTCTGCCTAACCCTTTGGTACTGTCGTGCTATCTTGTGCTTTGACCCTGGCTTGATCTGTTTTCTGTCTCTGTCTATGCCTGTCACGTCGCCATCAGACTCGGGGTCTGCTGTTCCGCCCTCAGCCATGAGGAGGCGACGGACGGTCACGCTGCCCGTGGGCTCGGGGGCTGCGGTCCGGGCCTCGACCACCAGGAGGCGCCGGACTGACACATCGCCATCGAGCTCAGGGCCTGCTGTTTCCACCTCGGCCACTGGGAGGCGCCGTGGTTCGCACCCGAGGGATGGCAGCAACAGTGAAAGGGTTCCTGCGCAGGCGTCTAGTGGACGCAGACTCCGCTCCGCTGTCTGTCATGAAGGGGTTTGTGCATCATCATCGGGTCTGGTCCTGGGGGCGGTTCTGATGAAATCAGCAGTCCGGGAGCCTGTGAGGGATGACCTGATGCCTCAAATACTTTGGGACTGGTCTTGCAAGCCGCCAGATATATTCTTGGTTCCCCTATGTGTTACTTTGTGATTGCCTATCGTTAACTCTGACCCCAGCCTGAATTTCTGACTACTCTATTGCCTGCCGTTTTTGTACCTTGCATTTCTCCCGATTACTGACGCTGACCTTGGCCTGGATTCCTGACCCCCCTCTACTGCCTGACGATTTTGTACCTCCGCTACTCTCCCGGTTTGTGACCTCTGCCTGGACTCTCAACTCTGCCTCTGCCTGCCGTTTCTGTACCTCCACTGCTTGCCTGGTTTCCGACTTCATTTTTGGCTCCCTCACTGCTTTTCTATTGCGACCGTTCTGCTCTGGCACTCTGCTCCTGTTCAGACAGCGCTTCCTGGGCTCTGCAGTAAATCCAGATCCCTGTATAGGGGTAAAGGGTGTCGGTGCTACTCAGGGCGCTGTCTTTCTGCAGCCCAGACTTGCAGACAGACGTAACAATGCCACTTGGTAACATTGTCCTGTAGTTACCTTTCTAGGAGTTTTCCTCAGCTCCTAGCTCTCTGGAGTTTACACTACGCCCTCAGCAGTCACATGCTTCAGGCTCTGTGAGCCTGGAGCATGCATCGTCACCACTGCTGCCCCATTGCACAGGTATCTTTGTGCACAGCTTTGTACTCAGGACAAGTGTACTGGCTCAGTGAGCAGGTGCAGTGCCATGTTCCTGACAAAAACCCTCTGTGTGTGTACTCTGCATGGATGTCAGTGGGAGTACTGTGCCATAAATCTGCTATCACTCATATCTGTGAGAGTTCTGTGCCAAAAAACAGCTGTGTATACACTTCACTCAAACCTGTGCGAGTACTGTGCCAAAAAACCTTTTGTGTGTACTCTTCAACCATGACTGTAGATGTACTGTGCTTTTAAGGCTCTGTGTGTACACTGTGTTCCAAATTATTATGCAAATGATATTTTTCTCTGATTTTCCTAAATAGTCGGTACAAATGACAGTCAGTCAAATAAAAGTCATCACCCGTTAGAGTATGCATCGAATTTTATTGAAGAAACCTCCCAATGATAACAGTATAATCTCCAAAATGAATAAAAACTCAAATTGCACTGTTCCAAATTATTATGCACAGTAGAATTTCTAAACATTTGATATGTTTTAAAGAACTGAAAATGCTCATTTGTAGAATTTGCAGCATTAGGAGGTCACATTCACTGAACAAAAAGGATATTTTGGAGTTAAATAGCTAAACAGGCCAAGTTACATGTTAACATAGGAACCCTTCTTTGATATCACCTTCACAATTCTTGCATCCATTGAACTTGTGAATTTTTTGGAGAGTTTCTGCTTGTATTTCTTTGCATGAAGTCAGAATAGCCTCCCAGAGCTGCTGTTTTGATGTGAACTGCCTCCCACCCTCATAGATCTTTCGCTTGATGATACTCCAAAGGTTCTCTATAGGGTTGAGGTCAGGGAAAGATGGTGGCCACACCATGAGTTTATCTCCTTTTATGCCCATAGCAGTCAATGACTCAGAGGTATTCTTTGCAGCATGACATGGTGCAGTGTCATGCATGAAGAGGATTTTGCTCCTGAAGGCACATTTCTGCTTTTTATACCATGGAAGACAACTGTCAGTCAGAAACTCTATATACTTTGCAGAGGTCATTTTCACACCATCAGGAACCTTAAAGAGCCCTACCAGCTGTTTCCCCATGATTCCGGCCCAAAACATGACTCCTTCACCTCCTTGCTGACGTCGCAGCCTTGTTGGGGCATAGTGGCCATCCACCAACCATCCACTACTCCATCCATCTGGACCACCCAGGGTTGCTCGACACTCATCAGTAAACAAGACTGTTTGAAAATTAGTTTTCATGTATGTCTGGGCCCACTGCAACCATTTCTGCTTGTGAACACTGTTTAGGAGTGGCCGAATAGTAGGTTTATGCACCACAGCATGCCTTTGAAGGATCCTACAACTTGAGGTTCGAGGGACTCCAGAGGCACCAGCAGCTTTAAATATCTGTTTGCTGGTTTGTAATGGCTTTTTAGCAGCTGCTCTCTTAATCCGATGAACTTGCCTGGCAGAAACCTTCCTCATTCTGCCTTTATCAGCACAAACATGTCTGTTCTCAGAATCAACCACAAATCTCTTAAAAGTACGATGATCACGTTTAAGTTTTTGGGAAATATCTAATGTTTTCATCTCATGACCAAGGCATTGCACTATTTGATGCTTTTCAGCAGCAGAGAGATCCGTTTTCTTTACTAAATTCCTTGAAACCTGTGCCCTGCTTAATAATGTGGAACATCATTCTTAAGTAGTTTTCCTTTAATTGGGCTCACCTGGTAAACTAATTATCACAGGCGTTTGAGATTGATTTCAGTGATCCAAAGAGCCCTGATACACAATACCATCTATGAGTTTATTTGAAAAACAAAAAATTACATCTTTATGACACTTAAATCCAATTTGCATAATAATTTGGAACGCAGTGTACTCTGCACCACTACCTGTTGGAGTACTGTGCCTTTAAGGGTCTGTGTGTACTCTGCACCACTACCTGTTGGAGTACTGTGCCTTTAAGGGTCTGTGTGTACTCTGCACCAGTGCCTGTGGGAGAACTGTTAAAAAAAAAACTGTGTACTCTTCAGCTGTGTCTTTACGAGAAGTGTGCCTAAAAAATAATTATACTCTGCAGCTGTTTCTTTGTGCGTGGGGTGCCTAAAAATTAATTATACTCTGTTGCTGAGTCTGTGCCATTTGTGGGCCTAAAAATATTTTACTCTACCACTGTGTTTGTACATGTTGTGGCCAGGCCTACAAAATAATTTTACTCTACCTCTGTGTCTGAAGGAGTTGGGGCTGTGCCTAAAAGACTAATGTTACTTAATTGCTGTATCTGTACAAATTGTGGCCAGGCATAAAATATAATTTTACTCTACCACTGTGTCTTTGCTCGTTGTGTGCCTAAAAAATAATTCTACTCTGCAGTTGTATCATTGTGAGTAATGTGAATAAAAAATAATTCTACTCTGCCGCTATGTCTGTACAAGTTGTGGCTAAGCCTAAAAGCCTAATTTTACTCTACCGTTGTGACTGTAAAAGTTGTGACCTGACCTTAAAAATAATTTTACTTTACCACTTTGTCTGTAGGAGTACTGTGCCTAAAAATAATATCACTCAGCTGCTGTGTCTGTGACAGTTGTGGGCCCCATAAAATTCTCCCATTATTTCTGTGCAAGGGATGTGCCCAAAAACCACTTAAGGAGGGCAGCAAATAGTGGTTGTGGAAGTTGACATGGTGGTGCTGGTGAAGCTGTTTCTGGTTTTGGTGGTGTAGCTGCTGGAGGGATAGGATATTTTGCATGGTGTAGAGCCAAGTACCGCTACACCAATGGTGAGGTCAGAACATGTTGAGACGGTGTTAGATTGGATGTCTGAGAGTGTTTTGCATATTTTGCATGGTGTAGAGCCAAGTACCGCTACACCAATGGTGAGGTCAGAACATGTTGAGACGGTGTTAGATTGGATGTCTGAGAGTGCCTCCAGTTTCTTCACATTATTTTCCAAGCTGCGCACTGCAGAAAGTTCAGATTTGTCAACTGAGAACCACAGTCATCCGGCTTTCACTTCACCCTCTTGCAAAATCAGCCAAGCAGCCTTAGCCCCAAGCCATGAAGAGATCTCTTCTGCTTTTTGATGACTCTGCTAGTAGGGGTTCTATGGCCCATCAAACTTGCCCTGCCCCAGAAGTGGAAGAGACTCATAAACAACCACTTGTTAGGTTGGAAGATGAGCACATGGAAGGCTAGTGTACGTGGTCAGTGGATCACCGTAGCACAATACAGAGGATGAGGAAACACAGTTGGCAACTGCAGCGTCTTCAGAGTGCATAATTGGGAAGATGAGCAGGAGGAACAGGACCATTTGACACCATTATTAAGCCTGTTGTCCACACATGACTCAGAGGATGGGCTACTGCCCCTACCACGGACAGATACCCAACTGTACAGCCAGGGGACAATTTGAGAGGATTAGGAGGAACAACCGTGTTCACAGTAGGGTGACAGTTAAAGCAACTCATGGGTATCACTGGAGCATGGCTGGGGGAATACAGAGGACCCCGATGATACACCTCTCACCAAGGACAGCTTATCATTGCCTCTGGGCAGCCTAGCACACATGAGCTAATACATGATGCTGTGTGTGCATAGCGCCCACTGAGTTGCCCATATTGTTATCAGTGCTGATTACTGGGTTGCCACCCTGCTGGATCCCAGCTAAAAGGACAATGTACCATCATTACTACCATCTCTGGAGTGGGATCGCAAAATATGTGAATACAATCTCATGTTGGAAGAGAAATTACTGACGCTTTCCCACCTGACAGGGGGTCTCAGTTCAAGAACAAGGCAGAGATGGAGGAGGGAGTCGCCAATGCAGATGGGGCACTTCTACCACCTTGGAAGGCAGGAATAGCTTGAATGAAATGTGGCAAATATTTATAACCATGCCACAGTATCCAGCAGCACCATCTGATACATGTCCATATCAGCAGGAAGCAGTGTTAAAACAACATGGTAAAAGAGTATGTGTCCTCACGTCTCAACATACTGATTGATAGGTGTGCTCCATTTAACTTCCGGGTCTCCAAATTGGTTACATGACTTGAGCTTGCCCTTTATGCCTTGGAGTGCTGGCCTGCCCTACGGCAAGTATACTGTCGAAGTTGTGTTTAGCATGGAAGTGGGTGTGATCACAGACATTATGCTGCAAAATTTGTTGGTAGTCTTCAGACTTCATAATGCCATGCACACGGTCAAGCAGTCCAGTGCCAGAGGCAGCAAAGCAACCCCAAAACATCAGGGAACCTCCGCCATGTTTGACTTTAGGGACCGTGCTCTTTTCTTTGAATGCCTCTTTTTTCTCCTGTAAACTCCATGTTGATGCCTTTGCCCAAAAAGCTCTACTTTTGTCTCATCTCACCAGAGAACATTCTTTCAAAATGTTTTAGGCTTTTTCAGGTAAGTTTTGGCAAACTCCAGCCTGGCTTTTTTATGTCTCGGGGTAAGAAGTGGGGTCTTCCTGGGTCTCCTACCATACAGTCCCTTTTCATTCAGACGCCGACGGATAGTACGGGTTGACACTGTTGTACCTTCGGACTGCAGGGCAGCTTGAACTTGTTTGAATGTTAGTCAAGGTTCTTTATCCAACATCCGCACAATCTTGCGTTGAAATCTCTTGTCAATTTTTCTTTTCCGCCCACATCTAGCGAGGTTAGCCACAGTGTCATGGGCTTTAAACTTCTTGATGACACTGCGCACAGTAGGCACAGGAACATTCTGGTCTTTGGAGATGGACTTGTAGCCTTGAGATTGCTCATGCTTCCTCACAATTTGGCTTCTCAAGTCCTCAGACAGTTCTTTGGTCTTCTTTCTTTTTTCCATGCTCAATGTGGTACACACAAGGACACAGGACAAAGGTTGAGTCAACTTTAATCCATGTCAACTGGCTGCAAGTGTGATTTAGTTATTGCCAACACCTGTTAGGTGCCACAGGTAAGTTACAGGTGCTGATACTTACACAAATTAGAGAAGCATCACATGATTTTTCGAACATTGCCAATACTTTTGTCCACCCTCTTTTTTATGTTTGGTGTGGAATTATATCCAATTTGGCTTTAGGACAATTCTTTTTGTGTTTTTTCATTTAAGACAAATTAAATAAAGATAATAATACCAAGAATTTGTGTTTGCAATCATTTTCAGGAAGAAACTGAGTATTATTTGACAGAATTGCAGGGGTGTCAATAGTTTTGGCAGCAACTGTACATAGGCACCTGGCGAGAATACTTGCAGACCATGGGTTCAGATACCAGGAGGCAGTTGGCAGCCACAAATCCGGGTCCCCAGCACCGCCAATACTTAGTCACTGTGACCCAAATATACCTTGGAGCCAATTTAGGGGAAGCAAAACTTTTGTCATACTCTCTTCGGGTAACCCACTCATCACGGATTCAATCCTGGTTAGCCCCAACAGTGGTTTGTGGACTTTCCCATGCTCCTGCACAAAGTCCTGAGTGGCTGGATACTGCTTAATCCAGCTTACCAGCTGGTCCAGAGTTTCCATATCCCCTTACCCCACCCGACCCTGCATGGTGGCCTGCACAGCCCTCACCAACCGGTCGACCACCACTCTCTCTACCATCTGGGCCAGGGTTAAAGTCTCAGGCTGGAGCCACTCCTCCACCAACTCTAATAAGTCATACACCTGAGACCTAGATGAACAAGTCTCTACAAAGGACCACTGGTACACCCTTTGATCGCCCCTTATCTTAGGGGTCTCCTCTTTACACTGCAAATGGTCTGGTTGCTGCTGCTGCTGCAGCACCTCTTGCTGCTGCTTGTCCTAAAGCTCCTGCTGCTGTTGCTGGAACTGCAGAACCTCTTGATGCTGCCGCTGGAACTGCAGCGTCTATTGCTGCCACTGCAACTGCCATGCCTCTTGCTGCTGCCGCACCTCTTGCTCATGCTGCTGCTGCATGAGGACCAACACCTTCAAAAGGTCCTCCATTTCTTCAACAGACTTGATATGTAGCGATACCGGCTTGCTCACTGATCTGCAGCATGCTTTGTGTTATGCCTCAGCTCACACTGCCTGCATTCTCTACCATATGTAGTTCAGTGGTAGCACACTTATGCAGTGATGAGGCAATAACCCAGCAAAGTTCCAACACAAAATCTCTAAGATGCATTTACTTCAAAGCATTAATGTCCAATTCACACAAGTGCATAGCATTAATGTCCAATTCACAGCAATACATAGTACCCAGTGTCCTCCGGATCGCAGCTGGGCACATATCCTCTGGATTACACAATCACTAAACACATCGATCCACCTTCATGACCAGTTGCTGTGGGCAAATGCACCACCCCGTATTAATGTCTTTTTGCTCACAGCTTTCCACAGTACACGATATCATTCAAATTATAGTCACTAAACACGCTAGTCCTCCTTCGGGTACAGGACCGTCTACTTCCAGTTCACCGCTGGGCACAAGACATCCACCTCCGAGACCAGATTCCGTGGGCGATTTCACCGCTGTGTAAGATGTGGGTGCCAGGTGTCTCAGCTCTCCAGACTGTTTGCCACTGCTGGATTGTGTTGCCTCGCACAGGGGAAGCATGCAGAGCCAACTGCTATGTACTCCTCCAAACATCAGACTGACACTGATTCTGACCATGACCTGACACAACCAAACCCTTTACGGCAGTGACTTTTAACTTGGATCTGTGGCCTTCAGCCACATGGAAAACCTGGGCGTGGAATGAAACGGACTGCATGACTACCATCCTGCAGTCTGTTTCAAAATAAAAAACCAAGAGCAGGTTTTCCCTAAATCTGTATTGGACATTAGCATGCCCAAAACTAACACTTTTTTTTAGTCTGCATTGCAATCACAGCTACACCCGTGACTGCAATGCACTCTCATGGCCTCCATATACCTCCGAGCGCATCTTGGGGAGAACACACAGCGACCCCTACCTGTGACACCAGTCACGGCCTTACACTGTATTTATGATTGCTTTATTAGTTAGAAAACTAGCTTGAAATGACATAGAGAATTACTGTGTATACAACATGATGTTAAAAATGCATTGCGTAGAGATTGTATACACATGTCATACAGATATCTTACGGACGCTAGGTGAGAAAAGAGACAGATGATACATGGCTGACCCTCACCAACTTTTCTGGCTGAGAATCTCATAGAGTTTATGTACGCAGATGTGAGTAAACACTTACTGCTACTCCGTCCTCTCTCTCCATAGACTTCAATAGAAAACTGTAATCTGAACTTTTTGTGAGCTGGTGCATTTTAGCATTTTGTGAGTCAGTTCAGCAGGCAGTGGGAGATGGAGAGAAGTGGTATGCAATTGGAGAAAGAAGCATATTTCTTTCATAAGAAATATTACAAAGTTTTTTATATTTGATTCCACTATTGATCTATGTTAAGTGTGTTGAAACCACATAGACAATTTAAAAGAATTGAACCATGGAATGCGTATTCAGTGAGAATACATTGTACCACGCATCATTCAATATTCGTTCATTTCTTCTACTCTATGTCATTTAGCAAAATGCAAGTCTTTGTTAATATACTGTTCAAAATAGAAAACTCAATTTAACATTGACAAAGGCGCTTACATTGCAACATATTGCCTTAGGGAGAAAAATATTAGCCGTCTTCTACAAACGTGCAAAGTACTGTATAAAGTTCACGCTGTGCCATCTGCTCATGAGGACTTCTAGCAAAGTTTGCAAAACATCTCCATCATTCACGCTCATACAGGGGACTGTCATATCATTAAGCATTCGATGTCAGCAAATTCAGGTGTTGCAATTTTTTTCTGATCTTTTCCAGGCTACTTATCCATGAAGGGTAGGTGCGGGGAAGGGAGGAAATATCTGAAAACCATATTGTCAATGTAGTGAGTGAATAATAATAGGAGACCAGCCGAGCTTAACTAGTAATAGACTAGAGACGTTCAGCTCATAAAAATATTCTTAAAGGACATCATCCAAAAGGCTGGAGAATTAATTGCCTGGTCATTTTTAATTATTATTATTATCATTATTATTATTATTATTATTATCATCATTATTATCATTGCTTCACATAAAAGGATCAATTAATGGAATGATAAATATAAGAGCAGCATTTAAGTACCTATATACAGTAGGTATTTTGGTGGATTTATCAGCAAATCATGTACATAGCTTCTAAGATGGCTTTTATAGCATGCAGAGCCATTTCCTGCAATCTATATTTACTAAAGTGGAGGGAATATTTTGGCAGAGCTGAATGAGTAACTGTGAAATATAGACTTTTAAGTAATTCCCATTGGTGTGTGGGTAATGTATCACATAAAAGCTAATGTACTGTAGTACAGAAAAACTCACCTTGGCTTCTTTCAAGTAAAATAATGCTATATTGAAGCATTTCTATTACAATCCATAGGTGGGTATTCCAATATACTTTGTAGTTGCCGTATGACATTTGCTCTGACTCCCTATCCCTCTTTATATGTTGCCTGGATAATAAGATATACAGTAAACCATAGCAATAAAGTATTATTATTATTATTATTATTATTATTATTATTACACCTATTAAATACTTGGAGCCCATTTGGAATAATTAAAAAAATGCTAAAAAAAATTTGCTCTGATATATATTGCTTTAGTATATTTGTTATAGCCCTAATGGGGGTTCCTTTGAGTCTCTCTCTGAATGCCCACCTAATGCGTCCAATGCTAGTGAGAAGAAACTAGATAGATAGATAGATAGATATATAGATAGATAGAGAGATAGATAGATAGATAGATAGATAGATAGATAGATAGATAGATAGATAGATAGATAGAAATGTTATTGTGATTTCTAATCAGTGCTTTGTATACTTATTTTTCTGTACTTGTATTTTTTAAATAAATAAATAAATGAATGAAAAAAGGCATGGGGTCCCCCTTAAGTTTCATAAACAGATGAGGAAAGCTGACAGCTGCGTGCTGATGTTAGGGTATGTGCACACACTGCAGATTCACCTGCGGGTTTTTTCCCGCGGAACCGCAGGTAAAACCGCAGGTAAAGTGACCTGCGGTTTTGCTGCGTTTTGGCCTGCGGTTTTGCCCTGCGGTTTCACACCTCTACTATGTTAAAGGTGTGAAACCGCAGCAGAATCCGCAGAAACAATTGACATGCTGGGGAAAAAAACCAGCAGCTTTTCCGCAGGTAAAAAACCGCAGCGTGAGCACTGCGGTTTTGAAAACCCATAGGCTAACATGGTAAAGTACCATGTCTGCGGAACTGCTGCAGTTCTGCAGGGCCAAAACCGCAGCAAAACCGCAGCGTGTGCACATGGCCTAAATATTCTTGGAAGAGGCCAAATGTCATGAAGATTCCTAGGCTCTTAATATCAGCTCATAGCTGTTTGCTTAGTCTTTACTGGTTATTTTAGAGGAGAATGCTCTCAAAAATGATGTAGGGTCCCCATATCTTTACTAACCAGCAAAGGCTATATTAATATCCTTGGAAGGGATCATGGATTTTGGCCACCTCACAGGCTAAGAACATCAGCCCTCAGGAGCCCCAGAAATGGCACATCCATTATATGCTCCAATTCTGGCATTTCGCATCTGCTCTTTTCACTAGTGTGGTGACAAGTGGGGTAATAGTTGTGGGGTTGATGTCAGTTGTTTTATGGCCAGTGACATCAAACACAGGGGTTAGTAATGGAGAGGCATCTATAAGACACCCCCATTATTTACCCTATAGCCAAATTTAATAAAGACAGAGTAAAGTGCTTTAGTTGAAATGAAGTTGTTTATTTGAAATAAAAACTCCCTGATCCTCTTTTGCCTATTTATTCAACTCAATAAAAATAAAAAAGCAATGTTATACTCACCTTTCCGCTGATAAACTATTAATGCCCATGCCCCATGATGATCCGGATGGTTTGGTGAGCTGTCACATACAGTCATATGTTAAAGTTTGGGCACCCCTATTAATGTTAACCTTTTTTCTTTATAACAATTTTGTTTTTTGCAACAGCTATTTCAGTTTCATATATCTAATAACTGATGGACTCAGTTATATTTCTGGATTCAAATGAGGTTTTTTGTACTAACAGAAAATGTGCAATCTGCATTTAAACAAAATTTGACCGATGCAAAAGTATGGGTACCCTTATCATTTTCTTGATTTGAACACTCCTAACTACTTTTTACTGACTTCCTGAAGCACTAAATTGGTTTTGTAACCTCATTGAGCTTTGAACTTCATAGCCAGGTGTATGAAATCATGAGAAAAGGTATTTAAGGTGGCCACTTGCAAGTAGTTCTCCTATTTGATTCTCCTATGAAGAGTGCATCATGGGCTCCTCAAAACAACTCTCAAATGATCTGAAAACAAAGATTATTCAACATAGCTTTTCAGGAGAAGGATACAAAAAGTTGTCTCAGAGATTTAACCTGTCAGTTTCCACTGTGAGGAACATAGTAAGGAAATGGAAGAACACAGGTACAGTTCTTGTTAAGCCCAGAAGTGCCAGGCCAAGAAAAATATCAGAAAGGCAGAGAAGAAGAATGGTGAGAACAGTCAACGACAATCCACAGACCACCTCCAAAGACCTGCAGCATCATCTTGCTGCAGATGGTGTCACTGTGCATCAGTCAACAATACAGCGCACTTTGCACAAGGAGAAGCTGTATGGGAGAGTGATGCAAAAGAAGCCGTTTCTGCAAGCACACCACAAACAGAGTCGCCTGAGGTATGCAAAAGCACATTTGGACAAGCCAGTTACATTTTGGAAGAAGGTCCTGTGGACTGATGAAACAAAGATTGAGTTGTTTGGTCATACAAAAAGGCGTTATGCATGGAGGCTAAAAAACACAGCATTCCAAGAGAAACACTTGCTACCCACAGTAAAATTTGGTGGAGGTTCCATCATGCTTTGGGGCTGTGTGGTCAATGCCGGCACCGGGAATCTTGTTAAAGTCGAGGGTCGCATGGATTCAACTCAGTATCACCAGATTCTTGACAATAATGTGCAAGAATCAGTGACGAAGTTGAAGTTACGCAGGGGATGGATATTTCAGCAAGACAATGATCCAAAACACGGCTCCAAATCTACTCAGGCATTCATGCAGAGGAATAATTGCAATGTTCTGGAATGGCCATCCCAGTCCCCAGACCTGAATATCATTGAACATCTGTGGGATGATTTGAAGCGGGCTGTCCATGCTCGGTGACCATCAAACTTAACTGAACTGGAATTGTTTTGTAAACAGGAATGGTCACAAATACCTTCATCCAGGATCCAGGAACTCATTAATAGCTACAGGAAGCGACTAGAGGCTGTTATTTTTGCAAAAGGAGGATCTACAAAATATTAATGTCACTTTTATGTTTAGGTGCCCATACTTTTGCACCGGTCAAATTTTGTTTAAATGCAGATTGCACATTTTCTGTTAGTACAATAAACCTCATTTGAATCCAGAAATATAACTGAGTCCATCAGTTATTAGATATATGAAACTGAAATAGCTGTTGCAAAAACCAAAATTGTTATAAAGAAAAAAGGTTAACATTAATAGGGGTGCCCAAACTTTAACATATGACTGTAAGTGATGCAACCTCTTTCCGTGCCAGCCAAAACACAGTTAGCTGAATGTGAGAACGCGACTGCGATTGACCGGCGGTGACATCATTAAGGTTGTCTTATAGATGCCTCTTAATTACTAACCCCTGAACTTGATGTCAGCGGCCATAAAGCTGCTGACATCAATCCCATAATTATTGCCCCACTTGCCACTGCATCAGGGCAAGTGAGGAGAGAGGAGACTAAGTGCCAGAATTGGTGCATCATTAGATGTAACATTTCTGGGGCAGCTGAGGGTTGATGTTCTTAGTCTGGGCAATATCCATGGCTTCGTCCTAGGTTATTAATATCAGTTTGCAGCTGTCTGTTTAGTCTTTGCTGGTTATTAAATGTGGGGGACTTTTTAATGCAGCCAGAAAATAATAGACGTTTCGGCCTCACTGGCCTTCATCAGTAACAGACTGCAGTATAGTAGTTAATCGCATTCAGTGCGATAATAGAAGTGACACCATAGTCACTTTAAATGTGCATGGTCATGCACTAGGCACTGGGCATGGAGCCTGAATCAAATAGTACCTTGGTGGGTGGGGGTGCCATGCAGACATCAGCGACCCAGAATCCACTGTTGGTCAGTCTGTTACTGATGATGACTGATGACTATGGTGTCACTTCTATTATCGCACTGAATGCGATTAACTACTATACTGCAGTCTGTTACTGATGAAGGCCAGTGAGGCCGAAACGTCTATTATTTTCTGGCTGCATTAAAAAATCCAAAAAAAATTCTCGAAGTTGAGTGCCAAGTTTTCTTTATTATTCATGAATGGTGTGGGGCCCTACTTGAGCACCTTCTGAAATTGTGCATGCGCTGTTGTTCCATTAAATATGGGGGGACCCCATGTAATTTTTTGGGAGTCTCCCTTATAATAACCAGTAAAGGCTAAGCCAACAGTTGATATCCAAAGCCTGGGAACCTTTAAGGCTACTGGCTACTTCATAGAATATTATCATCAGCCCCCAGCTGTCGGCTTTTCCTAAGCTGGTTATGAAAATTAAGGAAATCCCACGCACCTTTTTTTTAAATTTAATTATTTATTTAATACAGTCTACACAGATGGCCGATGCTGACTGCAAGCATCATCAGCATCACCCTGTCTCGCTGAACACAGGGAAACCAGGTGACCAAGAGAGGAGCTACATTCAGAAAAAAAAACGTCTGTGGGTTTTTCACAAGGACACACAGTCTGTGTGAAAATTCTGACGTGTGCACTAACATTGAATAAAATTGGTTTGCATATGTCCATATTTGTGGACCCCATACGGACATAAAAACAGAACATGTGAAGAAGGCCTAAAATAATTTCCAGAAGTAGCAAGCTATGTTTCATATGTTCTTCAGTCTCTTGTATGCTATGTCGTAAATAATAACTGCTAGATGAAAACAACCAATATGCCATCAATACAAGGTCCATATGGTGTGACACCAAGCATTTCTACTAATAGTTTGTGAAATTGTAGTTTTAACGCATTCGCTCATGCTTCATACCTCGTAATGATGTTCTTGTGCATCAATCTACACAAATTCTGGAATCTAATGAAGAACAATACTAGGTTGTTGGAATGTCTCTTTAACACTTTTTCCCTTTGTGATCTATGGAAAGCACAGATTATTAATGCCATTACCTCACCGCGGTCTCCTGACACAGCACCATGTAAGCCCTTAACGGCACTTCTGTACTTCCTAAATACCTCTCACCTCTTTTGGGCTTCCATCATAAGTAAGGTTTGACAAAGACCTGGTCGAAACATTACCTTATACCTCTTGAATATCTTGTTTTCGCAACTGCGGTGAAGCATTATTTTTGTGATTGAAATAAATCTTTTTCTGAAACTATATGGGACTTCAAGTGCGACTGTTTATCATTATGATTACGTTTGGGGAACAACACCACATTCAGACTGCACCTCTACAGCAAGGGTGTGCATCTTTCCCTTATCTACTAACTTCAATGAGTCATTGATTCTTAACTGTTCGCTAGTTAAATAGTTTTAATCAAATTCAGCTAGTAATATAGTGTTCTTTCTGGACTGTTCCATGAAGAAATTATACTACAGCCGATTTTCCTTTGTCATCTTTAAATTCATGACTATAGAGGTGAAATCTTGTCCCACTACAGTGCGGCATACTAATAAATCAAAAACTTGAAGTGAACTTTAGCAGGAGCCATAAACTCTCCATTTATCATTATTAAAGATACGTCAACAAATCTGAAATTGATTTATAGTTAGTAATTTAGATTATGAATTGGTTCAGATAAAGAGAAAAAAATATTCATAGCACCATACACATCACATAGTTTTCTAGTCATTAGGAATTAATGACTCAGAAAGAAGTCTGGAAACAGATTATGTAGATTTGGTTGATATGAGATTGGTTTACAAATCTCTCGATGTCTTTACAATTTCACTTAATACTTTTTGTTACACACATTTTTATACTGTATTTGGTGACCAGAGAATTTCAGTACAAGTATATTTCACTGTCTTGGTTGTTACAGAGTCAAGGCTGTATTTATAGTTGATGCTGCCTGTATTAGACTGATGTGACATCCTTCAATCAAGTTTTATCTTATGGCCCTCTAACCATATAGCTGTCTATAGCTGCTCTTATTTTTTGAGAAAATAGTGGGCAACTGTGGATAAATGTTTTCATTAAATTGCATTAATCAGAACAAAATGTACAGAAGTGCCCCTAATGCCATCTTAAACTTGACTTTCAAGAAAACGTCAGGTCTCCACCTCTGGGTTGTGAGATTTCAGTATCCAGCGAAGGATCCCACAACACTCTGATAAAGCCCCCTTCAGACTGTTTTAATAGCTAGAAAAATGATTGTCCAGAGAAGAAATAGTAAACGCTATCATGATCCCTGTGACATGCCAACAGTGAAGCATCCTGAGACCATTCATGTATAGGGCATGTGTGGGCAATTTGGTGATGAAAAATTACTTTTCCAGCATTGTGGTGGACCATTTCACAAGCAAAAAGTGATAACTAAGTTGTGTAGTGACCAAAACATTGAAATTATGGGTCCATAATCAGGTCCATACTTCAATCCCATTGAGAACCTGTGGTCAATCGTCAAAACAGTGGATGGGTAAACAAAAACAAAGAAATTGTGATAAACTCTCTACACTAATTAGGCAAAAAATAGTTACCAGTATAAGTTTGGTCCAAAAAAATTATATCCAGCATGGCAAGGTGAATTGCAGAAGACTTGAAATAAAAAGGTCAACAGTGTGAATATTTAGTCTATATTGAGCCATAAACTTGATGTATTTGTCAATAAAGTTTAAAAATGTATGAAATTCTGATAATTGCTCTTCAGATACAATGGAAACATCTGACTAAAAGAATTAATTTCCCACAGAAGTATTGCATGAACTATAAGATTCCCACTGGCATGTGAGCCATGTAAGGCTACTTTCACACATCCGGTGTGTGGGGTCCGGCGGCGTGCGGCGAAAAGCCGAGCCGCCGGATCCGGCCTGCAGCCGTGACACCGGATGTGTGTGCGGCGTCTGATACGGCTCAGACGTGATTTAAAGGAGCCGCAGCAGGAGGTGGACAGAGACAGCCGCTGAGAGAGACAGCTGCTGAAAGGGAGGTGAGGGGAGGGTAGGAGAGGAGAGGGGAGGGGAGAGGAGAGGGGAGGGGAGAGGAGAGGGGGTTGGAGAGAGAGAGACATGTGGGGTTAACACTCAGTGTCCGGGCGAGAGAATCTCTCTCTCTTGCCGGGCACTTGTGGGGTTAACCCCACAGAGAGATCTCTCTCTCTCACCCAGACACTGTGAGTGTTAACCCCACAAGTGCCCGGCGAGAGAGATCTCTCACAAGTGTCTGGGTGACAGAGAGAGATCTCTCTCTCTCTCACCGGGCACTTGTGGGGTTAACATTCACAGAGTCCGGGCATGCGCTGTGGAAAAAGCCGGTCCGGTGCTGAGAAAAAACGTTGCAGAGAACGTTTTTTCCAGACGCCGGACCGGCTGTTTTTGCCGGATCTGGCAAAAACCGGATACGCCGCATAGGCATCAGGCGCGATGCGGCGATAATGACACTCTATGGGGAAAAAACCGGATCCGGTGGCAACAGGCGCCGGATCCGGTTTTTACACTTTTCGCCGCATCGCGCCTGATGCACAAAAACTGATGTGTGAAAGTAGCCTTACACTCCACATTACAATTTAGATTCTCATCTAAGGCATCTCATTTAGCAAAAATCGGACATCTTGCTTTGTACTGATGAGGGGTAAATGCCCTGAAACATGGGTCTGTAGATAGCATGTCTAGTTTGGCTTTTTGTATCATCAATTACCCAGAGGGTAAATAAACCCTACTTGAGGGATGCATTAAAACATGACTTTTATTATACTTTGAAAAAAAAGGAGTGGTGAATGAATTAAAAACACACCAGTGTGGCTGTGTAATTTTTTTGACAGTTATAATCTCTAGGATCTATACAATTCATTGATTAGTCTAATTTCTATTCAACACTGTGCTATATCCACCATGACTGCAGTTTGTGGATTAGAAGCGAGTCAATTAGAATCTCTATTCACTAGGATATACAGGCATCATTCGTGATACCTAAAATCATCACGCAGCCACCCCAACAAGTTTCGCCTCACAGGCTTCCTCAGTCCCCTGATTTTAGCATTGAAATTACACATGTAAACTGGTGTATTTTTAATTTATTCACCATCTTTTTTTAAAGTATAGTAGAAGTCATGTTTTAATGCATCCCTCAATTAGGGTTTATTTACCCTCTTAGTCCAGTCAAAATCCGAAAATAAAATCCTTTACCCTGAACAAATTCCAAGAAAGCGTTTTATTGTTTTTTTTTGTAGTATTACATGTAGGGAAAAACATACTAAAAGTTTACCAAGATAGGGTTACCACAAAGGGTCCAAATGTGACGTCAAAGAATATGGCCGTCAAAGCTGTAAAGTGTTAAATGCGACTCGCCTTTCAGTGTCTATCATATTTCTTTTACAATTACTACTATTATTATTATATTGATGTATTGTGGGAGATGTCTTTACGCTTCAAACATCCTGCACCGAGCAGGAATGGAATGATGCACATGCTACATAAAGACTGTGATCATCCGGGGTCGTCTTCGGTAATCTTCCTGCCCATCATTGACATGTATTCCGGAGACAAGTCATGCATCTTCTCTACTCTTGAGTATCTGTGCAACCTTGCTGATAAGCACGGATCCGCTGCAGTTGTTACATTCGATCAGCCACTCTACTGGAAAGCGTCAGAAATCAAACACAAGGTGCCTGAAGACAGCCCGGTTCGAGATGTTGTCCTGATGCTCGGGAGCTTCCACACATTGATGAATCTTATGGGTGCCATATGAACGTTGATGGATGGGAGTGGAATCAAAGAAATCTTGGGAACAATTTATGGTGACAATGCTGTGCAACACATCATGACTGGAAAGGCAGTTCAGCGTGCAGTTCGTGGCTATCTCCTCCTTGATCAGTGTCTTACTCAGCAAGTTGCAGACAAAGTACTTTGTGACCATCCCGGTTTTGCAGACCTGTTGCAAGAACTTGAGCAGCTGTATGCTCGGACACTGACAGGGGAGAGTGACTTGAATTCTGTCATCACTTCTACCTGCCTTAGTGAAATTGTCCACCTCTTGTCCACCAAAAGAAACGGATTATCCGCTCACTCTAGTACCAGTAAACTATGGCTGAATTACCAACAGATGGTTGGAATTGCAAGGGAGCTTATTGAGGCCGATCGTACAGGATCCTGGCTGATGCACCTTCATGCTGTAGCCGAATGTTTGCCCATTCTTGCAGCTGCTCGCCATGGGAACTATGTGAAGGCCGCCTACCTTTACCTCCAGTCTATGACCACTCTGGAAGATGATATGCCATCAGTCTTCCATAGATTTATGAATGGCTTGCATCCGGTAAGGCGGACTGATCAGTACTGGGCAGGCATGGGTTGCGACCTAGTCATCGAGCAAGCTCTGATGCGCTCCCTAAAAACTGCTGGAGGACTCACCAGAGGAAGTGGAATGTCTGAACATCAGAGGGCCTTGTGGACTCTGTCTGTGCCAGTGTCCTCTTCCTACAGTGATGCAATGCAGGGTTTCACTCGCCAGAGCTTTGTCACCAGTGAACAACACAAGGAGGCAAGAACATCAAGGACAAGAAGAGATCGTGAAGACCTGGAGAAAATTGCAGATAAACTCGAGACCTTTTCACCTTTCTCTGATGAAGTGTCTCTTCGCAACATTGTCACCGGTGTCAATGCAAATAAGGATGTGAATGTCCATAACCTGTTCACCATTGGCAGAGAAATAGTGTCAACAATGGAGGGTCAATCACTGTTTTTAGTTAAGTACAAGCGGTCAATGAAAGCCAAGACCCTGGCATCCAGTGAGGCTTTTGACGTTGCTAAGGACAAAACAATAGACCCCGCTCTTTTGTTGCAAAGGTTTCTTGTGGTGTCTCAAACTGCTGATCTTTCCCTTGATGAGGTGATGGCCTATGAACTTTCACCATATCCACCATCCCTCTGTGAGGCAAAACATATCTTACGCAAACCAAACAAAGCACAACTGATGGCTGCTATAAAAGAACAGAGTTCAGATGACGCAGTACTCAAGGATATACCAGAAGTGGAACATTATGCTCTTGACGGAGGTTCTCTTCTCCATCGACTGAAGAGGTCAGAAGGAAAGACATATTGTTCAATCGCTGAAGACTATGCATCTTTCACACTAAAGCACTATGGTAAGGCTACGATAGTATTTGATGGTTACATTGGAGGACCAAACACTAAGGACATTACCCATCAGCGACGGTGCAAAAAATGAACAAGTGACAAAGTGAACATTGCTGAAGGAGCGAAATTTGTCGGGAAAAAGGAGGACTTCCTTTCGAATGTGGAGAACAAACAGTCTCTTATCAATCTCGTTTCACAGCGCATGAATGACAGAGGTTGCCGCATAATACAATCAGAGGGGATGCAGATGTGGAGATTGTTAAGGCAGCAGTGTCAATGTCATCCAACAAAAGTACTAGTCTCATTGGCGAAGATACAGGACTTTTGGTGTTGTTACTTCATCACGCGTCAACCAGTGATGGCAACAAGCTTTATTTCTACTCTGATAAAGGGAGTCCTGCAACAGTATACGACATTAAGGTTATGAAGAAGTTCCTGGGAAACCATGTCTGCAGCAGTCTTCTGTTCCTTCATGCATTCACGGGTTGCGATACCACTTCCGCGGTTTTTGGAATCGGAAAAAAACTCAGTTTACACAAGGTTTTGAAGGGAGACTCAGTCTTAAATAGCTGTGCTAAAATCTTTTCCACACCTAACAAAAACAGAGATGAGATTGAAGACGCTGGGTGTAAAGCGATGGTGGCATTGTTCGGGGGCAAACCTGGAGACAATCTGTCTGCAATGAGGTATTCTACTCTCTGCAAAAAAGTTGGTTCAGCGAAAATCTTTGTTACACCTGAACGACTGCCACCGACCTCCTCTGCAACAAAGTATCATGCCCTTCGGAGTTACTTCCAAGTTGTGCTTTGGATGGACAATGGTGAGGCCATGGACACTACTGAATGGGGATGGGAATTGCAGAGCAACAGTCTAGTTCCAGTGATGATGGATACTTCACCCGCGCCAGAAACACTTCTGAAAATAATTCACTGCAATTGTTCTTGTGGTTGTAGTACACTTCGGTGCACTTGCAAAAGACACGGACTTACCTGGTCACGGGTATGCGGACCATGTCAAGAAGGGCATTGTGACAATATGAGTGAGGAAGCAGTGTCTGATGATGAAAATATTGACTATTGACCTGACACGCTTATTGAGTGATGAAGTAGGTCTTAAAATGCACTGTGTATTAATTCTATAATTTCTAGAAATGTACATATATGGCATGACGTCATTGATGACGTCATGATCTCGCCTGTCCATGTAGTTAGTATAAAACTTTGTATAAAAATTGTTATGTGAAAATATATAGTATACAAAATGCAAACTCTTCTGTAATCTAAAGCTACAGCTTTGAAATGGGGAAATATTCGTTATTTTTAGTGCGATGGCTGTCATCGTCTTATGACGTCATAGTTAGGACCTTTGTGGTGATCAAATTTTGGAAAACTTTTAATATGTTGTTCCCCACATATAATAGTATTTTAAAAAAATCATAAAACGCTTTCTTGGAATTTTTCCGGGTCAAACCGTATTTTGACTGGACTATCTGGGCAATTTGGTGATACAAATTTTTCATAGGGGTTATGGAAGGTCGATCACTCGGCTGCACATGGAGGTAGACAGGGGTATACTGCAGCTTTAAGAACTTACTTTGGTTTATTGTAAGCAGTATAAAACAAGGTGTAGTAAAGAAAATACAGCTCTCTGGGCAAAACAGGAAAACAAAACAAAATGGAGGCAGAACAAACACAGTCCTTCTGTGAGTAGGGTTCCTCCCACTCACGGCTGGCAGGACACACAATGTTCAGCTTCACTAATCCATGCAGCATTTTCCTGGAGCACTCTTTTTCCAGGTGCACACACTGACCCCTGAAAGCCCTGGCCTTCAGCCATTTAAGCCCAGACCATGTGACTCCTCAACCACGTAACCGATCACATGACTGTGACATCACCATGATCCTGTCAGCACACAGTGGTACTGGCTCTGTAGGTGGAGATATGGGGGGGACACTCTCCCACCTGCTCTATGAATGTGTCCCTAATAACCAGCCCATTACATACGTTAACTTAATCCTCACAACACTTACTGTGCTGGAGGAAATAAAACTCTGGATTTTATATCACTGACGCAATTAGGTCTAGAGAAACATTCAGTATCTCTCCTCTATTACATTACCTGTGACTCTGTCACAGGGTGTATACACTTATTTGTTGAATTGGTTTGGCTTTTATCCTAAGTCATATGGTATGGCCAATTAAACGAAGCACCCACCATGGGCATGGGGATACTCGGTACCGGGCCGGTTGTTAAGGGGATGTGTCACGGTAGCAGTGACCTGGTCCCTGGCCCTGGGCATCCAATGAAAAATGATGATTAAAGGGGAAATAAAGTTTATAAGAGATGATTCGTGACGCCACCTGTGGTACTCAGCCAAGGATGGCCGATGCTGCTTAAAGAGACTGCTGGGGCTGATGGTGATGCAGCAGAGTTGATACAGATCTCCACAGGTAGAGCTTAGTCCCAGGGCAATTTTATTGTTAAAGATGGTGATAATGGATGTAGTGCAGGGTGGATAGCGCAGTAAATAACACCGTGGACACAGCAGGGTGCAGTTTCCACACTTTTACTCACGGTTTGAAGTGTAGACCGGGACACTAGTTACAGATGACAATGGAGATCCGGGGAGCCTGGAAGTAACTTGGGATCCACTAAGTCAGATGGGTTTTGAGGCCTCCTAACTGTTATACAGCAAAAAAAATACAAAAACGAACCAATTCAGTCTGGTGTTTGCCAGTGACCATCATGTGATCACTGCCCCTAAATAGTGACCAAAGCAGTAACAATACTATAGGCACCATGGCGGAGCACTACGTAATAATCATAATAAAGTAGAGCGCATGACCACTGCAGTCACTGATTATCCACATAGATCACATGCTGGACCCTGGGAAACAAATAATGGGAGAAATGCAAAACCATCAGTGCTGGATCACCCGTTGAAAAGAAGAGTAATATTTTTTACAAGATGTGTAGAGACTTTATTTTGAAAGGTTAGGAAACCAGTAGTTATGTTATGTATTAATGGTGAATCAAGAATGCTTGTAAATTGTAATAGATTAGCAAGGTCAGATCGAGCGCTCAAATAAGTTGTTGCTGTTGCATACATTTCTGGTCGCAAAGTTGAATCAGACTAGTTGATGACAATGTGACCTACACTTCTCTTTTACACCTGCATGTTTTACCCTGATTTAAGCTTTAAGGTACTGTGACAGAGTCACTGGTAAGGTGATAGAGGGGGGATATGTGTCACTGCGCTTAATGGCATCAGTGATGTGAAAGCAGAGCATTTTCCTCCAGCACACTAGGTGTTGTGAGGGTTAAGTTGCATAAAACGGGCTAGTTTAATGTGGACCTTCATAGAACGGGTGGGATAAGGTCCAGTTTATCTCCCCTGGCAGACCTACCAGGACCGTTCAAGCTCCTGTATGGTCGACAACCGAGAGGGCTCCTGGACATTGCTAAGGAAACATGGGAAGCTGAGGTAATGCCATACCGGAGCGTCAAAGAGCATGTCGCCCAGTTACAGGAGAGGATGGTGAAAGTGATGCCAATCATGAAGGAGCATCTTCTGCAGGTGCAGGAAGCTCAGGCAAGGGTGTACAACCGGTCAGCGAGAGTAAGGCAGTTCCAGCCCGGAGACCGTGTATTAGAGCTTATCTTCACAGTATAGAGCAAGTTCCTAGCCATGTGGCAAGGCCCATACGAGGTGGTGGAGAAGCTGAGTGAAGTAAATTACAAGATACACCAGCCAGGCCGAAGGAAGCCGCACCAAATATACCACGTGAATCTGCTCAAGCGTTGGTGAGAACGGGAACTGCTGGCAGCCCCTTGCCTAGGAGCCAATCGCCAGGCCACAGTAGATGATAACACTGTTGCAGAGACTCTCACCCCAGCCCAGAGACAATAGTGTTGGGAACTGTTGCAGCGGAACCATGACCTGTTCTCAGAGTTGCCAGAGCGTATGAAGGTGATCGAGCATGATGTGTTGACAGAGCCACATCTAAGGGTGTACCTCAGGCCCTATCGTTTTCCCGAAGCACATTAGGAGGTAATAGCCAATGACTTGAAGAGGATTTTAGACCTTGGGGTGATCGAGGAGTCAAAAAGCAGATGTCGAGTCCCATCCTCGTTGTGCCGAAGCCCAACTGTGAGTGGCGGTTCTGCAATGATTACTACAAGCTGAATGAGGTCTCCAAATCGATGAGCTAATTGAGAGACTGGGTACCACGAGGTGCATTACAACCCTAGACCTGACGAAGGGGTGCTGGCATATCCCCATGTCCCAGAGAGCTAAGGAGAAGACGGCTTTCTCGATGCCTGATGGGTGTATCCAATACACCAGAAAGCCTTTTTGTCTACAGGAGGCCTTAGCAACCTTCCAGAGGACTTTTGATCGAGTCCTGGCTCTGCATAAGAAGTATGTTGCCGCCTACCTGGATGAGATTGTGGTCTTCAGCCTGGACTGGGGTAGTCATCTACAAAAGGTACAGGCTGTTCTGGATGCATTGACGAATGCGGGGTTCATCATCAACCCAAAGAAATGTGCTGTAGAAAAGGAAGAGGCCAAATACCTAGGCTATGTCATTGGGAGGGTAGAGATCAAGCCCCAGATAAACAAGATTGAGGCGATCCAGAAATGGCCACAACCACTGTTCAAGAAGCAAGTAAGAGAGTTTCTTGGAATTGTGGGTTACTACAGGTTCGCTATGATTGCCGTGCTATTGACGGACCTCCTTCAAGGCACAAGGTCAACGTTAGTTAAATGGTCTGAAGAGACTGAGATGGCTTTCCCGGAGCTGAAGCAGCCTCTATGTAAGCATCCAGTTCTGGTCGCACCAGACTTCAGCAAGGGGTTCATTGTCCAGGAGCCATACTGTCTCAGGAGCTGAATGGGGAGGAGCATCCCATCCTGTATCGGAAGCTCTCTTCATGTGAAAGAAACTATGCCACCGTTGAAAAGGAATGCTTGGCCATAAAATGGGCCTTGGATACCCTGAGGTACTACCTGCTAGGCTGTAGGTTTAAGCTGGCATCTGACTATGCCCCTCTGATGTGGTTGAGGGAAAAGAAGAGTAGGAATACTTGGGTGACGAGATGGTTCTTGGGCCTCCAAGAGTTCGCGTTCCACGTAGAACATAGGCCTGGAAAGTTGCATGGGAATGCAGATGCCCTGTCCAGATTCCCCTCTGGACAGGGCCAAATCCCCCGGCTTTGGGCAGAGGGGGGAAATATGTGACAGAGTCATTGGTAAGGTGATAGAGAGGAGATATGTGTCACTGTGCTTAACGGTGTCAGTGATGTGAAACCAGAACATTTTTCTCCAGCACACTACGTGTTGTGAGGGTTAAGTTGCATAAAATGGGCTGGTTTAATGTGGACTTTTATAGTGAAGGTGGGAGAAGGTCCAGTTTATCTCCCCTGGCAGACCTGCCAGGAACTGCATGAGGTCATGATCTTGTGATTAATCTCATGATGGGGAAGTTACAGGCTTGGGTTGAAATAACTGAGCTCTACAGGCAGTCTGATTTCAGCTATCCTGGAGAGAGGAGTCTCCAGAGACTTTGTGGCTCGTCGAGCACAGACTGATCCTGTGCTGCTCCAGAGCGGGGTGCCACCCACAGGATATGGAGTGTGCTACAGCATTTTGTTTTCTTTTGTTGTTTTGCTCCTGTTTTAGCCAAAAAGGCTGAGTTTGTTTTCCCACAAGTTGGTTTATGTTGCCTTACAATAAACCAATGAGGATTTAAAGAGACGGTTTCCTATTTTTCCTACTTCTGTGTGCCGTCACGTGAGTGAACTACCACAGTACGGTATATTCACGTGTGTTAAATTTGTGGAAACTTCTGTGACTGTCACATTCATTAGAATAGGGTTTGCAAGAATCCATATGCTTGCCACCAAAACTGACAAATCTGTGAATTATCTTACAGTTTTCATGTTCCTAGGGTCCTCTGTCTACACATTCTTAAATAAAAATAAAAAAGTTAAAACATATTATGTCTTCCTCAGTAATGAAAGCAAGAAAATAAGTACTGCTCTGGCAACAAGAGGAGACCACTTCCAAATACCACTTCCAAATGTTCAGTTTGCCTGATTTTTCTCTTTATAGGTGTATTTTTGAGTAAAATGTAAATTGTTCTTTTAGTCTACAAACTTCTGACAACTTGTCTCCGAATTTTCAAGCAATAAATTTTGTATTTTTTTTCTGAAAAGTAGAAATGGTCAAAATAAAAAAACACTGCTTTCAGACCTCAAATAATGCAAAGAAAACATGTTCATAATCATTTAGAAATAACAATACTAATGTTTTAACTCGAGAAGAGTTCAGAAATCAATTTTTTGTGGTCTAACCATGATTTTTAAAAACAGCTTTCATGCGTCTTGGCATGGTTTCCACCAGTCTTTCACACTGCCTCTGGTGTTAAAATTTAAGCAGTTCTTCTTTGTTTGATGGCTTGTCACTATCCACCATCCTCTCAATTACATTCCAGAGGTTTTCAATGGGGTTCAGGTCTGGAGAATGGGCTGCCCATGACAAGGTTTTGATATGGTGGTCTCTTAATTTTTGCCAGAGCTGTATATGTTCAATGAACTATTCTTTCTTCTCAATTTTTTTTAAAACATAATATGAATTGTGTTTCAAAGGAATGGTCACGTCAAAAGACAAGACTAAAAGAAGTAAAATTGTTCAGGTCTGGTGAGATAAAAGTTATTTATACCTGATGTTTTTACAAAGATATCTGTTGATGAGGTGCCATGAAGCATAACTCTATATAAAAGATAAAGCTTGGATTGAAGCACAGGAATCGGAGGTATAGGTCAGCCCAGATGGTTGTAAATGTCTTCACTTTATCTACAGGGACTGCATATCTGTATATTTTTTATGAGGTTGAGAAGTTTCCTCTAATACTTAAATCTCTTTAATATTGTCCCAGCATGAGCATTCAATAAAGAAAAGAATGAAGCAGGACACAGCTGAAACATAATGTGGCCTGACTGGAGGAGAAGCAAAGATGCTAGTAAAAATGGGTTTTAGTTAGAGGAGGTTGGCAGGTCTGAGGCTAAAGTTTTTATAGGAGGGCAATCATTTGCAAAAAAGAGAAGGATCCTACAAAAAGAGGAGGAATAAAAGGGAAAAAGGCTTCACCTGTCTAGAGAGAATCAAGTTCCCACCACCTTTATTGATTTTTACTAAAAGCAGGTAAAAGGTCTCTGAAGGCAGAAATTCTTCATACATTTGCATGAGGCAAAAAACATGCAGCATAAACTAAGTGAAATATCCAATATATGTAGACTTCTGTTAGATTTATGTGATGATGGTTAAGCTTTTCAATACTTGACATGGTGAAGGAGAATTGCTGCCTGGCTCCGTTCACAAGTTAAGTCAGCCCAATTCTGTGTCTCTTAATCAGCTGTGACGTATAATGGGCCTCAGCTAATAAACTGAGCCAAATAGCCAAACCCTTGATCATGTTTTAGACAGAAGACAGACAAGAGAGACATGTGTTGAAATGACACCAAAAGCTTCACTTTTAGGACATTGAGTCAGATATTGACATTTTTATAATTACATTTTTTTAGTAAGTTTTATATATTTACTTATGAAACACAATTCGATGACTTTTCATGTTGCTGGACAACATATTTCACCCCTTCACAACGCATTTTCATTTTTTCCTCCCTTTCTTCCCAAAGCCATAACTCTTTTATTGTTCTGTCCACATAGACATATTAGGGCAGGGTTTTTTTTGGCGGGACAAGTTGTACTTTTTAATTACATCATTCATATTACCACATGGTGTATTGGAAAACTGGAAATAATTCGTGGGCACGCTGATGGGCGCATGGAAAGACGCTCCCCCATGCCGGCGCTTGTTAAATACTGCTGTTAGAGTTTGAGAGCAGCACTTGACAGGTTAATAATTGCGGGCTGACCTCTGCTCCAACCGTGATTAGAAGTAGGTCCTATCTGTAACATACTGCCATCATGTGCTAGAAATAGGGTGGGCTCACGCTCCTTACATAAGCTTCCGACTTGCACCCTCTATGTACGGCGGATGTCATGAATGGGTTAATAAATTAGCAACAATTATCTAAAATAATTATGATACTGACCCAGACAATTTACATGTGGAAATTAATCTTTGCACTTATGGAAAATTCAAACAGGAGGTGATATGTCTACTTTGAAGAATTGCTTCTTGCATTGACTTTCCTCTATTTTTGTACATCTTATATATAGTTTAAATAAAACAGTCCAATAATTTCGCGGAGGAACACTGTAAAAATGTTGTGATGGAGGCCTTAGCAGTATAATCTTACTATGGGAGAAAGGGAAATTCCAATGCATTTTTTGACACTTCATTATTCTCTAGCGCATAAAAATAATATCTATAAATCAAACTAAACATTTAGTCATTTTACTTTGAACGTAAAAACAAAACAAAAGAAAAAAAAACACTTTTTTGTCCTAGTGATTATATTTCAATGTAAAAACAAATAGCTTCATCTTCCTTAGGGTAACTAATGAGAACCTGTTGGGTTTAATAGAGATTGAGCCATGAAGAAGCAGATTATCCATTATTAAGTAAAGCAGAGTGAATTGGTTACCATAGGCCTTTGCTGGACACTTTAAGTCAATACTTAATTACCATTACTGTTCTCAATAGAATAAGTTTTATAAATGTCCCTTGTGCTTTGAAAATATATAATTGTTGCTCATCTTACCTACAGTAATAAGACTATAATAGGTTATTGAGCAGTTTTATATTCAGCATTTATGAACACTGGCCATAATTGTTTGTGCAAATTGACTTTGCTTTTCAAGGTTTTATCTACATCTTAATCCTGGTTCTCTATGAAGTTTAGTAAAATTTTAATTAAAGTTTCTGGCTTCCGGTATTTGGATAAATTGACAGTCAACTTCTGTAGATTTTTTATGTGGAATAACTTGGAAGTTGTTATAAAGACATTTTTACTTTACATCTTGCCATCCTTTTAGATTTTTACCAGTTTCCTTTCCATAAATATCCTCCAACTTCCAGGCTGCCAGACTAAGAAAACTGACAGAGGCAGGGGTATCCATGAAGTCTCACAATTTTTTCTTAAAGGGAATCTCTCACCCCATTTTTCGAGTCTCAGCTGCCGTCACCGCCATCAGGGGCTTATCTACAGTATTCTGTAATGTTGTAGATAAGCCCCCGAAGTAACCTGAAAGATAAGAAAAATGTGTTATATTATACTCACCCAGGGGCGGTCCGGGTCCGATGGGTATCGCAGACCGGTCCGGCACCTCCCATCTTCTAACGATGACGTTCTCCTCTTCATTGCTGCCTGTCGTGGCTACTGCGCAGGCACACTGCTCTGCCCTGTTGAGGGCAGAGCAGAATACTGCAGTGCACAGGTGCCGGGAGAGGATGGGAGGCGCCAGATCGCAAAACCCATCAGACCAAGACCGGACCGCCCCCCCGCCCCCAGTGAGTACAATATAACTCATTTTTCTTATTTTTCAGATTACATCGGGGGTTTATCTACAGCATTACAGAATGCTGTAGGTAATCCCCTGATGGCGGTGCTGGCAGCTCAGACTCGAAAAATGTGGTGACAGATTCCCTTTAAAATTTGGTCACATTTTAGAGGCACTATATGCACTAATGAGGAGTTTGCTGTAATAATAATAATAATAATAATAATAATCTTTATTTATATAGCGCCAACATATTCCGCAGCGCTTTACAGTTTAACAGTTTCAAAACACAAGTCATAAGTAACAACGCTAACAATACAATAATTAAAGCAAAATAAGACGAAATAAGACGACCCTGCTCGTGAGAGCGTACAATCTACAATGAGGTGAGGGAGATACAGAGTACAGGTGTGTATTTACAATGGTGTATTTACAATGAAGGTCCAGCCATCTTGCAGGAGTGAAGGATGGATGGAGATAGTGAATGGGCTACGCACGCACACTTACACAGAGAATGACTTTGATTAGTGAATGTGATAGGCCGCTCTGAACAGGTGTGTTTTGAGGGAGCGCCTAAAACTATGCAAATTGTGGATAGTCCTGAATTCTTGGGGTAGAGCATTCCAGAGGATAGGAGCAGCACGGGAGAAGTCTTGGAGTCGGGAGTGGGAGGTACGGATTAGTGCAGAGGTTAGTCGAAAGTCGTTTGCAGAGCGCAGCGATCGGCTAGGCCGATAGACAGAAATGAGAGAAGAGATGTAAGGGGGTGCCGCACTGTGGAGAGCTTTGTGGGTGAGAACAAGTACTTTGAATTGGATCCTATAATGAATGGGCAGCCAATGTAAGGACTGGCGAAGAGCGGACGCGTCCGAGTACCAATTACCCAGATGGACGATCCTGGCTGCTGCATTGAGTATGGACTGGAGAGGGGATAGTCGAGTGACGGGGAGGCCAATTAATAGAGCGTTGCAGTAATCCAGGCGAGAGTGGATCAATGCAACAGTGAGGGTTTTTGTTGTTTCCATAGTGAGAAAAGGGCGGATTCTAGAGATGTTCTTTAGGTGTAAGCGGCAAGAGCGGGCAAGGGATTGTATATGGGATGTAAAGGAGAGATTGGTGTCAAACATAACACCCAGACAGCGCACCTGCTGCCGGGGTGTTATTGTGGTACCACCCACGGAGAAGGAAATGTCAGATTTAGGGAGGTTAGTAGACGGCGGGAGCAGAAGAAGTTCAGTTTTAGAGAGGTTGAGTTTCAGATAGAGAGCGGACATGATATTGGAGACTGCGGACAGACAGTCACTGGCGTTCTGTAGTACAGCGGGGGTAAGGTCGGGGGAAGACGTGTATAGTTGTGTGTCATCAGCATAAAGATGGTACTGAAAGCCAAATCTGCTGATGGTCTGTCCAATTGGGGCCGTGTAGAGAGAGAAAAGAAGGGGGCCATGGACTGAGCCCTGAGGTACCCCTGTACTTTAAGTTTGATTATTAAAAACAGGTAGCCTATTGCTATTTCTGCAATTAAACAAAGAAAATAATCTGTGGCATGTCAATTCTTTGTGTGTTTAAGCCCTGCAGTTTTTACCTTTGACTTCACTCAAATCAATAAAAAAATCTGTTTTAACCCCTTTTTCTCACGGCGAGGAGAACCCTCCCTTTGTTAATGAAACCAAACCCCTGTTAACCCTTGCTTTGTGCCTCTGTGTTGCTGCAGCCAATTTACCTGCATTACACAAAAATGCACCAAAAACACATTTTTGCAGCTGTTTTTTTCCTCCCAAAGAGATGCAGAAATATTGCAAAAATTTTGCTCAGCATGTGAACATACCCTTATCAGTATTATGTTGCTCATCAGTAGACTATTCTTTGGTATATAACCCTCAAAAGTGCACAGCCTTTTTGAGTCTAGGAGTACCAATATACAGTATGAAAATTTGAACAGAATGTGTATGAGGCCCTCCTTTATGTCTATTGCATGGTATATCTGAGTCACTGATTTTTGGAAGCTCTTGCTTCCATAATAAATTACGGTGGAATTTCTTATTTTTTTTATAAAAAAAATTTTGGTTTACTAAATGGTATATTTTTTAAATCCATTTAAATTTTGCCTGATATACAAATCATTATACAGGAAAAAATGTTTCTTAACATTTTTTTTCCTGTAAAATTCAATTATTCGTTGGTTTGGAATGTTCTATTGTCACTCCTTAGGCTATGTGCCCACGTTGCAGATTCACCTGCGGGTTTTTCCGTGGATCCGCAGGTAAAACCGCAGGTAAAGTGACCTGCGGTTTTCCTGCAGTTTAGCCCTGCGGTTTCACACCTCTACTATGTTAAAGGTGAGAAACCACTGCGGAAACCGCCCAAACAATTGACATGCTGCGGTTTGTAAACCGCAGCAAAACCGCGTTGAAAAAACCGCAGCGTGAGCACAGCGGTTTTGAAAAGCCATAGGGTTACATGGTACTGTACCATGTCTGCGGAACTGCTGCATTTCCGCAGGGCCAAAAAAGCTGCGGAAGCGCAGCGGAATCCGCAACGTGTGCACACAGCCTTAAAGTGGAGTAAAAGAATGACACCATTGTTCTCAGCAGCGATCTGGAGTCAGAGATGTTTCCTGAAGTCTTCCCCATGCTGTTCTCTGAAAAAAAACAGGCCTTTGCACAGCTCCATTTATTTAAAAAAAAACATTTAAAAGTTTGGGAATACCTGGTCAAAATTACTGTTATTGTGAAGAGTTTGAGGAGCTAAGCAAGTTGTGGATGAAATAATCTCTAAAAGGCTTAAAGATAAAGATGACACATTTTCTTTATATCCTTGGAAAAAATCTCTCTATATAAAACTGAATGTTTGTATGTATGTATGTGTGTGTATCACAAACCAATCATGAAGCATCTTTCATTTCATCAGAGCTGTTCAAAAGAAGCTGAGCTGTGATTGGTTGCTATGAGCAACAGTTTTCCTTGCAACCAATCATTAAGCATCTCTCATTTCACCAGAGCTGGTTAAAAGAAGCTGAGCTGTGATTGGTTGCTATGAGCAAGTTTTCCCACTTGACAACACCTCAGCAGACACTGACATGGTGGGAGAAATCTATCCTCACCCGGGAACATAAGCTCCCAGCCATTGTCTGCCTCCCAGAAAGGAGCAGAGAGCACAAGACAGAAATGAATCCCCCCTCCCGTGCCCATATACACATCACACATCCTCCTTCCCATAGGCACGAAGTCAGGGCAAATCCATCCAGTGCTTTGGTTTTAACCCCAGGCCTCTCTTAAAGGGATCCCCGGTATGGAAGTTAGGACCGTTCCACTCAGCTCTGTGGTTCTGACCCCAGGGTCTCTTAAAGGGATCATTGGTATGCAAGTTAGGGCAAATCCACTCAGCATTTTGGTATTGATCCCAGGCCTTTCTTAAAGGGATCTCCGGTATGGAAGGCAGGGCAAATTTATCCAGTGCTTTGATTCTGACCCATGCCTCTCTTAAAGGGATCCCCGGTATTGAAGTCAGAGCAATTGCCTTCAAATACTCTGGCACTGACCCCAGGCTCTCTTAACCCCTTTCTATCATGTGACGTACTATCCCATCCATGTGCCCTGGGACTTAATTCCCAGGGACGGGATAGTACGTCACAGCGATCAGCGGCGCCCACGTGGTGAGCGCCGCTGATCGCGGCCGGGTGTCAGCTGATTATCACAGCTGACACCCGGCATAATGTGTCAGGGGCAGTCATGGACCGCCCCGACACTTTAACCTCTTGCACACTGTGATCAAACACGATTGCGGTGTACCAGGGGTTAAAGGGAAGCATCGGCAGGAAGGGGGCTCCCTCCGTGCTTCCCTGAGCCCCCACAGCAGCGCAATGTGCAGCGCTGCTGCGGGGGGGCTCCATCCCTGCAGGTCTCCGAATCTAAGATGGCGACGGGGACCTTCAGGGGCCTGCAGGGAGCTGGCTTTCTCATGCCTGCAAAGCGCAGGCAAGGAGGAAGCTTTGTGCAGTGCCTGACAGTGATCTGTCACAGCGATCTGTGATGTGACAGATCAGGGATCTGTCACAGTGATCTGTGATGTGACAGATCAGCGACCTGTCACAGGATAGTGATGTCCCACCTGGGACAATGTAATAAAGTAAAAAAAAGTGTAAAAATAATTTTAAAAAAATCGCTAAATAAATTAAAAAAATAAAAATATTCCCTAATAAATTCATTTTTTGGAAATAAAAAAAAGCAATAAAAGTACATATATTTGGTATCGCCGCGTCCGTTATGACCCGCCCTATAAAACTGTCCCATTAGTTAACCCCTTTAGCGAACCCCTTAAAAAATAAAAATAAAAAACAAAGCAAAAAATAATGATTTATTATCATACTGCCAAGCAAAAAGTGCAATAATGCGCGATCAAAAAGACGCAGATAAATATCCATGGTACCGCTGAAAACATCATCTTGTCCCGCAAGATGATGAGCTGCAACACAGCATCATTAGTGAAAAAATAAAAAAGTTATAGCTCGCAGAATAAAGCGATGCAAAAATAATTATTTTTTATATAAAATTGTTTTCATTGCATAAAAGCATCAAAACATAAAAAAATGAACTAAATGAGGTATCGCTGTAACCGTACTGACCCAAAGAATTAAAGGGCTTTATCAATTTTACCGCACGTGGAACGGTGTAAACGCAGCCCCCAAAAGAAATTCATGAAACGTTGGTTTTTGTTCATTCTGCGTCCCAAAAATCGGAATAAAAAGCAATCAAAAGATGTCACGTGCCCGATCATGCTACCAATAAAAGCGTCAACTCGTCCTGAAAAAATTAAGACCTCACATGACTCAGTGGGTCAAAATATGGAAAAATTATAGCTCTCAATATGTGGTGATGCAAAAACTATTTTTACAATAAAAAGCGTCTTTTAGCGTGTGACAGCTGCCAAACATAAAAACCCGCTATAAATAGTGAATCAAACCCCCTGTTGTCTCCCCCTTAGTTAGGAAAAAATAATAAAATAAAAAAATTGTATTTATTTCCAATTTCCCATTAGGATTAGGGTTAGGGTTAGGGCTAGGGCTAGGGTTAGAGCTAGGGTTAGGGCTAGGTTTAGGGCTAGGGCTATGGTTAGGGCTGAGATTAGGGTTAGGGGTGTATTGGGGTTAGGTTTAGAGTTAGAATTGGGGGGTTTCCACTGTTTGGGCACATCAGGTGCTCTCCAAATGCAACATGGCGTCTGATCTCAATTCCAGACAATTCTGCATTGAAAAAGTCAAATGGTGCTCCAAGCTTCCAAGCTCTGCCATGCATCCAAACAGTGTTTTACCCCCACATATAGGGTATCAGCGTACTCAGGACAAATTGCAAAACAACTTTTGGGGTCCAATTTCTCCTGTTACCCTTAGGAAAATAAAAAATTGGGGGCAAAAATATCATTTTTGTGGAAAATAATTATTTTTTTATTTTCACGCCCGGGCGTTAGAAACTTCTGTGAAGCACTTGGGGGTTCAAAGTGCTCACCACATATCTAGATAAGTTCCGTTGCGGGTCTAGTTTCCAAAATGGGGTCACTTGTGGGTAGTTTCAATAGTTTAGGTACATCAGGGGCTCTCCAAACGCACATGACACCCACAGAACATTCCATCAAAGTATGCATTCCAAAACGTCACTACTTCCCTTCCGAGCCCTGACGTGTGCCCATACAGTAGCTCTCTCCCACATATGAGGTATCAGCGTACTCAGGACAAATTGGACAACAACTTTTGGGGGCCAATTTCTCCTGTTACCCTTGGGAAAATAAAAAAAATTGGGGACTAATTGATCATGTTTGTGGAAAAAATCCGATATTTTTATTTTCATGACCGGGCATTATAAACTTCTGTGAAGCCCTTGGGGGTTCAAAGTGCTCACCACACATCTAGATAAGTTCCTTAGGGGGTCTAGTTTCCAAAAGGGTGTCACTTATGGGGGATTTCCACTGTTTAGGTACATTCGGGGCTCTCCAAAGCAACTTGACACCCGCAGACCATTCCATCAAAGTCTGCATTCCAAAACGTCACTACTTCCCTTCCGAGCCCCGACGTGTGCCCATACAGTACTTTTTTCCCACATATGGGGTATCAGCATACTCAGGACAAATTGGACAACAACTTTTGCAGTCCAATTTGTCCTGTTACCCTTGGGAAAATAAAAAAAATTGGTGACTAAAAGATCATGTTTGCGGAAAAAATACGATTTTTTTATTTTCACGCCCGGGCGTTATAAACTTCTGTGAAGCACTGGGGGGGTTGAAAGTGATCACCACACATCTAGATAAGTTCCTTAGGGGGTCTAGTTTCCAAAATGGTGTAATTTTAGGGGGGTTTTCACTATTTTGGTACATCAGGGGCTTTCCAAACGTGACATGGTGTCCGATCTCAATTGCAGCCAAAAATGTCAAATGACGCTGCTTCCCTTTCGAGCTCTGCCATGCACCCAAATAGTGGTTTACCCCCACATGTGGGGTATCAGAGTACTCAGGACAAATTGCACAATAACTTTTATCGTCCTGTTACCCTTGGAAAAATAAGAATTGAGGGTGAAAAGATCATTTTTGTGGAAAAAATATGATTTTTTAATTGTACGGCTGTACGTTATAAGCTTCTGTAAAGCCCTTGGGGGTTCAAAGATCTCACCACACATCTAGATAAGTTCCTTGGGGGGAATAGTTTCCAAAATGGTGTTATTTGTGAGGGGTTTCCACTGTTTGGGTACATCAGGGGTTTTCCAATCGAGACATGGTGTCCGATCTGAATTCTATCCAATTTTTGCATTGAAAAAGTCAAACGGTGCTGCTTCCCTTCTGAGCTCTGCCATGCGCCCAAATAGTTGTTTACACCCACATATGGGGTATCAGCGTACTCAGGACAAATTGCACAATAACTTTTAGGTTCCTGTTACCCTTTGGAAAATAAAAATTGGGGGTGAAAAGATCATTTTTGTGGAAACATATGATTTTATTAATTGTACCGCTGTACGTTATAAACTTCTGTGAAGCCCTTGTTGGTTCAAAGTTCTCACCACATATCTAGATAAGTTCCTTGGGGGTCTAGTTTCCAAAATGGGGTCACTTGTGGGGGGTTTCCACTGTTTAGGTACATCAGGGGCTCTCCAAACGTGACATGGTGTCCGATCTGAATTCTAGCCAATTTTGCATTGAAAAAGTCAAACGGCGCTCCATCCCTTCTGAGCTCTGCCATGCGCCGAAACAGTGGTTCCCCCCACATATCAGGTATCAGCGTACTCAGGACAAACTGCACAATAACTTTTGCAGTCCAACTTCTCCTGTTACCCTTGGTAAAATTAAAAAAATTGAAACTGAATTATTTTTTTGGGTGAAAAAAAGTTAAATGTTCATTTTTTTTAAATATTCCAAAAAATTCCTGTGAAGCACCTGAAGGGTTAATAAACTTCTTGAATGTGATTTTGAGCACCTTAAGGGGTGCAGTTTTTAGAATGGTGTCACTTTTGGGTATTTTCTATCATATAGACCCCTCAAAGTGGCTTCAAATGTGATGCGGTCCGTAAAAATAAAATGGTGTTGCAAAAATGAGAAATCGCTGGTCAACTTTTAACCCTTATAACTTCCTAAGAAAAAAAAATTTGGGTTCCAAAATTGTGCTGATGTAAAGTAAACATGTTGGAAAATGTTACTTATTAAGTTTTTTGTGTGCCATATCTCTGTGATTTAAGGGCATAAAAATTCAAAGTTGGAAAATTGCGAAATTTTTGCCAAATTTCCGTTTTTTCCACAAATAAACGCAAGTTATATGAATGAAATTTTACCACTAGCATGAAGTACAATATGTCATGAGAAACAATGTCAGAATCACCAGGATCCATGGAAGCAATCCAGAGTTATTACCTCATAAAGGGACAGTGGTCAGAATTGTAAAAATTGGCCCAGTCAGGAACGTGCAAACCACCCTTGGGGGTTAAGTGGTTAAAGGCATCTCCTATATGGAAGTCAGGGCAAATCCCTCAGCGCTGATTCTGACCCCAGGCTTCTATTTAAGGGATCATTGGTATGCAAGTCAGGGCAAATCCATCCAGCGCTCTGGTTCTAATCCCAGGCTTTCTTAAAGGGATCCCTGGTATGGCAGTTAGGGCAAATCCACTCAGCGCTCTGGTTCTGACCCAAGGCCCCTCTTAACCCCTTAAGTCCCAAGGGTGGTTTGCACGTTCATGACCGATCCAATTTTTACAATTCTGACCACTGTCTCTTTATGAGGTTATAACTCTGAAATGCTTCCATGGATCCCAGTGATTCTGACAATGTTTTCTCATGACATATTGTACTTCATGTTAGTGGTAAAATTTCATTCATATAACTTGCGTTTATTTATGAAAAAATGGAAATTTGGCGAAAGTTTTGAAAATTTCGCAATTTTCCAAATTTGAATTTTTATGCCCTTAAATCACAGAGATACGGCACACAAAAAACTTAATAAATAACATTTCCCACATGTTTACTTTACATCAGCACAATTTTGGAACCAAAATTTTTTTTTGTTAGGAAGTCATAAGGGTTAAAAATTGACCAGCGATTTCTCATTTTTGCAACACCATTTTATTTTTACGGACCACATCACATTTGAAGCCACTTTGAGGGGTCTATATGATAGAAAATACCCAAAAGTGACACCATTATAAAAACTGCACCCCTTAAGGTGCTCAAAACCACATTCAAGAAGTTTTATTAACCCTTTAGGTGCATCACAGGAATTTTTTGAATATTTTAAAAAAAAATGAACATTTAACTTTTTTTCACAAAAAAAATAATCCAGGTTCAATTTTTTTTATTTTACTAAGGGTAAAAGGAGAAATTGGACTGGAAAAGTTATTGTGCAATTTGTCCTGAGTACGCTGATACCTGATATGTGGGGGGGGAACCACTGTTTCGGCGCATGGCAGACCTCAGAAGGGAAGGAGTGCCGTTTGACTTTTTCAATGCAAAATTGGCTGGAATTCAGATCGGACGCCATGTCGCGTTTGGAGAGCCCCTGATGTACCTAAACAGTGGAAACCCCCCACAAGTGACCCCATTTTGGAAACTAGACCCCCCAAAGAACTTATCTAGATATGTGGTGAGAACTTTGAACCCACAAGGGCTTCACAGAAGTTTATAATGTACAGCGGTACAGTTAAAAAAATCATATTTTTTCCACAAAAATGATCTTTTCACCCTCAATTTTTATTTTTCCAAGGGTAACAGGACCCTAAAAGTTATTGTCCAATTTGTCCTGAGTACGCTGATACCCCATATGTGGGTGTAAATTACTATTTGGGCGCATGGCAGAGCTCGGAAGGGAAGCAGTGCCATTTGACGTTTTTGGCTGGAATTGAGATCAGACACCATGTCGCGTTTGGAAAGCCCCTGATGTACCAAAACAGTAGAAACTCCCAACAAATTACACCATTTTGGAAACTAGACCCCCCAAGGAACTTATCTAGATGTGTGGTGAGATCTTTGAACCCCCCAGTGCTTCACAGAAGTTTATAACGCCCAGGCGTGAAAATAAAAAAATAATATTTTTTCCACAAACATGATCTTTTTGTCACCAATTTTTTTATTTTCCCAAGGGTACAAGGAGAAATTGGACCCCAAAAGTTGTTGTCCAATTTGTCCTGAGTACGCTGATACCTCATATGTGGGAGAAAACTACTGTATGGGCACACGTCAGGGCACGGAAGGGAAGTAGTGATGTTTTGGAATGCAGACTTTGATGGAATGGTCTGCGGGTGTCATGTTGCTTTTGGAGAGCCCCTGATGTACCTAAACAGTGGAAACCCCCCACAAGTGACCATATTTTGGAAATTAGACCCCCTAAGGAACTTATCTAGATGTGTGTTGAGCACTTTGAACCCCCCAGTGCTTCACAGAAGTTTATAATGACCGGACATGAAAATAAAAATATCGTATTTTTTCAACAAACATCATCCTTTAGTCCCCAATTTTTTTTATTTCCCCAAGGGTAACAGGAGAAATTGGACCCCAAAAGTTGTTGTCCAATTTGTCCTGAGTACGATGACACCCCATATGTGGGAGAAAACTACTGTATGGGCACACGTCGGGGCTCGGAATGGAAGTAGTGACGTTTTGGAATGCAGACTTTGATGGAATGGTCTGCAAGTGTCATGTTGCCTTTGGAGAGCCCCTAATGTACCTAAACAGTGGAAACCCCCCCCAAATGACCATATTTTGGAAATTAGACCCCCTAAGGAACTTATCTAGATGTGTGTTGAGCACTTTGAACCCCCCAGTGCTTCACAGAAGTTTATAATGACCGGACATGAAAATAAAAATATCGTATTTTTTCAACAAACATCATCCTTTAGTCCCCAATTTTTTTTATTTCCCCAAGGGTAACAGGAGAAATTGGACCCCAAAAGTTGTTGTCCAATTTGTCCTGAGTATGCTGATACCCCATATGTGGGAGAAAACTACTGTATGTGCATACTTCGGGGCTCGGAAGGGAAGTAGTGACATTTTGGAATGCATACTTTGATGGATTGGTCTGCGGGTGTCATGTGCGTTTGGAGAGCCCTTGATGTACCTAAACTATTGAAACTCCCACAAGTGACCACATTTTGGAAACTAGACCCCATAGAGAACTTATGTAGATGTGTGGTGAGCACTTTGAACCCCCAAGTGCTTCATAGAAGTTTATAACGCCTGGGCGTGAAAATAAAAAAATAATTATTTTCCACAAAAATGATATTTTTGCCCCCAATTTTTTATTTTCCTAAGGGTAACAGGAGAAATTGGACCCCAAAAGTTGTTTTGCAATTTGTCCTGAGTATGCTGGTACCCTATATGTGGGGGTAAACCACTGTTTGGGCGCATGGCAGAGCTTGGAAGGGAAGGAGCACCATTTGACTTTTTCAACGCAGAATTGGCTGGAATTGAGATCAGACGCCATGTTGCATTTGGAGAGCCCCTGATGTGCCCAAACAGTGGAAACCCCCAATTCTAACTCCAACCCTAACCCCAACACACCCCTAACCCTAATCTCAGCCCTAACCCTAGCCCTAACCCTAACCTTAACCCTAGCCCTAACCCTAGCCCTAACCCTAACCCTAATGGGAAAATGGAAATAAATACATTTTTTTTATTTTACTATTTTTCCCTAACTAAGGGGGTGATAACGGGGGGTTTGATTTACTATTTATGGCGGCTTTTATGTTTGGCAGCTGTCACACGCTAAAAGACGCTTTTTATTGTGAAAATAGTTTTTGCATCACCACATATTGAGAGCTATAATTTTTCCGAATTTTGACCCACCGAGTCATGTGAGGTCTTATTCTTTGCAGGACGAGTTGACATTTTTATTGGTATCATTTTCGGGCACGTGACATTTTTTGATCGCTTTTTATTCCGATTTTTGGGACGCAGAATAAACAAAAACCAGCGTTTCATGAATTTCTTTTGGGGGGTGCGTTTACATCATTCCGCATGTGGTAAAATTGATAAAGCGGTTTTATTCTTCGGGTCAGTACGGTTACAGCGATACCTCATTTATGTCGTTTTTTTATGTTTTGTCGGTTTTATGCAATGAAAACTATTTTCTATAAAAAATAATTATTTTTGCATCGCTTTATTCTGCGAGCTATAACTTTTTTATTTTTTTGCGGATGACGCTGTGTGGTGGCTCATTTTTTGCGGGACAAGATGACTTTTTCAGCGGTACCATGGATATTTATATGCGTCTTTTTCATCGCACGTTATTGCACTTTTTGTTCAGTGGTAAGATAATAAATCATTATTTTTTGCTTCGTTTTTTATTTTTATTTTTAAGGGGTTCTCTAAAAGGGTTAACTAATGGGACAGTTTTATAGGGCGGGTCGTTACGGACGCGGTGATACCAAATATGTGTACTTTTATCGTTTTTGTTTTTTTAAATTTCAAAAAATGAATTTATTGGGGAATATTTTTTTTTTTACTAATTTATTTAGCGATTTTTTTAAAATTAATTTTACACTTTTTTTTTTTTAAACTTTATTACATTGTCCCAGGTGGGACATCACTGTCCTGTGACAGATCGCTGATCTGTCACATCACAGATCACTGTGACAGATCAGCGATCTGTGACAGGCACTGCTGCAGACTTCCTCATGCTTGCGCTTTGCAGGCAGTGAGGAAGTCAGCTCCCTACAGGCCCCCGAAGGTCCCCATCGCCATCTTGGATCTGGGGGCCTGTAGGGAAAGAGCCCCCCGCAGCAGCGCTGCACATTGCGCTGCCGTGGGGGGCTCAGGGAAGCACGGAGGGAGCCCCCTCCCTGCCGATGCTTCCCTATAACCCCCGGTGCAACGCGATCTTGTTTGATCGCGGTGTACAAGGGGTTAACGTGTCGGGGGCGGTCCGTGACCGCCCCTGACACATTGTGTCGAGTGTCAGCTGTGATAATCAGCTGACACCCGGCCGCGATCAGCGGCGCTCACCAAGTGGGTGCCGCTGATCGCTATGACGTACTATCCCGTCCCTGGGAATTAAGTCCCAGGGCACATGGACAGGATAGTACATCTCATGGCAGAAAGGGGTTAAAGAGATCCCCAGTATGGAAGTGAGGGCAAATCCACTCTGCACTTTGGTACTGAACCAATGCCTCTCTTAAAGGGATCCCCGATATGGAAGTCAGAGTAATTGCCTTCAAATACTCTGGTACTGACCCCAGGCTTTCTTAAAGGCATCTCCTGTATGGAAGTTAGGGCAAATCCCTCAGCACTGATTCTGACCCCAGGCTTCTATTTAAGGGATCATTGGTATGCAAGTCAGGGCAAATCCATCCAGTGCTCTGGTTCTGATCCCAAGCTTTCGTAAAAGGGATCTCTGGTATGGACGTTAGGGTAAATCCCTCAGCACTCTGATTCTAACTCCAGGCTTCTATAAAAGGGATCTTTAGTATGGAAGGCAGGGCAAATCCACTCAGCGCTCTGGTTCTGACGCCAGGCCTCTCTTAAAGGGATCCCCGGTATGGAAGTTAGGACCATTCCACTCAGCGCTCTGGTTCTGACCCCAGGCCGATGGGATGATGTGGGATATCAGGGGTAGTTGTCCGGTGGCTCTGGCTGACAGGATGATGTGGGATATTAGGGGGAGTAGTCCGGTGGCTCTGGCTGGTGGGATGATGTGCAATATTAGGGGTAGTAGTCCGGTGACTCTGGCTGATGGGATGATGTGGGATTTTAGGGGTAGTAGTCCGGCGGCTGTGACGGAATGATGTGGGATATTAGTGGTAGTTGTCCGGTGGCTCTGGCTGACAGGATGATGTGGGATATTAGGGATAGTAGTCAGGTGGCTTTGACGGGATGATGTGGGATATTAGGGGTAGTAGTCCAGTGGCTCTGGCTGATGGGATGATGTGGGATATTAGGGGTAGTAGTCCGGTGGCTCGGTGACGGGATGATGTGGGATATTAGGGGTAGTAGTCCGGTAGCTCTGGCTGACGGGATGATGTGGGATATTACAGTGAATGTGGCTATGTGGAGTGGGCAGGGCTCTACACTCAGCTTTATATATATACTATTCCATGCAACAAGGCCTATAAATGACTTCCTATAAACTAAACTTCAAACAAAAATAAAGGAAGTATAAACCACAATTTCATAACACACAGTAAATTTGGTTAAAACCAACATTTATTTGGTCATATAGAATACATACTCATTGTATAAATCACAAAAAATAGAGATACACGGTGCACAATATAACCACTAACAAGGGTATCACAATAGACAAATTTAGGGAAGAATATAACTTCATATAGTATTACTATAGTGCACAGGATATATGTCTACAGAAAATATGTGTTAATAATAACATCATGCGATTTGTCTATGACACCTGTGCACCACTCATGAATATAGACGTAAATGATATTGTCCCCAGATACTGTGATCAATGTCTAGCATTAGTTCCCAAAAAAAGAAGAAAGAAACTGCCAGAAATATATGTTTAGTATGGGTTACAAGCTGAATGTTCTCAAAACAACTGCTTAAGGGCAAAAATGGACAGACTAAGAGATGATTGTCAAAAGAATATATATATATATATCTCTTTCTTAAAGTGCTATGTGCAAAGTGCAATAAGATATAAATATCACTTATATATGATTATGTGTAAATTACCTAGTGGCGGTATACAAATAAACAACCTCAAAGTTAACTAAATCATCTACAACCATAGTAAAGCATGTCTCTGTATGGAAAAGCCCATCATCACAGTAAAGGAACCAGCACATTAAGTAAACATGGCAGCTTAGTGTGAATACCTGACCTGTTAGTGGCAGCAGTTCCCCGACGTGCGTTTCGCGTGAGTTTCTTCAATAGGGGGGTAAGTATATATATACTAGCTGAAGAGCCCGGCGCTGCCCGGGCATAGTAACTAACTGTGGTTAGTTATAGCAAATTATAAATATCCTCCATCCCATAGTCCCATGCCCATGTACCCAGCATACATATCCACGATCCCATAGGCCCGTGCCCTTATACCCATCATACATATCCTCCATCCCATATTCGAGTGCCCATATACCCATCACACATCCTCCATCCCATAGTCCCATACACCCATCACACATCCTCCATCTCATAGTCTCATGCCCATATACCCATCATACATATCCGCCATCCCATAGTCCCGTGCCCATATACCCATCACACATCCTCCATCCCATAGTCCCGTGCCCATATACCCATCATACATATCCTCCATCCCATAGTCCAGTGCTCATATACCCATCACACATCCTCCATCCCATAGTCAACCATTATGACATCATAATGAGCGGCAGGGCTTGCAACCTATGATGACATCAGCGTCGCCATGGCAACCATTATGACATCATAATGAGGAGTGGGGCTTGATACACACACACTTTTTCCCCATTATGTAGATAGGGGCAAAATTGTTTGGTGAATTGGAACGCGCGGGGTTAAAATTTTGCCTCACAACATTGCCTAGGACGCTCTCGGGGTCCAGACGTGTGACTGTGCCAAATTTTGTGGCTGTAGCTGCGATGGTGCAGATGCCAATCCTGGACATACACACATACATACACACACTTGAGCTTTATATATTAGATATATATATAATCATTATAATTTGCTATAACTAACCGTAGTTAGTATGCCTGGGCAGCGCCAGGCTCTTCAGCTGGTATATATATATAGTCATTTTTTACATTTTAGCTCCTTTACGACTTTTGACAAATCCATATGTACAGGTCGCCTCTGCTCTCTGATCGGCACCCCCACGATGTCATCATGATGGGCCGATCATTGCCATGGTGAACTGACTCTGGGTCACTAAAGTTAGCAAACTTACCTACTCAGAGCATGGTGTAGCAAGTTTGTCTCTTAGTGAAGAGCTGACAGTTTGTGAAGCACAGCAAAGCTCCTACTTTGCTGTTTTACAAGCAAACAGACTGCAAAAAGTGAAAGTCCCACTAGTAAAGGTATAAAAGTAAAAATTGCACAAATATAAAAAAAATCACAAACTAATAATAACACACAATGGTGTGCTTGGTTTTAACTGTATTCTTTCATGAGTTATTTACAAGTTTATGACCACTTATAAAATGTGCTCAAAGTTCTGCCCATTGTGTTGGAATATCAATGCAACCCTCTTCTCCCATTCTTAACACATTGATAGCAACACCATAGAAGAAATGCTAGTCTAAGGATGTCAAATTCCCTTCATATGCTTCTTATGAAGCCACTCCTTCATTGTCCTGGTGGTGTGCTTGGGATAATTATCATGCTGAAAGACCCATCCATGTTTCATCTTCTATGCCCTTGCTGATGGAAGGAGGTTTGCACTCAAAATCTCACGATACATGGCCTCATTCATTCTTTCATGTACACGGATCAGTCGTCCTGGTCCCTTTGCAAAGAAACAGCCCCAAAGTATGATGTTGCCACCCACATGCTTCACAGTAGGTATGGTGTTCTTTGGATGCAAATCAGCATTCTGTCACCTTCAAAAACAGCAAGTTTTGTTTCTACCAAACAGTTATTACTTTGGTTTCATCAGACCATATGACATTCTCCCAATACTCTTCTGGATAATCCAAATGCTCTCTAGCAAACTTCAAACGTACCCGGACATGTACTGGCTTTAAGCAGGGGGACACATCTGGCACTGCAGGATCTGAGTTCCTGGCAGCGTAGTGTGTTACTGATGGTAGCCTTTGTTATGGTGGTCCCAGCTCTATGCAGGTCATTCACTAGGTCCCCCGCTGTGGTTCTGGGATTTTTGCTCACCGTTCTTGTAATCATTTTAACGCTGTGGGGTGAGATCTTGCATGGTGCCCCAGATCGAGGGAGATTATCAGTGGTCTTGTATGTCTTCCTTTTTCTTATTATTGCTCCCACAGTTGATTTCATCACAGCAAGCTGCTTGCTTATAGCAGATTCAGTCTTCCCAGCCTGGTGCAGGGCTACAATTTTGTTTCTGGTGTCCTTCGACAGCTCTTTGGTCTTCACCATAGTGGAGTTTGGAGTGTGACTGTTTGAGATTGTAGATATGTGTCTTTTACACTGATAACAAGTTCAAACAGGTGCCATTGTTACAGGTAATGAGTGGAGGACAGAGGATCCTCTTAAAGAAGAAACAGGTCCATGAGAGCCTGAAATCTTGCATGTTTTTAGGTGACTAAATACTTATTTTCCACCATAATTTGAAAAATAAATCTTACCAAATCAGACAAAGTGATTTTCGGGATTCGTTTTCCCATTTTGACTCTCATAGTTGTGGCTTACCTATGATGTCAATTACAGGCTTCTCTCGTCTTTTTAAGTGGGAGAACTTGCACAATTGGTGGCTCACCGAATATAATATATACAGTTGTGGCCAAAAGTATTGACACCCCTGCAATTCTGTCAGATAATACTCAGTTTCTTCCTGAAAATTATTGCAAGCACAAATTCTTTGGTATTATCTTCATTTAATTTGTCTTAAATGAAAAAACACAAAAGAGAATGAAGCAAAAAGCAAAACATTGACCATTTCACACAGAACTCCAAAAATGGGCCAGACAAAAGTATTGGCACCCTCAGCCTAATACTTGGTTGCACAATCTTTAGCCAAAATAACTGCGACCAACCGCTTCCGGTAGCCATCAATGAGTTTCTTACAATGCTCTGCTGGAATTTTAGACCATTCTCCTTTGGCAAACTGCTCCAGGTCCTGATATTTGAAGGGTGCCTTCTCCAAACTGCCATTTTTAGATCTCTCCACAGGTGTTCTATGGGATTCAGGTCTGGACTCATTGCTGGCCACCTTAGAAGTCTCCAGTGCTTTCTCTCAAACCATTTTCTAGTGCTTTTTGAAGTGTGTTTTGGGTCATTGTCCTGCTGGAAGACCCATGACCCCTGAGGGAGACCCAGCTTTCTCACACTGGGCCCTACATTATGCTGCAAAATTTGTTGGCAGTCTTCAGACTTCATAATGCCATGCACACGGTCAAGCAGTCCAGTGCCAGAGGCAGCAAAGCAACCCCAAAACATCAAGGAACCTCCGCCATGTTTGACTGTAGGGACTGTGTTCTTTTCTTTGAATGCCTTTTTTTCTCCTGTAAATTCTATGTTGATGCCTTTGCCCAAAAAGCTCTACTATTGTCTCATCTGACCAGAGAACATTCTTCCAAAATGTTTTAGGCTTTTTCAGGTAAGTTTTGGCAAACTCCAGCCTGGCTTTTTTATGTCTTGGGGTAAGAAGTGGGGTCTTCCTGGGTCTCCTACCATACAGTCCCTTTTCATTCAGACGCTGATGGATAGTACGGGTTGACACTGTTGTACCCTCGGAATGCAGGGCAGCTTGAACTTGTTTGGATGTTAGTCGAGGTTCTTTATCCAACATCCGCACAATCTTGCATTGAAATCTCTTGTCAATTTTCCTTTTCCGTCCATATCTAGGGAGGTTAGCTACAGTGCCATGGGCTTTAAACTTCTTGATGACACTGCGCACGGTAGACACAGGAACATTCTGGTCTTTGGAGAGGGACTTGTAGCCTTGAGATTGCTCATGCTTCCTCACAATTTGGTTTCTCAAGTCCTCAGACAGTTCTTTGGTCTTCTTTCTTTTCTCCATGCTCAATGTGGTGCACACAAGGACACAGGACAGAGGTTGTGTCAACTTTAATCCATGTCAACTGGCTGCAAGTGTGATTTAGTTATTGCCGACACCTGTTAGGTGCCACAGGTAAGTTACAGGTGCTGTTAATTACACAAATTAGAGAAGCATCACATGATTTTTCGAACAGTGTCAATAATTTTGTCCACCCTCTTTTTTATGCTTGGTGTGGAATTATATCCAATTTGGCTTTAGGACAATTCTTTTTGTGTTTTTTCATTTAAGACAAATTAAATGAATATAATAATACCCAAGAATTTGTGTTCGCAATCATTTTCAGGAAGAAACTGAGTATTATCTGACAGAATTGCAGGGGTGTCAATACTTTTGGCCACAACTGTACAGTCACTCTAAGGCAATACCCGCATGCTTATTAGCTGTGTAACAGGCACCAAATATGCGGGGCAGGGATTCAAGTTTCAAATTCGAGCTCCGGCTAATGCACCCCAAGTGCCGAGCATATGAGAGCACCCACATACTCGAATGATATCCGATTATCACTGAGCACGTTTGCTCTTCCCTAGTAATGAGGCTAGCCCATCACAGTAGTGCCACTACCAAAATGGCTAAGGCATTATAGTAACTGGCAGGCCATCCCCGCTTAATTATTGGCTGTGTAAAAGCCCCCAAACAAGCGGGGCAGAGATTCGAACTTTGAATCCGAGCACCAGCCAGTGAGCAAAGAGTGCCAAGCATATCCGAGCAAGCAGATACTCACGTGATATCCAAGTATTACCGAGCACATTTGCTCATCTCTATTATTAATCTCAAAATATGGCAACACAAACCAAAGTTTAGTAAAAGTTTTTTTTAAGTAGTAAAAAACACAACATAAAATTGATATTCGCTCATTTTTACCATACAATGGATGCCATTCAAAGCTAAACAGTTATCCAAAGGCAGAATCGCTCTTCTTTGCCATTGCGGTCTACAAACATTTTTTCCAATTTTTAATAAATTATATGATAAAAGAATAGAAAAAATAAAAAATTAGTACCACACCACAAAAAATGACAAGAAAACACCTTTATATTGCAATGCAGGAGGAAATAAAAAATAATTATGGCTTTAAGAAGGTTAAATGAAAAAGTAAAGGTGAAAACCAAAAATTGGCTGTGGCCTGAAGCGGTTATATCTTGTAGAATAAATTACAAATTAATAGAAAAAAAACATTTTCATTGTATGTTTTAGGGATTGTAGTATTAGACTAAGGACCTTCATTTCTCCTGTAAAAGCTGTCTACCAAGGTGACTCGCTTCTACAATAATATTCTTTCCTTACTCTGCAGTTCTGCCTGCCTTTGATTCCTGCTTTCAGCCCTTTGCATGGTTAACAATTTGTTTTCTTTGATTCTCTTTGCATGGAACTCAATAAATGCCCTTCTAATATTCCATCTTCGCTCCAATACTTCTGTTTGTTGTCCTGTTTAGTGCTGACCTGAATTTTCATGTTTTGCCATTTTCATAGATTTTAGATGGATAAGGTCATTTTCTAATGTTTTTGTTTTCTTAAATTAGATTTGTCTTCACAAGCCTATATTAAAGGGAAACACAATTTCCTTTTAATATAGGCATTTAAAGGGAACCACCACTGGGTGACACTCTATGTCTCCAAATTCAGTGATCTCCACAGTGATGATGGCATGTAGCATGCACAGCACTAGACTGCTAAGAGCAGTTATTAGCTGCATGTCTATAGATGGCATGTAAACACCACTGTTTTGTACACCAAAATCAAGATGTTAAAGCTTTTTATTTCCTTTGCAATTTACTCAATTTAGTCTCATTTTTTTCAATACTTGAAAGCACCCTTATTTCTATGTCGCATAGTGCCCCTATAACAGTACCAGTAATAACTAGTGATGAGTGAGCAGGTACTCGCCCGATTATCACTGTACTCGCTGTACTCGGCGAGTGCCGTGCATTTTTGGTATTATTCAGAAGGAGCTTGGGTCCTTGCCCTGCAGGTTTGACGCTCTTTAACATGCAGCAATTGTCTGCCACGCACTATAATGCCGCAGCCATCTTTGTTGTGGTATTACAGTGATTGGCTGGCCGCACCGCGTCATCTGGTCTATAAGAGACCTGCCGCCGCCCTGCTCATCACAGTCACGTCCAGAATCAGACAGTGAAGGGAGAGCTGTTGCTGAGATAGGGTTAGATTTGGGGGTTTATACACTCACTGGCCACTTTATTAGGTACACCTGTCCAACTGTGTGTTAAGACTTAATTTCTAATCAGCCAATCACATGGCGGCAACTCAGTGCATTTAGGCATGTAGACATGGTCAAGACAATCTCCTGCAGTTCAAACCGAGCATCAGTATGGGGAAGAAAGGTGATTTGAGTGCCTTTGAACGTGGCAAGATTGTTGGTGCCAGAAGGGCTGGTCTGAGTATTTCAGAAACTGCTGATCTACTGGGATTTTCACGCACAACCATCTCTAGGGTTTACAGAGAATGGTCCGAAAAAGAAAAAAAATCCAGTGAGCGGCAGTTCTGTGGCCGGAAATGCCTTGTTGATGCCAGAGGTCAGAGGAGAATGGGCATACTGGTTCGAGCTGATAGAAAGGCAACAGTGACTCAAATTGCCACCCGTTACAACCAAGGTAGGCAGAAGAGCATCTCTGAACGCACAGTGCGTCGAACTTTGAGGCAGATGGGCTACAGCAGCAGAAGACCACACTGGGTACCACTCCTCTCAGCTAAGAACAGGCATCTGATGGCTACTTTCAGCAGGATAATGCGCCATGTCATAAAGCTCGAATCATCTCAGATTGGTTTCTTGAACATGACAATGAGTTCACTGTACTCAAATGGCCTCCTCAGTCACCAGATCTCAATCCAATAGAGCATCTTTGGCATGTGGTGGAACGGGAGATTCGCATCAGGGATGTGCAGCCGACAAATCTGCGCCAACTGTGTGATGCCATCATGTCAATATGGTCCAAAATCTCTGAGGAATGCTTCCAGCACCTTGTTGAATCTCTGCCACGAAGAATTGAGGCAGTTCTGAAGGCAAAAGGGGGTCCAACCCGTTACTAGCATGGTGTACCTAATAAAGTGGCCAGTGAGTGTAAGTTAGTGTGGGTATACCAACATAGAATCCACAAATCCAGCTAAACCAACAGTCCTTCTAAGGATTAATTACAGGGTATATAGCTTGCACTTCTAGGTAGGTAGGGGAGTGTGTGTGGCTATATACATATCAGTGCAAGGCATGCAGTCACTGTATGTGGGCATATAGATATCAATGCATTCATCAAGAGGGTCCATTCCATTACTGTCTGCTGCTGCTACCTATTACAATTATTGACTGTATATACCTAACCCCAGGTATCAGTGGCTAGGAATAATTTTTTGTTGAATCTTAATCATGATTATTTTATTCCAAAGCAATCCAGAACCCCTTTTTTGCTTCATTTGCTTGTTGACAGTACAGACTACAGCCAGATCCTTTTCATAGTACAGCGTGAAAATCCAGCAATTTTAAATGGGTTTGCCCATCCCAGGCATCACATCTGAGTGTGCAGAAAAATCTGCCATTTTTTGTGGTACTGTAGAATTTTTTTGGAGTGTCTTATTCATTTTTTTTACGCTATTTTGCTGCCAAAGAAATATATAGCTACAGGGCAGATATTTTACTATGGGTTTTGTCCACCACATGAATCGCATATCATTGCGCTCAGAATTTTGCCATTTCAGGCCTCCATACAATTTTTTTTGTTGTGTCATAGCCTGCTTATTGACACAATTTTGCTAGCAAAAAATTACAGGCCACATATTGAACAGTGTGGTATCTCCGTCAGATACCTGAATTATCTTTGGGTAAAAAATTGTGGCATTTCAGGCCTCCATTCCACTGTATTTGCTGTCTGTTACCCTAGTTCTATACACTATTTTGGGGTAAAATATAAAAAAATACAGGCCACATATTGAACAGTGTGGTATCTCCGTCAGATGCCTTATCTATCTGTGGACTTCAAATTGTTGCATTTCAGACCTCCATTCCACTGTAGTTTCTGTCTGTTACACTAGTTCTATACACTTTTTGGGTGTTTTGGGGTAAAAAATAAAAAAATACAGGCCACATACTGAACAGTGTGTTATCTACGTAAGACGTCTGATCTTTCTGTGGGATACAAATTGTGGCATTTCAGGCCTCTATTCCACTGTATTTGCTGTCCGTTACCCTAGTTCTATACACTATATTGGGGTAAAAATAAAACATACATGCCACATATTGAACAGTGTGGTATCTCCGACAGACGTCTGATCTATCTGTGGGCTACAAATTGTTGCATTTCAGGACTCCATTCCACTTTATTTGCTGTGTCTTACCCTAGTTATTGACACCAGTTTGATAACAAAAAATACATTTTTAGCTACATTCCAGATATTTTAAAGTGTGGTTTTCCAGCACAAGGATCACATTCAAGTTTGCTCCCAATTCAGCCATTTGTAATGAACATGGAAAATTTTGTAGTCCATTTAAAATGGGCAAGGCACGTGGCAAGGGATGGGAAAGTGGATGTGATAGTGATGATGATGGTGAATGCAGAGGCCGAAGCTGTGGGCAAGCTGAAATTGTGCTACCACAAACACTGACATCTTCTCACTTGACCTTCCTGTCCGAATTCAAAGGGTACCACAGAACAGCTCTACTGAAACCCGAGCAGTGTCAAAAGGTTGTTAATTGGATAGTCGATAATGCTTCCAGTCACTTTTTCACCACGAACAGCACCCTGTCTTCCACACGGTCAAGTCAGCCGTGATTCTGGACTGCATATTTCTTACCCCAATCCTCCTTCCTCCTGCCGTGCCGAGTGCCTGGAGACAGCCAATCCCACACTTGGACACTACGAAGAGCTGTTCACTTTTCCATTTATAGATTTTGGCCTCTAGCCCGGTCCACTTGAAGCGGGGCAAGATGAGATTGTATGCAGTTATGTCCAAATATTTGAGCAGCCACGTTAACATGAAGGTGACGGTGGGAATGTATCACAAGAGGTGGACGATGATGAGACACAATTGCCAGAAAGTCAGGAGGAGGACCAGGGTGCGGAAGTGGAAGTTGAAGTGGTGGATGTTATAGTAACTGACCCAACCTGGTAGGAGGACATGCAGATTGAGGACAGCAGCACACAGGGTGAGGGAGGCATGGCAACCCAACAGGCAGGAAGAAGCAGTGTGGTGGCTGCAGACAGAAGGCGGGCAACCTTTCCCCGTAACACCAACATGACGGAAGTTGCCAGTCCAACTGTTAGGTCTTCTCAAGTCTGGTTATTTTTTAAAGACTCTGACGATAACCTCAAACAGGCCATTTGCAACACCTATCATGCCAGCATCAGCAGGGGTAGCAAAACTACGAGCCTGACCACCACCAGCATGATCAGGCACATGGCCGGAGATGCACCCGACTCTGTGGGCTGAACACTAAACTCCAGAAACAGTTTCTGTGGGTGAAAACACTGCTGCTTCTTCCACTCTTGTGCATGCAAGCCAATCCCCTGTCCACGTTGCATGCGAAGATGCCTCCTGCCCTGCATCTTTTGTTGCCCACACTCAACTACCATCATCATGAATCACGTCCACGTCCTTGTCACAGAGCAGCTTTCAGTTGTCCATACCCCGGTCATTGGAACGCAAGCATAAATACGTAGCCAATGTCCCACAGGTGACAGTACTAAATTCACACATTTCTCATCTGCTTACGTTCGAAATGTTGCCTTTTAGGTTCATGGATAAGGAAGCTTTCAGCTTTCAAGGTACTCAGTCCCCAGCTGCCACTATTTCCCCAGTGTGCCATCCTGGCATTACACAAGCACATATTCCACAACATTACCCCTGCCCTGAACAATGCTGTTACTAGGAAAGTTCACCTAACCACGGACAAATGGACAAGTTCTTGTGAGCAGGGATGCTGCATCTCGATGACTGCATACTGAGTTAACATAGTGGATGCTGGGACCTAGAGGGACCTTGGGATGGAAGACATCCTCCCGACGCAGAGGATTGCAGGCCCTATGTCAATCAGAGTTGCGCCCACAGTCTACAGCTACTGCACCTCATCCTCCTCCTACTCCTCTTCAGCCTCCATCTCTGAAATGACCACATCAGTCATAAGCTTGAAACACTGCAGCACTGCCTCAGAAAAGTGTTAACAGGATGTACCGAAGCTAATATGCTTAGGTGACAAAACTGCACAATGCTGATGAGTTGTGGACAGCTCTGAAAGAGCAGGCAGATGTGTGGCTGATACCGCTGAACCTACAGCCAGGCACCAGGCATGGCCGTGTGTGACAATGGTCAGAATCTGGTGGCGGCTCTGAGGCGAGGCGAGCTCATACACGTACCATGCCTGGCCCATGTGCTTAACCTCTTTGTTCAACGGTTTCTCAAAAGCTACCCGGAGCTGCAGGATCTGCTTGTCAAAGTACGCCACCTGTGTGTGCCCATTTTAGAAAGTCAGCTCCAGCTTGCCGTGCTTCAGCAGTGTTTGCAGATTCTGGCTCACCAAATGGTGTGTGATGTCCCCACGCATTGGAACTCAGCACATCACATGTGGAAAGGATATGTGAACAGAAGAGGGCAGTTGTTGACTACCAGCATCAACAAGGCCATCGATATTCAGTTCAGACTCCACACATAAGACCTCTGGAGCGGACATGAATGTCAGACATATAAACCATCCTACAAAACTTTTGAGGAGTCACCAAGATGGTGAGTGGCGATGACTGTGTCACCATCCCGCTTGTCTGTCTACTGAAATGCACTCTGCTCACAATCAAAGAGGTGGCGTTGCAGGCTTAGCATGATGAGATGGAGCAAGGAAGCATGCAGGGTGACTACACAAGAGCCCAGCCTCATGATATCCCAATGTCGATTGGTTGACAATGAGGAAGAGGAGGAGGAGGAACAGGAGTTAATTTCATGGGCTATAGACTGTACTACAAGCTCAACTGTCATACCATCTGTTCAGCATGGATGACCTGAGGACAGGCAGGAGGAGGAGGAGGAGAGCATGGTTAGTCATTCTCTTGGTGAGGTCACGGAAGTCTTGCCTGTTAGCAGTCTGCCATGCATGGCTGACTTTATGTTTTGCTGTCTTTCCCGTGACCCTCATATTCTCAAAATTTTGGATGACAGTCATTACTGGACCCTCTCTATAAGGAGAGCTTTCAATCTCTTCTTCCAGATGCAAACAGGTGTACAAAAATGTTGCAGTACCAGAAGGTCTTTGTTGCGGAATTATTAAAAAAAATTCCTTCTGAAAAACGCTGGTGGCAGAGGTCACTGTTTGTTGGACAACCAAGGAGTACAAGCGAGAGATACACAACTCCAGTCCAGCAGAGGCAGGGGAAAACTGGCAAAGTTCTTGAGAGTTTTCTCAGACCCTCCCATCGCAATGGCCCTGAGGTGCCGAGTACTCAAGGAGTGCAAAGTTTTGGAAGATGGTGAGGAAGTAGCTTGCTGACTGTACCAACATCCTCCAAGATTTCTCTGTGCCTTTTAATTATTGGGTCTCAAAGCTGGAAGCGTGGCATGAACTTGCTCTCTATGCCTTGGAGGTCCTGGACTGTCCTGCCGCTAGCATTTTGTCAGAGCGCGTCTTTAGTGCCGCTGGTGGAATTATAACAAATAAGCGCATCTGCCTGTCAACTGAACATGCTGACAGGCTGACTCTTATAAAAATGAACAAGGGCTGGATTGTGCCAGACTTCTGTACACCACCGCATGATAAGAGTGAAACCTAAAGTCAAATCCAGTGTGTTATGATTGAGTCACTGTAGGAGGCAAAAACAGAAATGCTAGCTAAGTCCAGAAAACCAGAGAAGTTGGCAGCTATCGGATTGCAGACCCCTGAACCTATCAACACAACTAGCAGTAGCTGTGGGGGGTTCCTACGATGCCCTAGACCCCTCGATCACAGCCGGAGAATTAAATAGGCCTAAAGAAAGAAAGGGGAAATCTAAACTGCCCCAGAGCAGACCCCAAAGCAAAAGTCAGCCCCAACATATAATGACGGTGAAGCAAGATGAAAATACTAACACAGACAGAAAGATAGACTGAGCAAAGAGGGGCCCAAGCTAACTAAACAGAAAAGGACAGGAAGGCTGCTGTCTGCAATCCGTGAAAAACCCTATGAAAATAAGAGCCAACAGACTGACAGTGAAAAAGGCCCTGAAGACGCTAGGCTTCAAAAAAGGTATGTCAGTACTCAGGAATATACTGAAGACAGAGCTACAGGCAAAAGGAGATTCAGCTCACCCCAGCAGGGAATGGCAGAATACTGAAAAGCAAGGAAAACAAAAAACAAAACAAAAAGCTAACAGGCAAAACAGAAACTTAGCTTTAGAGGAGCAGGAATCAGACTGGTGTCCTAGAAGTCCACAGAGAAATCACCCGCAGGGCAGAAGGGCATCGGCAGCCTTATATCCAGTCTGTGACTCCACTCAGCCAGTCATCCTCATTAGACTCTGGTGCCTGATAATCAGGCTCATTACCTTCCTTTACCAGAATAGGGATTTCACCAAACCCCAGTGACGAACGGGAAAATGAACTCACAACAGTACCTCCCCCTTGAGGAGGGGTCACCGAACCCTCAACCATGCCACCAGGGCGATCAGGGTGAGCCCGATGAAATGCACGCACAAATCTTTTGGCATGAATATCAGAGGCAGAGACCCAGGAATTATCCTCCTGACCATAACCCTTCCACTTAACCAAATACTGGAGTCTCCGTCTAGCCTATTGGTCTGAGGGTGAAAAGCAGAGGAGAAGGACAACTGAATTCCCAGCTTGGAACAGAAAGTCTTCCAAAATCTAGACACAAACTGAACTCCTCTGTCAGATACAATGTTCTCAGGAATCCCGTGTAAGCGAACCACCTTTGACATACAGGGAATTCTCCCTCAAGATCCGGAACACAGTCCGAATATGTTCCACATGAGAATCCCAATCCTTGGAGATGATCAAAATATCATCCAGATAGATAATCAAAAATTTATCGACAAAGTCTCGGAAAATATCGATCATGAAGCACTGGAAGACAGAAGGGACATTAGTGAGCCCAAAAGGCATCACCAGGTACTCAAAATGTCCCTCCGGAGTATTAAACGGCGTCTTCCATTCATCCCCCTGCTTAATGCGGATAAGATTATACGCCCCCCTGAGGTCAAGCTTGGTAAACCAGCAAGCACCTCTAACTCTAGAGAATAGATCCGAAATCATGGGTAACGGATACTGATATTTAACAGTAATTTTATTGAGGGCACGATAATCAATACAAGGCCTTAAAGAACCATCCTTTTTGGCCACAAAAAAAAAACGGCACCTAAGGGTGAAGAGGATGGTCTAATATGACACTTCTCCAGCGCCTCCTTAATATAGGACCGCATAGCCTCGTGCTCGGGTACAGATAAATTGAAGAGCCGACCCTTGGGAAATTTACACCCCGGGCTTAGTTCAATTGCACAGTCATAACTCCTATGAGGAGGCAAGGACGCAGACTCATTCTCACTAAATACATCATAAAAGTCCGCCAAATAGTCAGGAACATCATGCGACTGAGGAGAGGTGGAAAAAACCGGAGCCTCACTAAAGGCACACTGACAACCCCAACTCACCACAGACACAGATTTCCAATCGAAAACTGGATTATGAATTTGCAACCAGGGAAACCCCAGAACAACGGCATCATGCAGACCATGCAATACCAAAAATCTGCAATTTTCTTGATGGTCTGGGGCGACCCGCATGACCACCTGGGTCCAAAACTGAGGTTTATTTTTAGCCAAAGGAGTAGCATCAATCCCCCTCAAAGGGATAGGCGTCTGCAGAGGTGTCATCAGAAATCCACAACGTTTAGCAAAATCCAAGTCCATTAGGTTTAGCGTTGCTCCCGAATCCACAAAAGCCTTGGCGGAAAATGTGGACAGGGAGCAGATCAGAGTAATTGCCAGAAGAAACTTAGGTTGAACACCACCAACAGAAAACGTGTGTGCAAAGCGTTTCTCTCATTTAGGACAAACAGAAATAATATGCGAGGCATCTCCACAGAAAAAACACAGCTTATTACGCCTTCTGAACTCCTGACGTTGCGCCTTAGACAAAACTCTATCACATTGCATAGGTTCAGACGTCTGTTCAACCGGTGGCAACACCTCTCGTGCAATCCTGCGTTCATGTAAACGCCGATCAACCTGAATGGCTAATGACATAGAATCGTCCAGACCAGAGGGAACAGGAAATCCCACCATAGTATCTTTTACGGCTTCTGACAAACCCTTCCGAAAGAGAGCAGCCAAGGCATTATCATTCCAGGTAGTAAGGACCGCCCACTTTCGGAACTTTTGACAGTACAACTCTGCAGAATCTCGACCCTGGTTCAATGCCAACAGGGTCTTTTCAGCCTGATCAATAGCATTAGGTACGTCATACAACAACCCCAAAGCTTGAAAGAATGCGATCACATTAGTCAGAATAGGATCATCTGGTTTCATAGAAAACGCCCAATCCTGGGGATCGCCACGCAGCAAAGAGATGACAATTTTAACCCGTTGCACGGAGCTCCCTAACGAGTTAGGCTTCAAGGCAAAAAATAATTTACAATTATTTTTGAAACTCAAAAATTTAGATCGATCCCCAAAAAATACATCAGGTGTAGGAATCTTTGGTTCAACAGCATGCGAACGAGCAAGGTAGGCGGAAATTTCCCGCACTTCCGCAGCGAGCTGCTCCACACGATCAGACAATTGCTTTATCTCCATTGAGAGAGAAAAAAAATTCCCCCTACGGCCTCAGAGATATAGAGGAAAGAATATACACACACCTTTTTTTTTTTTTTTTTTTTAAACACAATTCTTTCCTGCTATTGAGTACCCTAGGATCTGCGGTATGGCGGGTGATTCTGTTATGATTGAGTCACCGTAGGAGGCAAAAACAGAAATGCTAGCTAAGTCCAGAAAACCAGAGAAGTTGGCAGCTATCGGATTGCAGACCCCTGAACCTATCAACACAACTAGCAGTAGCCGTGGGGGGTTCCTACGATGCCCTAGACCCCTCGATCACAGCCGGAGAATTAAATAGGCCTAAAGAAAGAAAGGGGAAATCTAAACTGCCCCAGAGCAGACCCCAAAGCAAAAGTCAGCCCCAACATATAATGACGGTGAAGCAAGATGAAAATACTAACACAGACAGAAAGATAGACTGAGCAAAGAGGGGCCCAAGCTAACTAAATAGAAAAGGACAGGAAGGCTGCTGTCTGCAATCCGTGAAAAACCCTATGAAAATAAGAGCCAACAGACTGACAGTGAAAAAGGCCCTGAAGACGCTAGGCTTCAAAAAAGCTATGTCAGTACTCAGGAATATACTGAAGACAGAGCTACAGGCAAAAGGAGATTCAGCTCACCCCAGCAGGGAATGGCAGAATACTGAAAAGCAAGGAAAACAAAAAACAAAACAAAAAGCTAACAGGCAAAACAGAAACTTAGCTTTAGAGGAGCAGGAATCAGACTGGTGTCCTTGAAGTCCACAGAGAAATCACCCGCAGGGCAGAAGGGCGTTGGCAGCCTTATAGCCAGTCTGTGACTCCACTCAGCCAGTCATCCTCATTAGACTCAGGTGCCTGATAATCAGGCTCATTACCTTCCTTTACCAGAATAGGGAGTTCACCAGACCCCAGTGACGAAGGGGAAAATGAACTCACAACACCAGTGTCTTTTTTTGTGAGGTATATTCCTCTTCACACCCACACATGGTTATAAAGCTTCATAATTTTAGCTATTTGCTGTTATCCTCTTCCTTCTCCTCATCCTTAACACCCACCACCACTAGATCACCATGGTGACTGTGGTCGGTGATGCAACAGCTACTAGAAATTTTTGCAAGGGTGTTTATAATGCCCATAACAAATATTTTAACAAATATGTTGATGTGTACACCCCAGGGGGAAATGTTTGTCATCTCATACACTTAGTGTATGGGCATTGCAAGTATAGGAGACCCGCTTCTTTAAACTTGGAAAAAAGTTTTAGTAGGCCATCCTCCATTTCTCTTCTGACACCACCACTATATCACCAAGGTAATCATGGTCCGTGATGCAACAGCTACTATAGTTTTTTGCAAGGGTGTTTATGATGGCCATAAAAAATATTTACACAGTAGGTTGATTTGTACCCCCCAGGGGGAAATGTTTGTCAGTCCATACACTTAGTGAATGGACATTACAAGTATAGGAGACCTGCTCCTTTAAATTGGGAAAACATTTTTCTGAGGCCATCCTCCACGTCTCTTCCGACACCACCACTAGATCACCAGCGTGAACGTGTTCCGTGATGCAACAGCCAAGTAATTTTTATCAAGGATGTTTATGGTGCCTGTTCCAAAAATGTTTCCACTCTATGTTGAGGTGTCACCCCCAACAGGAAAATGTCTTTCAGCTTATACACTTATTGTATAGGCATTACAAGTATAGGAGACCCGCTCCTGTAAACTGGGAAATAAGTTTTAGTAGACCATCCCCCACGTCTCTTCTGACACCACGACTAGATCACCAGGCTAATTGTGGTCCGTGATGCAACAGCCACTATAGTTTTTTGCAAGGGTGTTTATGATGGCCGTAAAATATTTGCACAGTAGGTTGATGTGTACCTCCCATGGGAAAAATTTTTTCAGCCCATACACTTAGTGAATGGGCATTACAAGTATAGGAAATCTGCTTCTTTAAACTGGGAAAACATTTTTCAGAGAACATCCTCCACATTTCTTCCTTGAGGGATTGGAATGTGTCAAATTTTGGGCAGACCTTGTATTCACTTCATGGGCAAACTTAAGGTGACTTAAAAAAATCAGATGTGTTCAAAGGCTTATTGGGGTGCGTGTAACTTTGGTGCAGGGCAAGCCTTGCAATCAATGCATAAGCAAACCGTATGGGAGTACCAAATGAATAATGTGAACTTGGTTTTCCTGTGGCCATCCAGTACGTGTCTTCAAAGGCTTATTGGGGTTCCTGTAACCTTGGCAGCCCTTGTATTTAATGCATAAGCAAACAGTATGGGAGTACCAAATAAATACTTGGAACTTTGGTTGCATGTGGTCATCCATGACGTCTGTTCAATGGGTTGTTGGGGTGTGTCCAAATTTTGGGCAGCCCTGCCACTCACTGCATACGCAATAATAGTATAAGGGAACAACAAAGCATAGCCGGCTGATGGCTCTCTAAGAATACTGAGGGCGGACTGCTGGTCCTATAAAAATAGACTTTGTGACTTTCAGAGTCCCTCCTTCATAAATGAAACAGGGTGTGTCTGATGATGTGTCACACACCACATGGCCAAATAAGATTATAAACTGTTAAAGTGACATTTCCCAATGAATGCATTTATCTTGGTTGAAAGCAATGATAAAGTTGAAAAATGCATCAAAAACGTTACGTTTGAACATAGCCATATTTCCCAGGAAAATCCATTTTGGTTTCGTTTTTATATGTTTTATTGTGCACCTGTAAAAATGGCGCAAGACTCGGACAACATTGTTCACAGCTGTGACCTGGGAGTCAGAAATGCTTCCAGGGGTCTTCATCATAATGTTCCCATGTTATTTGAACACTGTTTCCATTCCAAGGACCCCTGGGCTGGGGGGGTCGCAGTAAAAATACTCAGTTTTCCCACAGACTTACATTGGGCTCATTGCTCGGGTCGAGCACCCGAGCATTCCAATTTGCTTGACCCGAGCAACAAGCACCTGAGCATTTTAGTGCTCGCTCATTACTAGTAATAACCGCAGTGTGTAGTTCTTTAATAAAAGTTCCTTTGCCCCGTTCCAACCCTTATGAAATTTAAAAAGAAAAAAAAACCAAAAGACAGTGATCTGTTCCCTTATCTAATGCTCAGACAAGTTTTTACTGCAAGCGACCTGGTTTTTTTTCAGTTCCCTATTCAGATGTAGCCTGGTTTGGCACATGGAGAGGTAGGGCATTAGTAATAGGGACCATCCATATTTTGGCACACCTTGCCTTGGTTGGATGATGCTTTGATCAAACAAACGCTGACAAAATACTTTACATTTTTAACATTTACAGCAATAGTAGAGTTCATGTATTCATTAATAGCAGTTTGGTGACACATAGTATATACTTATGAAATTTATAGTCTCACTGATTGTAAAGGAAGGAATAAACTTATATGATGATGATGAAATCATCTCTCCTCGAGACATACAGTAGATGCCACCTTGCCATTGTTGAAGGTTTAGTTGTAAAAAGATCATTAAGTTGTTAGGCTGTAATGTGTAGCTAGAGAATGGAGTTGTTCAAGATATATAGATGGTAAAGTAGATTTGATCCAAGCCTAAATTGACATGCTACGTATGTTAAATTTGCTGATCTTCTCCTTAGAATATGGACAAATAACAATGATGATAATATAAAAAGCAGCAGATTTTACATCTATAAATTCTCCTTTATACAGTATATACAACAAAAGGTTGAATATCCAGCAGATAGTTTATGTTAATGACTTTCAGAGAACATAACACTTTGAATATTTCATTTTTAAATTTTTTAAAACATCACACCACACTCAAAAAGCTTGTCAACCCCTACCTTACTATATAAAAAAGTGATGTGTCAAATTCTAGCATGGGTCTGATTGAGGAATCCTAATCAAAGCATCAAGTTTTTATGCTGCATATTAATAATAACAGCAGAACGTGAAAATGCCTTGTGGGCTATACACATAATGGTTCAGCTTGACCTTCAATGTTAATAGGTCTAAAGTCATGTTTAGATTGGTCACTGGTGGATAATGATAACTTATTTCTATAGTGAAACTGTAATGTTTTACAAAGAGAACATGAATGAAAAGACACGGATAAAGTTACATTATAATTATGAGCTAACAATAGTAAGAATAAAATTTTCTTGAAGGAAAATATGCTGTGACAGAAAATAATTTCAGGTATTGGAGGAGCTAAGTAAAGACAAACCTCAACATGGAAATCAGGCAGGAAAGCAAAAGGTCATGCTATTTCCCATACAGAGGGAACTATCAGCTGAACCATAAATTATGACAATAATGATGATGATTCTTTGATGGAAAGACTGGGAAACCAGACGTGTACGGTGAGGAAGATATGGCATCAGAGGAGCAGGGTGTTCGTTTTGATGATGCACAGCACAGACAATGTGTGGCTAAAATATTCTCTGATGCAAAATCTGCCTGTTCTGTGGTCACATCTGGAGAAGGTGATAGGACATGTGAGTCTGAATAGCACTCAAAAGGTTTGTTGGGAGTGAATGTGAGTCATACTTCCAGAAACCTCGTGTATGGGAGTTCTTTGGCATGTGGCCACCAACCAATTTTTTGGTAGTCTGAAATCTTTGCAAGAGGAAAAAAAAATGTGGACATCTAGTTTCACATATACTAGGAACTAAAACCCTTCATTAGCATATAAACTGACATCAGCTGCTCATTTGGGTAAAGGAAGGCAGTCAGCATGCAGATAAAGACTCAACCTGTTGTCGTCATACTCATCTTTTTGTTAGCTGTGCCAAGCCCTCATGTAGTGTCTGGTTGGTGACACCATCATCATCATAATCATCAATGTCATCAATCACTACTGCTTGACATACTTCAATTACTTATCCTTTTTTTCTGTTGCACTAGCAAACATTCTGTAACGAATGGAAGCCGTGGCACAGATGGTGAAGTTCACATTCACTTTTTATTTTTAGAGTGGAACCTCGGGACCGCGGTCCGGGGGGCTCCGAAGGGGGTGTAACTACTGAGCCCCAGGTATCCGTAGAAAAGTCCCTCGAACAGGACCAGAATGGAATACCTGGGGGACAAAGATGGAACCTCCAGTTAGACCCCGAACACATGGCAGCTGTCCAGCGGGACATATGGGTAAAAGGTATAACAGATCCAGTGGTGTAGACCGGCAGGCACTGCATATCCATGGTGGAGCTGACACTGGTGAGGTCAGGTTCCGGATAGATGATAGGAAGCCGGCTCCAGTAAACTTGATGTAGTCCCTGGGTTCGGATGACAATTGGCGGAACGGGATGGCGCTTGAATAGATGGATACTGATGTTGCCTGAGATAGTTGAACTGGTCACTGATACTCTGTGGAGACAAACAGTATGAGCAAGTGCAAACGGATTGCTAACACAGCGCAGACAGAACTGAGACTAAACTGGATGTAGTAAGGGTAGGTACTTGTTGCTCTGGCACTCTCCCTATGGAGGAGAGGCCAGAAATAGTAATCAGTGCGCTGCCATTGGTAATTGCTATTTTCAAAAAATGCATGCTGTCCCTTTAAGAGACCAGAGGGAAGCGTGCTTGCATCCTAAGCACTCCCCCTAAAGGCCTGCTGGCAGCACACCAGGAAGTGGGGGAGGGAGAAACAACAACAGGATGCTGAGAGACAGAGCACGAGGATCCAGGCAAGGACTTCGCTGAGGCACAGGGGCAGCATGGAAAGCAGGACCAGGTGAGGGACCAGAACTGGTGGCAGCACCAGAACCGAGACCAGGTGTAACACATGTATTCATGATTGTGAGTAGTGACAGACTATATAATGTAGCAGCCAAAGAAGAGCATTGGTACTTTGAGATCCAACATAGGCAATTGATGAAGATTGCACATCACTTACTGAAGCCCTTCCAAATGGTGTGACCAAATTTGTCAGTAGGGACAAGAGTCGAATCAATGGTGTCATTCCCCTCATTCATTTGCTGGCAAAAACTCTCATCAAATTTCAAGAGAGGATGAAGGAAGAACAGCAGCTTTCACATTTTCATCTCGACCTTGTGTCTGTTGTGGACCCATGAAGTCCATGTTACATGCAGAAGAGTTTAGAGGCTTGGAAGGGGAGCAGAAAGCTGAGCAGCAGCAGGTGGATGTGGAGGGTTTAATAGAATTGGCACAAGCTACTGACAATGCTGACAGAAAAAAATGACAAAGGTGGTGCTGACCATATCAGTCAACTGTTGCTTTGGCGTAATCTAAATAAAGCAATAGGGCCATTGGTTGCATTTGGCATCATCTCATGCTGAATGCTGGAATGCTTATGGAATGACAGCTGTATTGTTAAAATCAAGCAAATGGAGAGCCATGGTATAAATATATGCTTAAAGACCCTTGATATAAAAGAAAATTATGGGGAAACCAAGTGCAATAGGGTCTTATCCCAGGAAAGAAAATCAAGGTGAAGGAGAGGCAACTGCTCACCTTAAGTTGTTGTTTGGCCCACATCTAAAGAATGAAGAATATCAGCAGATCAGCTGCTGCAGCACCCTTGAGACAGGAAATCCTGTCCTTTAGAACAAACAGGAGAATAGGGGTGGTAGTGTGAGCAGGGTTCGGGATGCAGTGACAGACAGGAGGCATAGCAAGGGTTAACAATCTTAACAGTTTTAATTAAACAGGGGGTTAACTCCTCTCAGGGAGATGAATGGTTAAGGCTACTTTCACACTTGCGTTTTTTTGCGCTGCGCACCGTGCGCAGTGCAAATGCACATAAAAAACGCATCATGCGTTTTTGTGCATTTTTTGACGGTTTTGTGCGCTTTTTTTAAAAAAACGCATGCTTTTTTTGTGCTGACGTGTGCATTACCATGAGTAATTATTACAGAGTGCATTTTGTGCGCCCGAGCGCACACTACAAAAAAACGCACCCATGTTAAGAATAGGAAAAAAAAGCATGCGTTTTTTTGCGCGAAAAAACAGCGCAAAAAAAAACGCAAGTGTGAAATCAACCTAAGCAAGGGAATGAACAACTTAATGGAAAGGGATATGCAGAGTTAATGAACAGGTAACGGCAGTTCTTTTATACACTTATCATGTCAGAAGTTCATCAGTCTGCAGGTACTACTTGGAAGTCAGTAGCGCCAACACGGCTGAGGCGATGCTTGTCCAAGGGGTCCTGCTGTTAATGGTGTTCCGTCTTCTGGTGGCAGCGGTTGATCTCCGTCACCTTCCACTGAGCTCCTAGTTAATAAGCATGTGCGGTCGGAACGAACTAGGCCGCAGTACTATCAGGGTCCAACATGATCTGGCAAGTATACAGTACACTGGCAAGGTAGGCTGCAAATGTCTGTCCAGTACTCGGTTATCTCTATGCGGCACGTGCGCTATACTCACGGTCACAAAGTGCACGGCACCTGACTCTCTGGCAGTTACCAGGCACACTGCACTTCTCTCTCTGGAATCCCCACTGGTGACAGCAGGTGTACAGAGACGAGGGCCTGCGCAGTCCTGGTGCTCGAGGGATGGAACACTCTTCTCCAGGGGTGAACCTAGCCTCTCTGCTGCCTGAGGCGAACAGCAAAATGACACCCCCCCCGCACACAAAGTAAATTTTTATATCTATATTGTAAAACTGAGTACAATAGTGGACATTTTGATTTAGATAAATAGAAAAAAAAGGTGTCCAAACACAAGGATGTCAGCGCCATCACACGCACATACAAGAACAGCACAGAAGTATCCAGAACAAGGATCATTAATGGCAATAATAGGCCTGGCACAGGGCCGGACTGCCGGAACTGGGACAAAAATGCAGCCCTGCCACACAAATCCCACCAACCCATAAACTATAACACTCATCAGCCCCAATCAGTGAATTTTTGCTATACTTTGTCGTCCGCTCATCAGTCTCTTAAAGGAGTTATTTGAAGAGCCACGTGAATGGCACCACAGTGCGTATGATTGACCACACCTCCATTTACATGGTGCTCTTCAAAGCTATGCTTTCCAGGATCATGGGGGTTCCAGCGGCCAGATCCACAACAAACAGAAAGTCATCCCCTATCCCCACATAATGCTCCTTACAGTATTATGGGCCCCATATATTACTGCATACAGTATTATGGGCCCCATATAATGCTCCATATAGTATATTGGGCCCCATGTATTACTTCATACAGCATAATGGACCCCATATATTACTTCATACAGTATAATGGGCACCATATATTACTTCATACAGCATAATGGGCCCCATATAATTCTTCTCACCATACCCCACTGCTCTGGTCTCCTCGGTGTATTCTGATCCCCCGCACTGCTTGGCACAGGGACATCATTAACTTTACGTACATAATTGTTCACTTGGACTGATATTAATATTGATTTGTTTGTACCCTGTTGTCTGAGGCTGGCCGACTTTATGGGGGTGCTCAGGGCATATGATTATACACCAGTAAAAAGTATGAAAGGCTCAATGTGACCAGTGCCACCTAGTTTCCTACCCCTCTTATTCTACTGGTACTGTGAGCACACTGACTGGTACTGAGGAAAGAACAGTGAGAGAGAAAAAAGAAAACAGAGAAAGAAAGAAGAGAGAGAAAGAAAGGGGAAAGAAAGAAAGAACAGAGAGAGAAAGAAAGAGAAGAAAGAAGAAAGAAAAAACAGAGAGAAAGAAAGAACAGAGAGAAAGAAAGAGGGGACAGAGAAAAAGAACAGAGAGAGAGAAAGAAAGAGGGGACAGAAAAAAAGAACAGAGAGAGAGAAAAAAAGAAAGGGTAAAGAAAGAAAGAACAGAGAGAGAAAGACAAAGAAATAGGGGAAAAAAGAAAAGGGAAAGAAAGAACAGAGAGAGAAAGAAAGACACAAGGGAAAGAAAGAAACAACCGAGAGAGAAAGAAAGAGAGAAAGAAAGAACAGAGAGAGAAAGAAAGAGGGGGCCGAAAAAAAGAACAGCAAGAGAGAGAAAAAAAGAAAGAGGGGAAAGAAAGAACAGAGAGGGAGAGAGAAAGAAAGAGGAAAAAGAAAGAACAGAGAGAGAAAGAAAGAAAGAAAGAGGGGAAAGAAAGAACAGAGAGAAAGAAAGAGAAATAAAGAAAGAACATACAGAGAGAGAAAGAACAGAGAGAGAGAAAGAAAGAATAGAAAGAAAGAAAAAGGGGAAAGAAAGAGAACAGAGAAAGAAAGAGCAGAGAGAAAGAAAGATTACAGAGAGAAAGAAAGAGGGGAAAGAAAGGGAAAGAAAGAAAGAACACAGCAAAAGAAAGAACAGAGAGAGAGAAAGAAAGAGAGGAAAAAAAGAGCAGAGAGAAATAAAAAAGAAAAAAAAGAACAGAGAGAGAAAGAAAGAGTGGACAGAAAGAACAGAGAGAAAAAAAGAAAGAGGAGAAAGAAATAACAGAGAGGGAGAGAGAAAGAGAGGAGAAATAAATAAAAAACAGAGAGAGAAAGAAAGAAAGAAAGAGGGGAAAGAAAGAATAGAGAGAGAGAAAGAAATAGGGGAAAGAAAGAACAGAGAAAGAGAAAGAAAGATAGGAAAGAAAGAGAACAGAGAGAGAGAATGAACAGAGATAAAAAAGAACAGAGAGAGAAAGAGAGGAAAGAAAGAACAGAGAGAGAGAAAGAAAGAATGAGGGGGAAAAAAGAGAATAGAGCGAGAAAGAAAGAACATCGAGAGAGAATGGAAGAATAGAGAGAGAAAGGAAGAACAGAGAGGGAGAAAGAAAGAACAGAGAGAGAAAGAAAAAGCAGATAGAAAAAGAAAGAAAGATTAGAGAAAAAGGGGAAAGAAAGAACAGAGAGAGATAAAGGAAGCGGGGAAAGAAAGAAAGAACAGAGAGAAAGAAAGAAAAGATAGAGAAAGAGAGGAAAGAAAGACCAGAGAGAGAGAAAGAAAATAAATAAATATTAGAGAGATAAAGAAAGAACAGAGAGAGAAAGAAAGAAAGATTCTATAAAGATACTATAGCAGCCTGGCTCCCATTGTAGTGCCCACCTGAGCCTCCCGATGCAGGACATATCATGATCCGCTCAAATGACCAGCATCCCAGAGTCCAAGGCGATCCCGCTGTCCATGCTGTCGGAGGACACGGTGATGGATATGAAGCATACCCTGAAGTGCCTCCATGGTTCCATCACAATCTCCTCCCAAAATTACCTCATTTCCGGTCAGCTTCTAGCACATCACTTTCGGTGGAACATCATGTGCGAATTTTAAAGTGCTCCTCGGAGTTACGCCGTGTACTCCTGTGTCCACGGGAAAAATAAGCTCCTGGTCGGGGCAGACTCTCTCTTAAAATCGAGACTGTCCCGCTGGGATGTATGGATGCTCCCCACCATACACCTTGTACACGCATGGCTCCGCACACCTCATACACAAACGGTTCCGCTTTTGATGCCTCGCACACACGACTCCACTCAGTACACACATGGCTCCACTCCGTAAACCTTGTACACATGCAGCTCCGCTCTGTACACCTTTTACACACGTGGCCATGCTCTAGACACCTTGTACACACATAGCTCCACTCCATAAACGTTGTACAGATGCGGCTCTGCTCCATACACCTCGTACACACGTGGTTCCACCCCATAATCACGTGGCTCCACTCCGTACACACACTGCTCTGCTCTGCACACACGGCTCAGCTCCGTACACTTCGTACACACAGGGCTCCGTTTTGTACACCCCATACACACAAAGCTCCACTCTGTACAACCCTTACTCACGCACTTCCACTCCATACACCCCGTACACACGCGGCTCCGCTCTGTAAACCCCGTAAACATGCGGCTCCGCTCCGTACACCCCGAACACATGTGGCTCCGCTCTATACACCCCGTACACACGCGGCTCCACTCTGTACACCTCGCACACACATGGCTCCTCTCAGTACACATATGGCTCCATTCCGGAAACCTTGTACACATGCGGCTCTGCTCTGTACACCTTTTACACATGTGGCCACGCTCTGTACTCCTTGTACACACGTATGGCTCCGCACACCTCATACACACACGGTTCCGCCTTTTATGCCTCACACACACATGGCTCCACTCAGTACACACATGGCTCAACTCCATAAACCTCGTACACATGCAGCTCTGCTCCGTACACCTTTTACGCACATGGCCATGCTCTGGACACCTTGTACACACATGGCTCCACTCCGTAAACCTTGTACACATGCGGCTTTGCTTCATACACCTCGTACACACGTGGTTCCACTCCATACACACGTGGCTCCACTCCGTACACACATTGCTCTGCTCCGTTCCATACACACACGGCTCTGCTCCGCACACACGGCTCAGCTCCGTACACTTCATACACACAGGGCTCTGTTTTGTATGCCCCATACACACACAGCTCCACTCGGTACAACCCTTACACATGCGGCTCCGCTCCGTACACCCCGTACACACGCGGCTCCGCTCTGTACACCCCGTACACACGCGTCTCCGCTCCGTACACCCCGTACACATGCGGCTCCGCTCCGTACACCCCGTACACATGCGGCTCCCCTCTGTTTACCCTCTACACACGCTGCTCCGCTCCGTACATCTCGTACACACGCGCCTCCACTTTGTACACCTCGCACAAACATGGCTCCACTCAGTACACACATGGCTCCACTCCGTAAACCTCGTTTAAATGCGGCTCTGCTCTGTACACCTTTTACACATGTGGCCATGCTCTGTACTCCTTGTACACACGTATGGCTCTGCACACCTCATACACACACGGTTCTGCTTTTTATGCCTCACACACACGGCTCCACTCAGTACACACATGCCTCCACTCCGTAAACCTCGTACACATGCGGCTCTGCTCCGCACACCTTTTACACACGTGACCACACTCTGGACACCTTGTACACACATGGCTCCACTCCGTAAACCTTGTACACATGCGGCTTTGCTTCATACACCTCATACACATGCGGCTCCACTCCATACACACTTGGCTCCACTCCGTACACACATGGCTCTGCTCCGTTCCATACACACATGGCTCTGCTCCGCACATACACGGCTCAGCTCCTTACACTTCGTACACACAGGGCTCCATTTTGTACGCCCCATACACACACAGCTCCACTCCATACAACCCTTACACATGTGGCTCCACTCCGTACACCCCGTACACACGCGTCTCCGCTCCGTACACCCCGTACACATGCTGCTCTGCACCGTACACCCCGTACACATGTGGCTCCACTCCGTACACCCCGTACACACGTGGCTCCCCTCCTTACACCCCGTACACACGCTGCTCCGCTCCGTACACCCCGCACACAAGTGGCTCCGTTCCGTACACCCCATACACATGCGGCTCCCCTCTGTTCACCCCGTGAACATGCTGCACCACAACGTACACCTCGTACACACATGGCTCCACTCTGTACACACATGGCTCCACTCCGTAAACCTCGTACACATGCGGCTCTGCTCTGTTCACCTTTTAAACACGTGGCCACGCTCTGTACTCCTTGTACACACGTATGGCTCCGCACACCTCATACACACACGGTTCCACTTTTTATGCCTCGCACACACACGGCTCCGTAAACCTCGTACACATGCGGCTCTGATCCGTACACCTTTTACACATGTGGCCACGCTCTGTACACCTTGCACACACATGGCTCCACTCAGTAAACCTTGTACACATGCGGCTTTGCTACGTACACCTCACACACATGCGGCTCCACTCCATACACACGCGACTCAACTCCTTACACACATGGCTCTGCTCCGCTCCATACACACACCGCTCAGCTGCGTACACGTCGTACACATAGGGCTCCATTTTGTACGCCCCATACACACACAGCTCCACTCCGTACAAGCCGTACACTCGTGGCTCCGCTCCGTACACCTCGCACACGCGTGGCTCCGCTCCGAACAACTTGTACACATGGGTCTGCGCCATACACCTCGCACACGCACGGCTCCACTCCGTACACCTCGCACACACATGGCTCTGTAATATATAACTTACAAAAATGTGCTGTGAAGGCTTAGCGCCGAAATGCGCGTTGGGGCAGGGCGTCTATCCCAGGAGACCAGGAATAATTCACACAGCACATTTTGTAAGTTATATATTATTTATTACTTTAACTTTGTTGAGGATATACTGCTCTCCTGGTCAGCAGACAAAAATATCACTTTATTATACCACCGCAGTTTTTTCACGGGTATTATCTGCTTAGGCATACTGACACTTATTTTATTTGCACTAAGGCATCACACTTTATTTTGTTGATTTACACAGTTATATCAGCACTGTTTTATTGCACAGCACTTTATTAATATTTTTATCATAATGGTGCACTTTACAACTCATAGAGGTATAGAAATAATATAAATAATTTTTTAGAATTTTATATATTTTTTTATTATATTATTATAATATTATTATATTTTTCTATTTTTATGTGTTTTTGCACATTTTTCACTTTATACTGCTTGATGGATGTATGTCTTGCAAGGGGTTGTATGCCCATAATCTTTATATAATGGTATTATGTATATTTCTTCAATATATGCATAAATAATTATCAGATTGTATTTATTGTTATCCATTTTAATACCTGATTTTTATCTGATTGTAAAAAATACTATATTTTATATTGGAACATTTGGTCATTGTGTTGTCTCTTGTGTGTTGGTTTTACCTCGCACACATGCGGCTCCGCTCCATACACCTCGCACACATGCGGCTCCGCCCCGTACACCTCACACACACATGGCTCTGCTCCGTACACCTTGCACACATACGACTCCGCTCCGTACACCTCGTATACACATGGCTCTGCTCCATACACATCGCACACGTGCTGCTCTGCTACATCCACCCTGTAAACCCCTCCTGACCCCACACATAAACTTCCTTCATTCAGCACGATGACAACCAGCACAGCAGAGTCTTGCATACACTGAGGGCCCTGATTATGTGACCTCGACTCCTCCCCTCCTGTGACCTCATCACAGGTCCTGTGACAGAGAATAGAACGTAGCGGCAGAGCAGGGATGGAGATGATCGATAGACCGAGGGCTGATGAGCACAGCACAGGACCTGTGATGAGGTCACAGGAGGTGAGGAGTCAGAAGTCACATGATCGGGGGCCCTGACTCCTTCCCTCCTGTAACCTCATCAATTAAAAGCCTTTGCATGCTACCAGCAGCTCCAGCGTGCAGGCTAAATTGTAGGTGCTGCGGGTAGCAGAGCGCATAATGCCGCCTGCGCACAGCAGCTGTCTGCCGCCTGAGCCACAGGCTCAAATGGCTTCATTATAGGTGCGGCCCTGCTCTTCTCTCCCTGCAGCGCGCTGCCTGTTCCCGCAAAGACTGACCGCTTCTGCGCGTGATGTGTCTGCTGCCGCTTAGTCACACCCCCTGCTTCCAAGTGCAAAGGTCTGTCCGGTCTCTTACTCTTCCCCCCGGACAACAGAGGAGACAGCCCCGACAGTTCCGGATACCTATTTCTGCTCCCTAAATAAATGGATAATTTATTAACACTATGGAAAATATTTAATTTCTTATTTTAACAAAGAAAAAAGCTCTTGAATCTCCACAAACATTATATTTAATAATTTCTGCACCAAAAAGCCATGTTTTTTTCCACTTACAACAGCAAGGTGGGTAATAATTTCTTTACCATTTCTACTATACACATAGCCTAAAATGTCTGACACTGCAGTGTGTTGTAAAATAGCCTATTATTTAGCTATGGCTACCATTTGTTTTTATTAAGCAAAATAGTTTGAGGTCTCTTGGACATTCATAAGGCTTTGTTTGCATTAAATCTCAAATCGGCTTCAATACATTCCTAGCAAGTATTATTCTTCTATCTTCAGGGCTTGCAGTATTGAGATCTGTGGCTAATTTATTGCTGCAAATCACACCCTTAGAGAAAGTTTGTCAAAGCCGAGGAATTTGATTTTCAAACTATTCGATCAAGTCAGAACATGTTATATAGATAACACATTTCCCATATTCACTTGCCCACTACCCATAACCATATAAACAGTAGAAAACAACCTCTAGTACACAAAATGGAAATTGGCATTATATTACTCAGACCAAAGCAAATGATTTTGAGCAGATCATTAGATAAATTGAACTTTATGTTGTAATTGATTCACTTTATAAATTATTAGTTTCAAGTGCTAAATGTTTAAACATAGAAATACTATCTTGAAAAATTCTACAATTTATATTGACTTAAGCTTAATAAAGTATATCAATTGCATTATGAGTTTTGCTTACATATCTCCTCAACCTGTGAACCTCAACCTTGAATGTTTAGGCTTTGCCCTCTATTACTGTCCCTATGTTCAAAGATAAGCAGATATTGTCCTATTGTAGTACAAAGTGTGTATCAAAGATCTGCCTTGCTCTCCTTTTCTTCCTTTCACACACAATGACCTCCAGTAGCCCTTCCTTCATTTTGACTTAATTAGACAACAAATCAATAAATAAAAAATGCTCCATTGTATGTAACCTTTAACACAACAGTTATTGCTTCACAGACATGTCAAAACCATCTAAAGATGTTGTTTGCATTACTTAAAAGTAAAAATCTTTTATTTTCAAGTTTCAGGGTGACCCTTCATTCAGATAATTGATGACCTGTATAGTATCAAATATCAGGTGGAAGTTAAAGCATTGTTCACAGATGCCTCTCATGCCATGTATAGTACTACTTTTGTATAAAAGAAATAATTAGAAAGTAAATAAAATACTACATGCATAACATCTTCATATTGGCATCGTATTTCGTCTGTCATGACCTCAATGTAGGTTTGTAACCATTTCATAATATAAATTGCATACATTATTAAATTAATATCTTAGACCTGATGAGGCTGGTATATATACTTTGAAAGTCCTTATGACAATGGTCATATAATTCTCAAATTAAAAAGTGCATTTTATGAATTTACAAAAGTTTACAAATGTTTGAAAATTCTGGAAGCAAGTATTCTAAGGGAAAGGAACTGTATATACAATTGTCATTTAACCTAATAAGTTATCCATGTAGTGCATATACTATATGTACAGGATAATCCATAGGGACAAATGTTCTTTCTAGATAAACTGATAGATGATGAGTTTAAAATGCTCTTCTTTAGATTAAAGAGAATATATCATCACAAAATGACATACCTGTTGTTTAAATCAGGTTTTTATGTTCAATGTAGTCTTTAAAAAAGGCTCTGTTTTATTTACATATTAAAATTTGTATATAAAAAAATAGAAATCTTAACATTTTCACACTTACCGTAAATACTTGTGTATAAGCCGACCCCTCTAATTTTGCCACAAAAAACTGGGAAAATTATTGACTCGCGTATAAGCCTAGGGTAGAAAATGCAGCAGGAACTGGTAAATTTCAAAAATAAAAATAGAGACCAATAAAAGTAAAATTAAATGAGACATCAGTAGGTTAAATGTTTTTGAATATCCATATTGAATCGTGAACCCCATATAATGCTCCATATAGTTCATGATGGCCCCATAAGATGCTCCATACAAAATACACCCCATATAATGCTGCACAAAGATTAACAATGGCCCCATAAGATGCTCCATAGAATAATATGCCCCATATGCTGCTCCATAAAGGTTATGGCCCCATAAGATGCTCCATAGATTATGCCCCCATATGCTGCCCCATAAGATATTCCATAGATCAGTGGTCCCCAACCTTTTTTGCACCAGGGACCGGCTTCAAGCAAGACCATTCTTCCATGGCCCGGCAGGGTGGGGATGGAGGTGTGACAGGGGCGGGGATTTGGTCATAAGGGGGCGGGGCTATGGGCGCGGCTGTAGTTTAGCAGTGCATACTTATCATTTAATTATAACATTTATAATGTGACTCCACTCACCATAGGTTTTGAATGAGTGGGAGCACCTGGCTTGTTTCCCTGTTTCAGTGGGAGCACCGGGCTACTTCTACTGATGACCGTCACTGCTAATGATGAGTGGAACCTACAAGGAAATGGAGCATTGAGCACTTAAGAACAATTGTACTGGAGTACTGTACATGCTGATTATTTTCTAATCATCAGAAAATGTATGTGTGGTTCCCTCCATCCTGTCCAGCTCTGTGTGGCTCCCCCTGTCCCATCCGTGTATACATGGCTCTGCTCCCACTCTCCCTCCCTTGTATATATGGCTCCGCTCCCACTCTCCCTCCCTTGTATATATGGCTCCGCTCCCACTCTCCCATCCTGTATACATGGCTCCGCTCCCACTCTCCCATCCTGTATACATGGCTCTGCTCCCACTCTCCCATCCTGTATATATGGCTCCGCTCCCATCCTTGTATACATGGCTCTGCTCCCACCCTCCCATCCTGTATACATGGCTCTGCTCCCATCCTCCCATCCTGTATACATGGCTCTGCTCCCACTCTCCCATCCTGTATACATGACTCTGCTCCCACTCTCCCATCCTGTATACATGGCTCTGCTCCCACTCTCCCATCCTGTATATATGGCTCTGCTCCCACTCTCCCATCCTGTATACATGGCTCTGCTCCCACTCTCCCATCCTGTATGCATGGCTCCACTCCCACCCTCCCATCCTGTATACATGGCTCTGCTTCCACTCTGCCATCCTGTATGCATGGCTCCGCTCCCACTCTCCCATCCTGTATACATGGCTCTGCTTCCACTCTCCCATCCTGTATACATGGCTCCACTCCCACCCTCCCTCCCTTGTATATATGGCTCCGCTCCCACTCTCCCATCCTGTATACATGGCTGTGCTCCCACTCTCCCATCCTGTATACATGGCTCTGCTCCCACCCTCCCATCCTGTATACATGGCTCCGCTCCCACCCTCCCATCCTGTATACATGGCTATGCTCCCACCCTCCCATCCTGTATAGATGGCTCTACTCCCACTCTCCCTCCCTTGTATATATGGCTCCGCTCCCACTCTCCCTCCCTTGTATATATGGCTCCGCTCCCACTCTCCCTCCCTTGTATATATGGCTCCGCTCCCACTCTCCCTCCCTTGTATATATGGCTCCGCTCCCACTCTCCCTCCCTTGTATTTATGGCTCCGCTCCCACTCTCCCTCCCTTGTATTTATGGCTCCGCTCCCACTCTCCCTCCCTTGTATTTATGGCTCCGCTCCCACTCTCCTATCCTGTATACATGGCTCTGCTCCCACCCTCCCATCCTGTATACATGGCTCTGCTCCCACTCTCCCATCCTGTATACATGGCTGTGCTCCCACCCTCACATCCCGTATACATGGCTCTGCTCCCACCCTCCCATCCTGTATGCATGGCTCCGCTCCCACCCTCCCATCCTGTATACATGGCTCTGCTCCCACCCTCCCATCCTGTATACATGGCTCTGCTCCCACTCTCCCTCCCTTGTATATATGGCTCCGCTCCCACTCTCCCTCCCTTGTATATATGGCTCCGCTCCCACTCTCCCTCCCTTGTATATATGGCTCCGCTCCCACTCTCCCTCCCTTGTATTTATGGCTCCGCTCCCACTCTCCCTCCCTTGTATTTATGGCTCCGCTCCCACTCTCCCTCCCCTGTATATATGGCTCCGCTCCCACTCTCCCTCCCTTGTATATATGGCTCCGCTCCCACCCTCCCCTGTATATATGGCTCCGCTCCCACTCTCCCTCCCTTGTATATATGGCTCCGCTCCCACCCTCCCTTGTATATATGGCTCCGCTCCCACTCTCCCTCCCTTGTATATATGGCTCCGCTCCCTCCCCTGTATATATGGCTCCGCTCCCACTCTCCCTCCCTTGTATATATGGCTCTGCTCCCACCCTCCCTTGTATATATGGCTCCGCTCCCACTCTCCCTCCCCTGTATATATGGCTCCGCTCCCTCCCCTGTATATATGGCTCCGCTCCCACTCTCCCTCCCCTGTATATATGGCTCCGCTCCCGCTCTCCCTCCCTTGTATATATGGCTCCGCTCTCCCTCCCTTGTATATATGGCTCCGCTCAGCTCCCCCATCATACTTACCCTCACATCGCTGACCTTCCTTCCCGTCACTGAACTTCCCTCCCTGCATCTCGCGGCACTTCAGCTCCTGTGCGGAGCGGTCACGTGCTACCGCTCATTAAGGTCTATGAATATGGACGCCACGCCTATGGGAGATGAGTGGCGTCCATATTCATGACCTTAAATGAGCGGTACACTTGACAGCTCAGCGCTGGATGAAGCCGCCGCGCCGTCAGGGACCGCTAGGTGAGTATCAGCTTCTGCACCACCGCCCGATCTCCTTGTGTCCGCGGACCGGCACGGACACTGCAACGGCCCGGTGCTGGGCCGCGGACCGGTGGTTGGGGACCCCTGCCATAGATTATGCCCTGATATGCTGCCCCATAAGATATTCCACAGATTATGCCCCATATGCTGCCCATAAGATGCTCCATAGATTATACCCCCATAAGATGCTCCATAGTTTATGCCCCCATATGATGCTCCATAGATTATGCCCCCATAAGGTGCTCCATAGAATAATATGCCCCATATGCTGCCCCATAAAGCTTATGGCCCCATAAGATGCTCCATAGATTATGCCCAATAAGATGCTCCATAGATTATACTTATTCCCCAATAAAATGCTCCATAGATAATGCCCCTTATGATGGTCCATAGATTATGCCCTCATATGCTGCTCTGTAGATTATACCCCCATATGCTGCTCCATAAGATATTCCATAGATTATGCCCCAATATGCTGCCCCATAAGATATTCCACATTATGCCCCCATATGCTGCCCCATAAAATGCTCCATAGATTATACCCCCATAAGATGCTCCATAGTTTATGCCCCCATATGCTGCCCCATAGAATATGCCCCCATATGCTGATCAATAGACTATGCCCCCATATGCTGCTCTATATATTATGCCCCCATATGCTGCCCCATAGAACATGCCCCCATATGCTGCTCCATAGAATATGCCCCCATAAGATGCTCCATATATTATGCCCCCATATGCTGCCCCATAGAATATGCCCCCATATGCTGCCCCATAGAATATGCCCCCATATGCTGCTCCATAGAATATGCCCCATATGCTGCTCCATAGAATATGCCACCTTATGCTGCCCCATAGAATGTGCACCCATATGCTACCCCCATAAAATGCTCCATATAGTATGCCCCCATATGCTGCCCCATAGAATATGCCCCCATATGCTGCCCCATAGAATATGCCCCCATATGCTGCTCCATAGAATATGCCCATATATGTTGCCCCATAGAATATGCCCCCATATGCTGCTCCATAAAATATGCACCCACATGCTGCTCCATAGAATATGCCCCATATGCTGCTCCATAGAATATGCCCCCATATGCTGCCCCCATAAGATGCTCCATATACAGTATTATGCCCCCATATGCTACTGCTGCTGCAAAAAAAAAAACATACTCACCTCTCCTGCTCAGGGCCCAGCACCTGAGATATTCACCTGCCTGGGTTCCAAGGCTGCTCACGGCTGTCTGCCCTTCCTGTGTCAGTGACTGTACAGCCAGCAGAGGGCGCAGCACGCACTAACCACATCATCGCACCCTCTGCTGCCTAAACGTCACTAACACAGGATGCAGCAAGACAGTGGGGAGCAGCGATGGGCCCGGGACAGGTGAATATCGCTATACTTACCCCCTCCTGGTGCGGTCTCTGCAGCCCTGCTTCTCCACGGTCTCCCTTCCTGCCTTCAGTGGTCACGTGATCCCGCTCATTACACTCATGAATATGCGCATAGTCATGAGTTTAATGAGCGGTGAATATCGCTATACTTACCCCCTCCTGGTGCGGTCTCTGCAGCCCTGCTTCTCCACGGCCTCCCTTCCTGCCTTCAGCGGTCACGTGGTACCGCTCATTACACTCATGAATATGCGCATAGTCATGAGTTTAATGAGCGGTACCAAGTGACCGCTGAAGGCAGGAAGGGAGACCGTGGAGAAGCGGGGGGCTGCAGAGATCGCATCAGGAGGGGGTAAATATGATCTCTGACACCCCCACTCCCCCTCCCATCCCGACCCTCAAGTATATGACTCGTGTATAAGCCGAGAGGGGGACTTTCAGCCCCAAAAAATGGGCTGAAAATCTTTTCTTATACATTAGTATATACTGTATGTTTTTAAGCTCAAACTTCCTTTTCTTTCAGGAAACAACACGTATACATAGCCACAATGAAAAGTTTCACACCTTATGTTTTGCATGGAAGCATCTAATAATCCTGTGTAAAGGTCGCTGTGAAGGGAGGTGAACAGCTGTTAAATCAACTATTGTGATTTGTGTAACCTGTATTATCAGCTGTATTATCAGTTGTATTATCAGCTATGTATAGAGGTGTTACCTGTCATTGTAACCCTGCCTCTGCTGATAAGGAGCCTTTGCTGAAAACTCTTTTTGAAGGAAATATGAGTGTCAGGCTCGGACACAGGTAAGTCGGGCGGATGACACAGCACACAATTACGACGGGATGGAAACGGGGAGATGAAGGCCCTAAATTTAGAGACCAAGGGATGAGACACCTACTGACACAAACCTGTGCCTTTCCCTACAATCCCCTAACACCCCATGCGGATCCATCCCCCAACTGCCCGTCATGTGCCTAGTCCCTGATTGTCATCTCAATATACCCACCTAGTGCACTGGTTGGCAAGGACGCTAGCATCGCCACTGCAGATGGTAAAAACACAGGGGAAGAGACAAACGTGAGACAGACAAAGAAAAAGGGACAAAATACTCAGCTTTGGACTCTGCTGCTAAAGTTCCACAGCAGCATAGAAACAACACCCAGTGTCTGGACTCCAACAGCAGCAGAAACACCACCGATACAAGAAAGGTCCTCACTCCAGGCTGGTCTGCATAAAATAAGTCTATTACTGACTATCAGCTGAGGGGTCATGTAACTATCTAAACTGGATGGTGGGGGTGGTTCCCAACCAACACCAGCTGACCAACCTAAAAGCAGCTGCTATCAATAGACTGACATTAACTCTTGCTGGACCAAAAATAAAAAATAAATATATATATTGCAGCAGAATCTGAGCTGCCATGAATCACATAATGAATCATGACAATGTGTCTAAAAAAGCCTCGGTGACAAGTGTAAAAATTAAAAAATAAATTCTTTTAAATTGAAATTGTGATATAAAAAATTGGCAATTTTTTTTAAGAAAGCATGTAAAGCAAACATCTGAGTTAAGTCATAGGTCATTTTATGTCAATAGCTTCCTTTTACCTATCTTCCAGAATTTACTATAATGGTGTTTGAAAATTCGGTTTGTAAACCAGACATTTGCTTTCACCAAGTCAAACAGGATCATTTAGACAATGTTTGGCACCCCTAAATGGTGCACAAAATCCTTCTAATGTGTAATAATCGGATTTGCAGGTTTTGCCATATTATCACAAAGAGTTTGATTACCAACAAATAAATTCTCGTGAATCTCAATACTGGAAAGCTTCTAATTGCTCAGAAGATACATGAAAAGGAAAGGAGAGAGAGTGAACTGTGCTGTCTATAAGAGCTTACACTCTATAGGAGAGAGAGACAACCCCACTGATTATAAGAGCTTATTCTCTACAGAAGAGAAAGAGGACCTCTTTCATTGTAAGAGTTTACACTCTATAGTAAACAGAGAGACATCCCTGCTGACCACAAAAGCTTACACTCCACAGAAGTGAGAAAAGACCCGGCTGACTATAAGGCTGAGTTCACACGTGGCGTTTTTTTTTTGCGTTTCCGCCTCGATTTTAACCGCGCGATTTTGCCGCGAAAACACAAAAAATAAGCATCCCATGCATTCCTATGTGATTCCGCAATGCTGTGCTAATGCTGCATGCTCATTAATTTTGCAGAATCGTGGCGATCCCGCACCCTTAGGAATGCATTGTTCCACTTACTTCCCGCATGTGGCTGTGCACACCATGCGAAAAGTAAGCAGAACAATTGCGGATGGTACCCACGGTCCGGAGGAGAGGAGACTGTACTCCAGGCTTTGGGTACCATATCCCTGTAAAAAATAGAATTTAAAAAAAAAATGGTGTTATTCTTACCTTCCGACGTCCCGCGCAGCCTTCCCGCCTCTCTCCACGCTCTCGTTCCCAGTAATCCTTTGCGAAAATGCCCGCAATGGCATCCGTTCTCACGGGATCGCGAAGTCTCACGGTCATTCGTGCAACGTCATATGGCTATAAACCCAGGATGGATGGGCCATGTACCAGGATGAAGAGGGAAAATGCCAGGAAGGCAGGCTATATACCAGGATAGGGTCATATACCAAGATGGGGGCATATACCAGGATGGGGCATATATTAGGATAGGGGCATACAACAGAATAAGGACATACACCAGAATGCAGTCATATACCAGGATGGGGGACATATGCCAGGATGCACTATATGGAATCATTATACTATGTGGCACTATATGGGGCAATTACAATAGAGACCATTATACTGTGGAGGACTATATGAGGCTATTATACTGTGGGACAATGCATGAGGTAATTATACTGTGGGGCATTATATTACACCATTATACTGCAGTGCACTATATGAGGCCATAAAACTGTGGGTCACTATATGGGGACTGTCATGAACTGGGGGTGTTTGGTTGCCCCCAGTTCTTCTTCAGGAGAAAATTTATGTATATCTCTCTTTCCAGTTCTGATTTGGACTTGCAGCTCTCTGGCACCCCCCTTATCCTCAGGTTAGTCAGGGAACTGCACCTAGGATAAGTAGTCGCCAGAAAGGCTGCCTTGCTGCGTACTGGCTATTGGACACACTGCAGTGAGGGCAAAAAGCCTATTCCCAGTCCCAGGCATGATATACACTTATCGAACTCTGTCCATCACTGCAGGGTCTCCCCAACACATCAGAACACATTTCTCTGCCACCAGCCCATGTTTTGAATTAATATCTAGTCAGGAGCCAACCCAATCAGTAGCGTTGACTTAGTCCGAGGTTGTGGCCGTAAGTTATTAGAGCAAAGAGAACAAAGCTAATAAAGTTTTATATTTTACATCAAAAAGAAGAGGCAGTGTTTACAAAAGTATAAAAAGATGTTACAAAATGAGACAATTATAGTATGTACAGACAATTACAAATAAAAAGGGATTAAAGATGAAAATCACTTACAGTTATCTCAGACATTGTTAAGCCATGTGGTGGGGGGAGAGAGACATCCCAATGCATCAGAGCAGGCTGCACAGCCTCTGGTAGCTGACTTCCTGGGCAAAGACCCCTCCCTTGTCTGGGCCTCTGAGTTTTATACCCTTGCCCAACACTAAGGGTACCCCCCTTGGATGACCTCAGGGGTTGGCGGAGGTATGGAATGCACTCCCCTTTCTACCAGGTCTGAAAACTTGCTAAATTCTTATTAATTCCATATCTCGGGCTGGGAACCTCGCAGAGTGATGGCGGGACCGTCACCAATTTTGTCTTGAAATTAGGCCATTTTACTGTGGGGCACAATATCAGGCAATTATACTGTGAGGCACTCACTATATGAAACCATTATACTGTGGGGGCCAATATACTGTGGAGCACTCTATGAAGCCATTATACTGTTGCAGCCCATTATAATGGGTGGCACTTTATAGGGCCATTATACTCTGGTTCATTATAAAGGGCCAGTAAACTATGGTACACTATAAAGGGCCATTATACTGTGATTGCACTACATGGCCTTATAACAACCATTTGGCAAGTATGTGTTTTCTATCTCGATGTTGAATAGATTTGTTTTTGACAAACATCAGTTTTGTTTTTGATTTTTACTTGTAAATGCATGTCAGATCATACTGCTGAGACTTCCTGATGATAAACCTGGCATCTCTTTATGTTGGAAAAAATCTTGGATAGCTCCAGCTGCGTAAAATTTCTTCTTTATTGAATCATGTTAAAATCAGATAAATGAACAAACTCTCCACATGATAGCCACACGCTCGACAGAGGCTACGCGTTTCGACCTGTACGGTCTTTGTCAAAGCCATATTGAGCACCATACATAAGAATCTATATAGAGAAAGCTCACCAATGAGAAAACTCAGCAAAGTCATGTGACACATAATGAAAGGTCCTTTGCAAACAAGTAAAGAAATTTACAAGTATCACATACAAGAAACAAACAAAAAATATATAAAGAGATTGAAACAAAAAATTATATAAAATCACTGAGAATACATATTCAACAATAGTGTAACATCAGATCATGCCTTTTGTTAAGACCGCTAGGAGATCTAGTATTTAATTGAAAATTCCAAAAAGCTTCTCGGGTTAGGAAGACGCCGCCTGGCATCTCCACCTCGAAATGGTGATTTAACCTGTTCAATTCCTTGCACTCGGAAATATGAAGTATTTCTAGCGTGATGCGTAATAAAATGTTTGACTGCTGCTGAAATATTCCGTCCGAAATTATTAGTATTGCCAATGTCATATAAATGCTCTCTGATCCGTGTTTTAAGATTTCTGGACGTACAGACAATATAAGACAAATTGCATTTGATGCAATCTATTTTATATACTATATTTTTGGAGTTGAAGTTGATATAATGTTTAACTTTAATCTTCGCTGTATTATCACTATTACTGAATTCCTTTGAAATATGTGCATGTTCACATGTTTTGCAGCTATTAGCACCGCATTTGTAGAAACCAATACATGTTAGCCAATTTTTTTGAGTTTTTTTTGTTATGATCCGAAGTAAATAAACTTGGTGATAGACTACTAGCCAGTGATGGAGCTCTTCTAGGGACTATATTAATACCTGACGTGAGAATTTGTATCAGTTTATCATCTTAATACAAAATTGGTAGATATTTATTAATGACTTTTTTGATACACGAAAATTGTGGACTGTATTGAAAACAAATGTATGGTTTTTTCTCTATGTTTGAAAATTCTTTTTTGCTACCTGATGTCGCAATTATAGTAGTTAACTGCGGTTTTTGTGCTGAACAATCTTTTGCGCTCTATTTAAAGCCCAGTGAGGATACTTACGATTTTATTATTATTATTATTATTATGCATTTATATAGCACCATTTATTCCATGGCGCTTTACATGTGAAAAGGGGAAATATAGACAAGTGTAATATATATATATATATATATATATATATATATATATATATATATATATATATATATATTTTTTAAGTTTATTAGTGACCAAATCAAATTCTTGTTTTAAATCACAACTGGTACTGCAGTTTCGTTTAATGTGAGTATATTCCACTACTGGGATAGATTTGATAGTATGTCTATTATGACTGCTTGTGGTATGTAGGATGGTGTTCCCACTGAGCGGTTTGTGATGCGTTTTTGTAGATATAATGTGACCCTCTACTCCAGTTAAATTCAAATCCAAAAAATAAATATTTTTAGAATCATATTTATGCGTAAACTTGATTTTATAATTGTTTGAATTAAGATAATGAACAAAGCTTGGTATGGTAGATACATCTCCGCCCCATATAATTAAGGTGTCATCAATGTATCTACCATACCATTGAATATGCTCAAAAAAAGGATTGGAAACAGAATAAATGAATTCTGATTCTCAAAAAGACATGACCAGGTTGGCCAAAGAAGGTGAAAATTTTGCCCCCATTGCCACGCCTGTTTGCTGTAAATAAAAATCACCATCAAATGCAAAAAAATTGTGAGACATCAGAGAGTGAACAACTTGAATAACATAGTTTTGCAGACTAGAGGAAAAATTGCTAAATTTCTGCAGATGAAAATCTGATTTTAACATGATTCAATAAAGAAGAAATCTATCCAAGATTTTTTCCATTGTTGTTCTGACGTCTGTCTGCACGGAGTTCCGAGGTTCTGCGGTGGTTGCTGGTGAGCTGGCTAATTTTCTATATACAGTATTTCTTATCTCTTTATGTTGACATGTGCATGAAGTGTATTATATAATATTTTGATAGTCTCTTTTGAGTATATATTAACTCTGCAGCAATATTCTGAATTATTAGACATGCTTTAAATGCTAGCTATATATTTTTTTAGCTTATTATAGTGATATCAGCTGCATTTTAGCTTATTCATATAAACTAATAGCACCTTAGCTGTGGATATATGAGTATCTGCACACATTTGTGTCTTTTTCTCCTTATGTCAAGATATTGTTTTTGATATTGTATCTATATTCATATAATTATCATGATCCATTCACTAGCGTAAGATGTTTTTACATTCACACACGTCAATATGATGTGATGTAGCCATTTTTTGTCTGTGTTTTAGTGGTTTTAATTGTTTTTTTGCATGTGCACTACATGTTGTCTAATAAAGCTCTTTTTCATGGATTTAATTGGAGTGTGCACTGTTTATTGTGCCTGCTTCTTTCCTCACTCTGCTAGCACTACATGGGACCATTTTACTGTGGAGTAATAGTGAGGCCATTATACTGTGAAGCACTATATGGGACCAATTTAGTGTGAAGTACTAAATGTAAAGCGCAGCAGAATATGTTGGCATTTTAGAAATGCAGTTAATATTATTATTATTATTAGTCTATTATATTGTGGGGCACTATATATGGGGCCATTATAGTGTGGGGCGTTATATATGGCTATTATATTGTGGGGCACTATATGAGTCCGTTATACTGTGGGGCATTATATGGGGCCATTATACTGTGGCGCTCTATATCAGCCATTACACTGTGAAGAACTACATAGGGTCATTATACTGTGGGGTACTACATGAGGCCATTGTACTGTGGGACAGCATATGGGTACAATATACTATGGTGCACTATAAGAGGCCAAAATACTGTGGGGTACTATATGGGGCCATTATACATTGGGGCAGTTAATGGAGCAATTATACTGTGGATCACTATATGGAGCCATTATACTGTGGAACACTATATGAGGCCATTATACTGTGAGGCACTGTGGGGTCATTATACTGTGGAGCACTATAAAGGGTCAGCATACTATGTTGAGCTATATAGGGCCATTATACTATGATGCACTATATGAGGCCATTATACTGTGATGCACTATATAGAGCAATTGTACTTTGGTGCACTATTTAGAGCCATTATACCATGGAGCATTAGATGAGGCCATTATACTGTGAAGCACTATATGGGGACATTATAGTGTGGGGTACTAAATGTAAAGTGCTGTAGAATAGAAATACAATTATTATTATGGGGCTATTATTCTGGGGGCCCTATATGGGATACTGTAGTGCACTGTAAAAGGCCAAAATACTGTGGGCTTCTATATGGGGCCATTATACAGTGGGTCACTTAATGAGGCAATTATACTGTGGATCACTATATAGAGCCATTATACTGTGGAACACTATATGAGTTCATTATACTGTGCGGCACTGTATGGGGCTATTATACTGTGGAATACTAAATGTAAAATGCTGCAGAATATGTTGACTCAATAGAAAAAAATTATTATTGTTATGGAGCCATTATACTATGGGGCGCTATATGGGGCAATAATGCTGCTTTGAGCTTTATCGGGCCATTATAAGGTGGGGCACTACATGAAGCTATTACACTATGGGTCGCTACATGAGGTCATTACACTGTGGGGCATTATACAGCTCTGGCAAAAATAAAGAGACCATTTCCAAATGTTCAGTTTGTCTGATTTTTCTCTTTATAGGTGTATTTTTGAGTAAAATGTAAATTGTTCTATTAGTTTACAAACTTCTGACAACATGTCTAAGAATTTCCAAGCAATAAATTTTGTTTTTTCATTCTAAAAAGGAGAAATGGTAAAAATAAAAAAGCACTGCTTTTAGATCTCTAATAATGCAAAGAAAACAAGTTCATAATCATTTAGAAACAACAATACTAACATTTTAACTCAGGATGAATTCTGAAATCAATATTTTGTGGAATAACCATGATTTTTAGTCACAGCTTTCATGTGTCTTGGCATGCTTGCCACCAGTCTTTCACACTGCTTCTGGCACAAAAATTTAAGCAGTTCTTCTTTGTTTGATGGCTTGTGACTATCCATCTTATTCTTGAAGTTAAAACATATTATGTCTTCCTCAGTAGTGAAAGCAAGAAAATAAGTACTGCTCTGGCAAAAATTAAGGGACCACTTCCAAATGTTCAGTTTGCCTGATTTTTTTCTTTATAGGTATATTTTTGAGTAAAATGTAAATTGTTCTTTTAGTCTATAAACTTCTGACACATGTGTCCGAATTTCCAAGCAATACATTTTGTATTTTTTTTTCTGAAAAGGAGAAATGGTCAAAATAAAAAAACACTGCTTTCAGACCTCAAATAATGCAAAGAAAACATGTTCATAATCATTTAGAAATAACAATACTAATGTTTTAACTCGGGAAGAGTTCAGTAATCTATTTTTTGTGGAATAACCATGATTTTTAAAAACAGCTTTCATGCGTCTTGGCATGCTTTCCACCAGTCTTTCACACTGCCTCTGGTGTTAAAATTTAAGCAGTTCTTCTTTGTTTGATGGCTTGTGACTATCCACCATCCTCTCGATTACATTCCAAAGGTGTGGGGGCTATTATACTTTGGGGAACTACATGGGGCCATTAGCTGTTGGGCACTATATGAGGCCATTATACTGTGGGGCACTATATGGGGCCATTATACTGTTATACTGTGAGGTACTATATGAGACATTATACTGTGGAACACTATATGAGGCCATTAAACTGTGAGGCACTATATGAATTATACTGATGGGGGCCATTAAAATAGTCGGCAGTATATGGGGCCATGATACTGGGGCGCAGTATGTGAGACAATTTTACTATGGTGCACTATATGAGGCCATTATACTATGGTGTACTATATGGTGCCATTATACTATGGTGTACTATATGGTGCCATTATATTTCGAGGCTTTATATCAGGGCATTATATTATGGGTACTACAGGTGCTTCTCACAAAATTAGAATATCATCAAAGAGTTAATTTATTTCAGTTCTTCAATGCAAAAAGTGAAACTCATATTATATAGAGTCATTAGAGAGTGATCTATTTCAAGTGTTTATTTCTGTTTATGCTGATGATTATGGCTTACAGCCAATGAAAATCCAAATGTCAATACCTCAGTAAATTAGCATAATTAACAAAAAACATCTGTAAAGGCTTTCTAAGGATTTAAATAGGTCCCTTAAGGTACTGTCACACTAAGCGATATCGCTAGCAATATCGCTATAACTTGTGACGTTATAGCGATATTGCTAGCGACATCGCTGTGTCTGACACTTACCTCCGACCGCTCCCCCGCTGGTTATTGCTGATCGCGCGAGAACGTCCTGGACCGCTTCTCGTCGTCAGCTTCCTGCGGCGCTTCCTGTGGAGAGACGAGTGACGAGCGTGGAGCCGGGTGGGAGGACGCAGGATCACCTTGTCTGACAGGTAAGTAGCGACCCCCGTCCCCAGTGATGTCGCTGGTGAGATCTGCCTGTGTGGCAGCTCACTAACGACCACTTAGCGATGTACCAGCGATCCTGACCACATCATATCGCTGGTCGGGATCGCTGGTACATCGCTAAGTGTGACAGTACCTTTAGTCTGTTTCAGTAGGCTCCACAATCATGGGGAACACTGCTGAGTTGACAGATGTCCAGAAGGCAGTCATTGACACACTCCACAAGGAGGGTAAGGCACAAAAGGTCATTGGTAAAGAAGCTGGCTGTTTACAGAGTGCTATATCCAAACATATTAATGGAAAGTTGAGACAAAGGATAAAGTGTGGTAAGGTGCACAAGCAACTGGGATAACCACAAACTTGACAGGATTGTTAAGAAAAGGCGATTCAAAAATTTGGGGGAGATTCACAAGGAGTGGACTGCTGCTGTAGTCACTGCTTCAAGAGCCACTACACACAGACATATCCAAGACATGGACTACAAATGTCCCATTCCTTGTGTCAAGCCACTCATGACCAATGGAAAATGACAGAAGCGTCTTACCTCGCCGAAGGAAAAAAAGAGCTGGACTGTCGCTCAGTGGTCCAAGGTGTTATTTTCAGATGAAAGTAAAAATTGCATTTCATTTGTAAATCAAGGTCCCAGAACCTACTTGAAGTCTAGTGTGAAGTTTCCACAATCAGTGATGGTTTGGGGAGCCATGTCATCTGCCGGTGTAGGCCAATTGTGTTTTATCAAGACCAAAATCAGTACAGCCATTACCAGGATATTTTAGAGCACTTCATGCTTCCCTCTGCTGACTAGCTTTTTGGAGATGGAAATTTCATTCTCCAGCAGGACTTGACACCAATCCATAATGCCAAAAGTACCAATACCTTGTTTAAAAATAACAGTAGTACTGTGCTTGATTGGCCAGCAAATTAAATGTTATTGTGGATTAAGAAAGATGTGATATGGTGGGAAAAAAAAGCAGGCATCTCAAATACATAACAGGCAGTTTCTCACTCACCCCGACTATAGGTGGAGGTTCTGTGGCCGGAGACCTATGTGAGAATACTTGCCATGGTGTCAGAGGAGTAAGAAGCAGTAGATGCAGTTGATGGGATGGACGCTGGTTGGCAAGGCCAGCTAGTCCGCATTTTAACCAAGTGAAGTTCCCAGACTAACGCATGTTGGCCATGCATGTGCTGGTTCATGTATGTAGTAGTCAAATTATTGCAATTTTTTGCCTTTACTAAGTCATTTTTGCAAAGTTGGCAGATAATGTGAGTTGGGTCATCCATTGCGATCTCAATAAAGGCCCAGGCTAGGCTTTCCTAGGCACCCCTGTGAACTGCAGATCTGTGACTGCTGCTGGCCACAGCCAGAGATGTGGCTGAGGATGCAGTGCTTGTCGTGGTTGCATCATTCTGTGTCTGTGTGGCTAACTGCAACGTAACCTCCATGTCTTCCGCCTACACCTCCTCTACTGAGCTACATGTTCCTTCTGGCCCTGGTTAACTCCCTAAGTCCCCAGACCTTTGTGACATTAGTGCTGCCCCATTCCTTTTTGATCCATTATGGATCTGGTGGCTGCTCTGGCAGGGAAACTGAGAAAACTCAGCCAGGAGATGGGTGACTTATGCACCGTTATTTTGCAGTAACCAAACACCTCAAGTTTTGGACCCAATGTTCTATGGCAACCCCTTATAGAGCCAAAGATCTCTTTACCAGATAGGTTTTCTGTGGATAAGGGTATTTTTGTTGCTTTCAGGGAAGCCGGTAGACTCTGTTTTAAATTATATCCTCACTCCTCAGGTACAAAAGAGCAACTCTTGTGAATCGCAATTTCTCTCCTTCAGGGTGATCCCCAAGCCTTGGCATTTTCTCTTCCTTCTAACTCTCAGTCACTTTGGATGGTTGAGGAATTTTTTTCTGGCTCTGGGTCCTATGTACGATGTCTCTTACTGCATCTCACTGGCTAAATCTACACTACGTTAACTTCAGCAGGGATTCAAGCCAGCGGAGGAATATTGTTATGAGTTTTGTAACCAGGTTGTCCACTGATGCTAAGTGGTATGACCCCATGCTCTGTAGCCTGCTATGTCAGGGGCTTTCTCTGAGGGTAAAGGATGCCTTTGCCCTGTATGAGACCCTGATTTCCCTAAAGGCGGCCCTGTTTGGCTTTCCATGTGGAGACATAAAGAAACATTTCAATATTCAGGGGGGCTCAGGGTCAAGGGAACCTAGGGTTGAGTCAACCAAGGAACCCATGCAGTTAGAAGGGACCTCTCGTTTTGTTGGTCCTCCTGCAGTTCGACATAAAGGGGAAGTGTGTTTTTACTATGGTGGGAAGGGTCTTTTGGTGGGTACCTGTTTTTCCATACATAATTGCAAACAGCTGTTGGAAATCTGCAGGAAATTTATCAACCCAGGTGTACATATTTCCTCTGTGGGTAGGTCTCAATATTTTTTGCCAGCCGAGATCCATCTTGACAAAAGTAAGGTGGCTATTTCAGCCTTTCTGGACAGTGGGTCAGGGTTTAATCTGATTGAAACCAAGTTCGTCCATGAACAGTGTCTCAAGCCACATCAATCATCAATTCTCTAGAACAATACCCATAATCATCGTTGACTCTTGAGCCAGGGGTATTTTGCTCATGTCATTCAAGTGACACATCTGCGGCATGCACTCGGAATTAATTGATTGCTATATGCTAGAGGGCTAGCCCTTTCCTGTGGCTCTTGGACTACCATGGCTTACACTGCACAATCCAGTAGTAGTAGTGGACTGGCAGACTCAGGAGGTGGTGAGTACTGTCATGGACATTGCTTGGAAACCCGGCTAGCCAGGGTGGATACCAAGGCTCTACCATAAAACCTGTCTGACTTCGGGGATGTTTTTAGAACAGGAGCGTCAAGGACTCTTTGACACTTAGTAGGAGCAGGCTTCCAGGAGTGGACCCTCTGGGTCAAGGCGCTGAAACCCTCCCAGGTGAGTGTACCAGGTGGAACTGACCCCTATACAGCGACCATTAGGGGCAGGCCCAGGGGAGTCAGGGACTGCAACAGCCGGTACCAAGAGGGGCGGCTCGAGGAGAAGCTGAGAGATGAAGGTGAATAGGGAAGGTTGGAAAGAAGGGACCAGGAAGGCTAGCAGGTGCAGGGTACTGGAGAGTGGGACCAGAAGCACTAGGAAAGGGGCCAGGAGAAGGAGGGACAGGGTCCGCTGGACAGGACCAGAAGCCATAGGAGCACCAGGATAGCTGAAGATCGGGAACCTCAGGCAGTGGCACAGGGAAGCTGGGGAACAAATAGCAACACAAAGGGTTAAGTAATGCAGCGAGCAAAAACCAGAAGCAAGGCCTAGACAAGTATACAGGAGCACACTCGATAATCAGGCGCCTCCCTAAAGGGAGGGTGGCCTGATGTAGTCAGCAAAAGTATATGATTGGACCACAGATGGTCCAGATCAGGTGAATTACATTAAAGGGCCGGCAGAGCGCGCAGCCATGGCCTCAAGCGCATGCGGAGATCCGCCGTCAGATGTGAAGCAGACAGGGCAGAGGGGGAACGCCGGGATCCCGGAGCAGTCACTGCAGTCATGACAGACTCCTTCCTTATTGTCCTTATAACTGCACCCATAATCTAATTGGTTGAGCCAAGTTGTGTATAATATTTATTTGTCTTGCTCTACTTTGTATACTATGGCCAAACTTATACAAAGTTTGTGTTATCCTTATATAGTGTGGTAGAGTCAAACAAATGCAACATGCATTCTTTCATGCATATACGTTGCACATGTTTTCAACTTGGAAGTTAGATGGAATCTTACATACATAGAAATTCAAGGATGTGCTACACATACATCAGATGACCAATTACATCAAAACAGTAGCTGGTGAACATTGGAATCTCATTTTTTACACATCCTTTTGCCTTTCCATTGTTAACTTAATCATCATCTTCTTGGCTGCTGTTTCACCTTCTTTTTGAAGGCTTTTGCTCTGTCTTTTAAATTTATTTTAAATTATTGGAATTTGTATTTACATTTTTGAGTCAATAAAAGTACTTTGTTTTATTTCTGTTGTTTTGGGCCACTTCTTGTCAACAGGGGTTGACCCCCACCTGACATAGTTGATTTATGGATTTTGAAGTGCTGCATACCTATTGTTTTTGGACTTATGAGATTGTTTGCAATATTGAAGCCATAACAGTGTGAACAGGTTGGAAGGCAGATATTGCTTCCTCGATGCTTCCCAGCAGCACCCTGTTTTCCATACGGTCCAGTTAGGAGGAGAAGCTCTTTAAATTTACATTTATTGATTTATTTATTGATGAGACACAGTTACCAACAATTGATGTTGTTAAGTCAACAAGTCAGGAGTAGTGATGAGCGAGTATACTCATTGCTCGGGTTTCCCTGAGCATCCTCGCGTGGTCTCCATGTATTTTGTCATGCCCTGAGATTTGGTTTTCGTTGCCTCATCTGCATTATGTGCATCTTCTAGACAGGCTGAATACCTGTGGGAATTCCCTAACAAACAGGTAACCCTCACATTTATTCAGGCTGTCTAGCAGTTGCAAATCATACACCTAGAATAAGTAGTCACCAGAAAGGCTACCCTGTCGTGTACTGGCTATTGGGCACTCTGCAGCGAGGGCGGGATGTATGTCTCCAGACCCAGGGTGGGTAATATACACAAAAGACCTCCGTTCCATCACTGCCAGAGTCTCCCAAATCCCCAGAACACTGTGCTGGCATCAGCTCCTCATTCTACATAAAAATCAATATCAGGTCAGGAGCCAACCCAAAAGGTAGCGTAAATTTTAGTGCGGTTATAGAGCAAGGAAAACAAAACTAGTAAATTTTATAGATTTACTCCAGAAAATATAGGCAATGTTTACAAAAATATAAAAGATATTACAAACGAGACAAAATATAATATATACAGACAAAATAAATTGATCAAAATATGAACCTTACATATGTCAGTCAATGGCACACCATGTGGAGGAGGGACCCTTCTCCAAGGGAAAATGGTCTATTGTTGTGAGTTCATTTTCCCCTTCGTCACTGAGGTCTGGTGAACTCCCTATTCTGGTAAAGGAAGGTAATGAGCCTGATTATCAGGCACCTGAGACTAATGAGGATGACTGGCTGAGTGGAGTCACTGACTGGATATAAGGCTGCCGACGCCCTTCTGCCCTGCGGGTGATTTCTCTGTGGACTTCTAGGACACCAGTCTGATTCCTGCTTCCCTAAAGCTAAGTTTTCTGCTTTGCCTGTTTGCATTTATGTTTTGTTTTTGTTTTCCTTGCTTTTCTGGATTCTGCTATTCCCTGCTGGGGTGAGCTGAATCTCCTTTTGCCTGTTGCTCTGTCTTCAGAATATTCCTGAGTACTGACATAGCTTTTTTGAAGCCTAGCGTCTTCAGGGCCTTTTTCACTGTCAGTCTGTTGGCTCTTATTTTCATAGGGTTTTTCACGGATTGCAGACAGCAGCCTTCCTGTCCTTTCCTATTTAGGTAGTTTGGGCCCCGTCTTTGCTCAGTCTATCTTTCTGTCTGTGTTAGTGTTTTCATCTTGCTTCACCGTCATTATATGTTGGGGACTGCCTATTGCTTTGGGGTCTGCTCTGGGGCAGTTTAGATTTCCCCTTTCTTTCTGTAGGCCTATTTAATTCTCCGGCTGTGATCGAGGGGTCTAGGGCATCGTAGGAACCCCCCACGACTACTGTTAGTTGTTGTGATAGGATCAGGGGTCTGCAATCCGATAGCTGCCAACTGCTCTGGTTTTCTGGACTTAGCTAGCATTTCTGTTTTTGCCTCCTACGGTGACTCAATCATAACAGAATCACCCGCCATACCGCAGATCCTAGGGTACTCAATAGCAGGAAAGAATTGTGTTAAAAAAAAAAATGGTGTGTGTATATTCTTTCCTCTATATCTCTGAGGCCGTAGGGGGATTTTTTTTTTTTTCTCTCAATGGAGATAAAGCAATTGTCTGATCGTGTGGAGCAGCTCGCTGCGGAAGTGCGGGAAATTTCCGCCTACCTTGCTCGTTCGCATGCTGTTGAACCAAAGATCCCTACACCTGATGTATTTTTCGGGGATCGATCTAAATTTTTGAGTTTCAAAAATAATTGTAAATTATTTTTTGCCTTGAAGCCTAACTCGTCAGGGAGCTCCGCGCAGCAGGTTAAAATTGTCATCTCTTTGCTGCGTGGCGATCCCCAGGATTGGGCGTTTGCTTTGGGGTTGTTGTATGACGAACCTAATGCTATTGATCAGGCTGAAAAGACCCTGTTGGCATTAAACCAGGGTCGAGATTCTGCAGAGTTGTACTGTCAAAAGTTCCGAAAGTGGGCGGTCCTTACTACCTGGAATGATAATGCCTTGGCTACTCTCTTTCGGAAGGGTTTGTCAGAAGCCGTAAAAGATACTATGGTGGGATTTCCTGTTCCCTCTGGTCTGGACGATTCTATGTCATTAGCCATTCAGGTTGATCGGCGTTTACATGAACGCAGGATTGCACGAGAGATGTTGCCACCAGTTGAACAGACGTCTGAACCTATGCAATGTGATAGAGTTTTGTCTAAGGCGCAACGTCAGGAGTTCAGAAGGCGTAATAAGCTGTGTTTTTTCTGTGGAGATGCCTCGCATATTATTTCTGTTTGTCCTAAACGAGAGAAATGCTTTACACACACGTTTTCTGTTGGTGGTGTTCAACCTAAGTTTCTTCTGGCAATTACTCTGATCTGCTCCCTGTCCACATTTTCCGCCAAGGCTTTTGTGGATTCGGGAGCAGCGCTAAACCTAATGGACTTGGATTTTGCTAAACGTTGTGGATTTCCGATGACATCTCTGCAGACGCCTATCCCTTTGAGGGGGATTGATGCTACTCCTTTGGCTAAAAATAAACCTCAGTTTTGGACCCAGGTGGTCATGCGGGTCGCCCCAGACCATCAAGAAAATTGCAGATTTTTGGGGTTGCATGGTCTGCATGATGCCGTTGTTCTGGGGTTTCCCTGGTTGCAAATTCATAATCCAGTTTTGGATTGGAAGTCTGTGTCTGTGGTGAGTTGGGGTTGTCGGTGTGCCTTTAGTGAGGCTCCGGTTTTTTCCACCTCTCCTCAGTCGCATGATGTTCCTGACTATTTGGCGGACTTTTATGATGTATTTAGTGAGAATGAGTCTGCGTCCTTGCCTCCTCATAGGAGTTATGACTGTGCAATTGAACTAAGCCCGGGGTGTAAATTTCCCAAGGGTCGGCTCTTCAATTTATCTGTACCCGAGCACGAGGCTATGCGATCCTATATTAAGGAGTCGTTGAAGAAGGGTCATATTAGACCATCCTCGTCACTCTTAGGTGCCGGGTTTTTTTTTCGTGGCCAAAAAGTCATGGTTCATTAAGTCCTTGTATTGATTATCATGCTAGTAAAAACTAGTAAATTTTATAGATTTACTCCAGAAAATATAGGCAATGTTTACAAAAATATAAAAGATATTACAAACGAGACAAAATATAATATATACAGACAAAATAAATTGATCAAAATATGAACCTTACATATGTCAGTCAATGGCACACCATGTGGAGGAGGGACCCTTCTCCAAGGGAAAATGGTCTATTGTTGTGAGTTCATTTTCCCCTTCGTCACTGAGGTCTGGTGAACTCCCTATTCTGGTAAAGGAAGGTAATGAGCCTGATTATCAGGCACCTGAGACTAATGAGGATAACTGGCTGAGTGGAGTCACTGACTGGATATAAGGCTGCCGACGCCCTTCTGCCCTGCGGGTGATTTCTCTGTGGACTTCTAGGACACCAGTCTGATTCCTGCTTCCCTAAAGCTAAGTTTTCTGCTTTGCCTGTTTGCATTTATGTTTTGTTTTTGTTTTCCTTGCTTTTCTGGATTCTGCCATTCCCTGCTGGGGTGAGCTGAATCTCCTTTTGCCTGTTGCTCTGTCTTCAGAATATTCCTGAGTACTGACATAGCTTTTTTGAAGCCTAGCGTCTTCAGGGCCTTTTTCACTGTCAGTCTGTTGGCTCTTATTTTCATAGGGTTTTTCACGGATAGCAGACAGCAGCCTTCCTGTCCTTTCCTATTTAGGTAGTTTGGGCCCCTTCTTTGCTCAGTCTATCTTTCTGTCTGTGTTAGTGTTTTCATCTTGCTTCACCGTCATTATATGTTGGGGGCTGCCTATTGCTTTGGGGTCTGCTCTGGGGCTGTTTAGATTTCCCCTTTCTTTCTGTAGGCCTATTTAATTCTCTGGCTGTGATCGAGGGGTCTAGGGCATCGTAGGAACCCCCCACGGCTACTGTTAGTTGTTGTGATAGGATCAGGGGTCTGCAATCCGATAGCTGCCAACTGCTCTGGTTTTCTGGACTTAGCTAGCATTTCTGTTTTTGCCTCCTACGGTGACTCAATCATAACAATCTATCAGCACAGCTTCCTATCTGGCACCCCGGGCAAATGACAACTTCCTAATTGGGCATCCTAGCCTTATACTTTCTTCTGGCTGACCTCACTGGGTGGGCAGAGCTAGGGAATGTACTCCCCTTTTGAAAGTTACTAGAAAACTTATAAGTGCCATAACTCTGGCTGCGAGGCTCACAGCATGATAACAGATGTATCATGTTTTCTCTCATGAATTTATCTTTCTATTGATATCAAACAAGAACTACTTGCGGGCTATTGGATGGTGGGAACGCTTTTATCAGTTCCTGATGGGCACCAAAGCTCCAAAACCCAACAGTGGATTGCTCTAACCATGCAGTTTCCAAAAATATTGGTTTCCTGCCTCTATGAATATTCTGTGTTATTATAGTCAATCTCAAATAAACAAGGGAACCATGTGCTTTTAAAGAAAGGCTGAGTTAGCTAACCACAAACCCCATTCCCAAGGGAGGGGCAAGAGTGGGGTAGAATTACACAGTGCAGGGGAGAGAGATAACTGCAGCTATGTGCCTGCAGAAACAAAATGGGGGAAGGGCAGCATGTCCTCTTGCAAACCAAGGATATGCAGCAGAAAGCATGGTATGTGTAATTGAAACAATGAAAAATGAGTCATATTTTCTTGACAGTCCATATCAGTCGCAAGCTGGAAGCACTGACATTCTCCTTGGTGATGCGGCAACAGGCTCTGCTGAAATTAATTTGCTTTGGTGACAAACAGCACACTAGTGCATAGTTGTGAAAACATAACAAACCATAAAGATCTGTCACTCTCTCTGCTGAACCTACAACCAGGCTTTGTCATGTGTGATAATGAATGTAAACTGGTGGCTGCTCTGAAGCTTGTCAAGCTCGCAAACATACCATGCCTGGCCTACGTGTGAAACTTAGTGGTTCACCAACTTCTCAAAACCTATCTAGATTTTCCATAGCTACTTGTGAAGGTGTGCCGTGTGGGCGCCCCTTTCCACAAATCAGCTACAGGTGCCGCAGCAGGACTTGCAAGTGAAAGAGACCACACTCTGGAATGCCACATTACTCATGTTGGCAAAGGTTTTGTGAGCAGCAGAGAGGAGTAATTTAATACCAGCTACAACATGCCTGTTAATATTTCGTAGCTTCCGTACTTAACAATCGATGAGTGGACATGGATATCTGACATCTGTGAGGTCCTACAAAACTTTGAGAAATCAACCAAGATAGTGAGTGGCGATGATGCTATAATAAGCAAAACCATTCTGCTTCTAGGTCTACTAAAATGCTTGCAAATCACAGTTAAATAGGAATATTTGCATGTGGACCAGGTGGAGAAGGAAGTGTTCCTTTTTGGAGCACACAACTGAGAAATGCTGGAATATGCACCTATTGGCAGGTAGAGGGGTGAGTGGGGTGAGGGGTGGTGAGTGGGGTAGCACCTAATGGTGCTCCGGGATGATACTCTAAGCCCACCCTCTCCAGATATAGATGTCCTATGATGGTGGATAAAATGGAGACTTTATTAAAGAACGTATCAGGCTACACAGAGAGATGGGCCTTAGTTTTGGAGCCATTTTTGAAATCACAGCATGCTTGGCCCAGGCATACCATAAAGGACATAAGATCATCTGTTTGCATCTGTACATCCAATGAACACAAATTCTATCCTCCTGATGAACCGTTATAACAGAAATGCATCAAGGCAGAGACGTAGACCATATCCTACAAGCATAAAAGGATTAATGATTTATGCTTTACATGATATCATGTGTTATCCTGTTTTGAGAAACTCCTATCATAAGATAGTATTTAACTGTCTAGTTTAGGTTACCTTAGTATCACATGTCTAACCAGAAACATACAGGGAATTGAGGGAGAGCAGTCATGGAGTGGAGGCACCAAAACCTCGTTATCTAGGGTGCCAACCTTCGCTGCCAGGCATGGCAACTACAATGGATATCTCAGGGCTACATAGGCCACTTGTGTCTTATGACCTAGGATTTTATGCTGTTTCATAGCCTAATTCAACACACCTTAGCATTATGATTAGCTGATAGTGATTACTGCTATTTTGATATATCATGAATCATACAAAAAAGGAGACTCATTTATTAGAGTAGGTGCTTGTTTATTGGATTTATAGACTAATATGGTCTCAATTTTTCAGACCTTTGTATATTTGTTTGGTTTCTCTGATTTTTCTGTGATTTTTGTACCACTTTAATACTTTAATACACAAAGGTTTTTTCCTAGGTGTTCTTTAAGATACATTAATACATTTGAAGCTATATCTATGTAATTGATGGTCCCATACAGTTATTTATGACATTTACTCAGGTGGAGATGGAAGAAGAAGTACAAAGGGTAATACTACCCAGTTGAGTTGAGCAAAACGGGTCGGTCAAATTCAAAAATCGCCGACTTTAGCTAAAGTCGGGTTTTGCCGATCGAAACCCGACCATAGCGTGAGGTTGGCCATGAGGTCGCCTACCCGAGCGCCAAAGTCGCGTTTCAAATAATGCTTCCAGCGCCTTTTCTCAGCCAATTATGGAGGACGCACACTGTGGGCATCGGGATGACATGGGCAGCAGCCACCACCATCTTTGAGAAGTGCATCGAAGTGATTGGCTGGCTTTGTGTGGCGTCACAGTGGCTATAAAAGGCAGTGACCACCGACCGCCATCTTACTTCTGCCAATCTTAGAATAGGGAGAGGTGCTGCTGCTGCTTCTGAATAAGGGAGAGCGTTAGGCAGGGAAGAAGAGAAAAATTTGCTTCTGCTGATAGCGCTTTTCACTGTACAGTTAGTGTGCAGTGAAAGGGGAGGATTTTTGTTGTGTGCAGCAGCGCTGGTGGTGATTAGGCTGCCTTTTAAGACTACCTGATAGCTGCATTGCTGGGTGCACACTGCTGTTCAAACTGCTTTTTCAAAGCACTCCAACTTTTATTATTTTGTTCTGGTGAGTTACAGAGCGTTCATTTTTTCACACACTGTATAGCGGTGTATGCTCCTCGCACACTACCGTGTACTGACTGGTATCATGGACAAATACAAGCTATCTGTGTGTGACTTTGGAAAAACAAGCCGAGGAGATTTTCTATTTTTCCAGACCTACACCTTATAGAGCTGTCCGCTTTTCAAACAGTTTCGTATATCTGCTGTTTGATAACGGTCAAAGCTATACAGAGACAGCGTGTGTCACTCCGTATAAAAATAGATGGAGATTGACAATTTTCCATAAAGACACCGTATAGCGGTGAACGCTCCTCACACACTACCATGTACCAGCTGGTATCATGGACAAATACAAGTTATCTGTGTGTGACTCTGGAAAAACAAGCCGAGGAGATTTTCCATTTTTCCAGACCTACACCTTATAGAACTGTCCGCTTTTCAAACAGTTTCGTATATCTGCTGTTTGAATACGGTCAAAACTATACAGAGACAGCGTGTGTCACTCCATATAAAAATAGACGGAGATTGACAATTTTCTATACAGACACCGTATAGAGCTGTCCGATTCTCAAATAGTATTGTATATCTGCCGTTCGCATTACAGTCACATCTATACAGAGTCAGCGTGTGTGGGTGACACTCCATAAATACATATACAGAGATTACTAGTTACACAAAAAACGTATACAGCTGTACACTTCTGATACAGTTCTGTATATCTGCTTGATGGATTACGGTCAAATACATACTGGGAGAGCGTCATTTACTAACAAAATATATACAAAGATTTAAATTTTTTAATACACCTTACACAGCTGGACACTCCTCATACAGTACCATCTCTCTGCTGGTATTTTTGGTACATTTTACCAAACATGAGGAAGTATGGTGGAAGAGGCTGCAGACGTGGGCAAGGGGGCGCAGCTGGTAATGATGGTGGTGGTGCATCGGCTGGTTCTGGCAAAAGCACAATAGCAGCTAAGGCAGGAGGTGTTGAGCCTGCGTTATCATCTGGCCCAAGAAAGCCTGTAAGGTTCCCTTTTCTGGGAGTAGGAAAACCGCTTTTAAAGCCGGAGCATCAGGGACAGGTTTTGGCATACATTGCCGAAATAGCTACCAGCTCTATTGCCTCCTCTTCTGAACGTTCGAAACCTGCAAGCATGGAGTCGTCAGTGCAGGGTTCTGGTCAGGAAAAACACCTTTGCTTGTGTCCTTCACCCCCACCAAAAGTTAAGGATGCGGCAGCCCACACTTCAGATTACTCTATGGAGCTCTTTTCACATACCATGCCTGGGTTATCCAGTCAAATCCTGAATTCCCCAGTCCAAGATGAATCTGACATGGAGTGCACTGATGCACAGCCACTGCTAGATGATTCTTCTGGTACATTGACCCAGAGCACTACATTGCTCTCACAGTCTGCTGAGCAAAAATCTGACCCTGATGAAACTCAGGTGCCCCTTCCCGCATACTATACCACCTTACACGGTGACACAGAGGAAGGTAAAGAGGAAGGTGCAGATGAGTTTGAAGATGAGGTGATGGATGACCCAGTTCTTGACCCGGATTGGCATCCATTGGGGGAGGAGGGTGGCGCTGGCAATAGTTCAGATAAGGAGAAGGATCCGCAGAAGGCATTGACATCGCAGCAGCGGTTATCTGACAGGCCTGTAGCTGTCCAAAAACATGGACCAAAAACTAAAAGAGTTGCAGGACAGCTTGGTCAGACGGTCAACTTAGCACAGCGTGCAAGACCAGAAAATGTATACCATAGTAGGAATAGTGCAGTGTGGCACTTCTTTGTCCAAAATCCTACTGAAGAGGCAAAGGTTACCTGTAAGAAGTGCAGAAGGACCTTTAGCCGAGGTAAACAACTAAGAAATTTGAATACCAGTTGCATGCTTAGACATTTAATCAACATGCACTAGCAAGCGTGGACGGACTACAAAACGTCAGGTAGCACATGTGCACCTGCTCCAACTGAAGGTAGCCAGCAATGCTCCATCGCTTCCCCCATTGTAAGCCAACCGCCACAGTTAAGCACACCACCAGCACTAAATGTTGAGGTGTCGTCGCAAGGCCAAAGCGCTCAGGGAATCACAATGGTTTTGCAACACAACACTGAATCTAGGCCATCACCACCAATACCATCACCAACCGCCTCTCACTCCGTCCGGTCCATCGCTACTTCCCCCATATGCAGCTCTCCAGTCCAGCTCACCCTACCAGACACTCTGAGTAGGACAAGAAAGTACTCATCATCTCATCCGCATGCACTGTGTTTGAATGCCTACATTGCCAAACTAATCTCATTAGAGATGATGCCCTACCATTTGGTTGAAAGTGAAGCTTTCCATGAGCTCATGGCCTACGCAGTCCCACGCTATGACCTACCCAGTCGGCACTTCTTTTCTCGAAAAGCCATCCCAGCCCTCCACCTGCATGTGAAAGACTGCATTGTCCATGCACTCAAGCATTCAGTTAGTGGAAAGGTGAATCTCACAAAAGATGCATGTTTCAGTAGGCATGGCCAGGGCCGTTACGTGTCCATCACTGCGCACTGGGTTAATGTGGTGGATGCAGGCTCCACAGGGGACAGCGGCGGTGGAACATTGCTGCCTAGCCCACGGTATAGGAAACAGTTGGCTGTAGGCTTTCAACCCTCCTCCTCCTCCATAAGCAAAAGCTCGTCCACAGAGCGCAGTCGCACGAGCACTCCATCCACAGTTGGCAGTGTTGCACACTAGGTGTCCCACTATGGAACAGCTAGTGGTAAGCGTCAGCAGGCTGTGTTAAAGATGATGTCTTTGGGCGACAACAGACACACCGCGGAGGTACTGGCCGACTACTTGCAGCGACAAACTGAGTCATGGCTAGGCACTCTACATCTTGAGCCAGGCAAGGTAGTCAGTGACAACGGACACAATTTTGTGGCAGCCATAGCCCGCGTTGAGGTTTCACTCCATCAACCTCCAACTTTGAGTACCCTTTTATTGTTATCAACATGATTTAATTATTTATCATTAGTATCTTTCTCTTTTGTGGGCCAATATTGGCCTTATGGGTTAAATGCACCTTCTGGCTATCTAGCTTTTGCTATCCTTGTTTGACTTATCAGTTATATCAGGGACTTCAGGGATAGCCGTCGTGGAGCGGGGGCGCCATTCCGCTGACAAGTAGGGTGCCAACCTCCGCTGACAGGAAGGTGTTCAGTCACAGGGAACAATATAGTCAGGTACTCATTTGTGTGCACTTGTCACTTTATGTCTCATGTTTACAGCACTTTTTTGTTCCTTTTCTATTGTTGCCTAAACCTACCCTTACCGGCGACACCCTTTCCTGGTTAAATGATGATTGTGTGTTGCACCAGTCCAGGGTTATCTAGGAGTAACAGGGTCAGCCATCGTGGAGCGGGGGCGCCAATCTCGATTGTGTTTAGGGTGCCAACCTCCACTGGTAGGTAGCTGTTATCAGGGCCCCGATTTAGGGCCTATATAGGTGACACGGTTGTTTGTGGATTTCTGTTTGTTTGTTTTGGTTTTTGATTCAATGAAGGTTGTATTTTACTTATAAATAATTAGTAATGCTCCCCTCATACTCCAAATTGAATTTTTGAGCTTACGTTTGGGCGTGTATGGTGTGTTTTGGCGACAGACACACCGCAGAGGTACTGGCCGACTACTTGCAGTAACAAACTGAGTCATGGCTGGGCAGTCTACATCTTGAGGCAGGCAAGGCAGTTAGTGATAACGGCCGGAATTTTGTGGCAGCCATAGCCCGTTCAAAACTCACACACATACCTTGCCTGGCTCACACTTTGAACCTGGTGGTGCAGTGCTTCCTTAATAATTATCCAGAGTTAACATCCCTGCTCTAAAAGGTGCGAAGACTGTGCTCACAAATCCATCTCTCAAACGTCCACTCCACTCGTATGCAGAAGCTGCAGCGATTGCTCCACCTCCCCAAGCACCGCCCAATCATAGACATTGAAACAAGATGGAACTCCACCCTGCACATGGTTGAGAGGCTGTGCGAACAGAGGCAGGCTGTAATGCATTTGTGGGAGGATACACGGGCAGGCAGTTTGAGGGAAGACATGGAATTGTCGGGTGTGCAGAGGTCAAAGCTGAAAGACCTCTGTAAAGTCCTTCAGTGTTTTGAGGAATGTGCACGGCTGGTAAGCGCAGACGACGCCATCATAAGCATGAACATCCCACTTATGTATCTGCTCATGCAAAGTTTGACGCACTGTTGTGAGTTCATTCCCCCCAGTTGTAAGTTCCCCTTCTGGACTCCCTCTGGTGGTGATGGGAGGTGGTGCGGCTGGTTTGATCGGTGGAAATCTGCCACCTGAGAATGAGGATGATGATTGGTCTCAGGATTCTCAGATTGGATTTAAGACAGCCTACGCCCTATTCAGTTGCTGGTGATTCCTTCTGGCTTGTCAGCTCTTGGTTTTCAGCTCTGTTCCAGTCATCTAAAGCTAAGTTTTTCTGCTAATGTTCACACTTGATTTTGTTGGTCTATTCAGTTTTTTGTATGGTCTGCCAGCCCCGACTGGGGGCTGAGCTGAATTTCCACTCTTATTTATCAGTATTTTGCCAGTTGGCTTTTTGTCCCTTACTAGTTCGGTCTCTTTTTGCTCTGTCTCAGAATAATCCAGAGTGCTGATATAGTGGAAGAAGTCTAGTGACTTCAGGGTTAATTTTGCTATCAGAAGTGTTGGACATTATTTTTGTAGGGTTTTTTGCAGGTTGCAGACAGTGACTTGCCTTTCCTTTCCTGTCTAGTTTGTTTGGGCCCCATCATTTGCTCAGCCTATTTTCCTGCCTGTGTTTGTGCCTTCATCTTGATTCACCGTCAATACATGTGTGGGGGCTATCTATTCCTTTGGGGTCTGCTTTGGGGCAGTTAGTTTTCCCTTTTCTTGCTTTAGGCTTATGTAGTCCTCCGGCCATGACGAGGCGTCTAGGAACATCGTAGGCATGCTCCACGGCTACTGCTAGTTGTGTGGTAAGATCAGGGATCTGGAATCTGCATAGTTACCAACTTCTCTGGTTTTCTGTGGCTTAACTTGTTTTGTTTTTTTTCTCCTCGTGACCCATTCATAACAACGCAAAGAAAGGATCTGGTGTCTGCAGTGGAGGAGGACCAGGAGGAGGAGGAGGGAAGCCTTGCTGACAGTCAACCATTGTCTGGTCAGGGAAATGTCCTGGATGAGGTGGAGGAAGAAGAGGAAGAGGAGGAGGAGGAGGATGAGGGGGATGATTATTTTGGGCAGGAGGATGCTTTTTAGGGGGCAAGAGAAAATGTTGGCATTCCAAGGTCAGGTACAGTGTTTGTGTGTGACTGTAGGGATGTGGATTTGCCAGAAAGTTCTCCTCCACCCAGCAGTGGAAGTGCACTATTGACACCTGGAACATTGGCCCACATGTGCGATTATGCCTTGCGGATCCTAAAAAGAGACCCCCACATTGCCAAAATGATGAAGGATGATGACTACTGGCTGGCCAGCATCCTCAATCCACGCTACAAAGGCAAATTACACAACATCATGCCACAGGAGAACCTAGAGACAATATTGGCTAACAAACAAGCAACTCTGGTAAACCGTTTGTTTGAGGCTTTTCCAGCACACAGCAGCGGTGCTGGTTCTCCCACGAGCCGTAGTGGGCACAATGGAAGAGGTGTTCATGGTGCACACAGCCGAAGTGGCGTTGGAGACAGGGGTTTAATGACCATGTTGTGGAATGATTTCTCAAGTACTGCTCACACGACTGCTAATACTGCATCGATTACAAGTGACAGGACACAGCAGTTGTCAACTATGGCTACAAACTACTTCTCCTCCCATATCATTGTTCTCCCTCACAGGTCAGTCCCATTTGACTATTGGACCTCTAAACTGGACACCTGGCCTGAATTGGCACACTATGCCTTACAGGAGCTCGCTTGCCCTGCTGCTAGTGTGCTATTGTGCTATCTGAAAGAGTCTTCAGTGCTGCTGGATCAATCCTGACAGAAAAAAGGACCCGTCTGTCGACCCAAAATGTTGATGATCTAACCTTCATTAAAATGAACCATGCATGGGTTTTAAAGGATTTTGTCCCACCTTCCTCTGATGACACATAGGTTGCCAGAAAACTGCCTCGCTTTTGTCCTCCTCTTTCTCGGACTTGCCCAATTCCGCAATTTGCAGCAGCTGAATGGCCAGCCTACAAATCAACATATGCTATTTTTTAAACCTCCCTAACTGGGCTGCCCACCCCCCCAAGGGCTGGGGTCAACACCTGGCACACCCGAGCAAGTGCCGTTGCTCTGAACAGGTGGATGGGCCCACTGATGGCCGATGGCACTGGCACAGGGCCCCTCATAGTACAATAAAGTGTCTCTGATGGTGGGGGGCCCACTCGCCATCAGACACACCAGCGTACTATGAGGGGCCCTGTGCCAGTACCATCGCCCACGAGTGTGCCCCCCTGCTTGGTCATGGCCACAGCACTTGCAAGTTGCAATACTTACCTCTACCTGCTCCACCTCTGTGTAGTCTGGCCAGTTAAATCCTTCACAGGGACGGCCACTAGAAATTTGGTGTATTGATCAATGATGGTTAAGATGTAGCTATGGCCTGTCCTGCTGGCCTCTACCTTCAGATGATCAATGGCTACCATTTGTAATGGACTTCAACTTACAAGTGGATGCAGTGGTGCTTCATGATCACCTTTCACAGTTGTGATAGTCACAGATGTGTAACATTCCTGCCACCATTTTTCAATGTTTCCTCTCATGCCAATCCAATAGAATTGTCTACAGTCTGTGGCTTCTGTCTTTTGCACTCCAAAATGACCAGACATATCATGATAGGCAGTGAGGACCATGTCTACATCTCTCCCTGTGATCACAATTTGATGGAGATGAGTAACGGTGATGTGATCCACGCTACTGCGATAAAGCAATCCTTTCTTCACAAAGAACCATTTTCACTGTCTCCACAGACACAGTAATTGAGGGTCTGCATTGCCTCTGCAACATCTACTGGGAGGTTTTCCCGCAATGAGTAATTCCCAAATTTCTGCTAACACGCGACTTTCCGTCTGTACTTGTATCCATGTAGTTTCCAGTAGCGGAGAGTCTGGACTGGCTTACTGAGATTGAAATATATACGAAGATTTAAAAGTACCACTACATTGTATACTGTTGTACGGTTTGAAAACCTTTCCCTTTTTCTACTTGTTAAATTCTGGTGTAATACATACTGAGCCTGTGAGAGTCTGTGTCTGACTCCGTAAGTATAGAAATTTACAATTACCCCGAGACTGGATACACCTGGTATGTGCTGATACAGTACCTTTGTTCAAAATTTTTATTACGGTATCATCCATAGTGAGTGAGCGTGTGTGGTTTACGCCTTCTATATATACGGTGAATCCGAGATACCAATTTTTACCCTATACTCGATACAGCTTGTATCTTGTTATACAGTACCTTTGTTCGACATTTAGTATTACGGTCAAATCCATACTGAGTAAGCATCTGAGAGTGTCTACTGGACTATGTATATGGATACTTGCTATCTTGTTATCCAGTACCTTTTTAACAACATTTTTTATTATGGTCAAACCCTGACTGAGTGAACGTCTTAGGGTGACTCCTGAAATATATACAGAGATTTCAAATTTGGCCAACACTGTATACAGCTGTACGCTTCTGATACAGTAACCTTTTTTGCTATTTAGATTCTGGTGTAATCCATAATGAGCCTGTGAACGTCTGTCTGTTGCTCCGGAAATATATTTGGAGCTTTAAGATTACCCTAAGACTGTATACAGCTGTACGCTTTTGTTACATTACGCATTTACAGCTTTTCATATTCTTGTGTTATCCATACTGGGCCTGAGATCATTTGTGTCTGCCTCCTGAACTATATACGGAGATTCATAATGCTTACACTATACTATATATACCTTGTATCTGGTGATACTGTACCCTTTTTCAACTTTTTATTTTATTGTGTAATCCATACTGAGCATGTGAGCGTCTGTGAATGACTCATGAAATATATACAGAAATTTACTGTTATCCCTAGACTGTATAGAGCTGTACGCTTCTGATACAGTACCATATATCTGCTGGTATTTTCGGTCCATTTTCCAAAACATGAGAAAGTATGGTGGAAAAGGACATGGACGTGGGGGGCCACTTGGTACTGATGGTGGTGGTGGTGCATCTGCTGGTAGTGCCAAAAACACAATAGCAGCTAAGGCAGGAGGTGTTGAGCCTACGTCAGGGTGTAGCTCCGGAATGCCTGTAAGGCTCCCTTTTCTGGGAGTAGGTAGACTGCTTTTAAAGCAGGAGCATCAGGAACTGTTTTTGGCTTTCATTGCTGAAACAGCCTCCAGCTCTATCGCCTTCTCTTCTGAAGTTTAAAAAAATGCAAGCACTGAGTCGTCAGTGCAGGCTTCTGGTCAGGAGCAACCCCTTTCCTTGTGTCCTTCACCCACACCAAAAGTGAAGGATGCGGCAGCACACACTTCAGATTACTCCATGGAGCTCTTTTCACTTACTATGCCTGTGTTAATTAAAAATGGGGCCCATCATATACTGGAACATTCCAAATGGGGGACATCAGACACTGGAGCAGCATTTATGGGGCCCATTATACACTGGAGCATTAGAAATGGAGCCCATTATATATCGAGCATTTTTAGGGCCAATCATACACTGGAGCATCATCCATGACGCCTATAATATACTGGAGCTTTCCAGATTGGGACAGATCAGACACTGGTGCAGCATCTATGGGGCACATTATACACTGGAGCATTAGAAATGGGGCCCATTATATATGGAGCATTATTTGGGCCCATAACACACTGGAGCATCAGCCGTGAGGCCCATCATATACTGGAGCATTCCAAATGGGGGACATCAGACACTGGAGCAGGATTTACGGGGCTCATTATACACTGGAGCATTAGAAATGGGGCCCATTATATATGGAGCATTATTAGGGCCCATCATACACTGGAGCATCATCCTTGAGGCCCATCATACACTGGAGCATTCCAAATGGGGGACATCAGACACTGCAGCAGGATTTACGGGGCTCATTATACACTGGAGCATTAGAAATGGGGCCCATTATATATGGATCATTATTTGGGCCCATCATACACTGGAACATCATCCATGAGGCCCAACATATACTGGAGCATTCCAAATGGTGGACATCAGACACTGGAGCAGCATTTACAGGGCTCATTATACACTGGAGCATTAGAAATGGGGCCCATTTTATATGGAGCATTATTTGGGCCCATCATACACTGGAGCATCATCCATGGGGCCCATCATATACTGGAGCATTCTAAATGGGGCAGATCAGACACTGGAGCAGCATCTATGGGGCACATTATACACTGGAGCATTAGAAATGGGGCCCATTATATATGGAGCATTATTTTGGCCCATAACACACTGGAGCATCATCCATAGGGACCATCATATACTGTAGCAATATGTTGAGCTCATCATATACTGTATCGAACATTATATGTGACCAATTATCCTGTATGGAGAAATATATGGGGCTCATTATCCTGTATGGTGCACAATGTGGTGGCCATAATAGTGTATGGAGTAATATACTGTCCTTTTTTTGAGCTATTGTACAATTTAAAATAGATCAGTCCTGTCATGTAAGCAGTGAAGTATTTGTCATTGTACTATACCACTATTTCTGTGCCGTATCGGAGCATCATGAGTTGTGGTATGTGTTAAAGGGGCGCACTGACACTCTTTGGCCCAGGGCACACGAAAACCTGGAGCCAGCCCTACCCCCCACAACTTTAGCCAAATAACCCCCAGTTTTCAATGCATAACTATTATTATTAAGTAAATTAAGGTTGACAAGCTTCAGTAAAAAGAATTGATGTTTATGGCATTGAAATGGGCACTGTAGGTATGTTTATTGTCCTCCACTCCCTGCCAACTTTGCTTCCCTATTGACTTACATTGGGTTTCGTGTTTCAGTCGGCCTCCAACTTTTCCCTATAGTCGGCCGATTTTGTTCGACCCGACTTTCAAAAGTCGGGTTTCATGAAACCCGACTCGACCCTAAAAAAGGCAAAGTCGCTCATCTCTACTACCCAGCCTAGCCTAATCTCATCTTCTAAACACAGATTGGGTAATAATGAGGAGGTGGAGGCTGAGGAGGAGAAACAGGAGATGGTTGCCTGCACTAGAGAGGGTACTACCCACACAAGCTTCATCCCATCTGTTCAGCGTGGATGTACCGAAAAAGAGGATGAGAAGGAGAGGAAGATGGAGATAGGGAGGAGGAGAAGATGGAGAGTCATCCTACAGGTGGTGGCAGGGAAGTCTTGCCTGTTGGGAGTCTAGCACACATGGCTGACTTTATATCTCGCTGCCTTTCCTGTGACCCATGTGTTATATGCATTTTTGCAAACACTGATTACTGATTGTTCACCATTCTCGATCCAGGCTACAAAGAGAACTTTTCATCTGTTCTTCCTGAGGTAGAGAGATATAGTAAAATGGTGCAATAACAGAAGGTCCTAGTCAAACAATTAGTTAAAAAATTCTCATCTGACAACACTGGCAGCAGAGGTCAGAGTTTCTTGGGCAATCAAGCAAGAGAGAGGAGGGAGACACACACTAGTTCCAATAGAGGCAGCAGAACACTATTAAAGGTCTGGCACAGTTTCATTAGACGCTCCCAGCACCTATATGCACCTTTTTGGAAGTGCATTGAGCAGCAAGGGTGGGAGTTGATAATTAAGGGTTTATAAGGGGCAGCTGGTTGGGGCTCAACTCCTTTTGGAAGTGCATTGAGCAGCAGGTTGGTGTACTGGTAAAAGGGAAAAAAAAAATCTTTTAAATCTTCTGCCTGAGCGAGTGTGAATGAACTGAGTGTGACCTGAGCATAAGTGCGAACTGTGGTGAGTGTGTGACTGGAGATTCAGTGAAGAGGTATTTGGAAAACCTATAACAAATACCTGTGTGAGTTGCTGAATTGTAGATTGCTGAGTGCTTTCTACCTGTTCAATTTTGGGGGGGCTTGTTTAACCTATTTTTTCTCTCTGCAGGGTTAATCTCTTATTTTACTATCTGTGTTTTTAAGGGTTAACTATATTGCATTTAAATCTTGAGGTGTAACTTTATTCACAAGGGGTTAATTAAGGGTGGGAGTTCATAATTAAGGGTTTATAAGGGGCAGCTGGTTGGGGCTCAACTCCTTTTGGAAGTGCATTGAGCAGCAGGGTGGTGTACTGGTAAAAGGGAAAAAAAATCTTTTAAATCTTCTGCCTGACTGAGTGTGAACGAGCTGAGTGTGACCTGAGCGTAAGTGCGAACTGTGGTGTGTGACTTGACATTCAGTGACTTTGGATTCAGGGAGTTTCCAAGGGAGGTATTACTGAATTGCTGTTATATTTTATTAATACTTTTTATTTATTTTTGCTTATCTTATTGTCTGGTGCAATCCCCATTAGGATGTGCTCCACTATTGCCAATGCCATCCAGTGCACGTCTTGCCGCATGTATGAAATCCTTGAACAGCCGGTCGAGGGTGCATACTGCTGTGCGAGATGTGAGCACATTGTGCATTTGGAAGCCCAGATACTGGATCTAAATGTGCAGCTGGCAACACTGAGATCCATAGACAATATGGAAAGGAGTCTTATGCTCACTGAGCAGACGCTCAATGGGATAGATGAGGGGGGATGGTTGAAGCTGCAGGACAATGAATCAGCTAGCTGGGTGACAGTTAGAAGGCGGGGTAGAGGGAAGAGCACCAGGGAGGCTAGTCCTGATCTGGCACACCCCAATAAGTTTGCTAAGTTGCAGTGTTAGTGCAGGAGTAGCAGTGCTGCAGCAAAGCATGTCCTCTGAAAGCCGGAGGAGTGTCTGCTCCAGTAAGGGGGGAAATAGGAGAGTAGGGCAGGCCAGACAGGTTCTAGTAGTGGGAGACTCAATTATTAGGGGAACAGATAGGGCAATCTGTCACAAAGACAGGGATCATCGAACGTTGTGCTGCCTACCTGGCGCTCGAGTCCGACACATCGCTGATCGGGTTGACAGATTACTGGGAGGGGCTGATGAGAATCCAGCAGTCATGGTGCACATTGGCACAAATGACAAAGTTATAGGTAGGTGGAAGGTCCTTAAAGATGATTTCAGGGAATTAGGCTGTAAGCTTAAAGCAAGGACCTCCAAGGTGGTATTTTCGGAAATACTTCCTGTACCACGTGCCACGCCAGAGAGGCAACGGGAGATTAGGGAGGTTAATAAGTGGCTCAGGAATTGGTGTAGGAAGGAGGGGTTTAACTGGGCCAACTTCTCAGTTGGCTACAGGTTCTATGCTAGGGACGGGCTGCACTTCAATGGGGAGGGTGCAGCTGTGCTGGGGGAGAAAATGGCTAGAAGGTTGGAGGAGTGTTTAAACTAGGGATGGTGGGGAGGGTATTCCTTTTATAGGAGGGGAACACAGTGCAGATAGAGACCTGGGCACAAATAATGAAATTGGGGGTGGGGGTGGCATGGGGGGTGGGGTTAGAACAGTTAATAATATAAGAAAGAATATAGGTACAGAGAGATACATAAAGTGCATGTATACTAATGCCAGAAGCCTCGCCAACAAGATGGAGAAATTGGAGTTAATGTTGTTGGAACATAATTATGACATGGTGGGGATATCTGAGACATGGCTGGATGAGAGCCATGACTGGGCGATTAATTTACAGGGCTATAGTCTGTCCAGAAATGACCGTACAAATAAACGAGGGGGAGGAGTGTGTTTATATGTAAAATCATCCTTAAAACCCATCCTTCGTGATAATATATGTGAATCTAATGAAAATGTAGAGTCCCTGTGGGTAGAGATAAGGGGATGGGGAAAAATAATAAATTACTGATATGGGTTTGTTATAAGTCTCCAAAAATAATGGAAGCAACAGAGAATATCCTCATAAAGCAAATAGATGAAGCAGCGACTCAAGGAGAAGTCATTATTATGGGGGGACTTCAACTACCCTGAAATACATTGGGGAACCGAAACCTGCAGTTCCAGCAAAGGTAATAGGTTTTTGACAACTATGAGAGACAATTACCTTTCAAAACTGGTTCAGGACCCAACAAGAGGGGGGGGCACTGCTAGACCTAATATTAACCAACAGGGCAGACCGCATATCAAATGTAAGGGTTGGGGGTCACTTGGGTAATAGTGATCACAAAATAATAAGTGTTCATGTATCCTTTAATAAGATGTGTAGTAGAGGGGTTACAAGGACACTAAACTTCAGGAAAGCAAATTTCCAACGGATGAGAGATGATCTTGGTGCAATTAACCGGGACGATATCCTGAGACATAAAAATACACAAGGAAAATGGGAGACGTTTATTAGCATCCTGAATAGGACCTGTGCACAATATATACCATATGGGAATAAACATGCGAGAAAAAAGAGGAAACCACTATGGCTAAATAGAGCTGTAAGGGGTGCAATAAGAGATAAAAAATAAAGCATTTCGAGAATTAAATCAAGTAGGTAGTGATGAGGCATTAACTAAATACAGAAGTTTAAATAAATTCTGTAAAAAGCAAATCAAGACAGCAAAGATTGAGACAGAGAGACTCATTGCCATAGAAAGTAAAAATAATCCCAAAATATTCTTTAACTACATAAATAGTAAGAAACTAAAAAATGATAGTGTTGGTCCCCTTAAAAATAGTCTGGGTGAAATGGTGGATGAGAATGAGGAAAAAGCCAATACGCGAAATGACTTTTTTTCAACAGTATTTACACAAGAAAATCCCATGACAGATAACATTATCAGGGATAAAAATTCTCCATTAAATGTCACCTGCTTAACCCAGCAGGAAGTACGGCGGCGTCTAAAAATCACTAAAACTGACAAATCCCCCGGCCCGGATGGGATACACCCCCGAGTACTGCAGGAATTAAGCACAGTCATAGATAGACCATTATTTTTAATCTTTAAAGATTCCATAATAACAGGGTCTGTACCACAGGACTGGCGTATAGCAAATGTGGTGCCAATATTCAAAAAGGGGACAAAAACTGAACTTGGAAATTATAGGCCAGTAAGTTTAACCTCAACTGTGGGTAAAATCCTGGACGGTTTTCTAAGAGATACTATACTGGAGTATCTGGAGAAGAATAACCTCATGACCCAATATCAACATGAGTTTACAAGGGACCATTCCTGTCAGACTAATCTGAATGCAGTGGATGTGGTGTACATGGACTTTTAAAAAACTTTTGATACTGTGACACACAAAAGGTTGATACATAAAATGAGAACAATGGGGATAGAGGAAAATATATGTAGGTGGGTTAAGAGCTGGCTCAGGAATAGGAAACAAAGGGTGGTTATTAATGGAGCACACTCGGACTGGGTCACGGTTAGCAGTGGGGTACCACAGGGGTCAGTTTTGGGCCCGCTTCTACTTAACATATTTATTAATGACTAGAGTTGAGCGAAACAGGTCGAAAAACTTCAAAAGTCGCCGGCTTTCGCCAAAGTCGGGTTTCATGAAACGGAACCCGACCTTAGCGTGAGGTCGGCCACGAGGTCGGCGACCATCGCGCCAAAGTCGCATTTCAAAAGATGCTTTAGCTCCCTTTTTCAGCCAATCAGGAAGAACAGACACTGTGGGCAATGTGATGACATAGTCAGGGGTCACCACCATCTTTGAGAAGGGCATGCAAGTGATTGGCTTGCTTTGTGTGGCGTCAAAGTGGGTATAAAAGGGCGTGCACCCCAACCGCCATGTGACTTATGCTGATCTCACAATAGGGAGAGCTGCTGCTGCTGCTCATTCTGTAGGGAGAGCATTAGGAAGGCCAAAAGAAAAAAAATGCTTCTGCTGATAGCGCTTTTCACTGTAGTTAGTGTGCAGTGAAAGGTGAAGATTTTTGCTTTTGTGCAGCAGCGGTGGTGGTGATTAGGCTGCCTTTTAAGGCTACCTGCATTGCTGTGTGCACACTGGTGTTCAAACTGCTTTTTTAAAAGCTATCCAAATTTTACTGTTTTGTCCTGGTGAGGTACTGAGCGTTCATTTTTTCACACACCGTACAGCGGTGTATGCTCCTCACACAGTACTGTGTACCGGCTGTTATCACGGCCAAATTGAAGATATCTGTGTGTGACTCTGTAAGGAAAAGCCGAGGAGTTTGTCTGTTCTTACAGACCTACACCTTAGAGTTTTGTCTGTTTTTCAAGCAGTTTCGTATATCTGCTGTTGGACTACATTCAAAACTAGAGAGAGCGTGTGTCAGTCCGTATACAAAAACGCGGAGCTTGACAATTTTACATACACACACCATACAGTGGTGTACGTGTACGCTCCTCACACAGTACCGTGTACCGGCTGGTATCACGGCCAAATTGAAGCTATCTGGGTGTGACTCTGTAAGAAAAAGCCGAGGAGTTTGTCCGTTCTTACAGACCTACACTCTAGGGAGATTCCAATTCTGCCCAATTCTATATACACCTTGTAGTTTGTCATACACTAGGCAATTTCTGCCTGTTACATTGCGGTGTAATATACACAGGGCCTGACAGAATCCAACTGTGTCCTGAAGTCTGTGGAGAGATTCCATTTCTCCCCAGTCCTCTATACACCTTTTTTACACCATTCAGAATCAGCCTGTTAATTTGAGGTGTAATATACCCAGGGCCTGACAGAATCCAAGTGTGTCCTGAAGTCTGTAGAGAGATTCCATTTCTCCCCAGTCCTCTATACACCTTTTTATACCATCCAGAATCAGCCTGTTAATTTGAGGTGTAATATACCCAGGGCCTGACAGAATCCAACTGTGTCCAGAAGTGTGTAAGGAGATTCAAATTCTCCCCAGTCATCTATACACATTTTTTACAGCATCCAAAATCAGCCTGTTACATTGAGGTGCAACATACACAGGGCCTGAGAGAATACTTCAGTATCCATAAGTGTGTAAGGAGATTCCAATTCTCCCCAGTCCTCTATACACATTTTTACACCATACAAAATCAGCCTGTTACTTTGAGATGTAAGATACACAAGGCCTGAGAGAATACTTCAGTATCCAGAAGTGTCTAAGGAGATTCCAATTCTCCCCAGTCCTCTATACACATTTTTTACACCATCCAAAATCAGCCTGTTACATTGAGGTGTAACATACACAGAGCCTGAGAGAATACTTCAGTATCCAGAAGTGTGTAAGGAGATTCGAATTCTACCCACTACTATATACACTTTGTACCTTGTTTTACAGTACCATATAGTTGGTGGAATTTTGGGTACATTTTCCCCCAAAATGAGGAAGTGTGGTGGAAGAGGCCATGGAAGTGGGGTTGCCAACTGGTAATGATGGTGTTGGTGGTGGTGGAGGTGGATCTGCTGGTAGTGGAAAAAGCAAAATAGCACCTAATGCAGGAGGTGTTGAGCCTGTGTCATTGTCTGGCTCCACAAGGCCTCGAAGGCTCCCTTTTCTGGGAGTAGGTAAACCGCTTTTAAAGCCGGAGCTTCAGGAACGAGTTTTGGCTTACATTGCTGACTCAGCTTCCAGCTCTATCGCCTCCTCTTCTGAAGTTTTAAAAAATAAAAGCACTGAATCGTCATTGGAGGCTCATGGTCATGAACCACACCTTTCCTTGTGTCTTTCAACCGTACCAAAATTGAAGGATGCGGCAGGCCAAACTACAGATTACTCCATGGAGCTGTTTTCACATACCATGCCTGGGTTATCAAGTCAAATCATGAATTACCCAGGCCAAGATGAATCTGACATGGAGTGCACTGATGCACAGCCACTGCTAGATGATTCTGCTGGTACATTCACTCAGAGCACTACATTGTCCTCGCAGTGTATTGAGGCAGAATCTGACCCTGATGAAACTCTGGTGCCCCTTCCCACATACTATACCACCATACACGGTGACACAGAGGAAGGTGCACATGACATTGAAGAGGAGGTAATGGATGACCCAGTTGTTGACCCAGATTGGCATCCATTGGGGGAAGTGGGTGCCGCTGCCAATAGCTCAGAAGAGGAGGAGGAGCATCCGCAGCAGGCATCGACATCGCAACAGCTGTTATCTGGCAGGCCCGGAGCAGTCCAAAAATGGGTAACAAAAAGGAAAAGAGTTGCAGGACAGCTTGGCCGGACGGTCAAATTAGCACAGCGTGCAAGGCCTCAAAATGTCTTCCCTAGTAGGAAGAGTGCAATGTGGCACTTTTTTGAACAAAATCCTAATGATCAGGCAAAGGTTATCTGTAAGAAATGCGCAAAGACCTTTAGCCGAGGGAAAAATCTGAGAGATTTGAATACCAGTTGCATGCTTAGACTTTTAACCACCATGCGCTTGCAAGCGTGGACGGACTACCAAACCTCACGTACCACATGTGAAACTGCTCCCAATGAAGGTAGTCAGCAACGCTACATTGCTTCCCCCACTGTAAGCCCACCAGTTAGCACACCACCAGCAGCAAATGTTGAGGTGTCGTCGCAAGGCCAAAGCAGTCAGGGTATCACAATGTTATTTCTACGAAAGACTGAATCTAGGCCATCAGAAAGAACACCAGCTCCATCACCATCATCAACCCTCTCTCAGTCCGCCATGTCCACCGCTAGTTCCACCATATGCAGCTCTCAAGTCCTGCTCACCCTACCAGAGACTATGAGTAGGACAAGAAAGTACTCATCCTCTCATCCGCGTACACTGGGTTTGAACGCCCACATTGCCAAGCTAATCTCGTTAGAGATGATGCCCTACTGGTTGGTTGAAAGCGCAGCTTTCCGCGAACTCATGGCCTACACAGTACCACGCTATGATCTACCCAGTCGGCACTTCTTTTCTCGCAAAGCCATCCCAGCCCTCCACCTTCATGTGAAAGACTGCATTGTCCATGCACTCAAGCAACCAGTGAGTGGAAAGGTGCACCTCACAACAGATGCATGGTCCAGTAGGCATGGCCAGGGCCATTACATGTCCATCATTGCGCACTGGGTCAATGTGGTGGATGCAGGGTCCACAGGGGACAGCGGTGGTGGGGCAGTGCTGCCTAGCCCACGGTATAGGAAATAGTTGGCTTTAGGCATTCGACCCTCCTCCTTCAGAAGCAAAAGCTCGTCCACAGAGCGCAGTCGCACGAGCACTCCATCCGCAGCTGCCAGTGTTGCACACGAGGTGCCCCACTATCGATCAGCTAGTGGAAAGCGTCAGCAGGCTGTGTTGAAGATGATGTGTTTGGGCGACAGACACACCGTGGAGGTACTGGCCGACTACTTTCAGCGACAAACTGAGTCATGGCTGGGCAGTCTACATCTTGAGGCAGGCAAGGTAGTTAGTGATAACGGATGGAATTTTGTGGCAGCCATAGCCCTTTCAAAACTCAGACACATACCTTGCTTGGCTCACACCTTGAACCTGGTGGTGCAGTGCTTCCTCAATAATTATCCGGAGTTAACAGGGCTGCTCAAGAAGGTTCGAAGACTGTGCTCGCACATCCGCCGGTCGCCCATACACTCCAGTCATATGCAGAAGCTGCAGCAATTGCTCCACCTTCCCAAGCACCGCCGAATTTTCGACGTTGCACCAAGGTGGAACTCCACCCTGCACATGGTTGAGCGGCTGTGCGAACAGAGGCAGGCTGTAATGCATTTGTGGGAGGATACACAGGCAGCCACTTTGAGGGCAGACATGGAGTTGTCAGGTGTGCAGTGGTCGAAGCTGAAAGACATCTGTAAAGTCCCTCAGTGTTTTGAGGAATGCACACGGCTGGTAAGCGCAGATGACGCCATCCTAAGCATTAGCATCCCACTTATGCGTCTGCTCATGCAAACTTTGACGCACATTAAGGAGCAGGCGTCTGCAGCCAAGGATGATGAGGAAGAGGAGGAGGGAAGCCTTGATGACAGTCAGCCATTGTCTGATCTGGGACCTCTGCTGGACGAGGTGGAGGAAGAAGAGGAAGAGGAGGAGGATGATGATGGGGATGATTATTTAGTGGAGGAGGATGCTTCTCGTGGGGCAAGATAAAATGTTGGTGTGGCAAGGTCTGGTACAGGCTTTGTGCGTGACTGGAGGGATGTGGATTTGCCAGAAAGTGTTCCTCCACCCAGCACTCACAGTGCATCACTGACACCGGGAACATTGGCCCACATGTCAGATTATGCCTTGCAGATCCTAAAAAGGGACCCCCGCATTGCCAAAATGATGAACTATGACGACTAATGGTTGGCCAGCATCCTGGATCCACGCTATAAAGGCAAATTCCAAAACATCATGCCACAGGAGAACCTTGACCTAATATTGGCTAACAAGCAAGCAACTCTGGTAAACCGGTTGTTTGAGGTATTCCCAGCACACTGCAGCGGTGATGGTTCTCACATGAGCCGTAGGGGTCGGGGGCAACTTGGAAGAGGTGTTCGTGGTGCACACATCAGAAGTGGCGTTGGAGACAGGGGTTTCATGACCATGCTGTGGACTGATCTTTCAAGTCCCACTCACACGACTGGTAATACTGCATCGACTGAAAGTGACAGGAGACAGCAGTTGTCAACTATGGTTACAATCTACTTTTCCTCCCATATCGATGTTCTCCCTCACAGGTCATTCCCCTTTGACTATTGGGCCGCTAAACTGGACACCTGGCCTGTATTGGCACAATATGCCTTACAGGAGCTCACTTGCCCAGCTGCAAGTGTGCTAATGGAAAGAGTCTTCATTCCTGCTGGATCAATCCTGACAGAAAAAAGGACCCGTCTGTCGACCCAAAATGTGGATGATCTAACCTTCATTAAAATGAACCATGCATGGGTTTCCAAGGATTTTGTCACACCTTCCCCTGATGACACCTAGATTGCCAGAAAAATGACTTGCTTTGGTCCTCCTCTTCCTCACACTTGCCCAATTTCGCCTTTTGCAGCAGCCGAATGTACAACATCAACATATGCTATTTTGTAAACCTCCCTAACTGGGCTCCCCCCCATGGCCGGGGTCACCACCTAACGCACCCAACCGTGCGAGTGCCGTTGCCCTGGACAGGTGGGTGGGCCGACTCTTGGGCGTGGGCACTGGCACAGGGTCCCTCATAGTGCAATCAACTGTCTCTGACAGTGGGGGTGCACACCCGCCGTCAGACACACCGCCGTACTATGAGGGGCCCAGTGCCAATACCGATGCCCATGAGTGGGCCCCCCTTGCTTGGGCAGGGCCCCAGCATTTGCAATGTTTACCTCTCCCTGCTCCTCCGCTGTGTAGTCTGGCCTGTCAAATCCTTCACTGAGACTGCCACTACAAATTTGTTGAACTGATACATGATGGTTAAGACGTAGCTATGCCCTGTCCTGCTGGCCAGGCTCTAGCTTCAGATGATCAATGGCTTCCATTTCTTATGGACGTCGACTCACAATAAGATGCAGTGGTGGTTTCTCATCAGCTTTCACAGTTTTCCTAGTCACAGACGTGTGACATTCCTGTGCACATTTTTAAATGTGCCCTCTCATTCCAATCCACTAGAATCGCCTACGGCCTGTTGCTTCTGTTTTTGCACTCCAAAGTTACGTGACAGATCATGATAGGCAGTGTGCACCATGTCTACATCTCTCCATGTGATCAAAATTTGATGGAGATGAGTAACGGTGATGGGATCAACGGTACTGCGATACAGCAACCCTTTCTTCACAAAGAACTGTTTTCGCTGTCTCCACACACAAAAAGTAATTGAGGATCAGCATAGCCTCTGAGAATTCTCCCTGAAGTTTTTCCCGTGATTAGTAATTCCTACATTTCTGCAATCACTGGACTTTATGTCTGTACTTTTATGCATCTCATTTTCCTATTGCGGAGAGTCTGGACTGTCTTACTGAGACAGAAATATATATGAAGATTTAAAAATATCACTAAAAGTGTATACTGGTGTACGCTTCAAATACATTTCCTTTTTCCTACTATTTAGATTGTTGTCTAATCCACACTGAGAACACGGAGATTTTAAATGTTTAAATTATGCTACATATATATGTTATCCAGTGATAATGTACCCTTTCTCAACTTTGTACTATCTGGTCAAATCCATACTGGGCCTGAGAACGTCTGAGTCTGCCTCCTGATCTATAGACATATATTTGTAATGTGTAAACTATGCTATATATACCTGTAATCTGGTGATACTGTACCCTTTCTCTGCTTTCTGCAATCTTGTCGAATCCATACTGTGCCTGAGACCATCTGAGTCTGCCTCCTAATTACAGCTGAGTGGTGTTTGAGTGGAACTGTTAGCCAAGTTCAAATTCTAGCTGTTTTGGGTGGTGTTAGATCCGTTTGTCGAACAACAAAACTTTGATTACAATTCCGCTGTTTGAGTTTCCGCTCCTGAAAGTTTCATCAAACAAACGCGTAACTATATTTTCACATTAATAATGGTTTTCAAAGATAATAGACAGTTTCAGGCCATAGTAGCGGTGTTTGGTAGCCAGCGGTGTAGTACACCTGTGAAGGAGCTACACCGTGTGTGCTACTAATAATTTTATAGAGCATATTGTGATGAAAATCCTTTTGGCCTAGTAACTGTGTCTGCTGAGCCCACCCGTGAACCGTGCTATGCCGCCTGTTTATAAAAGAACCAGTTTTTTACTGCATTTACACCACTTAATAATTTGGGCCTAGTAACTGTGTATGCTACTCAGCAGAGTTGGCCACAAAGCTATGCCGCCTGTTTAGGTAAGAACTGTGTGCTACTCAGCAGAAGAGCCCAGCTGTTAAGCAAGTTACAGCACCTCTGGTTTGGACGCTTAATTTTTTCCTTTTTTCTGGAATTCCGGTTGAGCTGCACTTATTGGGAAATCCTCGTTCACGGGGAATAATTGTAATCACAGATCCCCATCACTAACGGTGTTCAGCGGGTTATCTGCACCTGTAAGCGACACATGCTGGTCCTTTCAGTGTAGTGCGCATGCAGCCACGGACAGGTAAGGGCATGACAGACCTGTTATTGGCCGATCTCGCGTGCCAGAGCCTCGCGTGTCCCTCTAGTAAGCTGGATGCGGACCGTGGGGGCATGACGGAGTCTCGTTCGTTAACGGAATTAAGCTTGCAATGTGGGCATCTTTTCTGTAGCTGGATGGTTGAGGTTGCCCGTGTTGAGTCAAATTAAGCCGCAGGCTCCACTCCTGGTGGTGCCCTTCAGGACATTCCTTTAAGGTTCAGCTTTGCAACCATACTGCCCACGGAAAACAAACACTTTGCCTTCATGGACGCTGTTTGGAGGGTCGTGACTTGTGGGAATAACGCCGCCCAATCGGTTTACCTGCTAGAGAGATCCTTTGTTGCTCAAAAGCATGACATCACACTCCCTAGGAGGAAGCTAATGCCACTGTGGCGAACGTACTCCTTGGGGCGCCACAAGTGCACAGATGCCCAGCCACTGCTAGATGATTCTGCTGGAACATTGACCCAGACCACTACATTCCCCTCGCACTCTACACAGCCAGAATCTGACCCTGATGAAACTCAGGTGACCCTGATGAAACTCAGGTTACCCTTCCCACATACTATACCACCTTACACGGTGACAAAGAGGAAGGTGCAGATGAAAGTGCAGGTTCGGCCCACCCGCCGTCAGACACACCACCGTACTATGAGGGGCCCTGTGCCAGTGACGTCGCCAACGAGTGGGCTCCCCCTGCTTGGTAAGGATCACAGCACTTACAAAGTTGAAATGCTTACCTCTCCTTGCTCCTCCGCCGTGACATCTTGCGAGTTTCCTGACAGTGACATTCTGGTCAAAGAGCGCGATGACATCACGTCTGTACGCCCTCTGCCTAAACAATCCAAGTGCAGAGAGAGGGAAGATGGGGACGACAAGGAGTCCAGACTAGTACAGGGATTCCCTAGCGAGGAGACTAATTTTATTGTTTTAAAGGTTGGGAGCAATTTTTGAGGTGCATGATACTCTGGAGAATGATATCTGGGGCCCAACATACACTGGAGCATTCCAAAGGTGGACATCAGTCACTGGAGCTGCATTGACAGGGCCCATTATACACTGGAGCATTAGATATGGGGCCCATTATATATGGAGCATTATTTGGGCCCATAAGACAGTGGAGCTTCATCCATGGGGACCAACATATACTGTAGCATTATGTGGAGCTCATCATATACTGTATTGAACATTATATGAGACCAATGATTCTGTATGGAGAAATATATGGGCCTCATTACTCTGTATGGCGCACTATGCGGTGCCCATAATGCTGTATGGAGGAATATACTGTCTGTTTTAGGAGCTATTGGAGAATTTAAAATGGATATCAGTCATGAGATGTAAGAAGTGAAGTATTTTTCATTGTACTATACCGCTAATTCTATGCCGTATCAGAGGATCATGAATTGTGGCATGTGTTAAAGGAGCCCATTGACACTCTCTTGCCCAGGGCCCACGAAAATCTGGAGCCAGCCCTACCCCCCACAACTTTAGCCAAATAACCCCCAGTTTTCAATGCCTAACTATTATTAGGAAGTAAATTAAGGTTGCCAAGCTTAAGTAAAAAGAATTGATGTTTTCGGCATTAAAATGGGCACTGTAGGTATGTTTTCTGTCCTTCACTCACTGCCGACTTTTATTCCCCATTGACTTGCATTGGGTTTCGTGTTTCAGTCGGCCTTCGACTTTTCACAATAATCGTCCGATTTCGTTCGAGCCGACTTTTGTGAAAGTCGGGTTTCACGAAACCCGACTCGACCCGAAAAAAGGCAAAGTCGCTCATCTCTATTAATGACCTTGTAGGGGGCATAGAGAGTAGAATTTCAATATTTGCAGATGACAATAAACTCTGCAGGGTAATCATTACAGAGGAGGACAATTGTATATTACAGGAGGATTTATGTAAACTAGAAGCTTGGGCTGATAAATGGCAAATGAGCTTTAATGGGGATAAATGTAAGGTCATGCACTTGGGTAGAATGAACAAGATGTATAATTATGTGCTTAATTGTAAAACACTGGGCAAAACTGTCACTGAAAAAGACCTGGGTGTATGGGTGGATGACAAACTCACATTTAGTGGCCATTGTCAGTCAGCTGCTGCAAAGGCAAATAAAATAATGGGATGCATTAAAAGAGGCATAGATGCTCATGAGGAGAACATAATTTTACCTCTATACAAGTCACTGGTGCGACCACACTTAGAATACAGTGTACATTTCTGGTCTCCGGTGTAGAAGAAAGACATAGCTGAACTGGAGCAGGTGCAGAGAAGAGCGACTAAGGTTATTAGGGAACTAGGGGGTCTGCAATACCAAGACAGGTTATTACACTTGGGGTTATTTAGTTTGGAGAATCGAAGGCTTAGGGGTGATCTTATTACAATGTATAAATATATGCGGGGACAGTACAAAGACCTTTCCAATGATCTTTTTACTCTTAGACCTGTGACGGGGAAAAGGGGGCATCCTCTACGTCTGGAGGAAAGAAGGTTTAAGCATACTCACAGACGCAGATTCTTTCCTGTAAGAGCAGTGAGACTATGGAACTCTCTGCAATATGATGTTGTAATGAGTGATTCCCTACTAAAATTTAAGATGGGACTGGATGCCTTTCTTGAAAAGTATAATATTACAGGGTATATACACTAGTTTCCTTAATATTGCGTTGATCCAGGGAGCTTGTCTTATTGCCGTATGTGGAGTCGGGAAGGAATTTTTTTCCCCAACGTGAAGCTTACTGTTTGCCACATGGTGTTTTTTTGCCTTCCTCTGGATCAACATGTTACGGCAGGTTAGGATAGGATATGGGTTGAACTAGATGGACTTAAAGTCTCCCTTCAACCTTAATAACTATGTTACTATGTTACTATGTAGTCTCTGATTAGAGTTGAGCGATACCAGCCGATACTTGAAAATATCGGATCGGAATGGATCGGCCGATCTTAAAAAAAAGTATCGGTATCGCCGATTCCGATACCGGGAACCAATGCAAGTCAATGGGGCCAAAATATCGGAATTAAAAAAAACCCTTTCTTTCCTTGTAGGTTAATTCTACATGAAGAAAAACAACTAAGAATAATGTAGAATGTATTGTGGGAGGTGGAGGAGACATTAAAGCCATAGAGGTTTAGCCCAATCAAATGGAATAGCAGGAATTAAACTTTTTTTTTTAAAGATGTTAGGAGTTACAAAGATATTGACTATGTTAGCCTCATTTATATTTTGCCAGACATGTATGTCTTCTTCTTCTACTTCCTTTTTTTACATTCTTCTTCTTCTTCTTCTACTTCCTTTTTTTACATTCTTCTTCTTCTTCTTCTACTTCCTTTTTTTACATTCTTCTTCTTATTCCTTTTTTTACATTCTTCTTCTTCTTCTTCTACTTCCTTTTTTTACATTCTTCTTCTTCTTCTTCTTCTTCTTCTTCTTCTTCTTCTTCTTCTTCTTCCTTTTCTTACATTCTTCATATTCTTCTTATTCAACAATTATTATTCTACATATTCAGCTTCTTCATCTTCTTCCTATTCTTCTTCATCATATTCTTGTTTGTGTCAGGCATTCCTGTAGTTGTTATCTAGAAAAGTTAGAAGTTTACACCTTCCGTTCTGCCTGTCACAAAAGATTTACAACAGGATTTGTCCGCGTTCAGTTTGGCCTGCAGAAGCAGGCCTTTTCCAGGGGCACCACGAGGAGGAACGGACTCACCCCCATACACTGCTTAGTCTTCTTCTGCTTATAAATAAGATAATATCATTTGCTCAGAGTATTAGTCTTATGCTTAATGTTCTTCTGCTTTGTTTTTTTTATGCTTCTTTGTCTTCTCTCTCTTGTTGTTCTGCATCTTGGTGGTTGTCTTCCTGTTCTTTGTCCTCTTGAACCAGCTGACGGTACTGGCACCCGGAGGGGCAGCAGAAGGAACAAGAGCCAATGGCACTACCGAGGACCAGCTGACGGTGCTGGAACCCGGTTACTAAGCAGGAGGTACCTGTGCTACAAAGCACTACCAAGGACCAGCAGACGTTGCCGGAACTCGGATACCGAGATGGAGGCACCTAGGCCAAAGGCTCTGACGAGAACCAGCTGACGGTGCTGGAACCCGGAGGGGTAGCATAAGCTGCAAGAGCAAATGGAAATAGCGAGGACCAGCTGACAGTGCTGGCACCCGGAGGGGCAGCAGAAGGAATAAGAGCCAATGGCACAACCGAGGACCAGCTGACGGTGCTGGAACCCGGTTACTAAGCAGGAGGTACCTGTGCTACAAAGCACTACCAAGGACCAGCAGACGTTGCCGGAACTCGGATACCGAGATGGAGGCACCTAGGCCAAAGGCTCTGCCGAGAACCAGCTGACGGTGCTGGAACCCGGAGGGGTAGCATAAGCTGCAAGAGCAAATGGAAATAGCGAGGACCAGCTGACAGTGCTGGCACCCGGAGGGGCAGCAGAAGGAATAAGAGCCAATGGCACAACCGAGGACCAGCTGACGGTGCTGGAACCCGGTTACTAAGCAGGAGGTACCTGTGCTACAAAGCACTACCAAGGACCAGCAGACGTTGCTGGAACTCGGATACCGAGATGGAGGCACCTAGGCCAAAGGCTCTGATGAGAACCAGCTGACGGTGCTGGAACCCGGAGGGGTATCAGAAGTTACCCCTGAAAAGCAAAGTTGGCATGCCGCAAGCTGGCCGCAGTTACCGAATCACACAGTCCTACAGGGGGTGCTTGTCCTACTGGCACTATGGAACAAACCTTTCTTACCAGAACCCGCAGTCCACATAGGAAGCACCTAAACTGCTGGCACCCTAGCCTCGGCTAACCCAACCGCAACACGACATGGCAACTTGGGGTGGCAAACTGACATTGACACTTCCCGGAAACAGCAGGCAGGGCTGGAACCAAGCTGGGCAGGAGGGAGTACCCATGCCAAAGTCAGTTATGAGCAGCAACTGGCGATGTTGGAGCCCAGGACAAGCACTTAGCAGGCTGAGGCCTGATGTGCTGTCAATTGGGAGGCAGCAGGACAGATTGCCATCAAAACAGCAGGGGAACAGCTGACGTTACTGAACCCCACAAACACAGGAGCTAGTGTTTTACTCTGTGAAGACGGCACTTCCGAGCAACAACTGGCTGTGTTGAAGCCCAGGGACAAGCACGGAGCAGGCTTAGGCTGCATTGAAGAAATTTTAAGATCGGTTGTAGACTACTAATTTGAACCAAGCTCCACTTAGGCCTGTGGATTCACTGATTTTCGTATTTCCCCTGTCCTCCAACCCCGCCAGTTACAGCTCCGAAGTGGCGTCTGCACAATCCACACTTGTTCCTGTGTTACAGGTGTTCAGTCCGGTCAGTTAATCCCCTGATGTGTGTCCGGCAATGTCGCCTGCTCTGTCCACATTCCGATAATGGGAATGTGGACAGAGCAGGCGACATTGCCGGACACACATCAGGGGATTAACTGATCGGACTGAACACCTGTAACACAGGAACAAGTGTGGATTGTGCAGACGCCACTTCGGAGCTGTAACTGGCAGGGTTGGAGGACAGGGGAAATACGAGAGACAGTGGAGCCACAGGCCTAATTGGAGCACGGTTAAAAATCAGTAGTGGTACGACTGTGTAGGCAGCAGGAGACTTTGCCATCCACACAGCAGGGGATCAGCTGACATTACTGAACCCCACTGAGACACGGGAGCAAGTATCTCTTTCCGTGTGGACGGCACTTCCGAACTACAACTGGCTGTGTTGAAGCCCAGGAAATAGGAGGGTGTAGGCAGAGGCCTACTGTATTTTGAATGAGTTTACAGCAGGAGAGACTGCCATCCACAAAGCAGGGGATCAGCTGACGTTACTGAACCCCACTGAGACACGGGAGCAAGTATCTCTTTCCGTGTGGACGGCACTTCCGAACTACAACTGGCTGTGTTGAAGCCCAGGAAATAGGAGGGTGTAGGCAGAGGCCTACTGTCTTTGTAATGCGGAGACAGCAGGAGAGACTGCCATCTCCACAGCAGGGGAACAGCTGGCAGTGCTGAACCCCACTAACACTTGAACGAATGTGTTTGGCTCTGTGGAGACGACACTTCTGAACACCAACTGACGCTGTTGGAGCCCAGGATTAGGCGAGGAGCAGGCTGGGGCCTACTGGATTTTGGCAGGTGAATGCAGCAGGAGACTTGCCATCTCCACAGCAGGGGAACAGCTGGCAGTGCTGAACCCCACTAACACTTGAACGAATGTGTTTGGCTCTGTGGAGACGACACTTCTGAACACCAACTGACGCTGTTGGAGCCCAGGATTAGGCGAGGAGCAGGCTGGGGCCTGTTGTTTTTGGCAGGTGAAGGCAGCAGGAGACTTGCCATCTCCACAGCAGGGGAACAGCTGGCAGTGCTGAAACCCACTAACACTCGAACGAATGTGTTTGGCTCTGTGGAGACGACACTTCTGAACACCAACTGACGCTGTTGGAGCCCAGGATTAGGCGAGGAGCAGGCTGGGGCCTACTGGATTTTGGCAGGTGAAGGCAGCAGGAGACTTGCCATCTCCACAGCAGGGGAACAGCTGGCAGTGCTGAACCCCACTAACACTTGAACGAATGTGTTTGGTTCTGTGGAGACGACACTTCTGAACACCAACTGACGCTGTTGGAGCCCAGGATTAGGCGAGGAGCAGGCTGGGGCCTGTTGTTTTTGGCAGGTGAAGGCAGCAGGAGACTTGCCATCTCCACAGCAGGGGAACAGCTGGCAGTGCTGAAACCCACTAACACTCGAACGAATGTGTTTGGCTCTGTGGAGATGACACTTCTGAACACCAACTGACGCTGTTGGAGCCCAGGATTAGGCGAGGAGCAGGCTGGGGCCTACTGGATTTTGGCAGGTGAAGGCAGCAGGAGACTTGCCATCTCCACAGCAGGGGAACAGCTGGCAGTGCTGAACCCCACTAACACTTGAACGAATGTGTTTGGTTCTGTGGAGACGACACTTCTGAACACCAACTGACGCTGTTGGAGCCCAGGATTAGGCGAGGAGCAGGCTGGGGCCTACTGGATTTTGGCAGGTGAAGGCAGCAGGAGACTTGCCATCTCCACAGCAGGGGAACAGCTGGCAGTGCTGAACCCCACTAACACTTGAACGAATGTGTTTGGCTCTGTGGAGACGACACTTCTGAACACCAACTGACGCTGTTGGAGCCCAGGATTAGGCGAGGAGCAGGCTGGGGCCTACTGGATTTTGGCAGGTGAAGGCAGCAGGAGACTTGCCATCTCCACAGCAGGGGAACAGCTGGCAGTGCTGAACCCCACTAACACTTGAACGAATGTGTTTGGTTCTGTGGAGACGACACTTCTGAACACCAACTGACGCTGTTGGAGCCCAGGATTAGGCGAGGAGCAGGCTGGGGCCTACTGGATTTTGGCAGGTGAATGCAGCAGGAGACTTGCCATCTCCACAGCAGGGGAACAGCTGGCAGTGCTGAACCCCACTAACACTTGAACGAATGTGTTTGGTTCTGTGGAGACGACACTTCTGAACACCAACTGACGCTGTTGGAGCCCAGGATTAGGCGAGGAGCAGGCTGGGGCCTACTGGATTTTGGCAGGTGAAGGCAGCAGGAGACTTGCCATCTCCACAGCAGGGGAACAGCTGGCAGTGCTGAACCCCACTAACACTTGAACGAATGTGTTTGGCTCTGTGGAGACGACACTTCTGAACACCAACTGACGCTGTTGGAGCCCAGGATTAGGCGAGGAGCAGGCTGGGGCCTACTGGATTTTGGCAGGTGAAGGCAGCAGGAGACTTGCCATCTCCACAGCAGGGGAACAGCTGGCAGTGCTGAACCCCACTAACACTTGAACGAATGTGTTTGGCTCTGTGGAGACGACACTTCTGAACACCAACTGACGCTGTTGGTGCCCAGGATTACGCATGCCGCATGCAGAGGCCAATGGGCAGCGGTTTTTATGGAGGTTGTGGACTACTACTGATTCTAACCATGCTCCACTTAGGCCTCTGGCTCCACTGTCTCTACTATTTACCCTGGCCTCCAACCCCGCCAGCTACATCTCTGAAGTGGCGTCAGCACAATCTACACTTGTTCCTGTGTTACTGATGCTCAGTCCCATCAGTTGATCCCCTGATGTTTGTCCGGCAAGTTCGCCAGCTCTGTCCTCATTCCCACTACTGGTTATGGGAATGTGGACAGAGCAGGAGACCTTGCCGGACACACATCAGGGGATAAACTGATGGGACTGAGCCACAGGAACACAGGAACAAGTGTAGATTGTGCTGACGCCACTTCAGAGATGTAGATGGCGGGGTTGGAGGTCAGGGGAAATAGTAGAGACAGTGGAGCCAGAGACCTAAGTTGGGCACGGTTAAAAATCAGTAGTGGTTTGAATGTTGATGGAGCTGGTGACTCTGCCGTCCACACAGCAGGGGATCAGCTGGCATTACTGAACCCCAGTAACACAGGAGCTAGTGTGTTTCTCTGTGCAGACGACACATCTGAGCGACAACTGGCTGTGTTGAAGCACAGGGATTATAGTTCAGGTGGTAGAAAAATGAACACACCAGCAGACCTGGATACAGTTGCCAACCACTAATTTAGTCTGTAAGAGGAATGGCAAAGTCTTTGGAGATCCAGGCCTTGTTCATTTTCAGAAAAGTCAGCCGGTCAACATTATCGGAAGATAGTCGCGTGCGACGGTCTGTTAGTACACCACCTGCGGCACTAAAGACACGTTCCGATAATACACTGGCAGCAGGGCAAGCCAGCACCTCCAATGCATACTGGCTAAGCTCTGGCCATGTATCCAGCTTAGAGACCCAAAACTTGAAGGGGGAAGAGCCATCTGGGAGTACAGCGACAGGGCAAGACATGTAGTCTGACACCATCTGATGGAAGCGTTGCCTCCTGCTGACTCGAGGCGTCGCTGATGGTGTAGACAATTGTGGTGGACACACAAAACTTTGCCACATTTGGGCCATAGTGGTCTTGCCTTGTGCTGCGGCACTGCCTCTGCTCCCTCTTTGTGCAGAGTTTCCTCCACTGCCTCGACGCACAGAGCTGCTTTGTAAAGCACTTGCAACAATGCTGTCGGGTGGAATGGAAAACATTATGGACTGCACCAGTGACTCTTCGTACTCCCGCATTTTACGCTCCCGGTTCAACGTTGGTATGAGCCTTTGTACGCTGTCCCGGTAGCGAGGATCTAGGAGGGTGTACACCCAATAATCAGCCGAGACGAGAATGTGGGCGATGCGGCGGTCGTTTCTCAGGCACTGCAGCATGAAATCAACCATGTGCTGCAGACTCCCAACTGCCAAAGAACCGCTGTCCCCTGTTTGAGGCGTGACCTCGACCTGCTCTGCATGACCCCACCCTCGCTGTACATACTGAGTAGAGGTTTGTGTACCTCCCTCCTCTGGAGAGATGTCTTCCTCCTCCATCGACTCCTCCTCATCCTCCTCACAAAGTGTCCCCTGCCTAGGCCTTTGTGAGGAAACACGTAGCGCAGACTGTCCAGAAGCAGATGGCATTTGGGACTCCTCATCCTCCACCTCTTCTGAAACCTCATCCCTTAGTGCTTGCAGTGTTTGTTGAAGCAGGCAGATAAGGGGGACAGTCATGCTGACTAGTGCATCATCTGCACTCGCCATCCGCGTGGATTCATCGAAGGCACGCAAAACGAGGCAGATGTCCTTCATAGAGGCCCACTCAATGGTGCTGAAGTGTGAACGGCGCACAGTGCGACTTGTTTGCGCCTGATGCAGCTGGTACTCCATGACTGCTGCCTGCTGCTCACACAACCGCTCCAACATATGTAACGTTGAATTCCACCGGGTGGGTAGGTCACATATGATGCGATGTTCCGGAAGGCCAAATCGTCGCTGCAGAGCAGCGAGGCGCGATCTTGCCGTGCTGGAACGTCGCAAGTGAGCGCACTCTATGCGGACCTTGTGCAACAGTGCATCAAGATCCGGATAGTCCCTCAGAAAGCTCTGCACGACCAAGTTAAGAACATGTGCCAGACATGGGATGTGTGTGAGGTTGCCTAGGCCAAGAGCTGCCACCAGATTTCGGCCATTGTCACACACTACCAAGCCCGGCTGGAGATTCGCTGGCCCAAACCACACATCGCTCTCCAGCTTGATAGCATTCCAGAGCTCCTGCGCTGTGTGGCTTCGATTCCCCAAAGAAATTAATTTGAGTACAGCCTGTTGACGTTTGGCCACGGCTGTGCTCATATCGGTCGTAACAGGCTCCTGCTCTGCTGTTTCTGAGGAACTTGAGTAGGAGGAGGAGTCTATGTGTACAGACTGGAGTCCTGCAATCCGTGGCGTTGGAAGAACACGTACAGCGCCACTCTCCAGATCCGTACCCGGCTCCACAACATTGACCCAGTGGGCAGTGAGGGAAAGGTATCGTCCCTGTCCATGGTTACTGGTCCACGCATCGGTGGTCAGGTGGACCTTGCTACTAACGGCGTTTAGTAGCGCATGTTTTATTTTGCCCTCAACATGTTTCTGCAGGGCAGGGACGGCTCGCCTGCTGAAATAAAAGCGGCTGGGCACGTTGTATTGGGGGACTGCCAATGCCATTAAGTCCCGGAAGGTGTCAGTGTCCACCAGCCTGAATGACAGCATTTCAACTGCCAGAAGTTTGGCAATGCCAGCATTCAGAGACTGTGCTCGGGGATGGTTTGCCGAGTAAGGGCGCCTTTTATCCCATGCCTGTGCTACCGATGGCTGTGATGGATGGGAACGTGCTGTTATGGGTGGAATCTGACAGGGTCTCCGGACAACAGTGGCAGAGGTTCTTCCTTGGCGATCCTGTGAGGAAGCCGAACCAGCAGTGTGTGAGCTGGAGGAAGAGGGCCCAACACGAACTGAAGAGGTGGTAGGTGGTGCTGTACGTTGGCCTACGTCTTGAGGGTGTCTATGCAACTCCAACTCGTGCTTGGTGCGCACATGTTTCCACATATTTGTGGTATTGAGGTTGCTGACATTTCTCCCTCTTTTGACTCTCTGATGACACAGCTTGCATTTGACAAAGCAAATGTCATCTGCAACTGTGTCAAAAAAGGACCACGCACTGCAACTCTTGTGAGCGCCCGGTTTGCCTTTGGAAGGAGGAATGCTCCTAACGGGTGCCGAAGTGGAGGGTACAGGCAACCAAGTCTTCCCCCTCCCTCTGCCTCCTGTTTTGGCCGGTAGGGGAATCTCTTCCTCCGAGCTGCTCCCACCACCTTCCTGTTGCTCACGCCATGATGGGTCAAGGACCTCATCATCTTCCCTCCCCTCTTCAAACAGCTGCTTCTCCGGGGTTGTCTCGCCAGCACCGTACGCACCAGAAAGTGGCAACTGAGTCTCGTCATCATCTGATGCGTACTGAGGTGTGCTGACCATAGGCACTGGCCCACTCGCCTCTTCAGATTCAGAGGGACAAAGAAGTTGCGCATCACTGCATACTCCCTCTTCTTCACATTCAGGAATGCTGCTTGGCTGGCCCCCTCTTTCCAAGCCAACAGATTCCGAGAACAGAAGTAGAGATTGTGATGGCTCCTGTCCATGTCTCTCTGACTGCCTGGGCACTTTGGCAGGTGGTGAAGAGACAGATGGTTGCTCTTCGGTGCTCTGACCCTGAGAGGATGCGGAAGTAATTGAAGTCGATGCGTTAGCTGCCATCCATCCGACAACGGCTTCAATTTGTTCCTCCCGCAGCAGTGGGGTACGTTGAGGTCCTACAAAGCTGCGCATAAAGGACTGTTGCCTGCTAAAACTGGGGGATGCTGATCCACTGGTGCCCGCAGCAGGCCCAGAATCCCCACGTCCTCTACCTGTAGAATCCCCACGTCCTCTCCCTGCAGAATCCCCACGTCCTCTCCCTGCTGAAACTCCACGCCCACGCCCCCGCGCCTTACTCCCTGCCTTCTTCATCTTGCAAGACTGCTTAAGATAGGCAAAAAAGGACAAAGGGGGGCCTTAGTGTGCTTATTCCTGAACAGCTGGTTACAGGTACAAGAAACACTAATTTTATGAAGTGTGTGTGTGTGGACTAGACTTTAATAGGAGCTGATGTGGCCTACACAAGTTCAAAATGTAGTGTTTGGTGAACTTTTTATGTGGTTTCTTTGTTTGAAACAAACTCAAAGTATGAGAACAAAGAATTGAAACTGATAGTATCACCAACTTTTTGGAGCTATTACAATGCAGGCAGGTAACCTACAATGCAAAAGATGAGGCTCCAAAAAAATTGGGTAATACTAATCTGGCTGCGCCGGCAGGGCACAAGCCAGAAAAAAAGGCTCCTCTATCTACTCCTATATAGTGTTTGCAACCAACCAATGTTGATGGATACGGATGGATGCACACTAATAGGAGAAGAAAAAATGAGCTGCACTCAGAGACAAATATGTGTGAGGCAGTGACGCACGTTGAGCGTCCTACAACCAGACGTAGCTGCAGGACACTCTACTCAGCGTGAGCTGCACTCACACACAGTCAGAGACCTCTCAGACAGCCGTCAACAGTGCAGCTAAGTGGGCACTGGCACTGACAGGCTGCAGAAAGGCTCCGCTGTGTACTCCTATATAGTGTTTGCAACCACCGTAGATGGAGACGGATGGATGCACACTAATAGAAGAAAAAATGAGCTGCACTCAAATAAAAATATGTGTGAGGCAGTGACGCACGCTGAGCGTCCTACAGCCAGACGTAGCTGCAGGACACACTACTCAGCGTGAGCTGCACTCACACACAGTCAGAGACCTCTCAGACAGCCGTGAACAGTGCAGCAAAGTGGACACTAGCACTGAAAGGCTGCAGAAAGGCTCCGCTGTCTACTACTAGTGTTTGCAACCAACGTATATGGATACGGATGGAAGCACACTAGATTGAAATTATTTAAAAAATGCAGCTCAAAAAATAAAAGATGTATGAGGCAGCAGTGATCACACTGGGTGGCCTACAGCCTGACGTGGCTGCAGGACCCACTCCACAGCGTGAGCTGCACTCACACAGCCCTTGCAGACAGCTGTGAAAACAGCGCTGCTAGGGAAAAGCAAGCTACAGTGGTGGTTTATGTAGCCTGGATAAAGCACAATATTGTTTTTAGAATCGCTATTTCTAACTGTCCCTCACAGTCTTCTACAGCAGCCTGTCCCTAACTGAATTCACAGCAGAGTGACCAGAAATGGCGGCTGCGGTGGCTTTTATAGTGCATCATGACATCATTTCGGCAGCCAATCACAGCCATGCCAATAGTTAACATGCCTACATGCCTAACAGGATGTGCCCACACTTCGGAGGATTCCCATTGGCTTAATCAAAGCAAGCAGGCTCATAGCATGATGGGAACTTCCTATTCCGATTCCGATCCCGGAATCCGATATGAAAAAAGTATCGGAATTAAGTATCGGAATTCCGATACCGCTGATATCGGCCGATACCCGATACTTGCGGTATCGGAATGCTCAACACTATCTCTGATACGCGGGGTACTAACAGTACCATCATCTTCTGTGATTCCTCTGTGTTCAACTATTAGGTATCCAAGCTGGACATGTGACATGAAAAGTACTCTATGCTTCTTGTAGTCACATTCCTTAAAAATAAGGAAAAAAATGTTGTCTGAGGCCCTCCTCTACATGTCTTCCAAGTAGAGCCCCTCGTTCTAATTTTTGGCAGCCCTTGCACTTAGTTCATAAGCTTTATGAGTCCTACTATCTAAATATTTTAACAGAACATGGTGTATCTGAGTCCATTTTGCTTTTAATTTTTGGTAGCTCTTGCATGGTCCCCATAAGTTTTGAGAGTTTTCACAGTTCCTCTTCACATACAGGATGTGTCTGACCATTTCACACACACCACATGCCCAGTTAAGCTAGTAAACTGTTAAAATTACATTTACCAATGACTACTGGTGGGTGTAATTTTATTTCCCCCTCTAGCATGTCATCTACTGTTGTCTTTGGTGACTGAAAAATATGGTGAGAGATGGCCAGGCTATTAACCGATGGAGAAGAAGAGTTTTTTTTAATCTTTTTATTTTTGCCTGATATAAAAATCATTATGCTTCCTAGAATTTTCTGTAAAATTCTTATTATCTTCGGGATTTTATATGTTTTATAGTCAGTTCATAAAAGTAGAGTAATACTCTGACAACACTGTTCCCAGCAGCGACCTGGGAGTCAGAGATGCATTCAGGCGTCTTTCCCATTCTGTTCCCATATGAGTTAAGCACTGTTTCCATCCATTTAAGTGATTTTCCTTCCTCCTTAGCCATACTCTTAGGGTTTCTGGAAAAATGCTCGAGTTTCCCATTTACTTCCATTATTCTTGGTATTCGAGTCAAGCCAATTCGAGCTTCCGACGTGCTCAATTCGATCATCACTATTGAATAATTTCTCTAGTTCATCTGGTTCATTAAGAAACAGTGAGCTAAGTAGAGCTGATACATACACAATGATTCTTATTAACTGTCTCTTACAGGCAGAACATGTATATCTAGTACATATCAGAATCTAAAACTGGCTGCAGCCTCAACTATTTTGCAATTTAGAGCCCTAGCAGACTTGTAGACTCAAGGAATTATAAAATACTGTATGACTAATGTTGATAACGTTAATGTTTCTTAGACTTTCATTGGAATCTGAACACTCAAGTAATTGCTGTGTGCACCTGTTTCCTAAACTGCACATTCCTGAGGGGTCATTTCTATTGATGAGAGAGTATGCTGGTTACAAGAGATTTCCGAGCATACTAGGGTGTTCTCTGAGTATTTTGATTTGCAGTTGGTAGACAGCTTGAATACATGTGGGGATTTCCTAGCAAACAGGCAATCCCCACATGTGTTCAGGCTATCTAGCAGCCGCAAATCATGCAGCTGCGGGGACACAAACTAAATCTCCAAGCACGCACAAAATACTTGGAGAACACCCAAGCATGCTTGGAAATCTCGACTAACAAGCATACTCACTCATCACTAGTCATTTCAGAAGTCTAAAGATGTGGGCTCCAATTATTTATTTATGCATTTGACAAGATATGGTAAGATGTGACCTATGACATCCTCTAATTATGCAGATATACCTCTAAATAGTTGCTGAATTTCCTGCTTTTACTTTGATAAAGGCTATGACAGTCCCTCCCTCCTGACTATGCTATACCATGTAATGTGATAGCTGCAAAGCATTCTGGGGAAGCTCGGCTGGCAGGACTCAAAGTCATGTGAGTCTTATCTGGCACATACAATATTTTGTATTGTTTGAAATGACAGTGGACATTTTTTTGTCATTCTCGCAAATCGAACTACAAGTTGTTCAAGTTTGTCAGGAGCAGTGATTTTCAAAAATTCTACAAAAGGTTGTATCAAATTGATTCTCTCATCTCTAGTACCAACAACTGGTAGCCAAAAATTTTAGGAGCCAATTTCATGTTTTCATTAGGGATCGGTGAACCCGAACATTTTTCGGCATCTGTACCGAACACCTAGTGTCTGTCAACGGACCCTGAACACAAATTTCTCCTTGAAGTCTGTGTTACTGTTTGGGTCTGGCAGCCTGAGCATCTTGTGTTTCCCACGCTGTCATCTGTGTGACAGCATGAGAAACACTGGCTCTGATTTGTGGTAAGTTCATTAATGCTGGTTAGAGAGCTGCGGTTCCCACGCTGTCATACAGCAGCTGTAACCAGCGGTAAAAAGTTACCACTGGTCACAGACATCAGCTGATGAGAGTACTGCTCTCATCATCGCATGCCCAGCCTCACAGATAGCAGTGGGGTACTCTCTATTTTTTCTAACCAGCATAGACAAAACTGATAGCTCCGGGCTGCAGTCCTCAGCTGTCAACATTTTCTTGTCTGGTTATCAAAAATAGAGGGCTCCTCATGCCAGCTTTTAAAATTATTTAAATAAATAATTTCAAATAATGACGTGGATTCCCCCCATTTTCGACAACCAGCCATTCTAAAGCAGACAGCAGGGGGCTGGTTTTCTCAGACTGCGAAGGTGTCATGGATCTCGGCTCTCTCCAGTCTAAAAATAGCAGCTCACAGCTGCTCCAGAAAAGGAGCATCTATTACATGCGCCAATTCTGGTGCATTGCCCAGCTTTTCCAACTTGCCCTTATGCAGTGCAAAGTGAGGTAATTTTTATGGGGTTGATGTCAGCTTTGTAATGTCAGTTGACATAAAGCCCACATGTTATCAATGGAAAGGCATCTATAAGACTCCCCTATTACTAACCTCATAGTCATAGTGTAATACAGAAGACACAGCCAGAATGAAGTCCTTTATTTAAAATAAAACTCCCCACCATCTTTTACCTAATTATTATCAAAAATTAAAAATAAAAACACCATATTTCTCAACTGTCCAAAGATAATCCATATGTCCCACATTGCACTCCAACTCTTATTCATCTGCATTTCATGGCTGAGCAGTGGAATAATGCGACAGCTCAGCCATGAATCCATGAGACACTGAGCCTAAGAAATCAGCTGCATTGCCGAGTGATGACATCAATAAGGAGAGCAAAGTTCATAGTTAAAGAAGTCCAATGACCTCAATGACATCAGCGCTGACTGTGTGAAAACTTTCTGTGTGAGAATTCATCAGAGTTCACAGTCACCTGGTTTCCCAACAGCTGCGAGGTCCGGAAACATCACGAGAGGGACATTTAAGATTACTGGAGTTTCCAGCTGCAGGAACAACTGGAGGCTGTGAACTAGTTTTCATTGGGTGTGTATTTTACTGTGCTTGTTAATAAATAAAAAATATAAAAAACGACGTGGGGTCCCCTGTAATTTTCTTAACCGGCAGAGAGAAAGCCAATGGCTAGGGACTGATCTTAATATTCTGTGAAGGGGTCAATAGTCCTAAAGGTTCAGAGGCTATTAATATCAGCTTACAGCTGTTTCCTTAGCCTTTACTGGTTATAGACAAGACTACCGCCAAAAAATGACATGGGGTCCACCTATTTTCAATAATCAGCTAAACAGACAGCTGCGGGCTATTAATAGGAAGGGATCATGAATATTGGCCCTCTCCCAGACTAATAACATCAGCTCTCAGCTTCTCTAGAAGTTACGCATCTATAAGATGTGCCAATTCTGGCACTTAGCTTTGCTGTTCCCATTTGCCCTGGTGTGGTGGAGGAAAGTGGCATAAAGTTTGTGGGGTTGACGTCAGCTTTTTAATGACATCTGACATTAAGCTCAGGGGTTAGTAATGGAGAGATGTCTATAAGAGAACCCCATGACTAATTCCATAGTCATATTGGAATAAAGACATAGCCAAAAAACAAAGTCCTTTATTTGAAATTAAAACTCTCCAACCCTCTTTTACCCACTTATTTACAAAAAATAAGATTAAGGCTGTGTGCCCACGTAGCGATTTTTAAGCGTTTTTGCCGCGATTTTTGGTGCGAAAACGCAGCGAAAACGCCCCCCATGCATTCCTATGGCATTCCGCACATGCTGTGCTAATGTTGCGTTTTTTTCCGCGGTGGAATCGCATCGCGGAAAAAATCGCAGCATGCTCATTCTTTTGTGCGGAATCGCAAGGAATTGCCGCGATTCCGCACCCATAGGAATGCATGAGAATCGCTTACTTCCCGCATGTGGCTATGCCCACCATGCGGGAAGTTAAGCGTCTCATGTGCGGTTGGTACCCACGGTGTGGAGGAGGGATGACTGTCCTCCAGGCCCTGGGTACCATACCCCTGTAAAAAAAAAGAATAAAAATAAAAAATCGGGGTATATTTACCTTCCGGCGTCCCGCACTGCCTTCCCGGCCTAAGCGTTCCCAGTAATGCCTTGCGAGACCTGTGATGACGTAGGTCTCGCGTGACTCTAGCGGTCTCGCGAGATCGCTATAGCAACACGAGACTACGTCATCACAGGTCTCGCAAGGCATTACTGGGAACGCTGTTGCCCGGGATGACAGCGCGGGACGCCGGAAGGTAAATATACACCGATTTTTTTATTTTTTTTAGCATTTTAACATTCTATCTTTTACTATTGATGCCGCATAGGCGGCCTCAATAGTAAAAACCTGGTCACACTTGTCAAACACTATGTTTGGCGAGTGTGACCAACCTGTCAATCACTTTCCAAGTGATGCTTCAAATCACTTGGAAAGTGCTTGAATATCGCACACGAAAATCGCGGCAAAATCGCGATCATAATCGCTGTAAAATCGCGGTGAAATCGCACGGAAAAAAACGTGCGATTTCTGGGAAGGAGTCCGGTTTTTGGTGAGCGTTTTAACACGCAACGTGGGCACATAGCCTAAAAAAACAAAATCTGCACCTGTCCGATCATAATTCACATGTTTCACAATGTGTTCCAACTCTGCTACATCAGGAATTCAAGGCTAAGCAATGGCAAGATACAACCGCTTAGCAGTGAACCTATGAGAGAGTGAGCTGAGCCTGAGAACTCAGCTGCCCAGCGGTGATGTCAATAAGGTGAGCAGAGTTCTTAGTTGATGAACTCCGATGACCTAACTGACGTCAGTGCTCTTGAGAAAGTCATCTCGCTGCCATTTTTTGAAATGTTTGGCCAAACCCTTTGGTCCCGAACATTCATGGGTTCCCTCAACACTAATCATGATTAATAAGGTGTGTCGCTTGAAAAATAAAAGCATTACACTGAAAAAGATAATGATATCCAGAAAATGTATTGCTTATAAGGATTTTTAACACAGTATCAAATGCATGTATGTTAGTCTAACCTAAATTATAAGTTGTCGGTGAACTTTTACTTCATTACAACTAGGAAATATATAATATAAATCATAATTTGGTGAATTACCATGCTTATCTTGACATTTGAATTTTTATTGTGTGCCGCTGTGATTTTAATTGGAAGTTAATCTGCAGTTAAGTGGAAACTTTAACCACTGAAAGTTGATTTACATGAATAATAATAACAATGTAATGTGTCCTTGCTATCAAAGTAAACCTAATTAGTTAACATAAGGTATCTACTGTTTTACATCTGTCATTGAACAACCAGTATGCTGTTATCAATGTTAAAGTAGCAAGATCCAGATGTAACTTGACTTGTAATTGGGACATATTGGAGGACATTTAGAAATCTTAAAGCAAAAATAAGGATGCATTGAAAAGGTTACAATGCCTGCATACCAACTTCTTCTTAGGAGTGGCGGAAGGCACTAAAAAAAAATATAAATAAAGTAACTTCGCCACTCGGGGTCCACCGTGCAGAAGATGTAATAACTGCTGCTAGGTGACGACAGAGCAATCTGGCGGTAATGTGCACAGGGGTTAATGGCACCCAATGTGCACTGCTCAGACTATGTTGAACTCACAGAGACACAGAAACAAAACACAAAAACGCTGAGTCTGTTTAGGACACAGAACTACAGCGCTGCACCCACGGTATCTGGTCACAGGAGTAGCACTAGATGGCGGTACTTACTCCGTCTAGACCTACCAACAAGGATCGGGTGTAGAGTGTCGCAACCGTGGACGCACGAAGAGCTGCAACTGCAGCGCGGCAAAGACAGAGCCGCTGTAAAGACACTGCTAACTAGCAGGCGCAATGCTGACGCTAGGCGCCTGATACTGGCAATAACTCAGGCACTCTCACAAACGTAGTATCAGAGGGTAGGGGTTTCCAATGAGTCATTCACCAGTCCATGCATCCATCAACAAACATACAGCAGCAGTATGGATATACTAGCGCATGGCGGAACAGCCATGCGCACTTTTTATAGTGAACGGGTCCTTCCGGAAATCTCCAGGTCTCCAAGAGGAGCCACTGGGATCCGACACAGGACCTGAACACCTGACTCCCGAGCTCCAATGAGAGTTTGTCCCATGAGCATGCTCAGACGCAGGAGTAGAGGACTTAGCCTCTGGAGAGAGTTGCCACAAGGCAATCTCCTCTGCAGTCTCCTCTACAGCAGATGAGGAGGATGTCGAATGTGAGGATCTAGATTTCAGCTAAGGAGAGGCAGAAATCTGACTTCTAACATTACCCCCCCCTAGGGCCCCCCTCCCTGAGCCTTCCGGACCATCAGCCTGTGCCCTACAGTGACATAGGGCTCAAACTCGCCCAAAGGCGAGCTTGGTGTCCTGGTGGGTGATACAGTGAACCGTGACACATGGAAGGCGTCAGTGGAGGCAAGGTCCCCAGGTTTCAGAAGGGACACCTGGGAGATAGCGGGAGCAGGCGATGCAACAGAGCGCCGCCGTGAGTCGGCGGACGTCACCACTCTCCGCCTAGGAAGGCTATCCTGAGTACATGAGGCGCAGGCCTGAATAAATTTTTTGATGTACCGAGCCCTGTGGGACCACCAATATGCGCCGGCCAATAGCTTTATGGTTTGCATATAGCCCCGATGGTTGTGCACATTGGACGCGTGTGCCCAGGCGAGGACCTCAGCCCTAAGATGAGGAGGAACAAAGGACTCGTCGACCGGCTCAGAGTCCGACCATTGCGGGGAGCTGGCCTCCTGAGAAGCAGCACACACATGATGACAACCGCAAATGGAGACTTGAGCCAGAGCTGTATCAAAACTGGTACAAGACACCTCCATGGGCTCTGGGGGTAGAACCTCTGGCTCAGGCAGCTCAAGAGGCTCAAAAAATTTAAGAGCCGGACTAGCTCTCCGCTTGGAGTGAGCACGCTCCATACCGCGCTCCGTAAAACAGAGTTCAATACGTGAGGAGACAGAAATTAGCTCCTCCAAGGTAGTGGGGATCTCTCTGGTAGAGAGAGCATCCTTGACATGCTCCGCTAGCCCCCGCCAAAAAACGGGAATAAGGGCCTTATCGGACCATTCCAACTCGGATACCAGTGTCCGAAAACGGATGGCATACTGGCTAACCCAGAGGGTTCTCTGAGTAAGAGAGAGTAACTGCAGAGAAGTGTCATGCGTGACCCGTGGGCCGAGGAAAACCTGCTTGATAGCCAATAAAAGGTTACCTGCGGTCCGAATATCAGGGTCACCGCACTCCCACAAAGGCGTAGCCCATTCCAAGGCCTTGCCCGACTGTAGGGAAATAACAAATGCCTCCTTGGCCCGTTCCATAGGGAATTGTGTGGCCAGCAACTCCAGGTGGATTGAGCACTGGCTGATAAAGCCCCTACAGGAGGCACCATCCCCGGAAAACTTATCGGGTAACGGGAGGCGGGTGACTGTCGATGCGAGGGTGGACACGCACATACGGCCTACCGCATCAGTTAGAGCCGGTACAGCAGCATCAGTAGCTTGTGCAGCGGTGAGAGCCTTCTCAAGAGTGACTAAACGGTTCTCAAGCTGCCGTATGCATAGCATAAGTTGCTGCTGATCTGCCATCACTAGCCAGACCCTGGCGCTAGTATAATGTTAGGAGTGGCGGAAGGCACTAAATAAAAATATAAAGTCCCTTCGCCACTCGGGATTCACCATGCAGAAGATGTAATAACTGCTGCTAGGTGACGACAGAGCAATCTGGCAGTAATGTGCGCAGGGGTTAATGGCACCCAATGTGCACTGCTCAGACTCTGTTGAACTCACAGTGTCACAGAAACAAAACACAAAAACACTGAATCTGTTTAGGACACAGAACTACAGTGCTGCACCCGCGGTATCTGGTCAGAGGAGTAGCACTAGATGGCGGTACTTACTCCGTCTAGACCTACCGACAAGGATCGGGTGTAGAGAGTCGCAACCGCGGACGCACAAAGAGCTGCAACTGCTGTGTGGCAAAGACAGAGCCGCTGTAAAGACACTGCTAACTAGCAGGCACAATGCTGACGCTAGGCTGCTGAGGCAATGGAGCAATAGCGCGCTGGCGCTGATACTGGCAATAACTCAGGCACTCTCACAAACGTAGTATCAGAGGGTAGGGGTTTCCAATGAGTCATTCACCAGGCAATGCATCCATCAACAAACATACAGCGGCAGCATGGCTATACTAGCGCATGGCGGAACAGCCATGCAAGCTTTTTATAGCGAATGGGACCTTCAGGAAATCTCCAGGTCTCCAAGAGGAGCCAATGGGATCCGACACAGGACCTGAACACCTGACTCCCGAACTCCAATGGGAGTTCGTCCCACGAGCATGCTCAGACGCAGGAGTAGAGGACTTAGCCTCTGGAGAGAGTTGCCGCAAGGCAATTTCCTCTGCAGTCTTCTCTACAGCAGATGAGGAGCAGTAGACTGCAGAATGTGAGGATCTAGATTTCAGCAAAGGAGAGGCAGAAATCTGACTCCTAACACTTCTATAAAGGGAGACTTTGCATTTCACACGCACTCATCCATTCATCTATCACAACAGGTTAATATAAATCTGGCTGAGATCGGACCACAATGCACAGACTGGACACGGATCTCTCGAGTCGAGCATGAGATCTTCTTATATTTCTGTGAAGCTGACATGCTCAGGTCGAGAGTTCTGCTGCTAGTTCGTGCACTACAATCCTATCTCAAACCAATTTGTTCAGACATCTTAATGTTCCCTAAAGGGCCTGTCACACTAAGCGATATCGCTAGCAATATCGCTATAACGATATGTTGAATGTGATATCAAAACCCCTTAACAACCGCCGTTTTGTGACGTTATAGCGATATTGCTAGCGATATTGCCATGTCTGATACTTACCTCTGACCGGCTCCCCCGCTGATTATCGCTGATCGCGCGAGAACATCCTGGGCCGTTTCTCGTCAGCTTCCTGCTGGGCTTCCTGTGGCGCCGACGAGCGACGCGTGGACGCGGGCAGGAGAATGTCAGGATCGCCTCGTCTGACACATAAGTAGCGACCCCCAACCCCTGCTATGTCGCTGGTGAGATCTGCCTGTGTGGCAGCTCACTAGCGACCACTTAGCGATGCACCAGCGATCCTGACTGCGTCAGATCGCTGGTCGGGATCGCTGGTGCATCGCTAAGTGTGACAGTACCTTTACAATGAACTAATCACACCCCACAGTCAGTCACATCCAGGCCACACTTATTTCTGCCACCATTTGCCATTTTGTTAGGCCAGTAAGATGCATTACCGGGAAAACACATTAGTACACACAAACACAGATTTCAAGCACTAAACAGGAAGCGTAAGACATTTTCAGGACACTTCTAACAAATGTAATACATTTTAGCAAACTGTACAGTGCATAAAAAGTTGGTAAAAGAAAGAAAATAACGCACAAGGCAAAACAGTACAAAAATAAAAGTCATAAATACATAAAGCTCTTACTATTTTTTTGGGGGGTTGGAACCTTGGTGCCTTTGAATGTGATATCAAAACCCCTTAACAACCGCCGATACGCCTTTTAACGGTGGCAGTTAAGGGTAGTTAAACCACAGAGCCGCTTTTTAATGGTGCTGAGGAATAAGTGTATAGTGCCCCCAGAGTAAAATGTTCATTTTTTCCTTCTACATTACTTTAGTTTTCACGAAGCATGACCCCCCAAACTCACTTCAAATGTGAGGTGGTCCCTTAAAAAATGGTTTTGTAAATTTTGTTGGATAAATGAGATATCGCTGGTCAACTTTTAACCCTTATAACATCTTAGCAAAAAAAATATGTTTCCAAAATTGTGCTGATGTAGTGGACATGTGGGAAAAGTTATTTATTAACTATTTTGTGTGACACCACTCTCTGATTTAAGTGTACAAAAATTAAAAGTTTGAAAATTGTGTAATTTTCAAAATTTTTGCCCAATTTCCATTTTTTTTCATAAATTAATGTGTTATATCGAAGAAATGTTACCACTAGCATGAAGTACAATACAGTATGTTATTAACCCCTTCACGACCAATGACGCCACATAGGCGTAATGAAACCTGGTACAAATCTGACCAGTGACGCCTATGTGGCGTCATGACTTTAGAGCCCCCCTGCGGGTCGGGTGACCTAGGTCACTGAAAGGTCAGCCGACCAGCAGATACAGGGGGCTTTGTTCTTCATCATAGGGGGCGTGGCTTCGCCCCCACGTGAATACGATCGCTCTGATTGGCTGTTAAAAGTGAAACAGCCAATCAGAGTGATAGTAATATTTCATCAATGAAAATTGATGAAATATTACAATCCAGCCATGTCCGACGCTGCTGTAGCATCGGACATGGCTGGTGACAGCGATCCGACCCCCCCACCCGTTAACGGGGGCGATCTGCCCCCCGCCACTGAATGACAGCGGCGATGTGCCACCGCTGTCATCATCCCCCCCGCTTCTGATCGTCCCCCCTCCCACCCCCTTGTACTCACCGAGTGCCGTTATAGCTCCCGGTGTCCCGCGGTCCCAGACCATGGGCGCCACCATATTGGAAAATGGCGGGCGCATGCGCAGTGCGCCCGCCGGCTCAAATTTCCATTCATTCATTTTGATCACTTTCACAGTGATCAAAATAGAATGAAATGTAAATAAACCCCCTGATTATCACCCCCATAGGCAGGATCAAATAATAAATTAAAGAAATGATTTTTATTTTTATTTTTCCATTAGGGTTAGGGTTAGGGTTGGAAAGAGGGTTAGGGTTGGAAAGAGGGTTAGGGTTGGAAAGAGGGTTAGGGTTGGAATTAGGGTTAGGGTTGGAATTAGGGTTATGGTTGGAATTAGGGTTAGGGTTGGAATTAGGGTTAGAATTAGGTTGAGGGTTGGAATTAGGGTTAGGGTTGGAATTAGGGTTAGGCTTGTGGTTAGGGTTATGGTTAGGGTTGTTCCATCAAAGTCAGCATTTCATAATGTCAGTACTTCCCTTCCGAGCCCCGACGTGTGCCCAAACAGTGCTTCCCCCCAACATATGGGGTACCAGCGTACTCAGGACAAACTGGACAACAACTTTTGTGGTCCAATTTCTCTTGTTAGCCTTGTGAAAATTAAAAATAGTGTGCAAAAATCATTTTTGAGGAAAAAAAATATTTTTTATTTTCACTGCTCTGTGTTATAAACTTTTGTGAAGCACCTGGGGGTTCAAAGTGCTCACTACACATCTAGATAAGTTCCTTAGGGGGTCTAGTTTCCAAAATGGGGTCACTTGTGGCGGAGCTCCAATGTTTATGCACACAGGGGCTCTCCAAACGCGACATGGCAACCGCTAAATATTCCAGCATATTTTCCATTCAAAAAGTCAAATGGTGCTCCTTCCCTTCTGAGCCCTGCCGTGCACCCAAACAGTGGTTTATGACCACATATGAGGTATCGGTGTACTCAGGAGAAATTGCCCAACAAATTTTAGGATCCATTTTATCCTGTTGCCCATGTGAAAATGAAAAAATTGATGCTTAAAGAAAATTTTTGTTGGAAAAATTAAAATGTCCATTTTTTTCTTTCCACGTTGCTTTAGCTCCGGTGAAACACCTGAAGGGTTAATAATCTTCTTGAATGTAGTTTTGAGTAGCTTGAGGGGTGCAGTTTTTAGAATGGTGTCACTTTTGGGTATTTTCTGCCATATAGACCCCTCAAAACGACTTCAAATGTGAGGTGGTCCCTAAAAAAAATGGTTTTGTAAATTTTATTGTAAAAATGAGAAATCGCTGGTCAACTTTTAACCCTTATAACTTCCTAACAAAAAATATTTTGTTTCCAAAGTTGTGCTGATGTAAAGTAGACATGTGGGAAATGTTATTTAGTAGCTATTTTGTGTCACATAGCTCTCTGGTTTAACAGAATAAAAATTCAAAATTTGAAAATTGCGAAATTTTCTAAATTTTTGCCAAATTTCTGATTTTTTCACAAATAAATGCAAAAATTATCGACCTAAATTTACCACTAAAATGAAGCCCAATATGTCACGAAAAAACAGTCTCAGAATCGCTAGGATCCGTTGAAGCGTTCCTGAGTTATTACTTCATAAAGGGACACTGGTCAGAATTGCAAACAATGGCCTGGTCATTAAGGTCAAAATAGGCTGGGTCATGAAGGGGTTAAGAAACATTCTCAGGATTAGTGGGATACATTGAAGCGTTCCAGAGCTATAACTTCAAAGTTACAGTGGTAAAATTGTAAAAATTCGCTTGGTCATTAAGTACCAAATTGGCTCTGTCACTAAGGGGTTAAAGTGTCTAATCCAGACTACTAATTCCTTCTCTGGGTCAGGTGATTAGATGAGTAATTATATGCAAGGAAATACAATTTTCTTGGGAGATTTACTGTGGTGTTGTGATATCAGATTGTATTAAAAAAATCCATGACAGTATAGAAAATCAGTAGGAGCCTTTCTCCATTATTGCCTCATTGCAGCCATATATGTTTTTCTCTCATATGCTAATACGAGAGAAACTTACTTTTTGATTTTGCCAAGGATTATGTGACTGTGACAACTAGTCCAAGAGTCTACAGCAACAGACCACGGATTTGCATCATCAAGTGACCGAGAGAAGAGATCGAGCATAATGATTCCTTTAAAAACAATATTTATTAATATCATTTAAAATATAAATTTAAAATAACAAAAATGCCCAGCAGGAGGTAGACAATACCATAATATACACCGTCATCAAAACTTGGTATATAAGGTCCTATTGAAATAATACACTTGTTGAGGCTGCAGAAATGAAGGAATTGTCCAGCTCCACGATGTGGTGAAAATAAACTATTCTTTTATTCACTTCAATTCATATAGTGCAGACGAGGTAAAATGCCAGCATAGTACAATGGTAGCTTGCGTTATCAACGCGTTTCTGGTGACTACGCACCCTTAGTCATGATGTCAAGCAAATGTTACAGACAGACCTTTTATGCTGAATCCGGTCAACACACCGGTAAAATAATTGAACAATTAACAAAGTGAAAACACATGAAATACAAATACATTTAAAATCACAAAAAAGAAAATCATAAATTAAAAACAATTGAAGGGTACAAATAGAGTAATTAACAATATGCATATAATGTATTTGCATTAATAAAATTATTCTCATTTATCCAAATATATGCACACAATTTTTCTTTGATTTCTTTTTCTTATAATTATCTCTGTATTTTCTTGGATGTTCTTATATTCTGGTTCTCTATGTATTAAGCCAAACTATTTGTATAGAAAAGGAGAAGTAGAAGGAATAGATATGAATTATTTGTAAATAAATGTTTATAACAATGATCAATAAAATTATTTGACAGATCACTAAAGAATCAATTGCAATGCTGGTATTTACAATGCGATATGAATAAACAAATTACAGTCATATGTTAAAGTTTGGGCACCCCTATTAATGTTAACCTTTTTTCTTTATAACAATTTTGGTTTTTGCAACAGCTATTTCAGTTTCATATATCTAATAACTGATGGACTCAGTTATATTTCTGGATTCAAATGAGGTTTATTGTACTAACAGAAAATGTGCAATCTGCATTTAAACAAAATTTGACCGGTGCAAAATAAATATCCATGGTACCGCTGAAAACGTCATCTTGTTCCGCAAAAAAGGAGCCACCACACAGCATCATCAGCGAAAAAATAAAAAAGTTATAGCTCGCAGAATAAAGCGATGCAAAAATAATTATTTTTTATATAAAATTGATTTCATTGCATAAAAGTGCCAAAACATAAAAAAAGACGTAAATGAGGTATCGCTGTAACCGTACTGACCTGAAGAATAAAAGGGCTATATCAATTTTACCGCCCGCAGAACGGTGTAAGCGCACCCCCCAAAAGAAATTCATGAAACGCTGGTTTTTGTTCATTCTGCGTCACAAAAATCAGAATAAAAAGCGATCAAAAGATGTCACGTGCCCAAATATGATACCAATGAAAACGTCAACTCGTCCCGCAAAAAATAAGATCTCACATGACTCGGTGGGTCAAAATATGGAAAAATTATAGCTCTCAATATGTGGTGATGCAAAATCTATTTTTACAATAAAAAGCGTCTTTTAGCGTTATGACAGCTGCCAAACATAAAAACCACCATAAATAGTAAATGAAACCCCCCCCCGTTATCACCCCCTTAGTTAGGGAAAAATAATAATATTAAAAAAATGTATTTATTTCCATTTTCCCATTAGGGCTAGGGTTAGGGTTAGGGCTAGGGCTAGGGCTAGGTTTAGGGTTAGGGTTAGGGCTAGGGCTAGGGTTACGGTTAGGGTTAGGGCTAGGGTTAGGGCTAGGGTTAAGATTAGGGCCAGGGCTAGGGTTAGGGCTGAGATTAGGGTTAGGGGTGTGTTGGGGTTAGGGTTGGAGTTAGAATTGGGGGGGTTTCCACTGTTTGGGCACATCAGGTGCTCTCCAAACGTAACATGGCATCTGATCTCAATTCCAGCCAATTCTGCGTTGAAAAAGTCAAATGCTCCTTCCCTTCCAAGCTCTGCCATGCGCCCAGTGTTTTACCCCCACATATGGGGTATCAGCCTACTCAGGACAAATTGCAAAATAACTTTTGGGTTCCAATTTCTCTTGTTTCCCTTAGGAAAATAAAAAAATTGCGGGCAAAAATATCATTTTTGTGGAAAAAAATATGATTTTTTTATTTTCACGCCCGGGCATTATAAACTTCTGTGAAGCACTTCGGGGTTCAAAGTGCTCACCACACTTGTGGGGAGTTTGAATAGTTTAGGCACATCAGGAGCTCTCCATCACACATGACACCCGCAGACCATTCCATCAAAGTCTGCATTCCAAAACGTCACTCCTTCCCTTCCGAGCCCCGACGTGTGCCCATACAGGAGTTCTCTCCCACATATGAGGTAACAGCATACTCAGGACAAATTGGACAACAATGTTTGGGGTCGAGGTTCTCCTGGTACACTTGGGAAAATAAAAAAATTGGGGACTAAATGATCATGTTTGTGGAAAAAATACGATGTTTTTATTTTCACGCCCGGGCATTATAAACTTCTGTGAAGCCCTTGGGGTTTCTAAGTGCTCACCACACATCTAGATAAGTTCATTAGGGTGTCTAGTTTCCAAAATTGTGTCATTTGTGGGGGATCTCCACTGTTTAGGTACATCAGAGGCTCTCCAAAGGCAACATGACACCCGCAGACCATTCCATCAAGGTCTGCATTCCAAAACATCACTACTTCCCTTCCGAGCCCCGACGTGTGCCCATACAGTAGTTTTCTCCCACGTATGAGGTATCAGTGTACTCAGGACAAATTGGACAACAACTTTTGGGGTCCAATTTTTCCTGGTACCCTTGGGAAAATAAAAAAATTGGGGACTAAATGATCATGTTTGTGGAAAAAATACATTTTTTTTATTTTCACGCTTGGGCACTATAAACTTCTGTGAAGCACTGGGGGTTCAAAGTGCTCACCACACATCTAGATAAGTTCCTTGGGGGGTCTAGCTTCCAAAATGGTGTCATTTGTGGGTGTTTTGGTACATCAGGAGCTTTCCAAATGCGACATGGTGTCCAATCTCAATTCCAGCCAAAAAAGTCAAATGGCGCTGCTCCCCTTTCAAGCTCTGCCATGCGCCCAAATAGTCATTTACACCCACATATGGGGTATCAGCCTACTCAGGACAAATTGCACAATAACTTTTAGGGTGCTGTTGCCCTTGGAAAAATAAGAATTGAGGGTGAAAAGATCATTTTTGTGGAAAAAATATGATTGTTTAATTGTACGGCTGTACGTTATAAACTTTTGTGAAGCCCTTGGGGGTTCAAAGTTCTCACCACACATAAAGATAATTTCCTTGGGGGGTCTAGTTTCCAAAATGGGGTCACTTGTGGGGGGGTTTCCACTGTTTAGGTACATCAGGGGCTCTCCAAACGTGACATGGTGTCCGATCTGAATTCCAGCCAATTTTGCATTGAAAAAGTCAAACGGCCCTCCTTCCCTTCTGAGCTCTGCCATGCACAGAAACAGTGGTTCCCCCCCACATATCAGGTATCAATGTACTCAGGACAAATTGCACAATAACTTTTGAAGTCCAATTTCTCCTGTTACCCTTGGTAAAATAAAAAAATTGAACCTGAAGTATTTTTTTTGTGAAAAAAAGTTAAATGTTAATTTTTTTAAAACATTCAAAAAATTCCTGTGAAGCACCTGAAGGGTTAATAAACTTCTTGAAAGTGGTTTTGAGCACCTTAAGGGGTGCAGTTTTTAGAATGGTGTCACTTATTTTCTATCATATAGACCCCTCAAAGTGGCTTCAAATGTGATGTGGTCCGCAAAAATAAAATGGTGATGCAAAAATGAGAAATCACTGGTCAACTTTTAACCCTTATAACTTCCTAACAAAAAACAAATAACATAAATATGTGGGAAATGTTACTTTTTAAGTTTTTTGTGTGCCGTATCTCTGTGATTTAAGAGCATAAAAATTCAAAGTTGGAAAATTGCAAAATTTTCGCCAAATTTCTGTTTTTTTCACAAATAAATACAAGTTATTTGAATGAAATTTTACCACTAACATGAAGTGCAATATGTCACGAGAAAACAGTGTCAGAATCACCAAGATCCATCTAAGCGTTTCAGAGTTATTACCTCATAAAAGGACAGTGGTCAGAATTGTAAAAATTGGCCCGGGAGTTAACGTGCAAACCACCATTGGTAGTGAAGGGGATAATGGAGGGCGCTTTTCTTGAGACAATTCTGAATCCTTTTTTTATGATTTTCTCAATCTCAGACTCTTCTTTTAAGATAGACAAATTATCTTTAATGATTTTTTTAATAGATGAAAATTGTTTACTAAATTGTAACACTAAAGTTACAGGATTCACAGAATCATTGATGATATTTTGTTGTTTTTTAAAACAGGATTTTTTGCCACAATTTTTTCTGCCCTATCCAAACTCCAATTATTATAACCTCTTTTACTTAGGCGTTTTTTAATGTCAGATACCTCCCTCTCATAATCGTCCTGTCAACTACAATTGCGTTTTACACGCATCATTTCACCCACCGGAACACTTTTGATAGTGTGTTTCGGGTGGTGGCTTTTAGCGTGCAATATTGTGTTACCAGCTGTGTCCTTTCTGAAAGTATGTGTGATTACAGGTTTACTGACTATTCTTTCCAAATTCAAGTCTAAAAAATCAATACTTGAAGTTTCATGCCGTATCGTAAATTTGAGATTTGACATGTTATTATTGAGATGCAAATTGAAATCCTGTATAGTGGATATGTCTGACTTCCAAATTATGATAATATCATCGATATATCTACCGTAAAATTGAATACTATCAATAAATGGATTATCGCTGTTGTAGATATATAATTCTTCCTACCAACTCATTACCAAATTTGCTAATGAGGTGGAATATTTTGCCCCCATAGAAACACCACTTATCTGTATATAGTATTTTGTATTGAAAAGAAAATAATTGTTAGAAATTAATAGATGGACAACCTCAATTATATAATTTTAAAATTCAGAGGAATAATTGCTAGATTTGCGTAGATGAAATTCTAACACAATTAGTGCTATTTTGTGGGGAATTGTATAAAATGAAACAACATCTGCTGTTAACCATGAGAAATTGTTATCTCAAACCAGACCATCAAATGTATTTAGTACATTGGTACTATCCCTGATAAAACCGGGAACTCTTTTTACTAGGGGTTGTAAAAGGAGATCTAATCATTCACCCAATTTTTCTCCTACTGATCCAATGCCCGATACAATCGGTCTCATGGGCGGGGGATAAACTTTTTTGTTGGTTTTTGGGAGGGCATAAAGTGTAGGTATAACAGGATTTAGAACTTTTAAATACTCTTTTTCTTTTGAGTTCAAAAAACCCATACTATATCCCTCATCTCTTAAAGATACGATTTTTGATTTCGAAAGAGGGATCCGAAGATACCCGTTTGTAAATCATTGAATCATTAAGCATATTTTATACCCATTCAATATAGTCAATCTTGTTCATCAGAACAATCGATCCACCTTTATCTGAATTTTTAATTACAAGATTGTCATTGTCTTTTAGTTCTTGTAAAGCTTTTTTGAGCGACGGTTTCAAGTTGTTGTTGGCTGAACTACTAATTTGTGTTTTTACAGATAAATCTCTAAGTTCATTTTCAACAACATTTTGAAACCTGTCCATCACTGGTTTTCTAGCTTTTACTGGATAATAACTGGGATTAGGAATATACATGTTTCTCATAAGGGAGACAAAACTCTCTGGATTCTTTGTACTTTCACTTTGTAAATCCTGCAAACACATTAACGATGCTTGTTCTAAAAATAAACATTTGTTATAGACATTATCAGGTACATTATGAATTTTATCAGAATCCCTTATATTGTCTTCAAAATGCAATCTTAGTGTTACATTTCTGATAAATCTATTGATATCACATATTGTGGAAAAAAGATTGAACTCACAACTAGGAACAAAAGACAATCCAAATGATAGTAACTCCCGTTGATCTGTGGTCAGGTCCATTGGTGAAAAATTAACGATGTCAAAGTTTCCTAATGTAGTTTTCTCAGATGGTACCTCGGTGCTCCTCTGATTGTTTCGATGTTTTCTTCCCTTTCTTCTCCTGTTTTTCTTTTATGAAAAAAATGTCTGCTCTTTTTGTAATATGAGTTTTTTGACTGCTTCATATTATCCATGTCAGAATCAGATGTTGCTCCATTTGAGGTTTCTGGATCAGAAGAACTGAAGGTTACTTGTCTTTGTGCTTGATTACCACCGGTGCGCTGCTTGGGCCGCCTCAGTATGGATTTGGGAGACTTCCTCGCATTCTCCCACCTGCCCCATTCATACACCTGTTCATTTGAGTAATCATGCAGATCACGTTCTAACTTTCGTTTCTTAGTTTCCATGATCTTTTCTTCTGCTTTCATGATTTTGGTCTCACTATTACGTATGAAGTCATCAAATATCTCTTGTGACATTTTCTGTTGTATTTCTTGTTTTAATTTGTCAATTTTTTTTGTAAGTCCTGTAAAAAAAAATATTATTCAATTTTACGGTAGATATATCGACGATATCATAATTTGGAAGTCAGACATGTCCACTATACAGGATTTCAATTTGCATCTCAATAATAACATGTCAAATCTCAAATTTACGATACGGCATGAAACTTCAAGTATTGATTTTTTAGACTTGAATTTGGAAAGAATAGTCAGTAAACCTGTAATCACACGTACTTTCAAAAAGGACAGAGCCGGTAACACAATATTGCACGCTAAAAGCCACCACCCGAAACACACTATCAAAAGTGTTCCGGTGGGTGAAATGACGTGTGCAAAACGCAATTGTAGTTGACAGGATGATTATGAGAGGGAGGTATCTGACATTAAAAAACACCTAAGTAAAAAGGGTTATAATAAATGGAGTTTGGATAGGGCAGAAAAAAATTGTGGCAAAAAAACAACAAAATGTCATCAATGATTCTGTGAATCCTGTAACTTTAGTGTTACAATTTAGTAACCAATTTTCATCTATTAAAAAAATCATTAAAAATAATTTGTCTATCTTAAAAGAAGATTCTGAGACTGAGAAAATCATAAAAAAAAGGATTCAGAATTGTCTCAAGAAAAGCGCCCTCCATTAAACAAAATTTGTCACCTAGTTTTTTAAATGAACATCAGAAACATATTACAAACTGGTTAGATGTGAAGGGATTTCATAAATGTGGTGCAAACTCATGCAAAATGTGTAAATTCACTATTAAGTGTAATAAATTTGGTGATTGCAATAATGATCATATGTATGAGATTAAGGAATTTATAAACTGCAACTCTAAAAATATTGTCTATGTCATGGAGTGTATGACCTGTCAGTTGAAATATGTGGGGAGTACTAAACGCACACTAAAAACCAGAATCAGGGAGCACATCCATGACGTGGAGAATTTTAATGCTGGTAGGAATGTATCTCAAGTTTCTAAACCTTTCATTGAAGTTCACAACAATAAATTAGATTCATGAGGGTTTATGGCATAGAAAAAACACGCAGACCGATCAGAGGTGGTGATACAGAAACCACACTAAGAAGCAGAGAGGCGTGGTGGATTTTCAAACTAAATACGAGAGTACCACGAGGTCTGAATAAAATAAAAGACATCCTGCTTTTCTATTAACCCATTAATGTGTTTCTGTTTAGACAAATTCAGATCTGGTTATTTGGAGACAGATAAATAATTGAAAAACATACCCATGGATTTATTTATGAAAAATTGCAATAGTTCAGAAAAAATACGCGATTCTTCATTTTCTAAACGCACATATATTATTAATAAATAGATATAAAAAAATGCAAAATAATTTATTAATATATTGATAAAAAAGAAATATATGTTAAATAAAAAGAATAAAAAGTGTTGAAAATGAAGTAGATAATTTGTTTATTAATATCGCATTGTGAATACCAGCATTGCAATTGATTCTTTAGTGACCTGTCAAATAATTTTATTGATCATTGTTATAAACATTTATTTACAAATAATTCATATCTATTCCTTCTACTTCTCCTTTTCTATACAAATAGTTTGGCTTAATACATAGAGAACAAGAATATAAGAACATACAAGAACATACAGAGATAATTATAAGAAAAATAAATCAAAGAAAAATTGTGTGCATATATATGGATAAATGAGAATAATTTTATTAATGCAAAAATATTATATGCATATTGTTAATTACTCTATTTGTACCCCTCAATTGTTTTTCATTTATGATTTTCTTTTTTGTGATTTTAAATGTATTTGTATTTCATGTGTTTTCACTTTGTTAATTGTTCAATTATTTTACCGGCGTGTTGACAGGATTCAGCATAAAAGGTCTGTCTGTAACATTTGCTTGACATCATGACTAAGGGTGCGTAGTCACCAGAAACGCGTTAATAACGCAAGCTACCATTGTACTATGCTGGCATTTTACCTCGTCTGCACTATATGAATTGAAGTGAATAAAAGAATAGTTTATTTTCACCACATCATGGAGTTGGACAATTTCTTCATTTCTACAGTTCAAGCTCAGTGCTCCGATGTTCAAGATGCCTTCTCTGGTGAGCTGGAATTTCTGACTTATTGAGGCTGCCAAACAGTCCCTCCAAATAACAGTTTAAGCATTATGCCATAAAAAGGGGAAAATCATCCAATCATATGGTGTTAGTATCATTTATACATGTGCCCCATATATAGCAAACAAATAAATCCCTCTCTATATACCCACAATAAAGAATATGTAACCCTGCATGTGAAATAAGAATCTTGAAACGGTATACAGGGGGTAAATAAATATACAGGGGACCTAAATGCTGGAATACCTCCGGCGCCCCTGGAAGAAGCTAGTGCGAAACGCGGGTTGGGGTGGAGGAGGTCACGCCATTTGGAGTCACCACGGTCCTGCCTATTGAGGTATTCCAGCATTTAGTTCCCCTGTATACTTATTTACTCCCTGTATACTGTTTCAAGATTCTTATTTCACATGTATGGTTACATATACCTTATTGTGGGTATATAGATGGGGATTTATATGTTTGCTACATATGGGGCGCATGCATAAATGATACTAACACCATATGATTGGATAATTTTCCCCTTTTTGTGGCATAATACTTTTACTGTTATTTGGAGGGACTGTTTCCTTCAAGTGCACAGAATGCCACTCAGGCACTGAAGCATACTTGCTGCTATTGTGCAGTAGCACAGCTTTCAGACTTTTTAGAGATGAATCAATAAAGAGTCTTCATTTGCTCTCATTGTAGTCAATGTTATATTTTTCCATCAGCCCAGGAACATCACTGCAATACACTAGAGCACCGTCTTGAGAGAATTGCGGAAGCAATTCCTTTTCTCTGCTTCTGCACCATGATAAACTATTTATAAGTAGCCTAATGATGCCAAAATCATCCACCAAAGGACACACAAAGGGGTCAAAGTATGGTGCAAGAAAAATCCTGTATGGTTAGTGTTTGTGAAAAAATTGAAGTCGATTTAATTTTTTAATGTTTTTACTGAGTTTAGCGATCAAAAATACAAAAAAATCACCTCTTACTCTTTACCCTTGCATACCTGAGTTACTATTCAAAAACCTCAATAATTTACAGAGCATTTATAGTGAATGGCATAGCTTTGGCATACACTCCGTTTCTGAGGAAATTAATCTGACTTGGAAGATGGCCTTGTCCTTTCAAAGCACAGTACTCCTATCTCCCAAAATAAGGCTGGTAGGTTAATGTATAGCATCCTCGATGGCATGCATTGTAGGGAGCAGATTCTGCACTTGATGAGAGCTGCCACGATTGTCTCACACATCAATCATTTCCTCATGAGGATAAAGGAAGTCATGAGCGAGCTGATTACGCAGCTTAAAAACGATGGAAATCAATAAAAGACATTTTCAGATACCATCCTACAAAATCCTCTTTCAATATAGCATCTACCGTCAATTGTGCTTTAAACCTGTGGCTATTTTAAGGCTCCCTTTTAATATGGGACTCATGCCAGTAATAGTTCTCAAGTATTACATTATACTGTACAAGGAACAAGCACATCTTATTTTGAAGTTGATTTATGATCATATTTAACTTTAAGCATCTTGATTTTTTACACTATTTTATAGTCCATTTTATTATTAGCTAGTTTTTCTAATAAATATACCATAGCTATACCCTTTCATGGACAATTTTTAATCCAAGCAATATTTGCAGAAAAAATGACCGCACTGACAGTCTTTCATGTATGAAACGGGAAATAGCTGATATATGATCCAAATCTCTTATTAAAAATTATTAAACCAGCTTTACAATCTAAACTAAGCAGTGACCAATGTTACCAATCTGACATGTGTCACTTTATGTGGTTATACAGTAACTGGAATGTTTCTACATGTCCCAATGATTCTAAGATTGTTTTTAGTGACACATTATTATTTTTACTAGTAGTAATATATGTTGACATGTTTTGCGCTTATTCATAAAAATATTAAGAATTTTAAACATTTTTTAAAACATATTGATTTTCAAAATATGAATGCTTATACCCTTTAACCAAATAGTCATACCTCATAAAAAGTGAATAATATTTGCAATAGGGCAACTTTAGATCAGCATCATATATTCAACATCATTTAATTTTGTTAAGATGTTAAAAGGGTTAAAAGTTTATCAACAGTATTTCATTTTATCAAGAAAATGTGCAAAGCTTATTTTTTTATCAACTAAAATTATGCTAACATCATAACAGGCATTATATCTGGCAGACTCTGGCCTCAGGTTGCCATGGAAACCATCAATTCTACACAACTGGTAACTTAGAGTTCCAATTGGGTTAAAAAGGGAGTCCCCTCTTTTTGTTAACCATGTAGATGCAATTGCTGCTATAAAAAGAATCTAGGGGATAGCAAGACCGCGATTGGTGCTAGCTAGAGATGAGCAAGAAATAAAATGCATGGATGCTCGCTACTCAAGCCAAGAAATTCCCAATGCTCATTTCGAGCAACAAGAATAATGAAAGTTAATGGGAAATCCGAGCAATTTTCCTGCAGACCCTTCAAAGAGGTCTGGGGCAGGGAAAATGTTGAAAAGGATGGAAAAAAGTGCTGAATGCAAGGAGAACAGGAAGGAACATGGAGAAGACCCATGGAATAATCCCTGACTCCCAGATCGCTGCTGAGAGCAATGGTGTCACACTTTTACTACACTTTAAGTACTGATAATAAAACATTCAAAATTGTCAAGAAATTGGAGTTTACATGAATAACATGTTAAGAAACATTCTTTCCTGTATAATGACTTTTATATAATACAATATTTAAAATATTTTTTTTTAAAAAATAATAACATAAATAAAACAAAATTGAAATTTTTAGTGAAAATGTCATTGCAATATATGAAGGAAGCAAGAACTGAAGAACTGCCAAACATATGATGTAAGACGGACTCAGATGTACCCTGTAATAGACATAAAGGAGGGCCTTATACACATTCAGTTCAAATTGCCATGTATTGGTACTCCTAGATTCATAAATGCTGTGGACTGAGTGCAAAGCCTGTCAAAAATTACAAGATGGGTCACCTATGCACCTTTGAAGGCAAACACTGGACAGCCTCATTAAAATATTAAGAACCTGTAGCAGGCCATTTTTTCTATGTCAAACCAACAAAATTTCACGCAAAGCAGGTTCTACTGTTTTTATGAAAATAGTTTGTGAACTGTACCAGGCCAAGCGGATTTTAAAAATGTTAACCCACCGTAATTTTACACAAAGCACATTAAACTGTATGCATGAATCACTGAATCCATAAAAAATGTGGAAGCTTTTTTTTAGAGTTTAAAATACCAGTAAAATGTAGCAAGAACTGCATTAAAGTGTATGTACGTAATATTGAATCCATAAAAAGCTTGGGAAGGTTTTCTGTGAGTTTAACAAACCAGAAAAATGTAACAAGAGCCATGTTTTAATGTATGTATGAATCATTAAATCCATAAAAAGTTTTGGAAGTTTTCTTGTGAGTTTAGTATACAATCGACATGTAATAGGAGGAGCGATAGAGTGTAGAGTGTATAGGTGAATCATTGAATTCATTAAAAGTTTGGAAGGGTTTTTGGTGAGTTTACTATACCAGTGAAATGTTACAGAAAGCATGTAATACTGTATGGATGAGTAATTGGATCCAGACAAATTTCTCACTGCTTTTTTGTAGTGTTATACTGTATATATCACCGAAATGTAACCATAAACACATAATATAATACAATAATATCGAAAAATAATTTGAGAACTTGTTTTGAGGGTTATATACCACTGAAGTATTCCCGAGAACATGTAATTCTCTATAAATGAGCAATATACACCGAAAAACATTTGAATAATTTTTTTGAGGGTTAAATACCACCGAAATGAGCTCAAGAAGATGCAATAATCTAAGGATGAGAAATACAGTATAATACTGATAATTTTTGAACAATTTTTTTGTGAGTTAGATACCACAGAAATATACACAAGAAATGTAACACTCTACGGATGAGCAATATAATAGCGATACATTTTTTTAAAAAATTTTGAGTATTAGATACAACCAAAATGCACCCAAAAAACTGTAATACTCTATGGATGAGCAAATAATAATGATGCATTTTTGAAAATTTTTTTGAGGGTTAAATACACCACCAAAATGTACCCCATAGCACCAAACAGAATATGGATGAGTAATTAAATCCCAAAAATTTTTCTATGCTTTTTTTTGGATGGGTATACACCACTGCAATGTACCTCAGAGCACATAATAGTATATTAGATGAGTAATTGAATCTATGTAAATGTTTTAATGCTTTTTTAGAGGGTTATACACCTCTGAAATTTGCAACAAAGCATGTAATACTCCATGGATGAGTAATTTAATCCAGAATTAATTTTCAACTTTTTTTATAGTTTTACATACCACCGTAATGTATTAATAACTGTGTTCAACTGTATGAATGACTAATTGAATCCAGAAAAAATCATTTAACGTAAATATTGTGAATGTGTAGTTGATGTACTTCTACACTCATAAAAGGTTTTGCATTAAGTGCAATGCTAGGAAAAAAGTATAAGAGGGTCATCCATAGACCCCTGAAAGTCAACAACTGACAGGCCTCAGTGAATTAGAGGGAGGAATGATTTGATCTGGCACAGCCATCCAGGGAAAATGAATCTGTATTAGAACATGATAAAATTTTGGATAAAAGAAACTTGACGCATTTGTGGTGCACTTGTGGCACCCTTAGTCATAGGGTATTACAAAGGAAAGGATAATATACATATTAAGGAAAATAAACCAATCAGTGACTAATAAGCTTAATTGCATTAAAGAAACACAAGTTGTGCAAGGATTGATGACACACAGGGTATAGGAAAACATTATTTAGTAAATATAAAACAAATCATTCTTAAAATTTTTCTTAAAGTAAGCCGTTTTTGCCAGTTGCCACCATATTTGGGACATGTAACCTTCTCTATTCCAAAAAACATAAGGTGTATAAGATTCCCATTATGTAACAAAATGTTTAGAAACACCAGAATAAGTGCTGTTTCTGTTCCTAATGCTTGCCATGTGCTCTGCTATCCTTTTCTTAATTTTCTGAGTAGCACAGCCTATGTATTTTAATTTACGTGCAAAGCATGCATTACAGTATACAACTTATTTCGTATTACAGTTAATGAATCAGATAATTTTGTAATTAATATTCAGAGGTATTGTGAAAGAACGTGTTTTTTTCAGTGCAAATGCACATTCCAAGCATTAGAGTTCAGTTTTTATCGGCCTATATGTGGGGGTGTTACAAAGAATACTATTGAGAAGTTTAATATACAAAGAGATATCAAGACTGACCAAACAACCCCCGTTATCAGATTGACAATTGTCAGGTTGCCTTGTAGGTCACTGATGACTTTGAATTCGGTGCTGTTAAAATTTTTATGACAGTATGAAGTTTTAGTCTGTTCATGCAGCATTTTCAAGTCCCGTTCAACCATAGTTTGGAAAAAATCCAGGGATGGTACTCTAGATTCTAATGGGTAAAATAATGAGTTTTTGGTGACAATTTTAATATCTTCATCCTTCATCAAATGGGTATGGTTCTCCTCGTCCTGTAATGATGTTAAAATCAATACATCATTGTGCTACCTGTGGAATAGGTACTGCCCAAGGAGGGATAGTATCAGATAAATTTTTCGAAAAAAAAAAGATTTTTCACTGTAAGCAATTTGGTAAGTCTACTCACATCTCTAATGGTTTGGAAAGATCAAAATCATGACTTGTAACAAAGTTCAATCCCTTGGCCAGAACCTTGATTTGAATAGAAGAGAGAATTGTAGGCATACTGTGTCTTCTCCTTCTGTTCCTTGTTGGAGAGCATGTCCAAGGATCTCCATTTGCCTCTCCTGCCCCTCCCCTTCTCCTCCTGCATTTTTTGGAGCCGGTTGAAAATGATCACGTCTGGCATCAGAGCTGGTAAATGATATGTCAGTATCATAAACAGGTGGCACTATAGAGTTCAAGTCCTCTTTCTCTCTGAAGAGGCAATTTGCATGTTAAATTTCCTAGAGGAGCATTGCATGGCAAATAATCCTCCTTAACTTGACAAGCCAGAGCAGGTATGTCACTCTCCACAAGGAGAAACCTTACCACATAGACCCCAGTCCAGAGTCTCTCACCTAGCCAAATCAGTTCTCATGCTTTGCACTAACGAGGGCCAAGAGCCTGAAATACTGTGTCTGCAAACTGAGATTCTGATTTGGCTTTTATCCTAAGTCATATTGCAAGACTCGTCAAAGGGTTGATTGTGACTTGTAGGATCGCTACTACCAACAGGTGGTGCTACAGAGTTCAAGTCTAATTTCTCTCTGAAGATGCAATTTGCATATTAAATTTCCCAGAGGAGCATTGCATGGCGAATAAGCCTCCTTACCTTGACAAACCAGAGCTGATATGTCACTCTCCACAAGGAGAAACCCTCTACAAGGAGAAAGCTTATCATAATCTGTGGGATTAAAGTCTGAGGATGAAAAGGAAAACAATTTGAATACATGTCATTAGAATGTTTCCTTGTAGCACAATATCTCAGAATAGGTTTGATAAAACGTTCATCTATATGTTTGTTCCTCTAAGTGTAAACTTTACCATTGTTATAGTCAATAGTATCCTTGTTAAACTTGGATTTCTTAATAATAGAATTCTCTAGGGAACTTAAATTGTCTGTCACTTTCTTAAAGGAAATCTCAAAATCAGCAGTGGATTTAAATGTGGATAAGCTAGCATGAATTTTATTTATGTCAACCCTCAGGTCCTGTAATCTAGACTCTTCATAGGATATAATCAACTCCATAAGTTTGAGAGAACACTGTGATAGTATGCTGTTCCAATTCATAAGGAATTCCTCATAGAAGATGTAGGAGAGAACTTTCTTGAGGTGTAAACCCCTAGAGATCATTCTTTCTTCTTCTCCAGAAACTTCTTGAGGGCATTATGGTCCCACCAAGTGTGCATTTCTTGGCTAGACAATATATCAAGTTGTTTCATTTACCCCTTAAGTTCTGATAGTTCATTGGCATATTCAGTAGATTCATTAAACACCTGCGTGAGTTTTGCATAGGGGGAGGGGGAGTCCAAGGTAACAGTAAATAGACCACTACAGGACTGCCACTAGGAATTTAGGGGCCCCCTTGAGACTCCACCCAGGCTCCACCCCAGCCCCACCTTCACCCCTCAAACTGTCCGCAGTCCCACCGCTTTATCTTGGAAAAACTCCACTTCTCACCAATCGCACATTAACAGTTCCCATCTCCAGATCACACATATAGCCAGCAACTCTTGTTTTGGCCAAGAGATTTTTTAAATCTGCCACCATGACAAGGTAGACTCTTTTGGCCAGGCCCTGCTCTAGTCTAACCTATTAAAAATTTGTTAAAATATCCAATACAATTTAGGTATATTTTTATTTATTTTTTCATTTTTAAAATGACCAATAATATCACATCCAAAGGGACAAATATCACCGCACCATATCCAGACCACATATTACCACCACATAGTGACCTATAATGCCACATATTAGGGACAAATACCACCGCACCATGTCCAGACCACATATTACAACCACATGGTGACCAATAATACCACATTCAAGGAACAAATACAGCAACACCATGACCAGACCACATATTACCACCAAAGTGACAGAATAATAGCACATACAAGGGACAAATACTACCATACCATGACCAGATCACATATTACCACCACATGGTGACTGAATACTACAATACTGATCATTAATAAAAAAAACACAATAATATTACCATAAGTGCCATTATATCCATGAGATCTGTACTTAGTATGCAGTGTCTGTGTACAGGTAATACACCGCAGAAGAAATGCTAGTCTAAGGGGGTCAGATTCCTGGTATAAATGCTCGGACCTGACACCCATAATGTGGTGGTGCACCATCTTGCTGGAAAAACTCAGGGAACGTGCCATCTTCAGTGCATAAAGAGGGCAACACATCGTCATGTAGAAATTTCAGATATCCAGTGCCATTGAGGTTTCCATTGATGAAGAATGGCCCCACTATCTTTGTACCCAATATACCACACCATACCATCAATTATAGGTATCAAGTCTGAGCATTCCTACTTGAACAGTTTCCTGGAAAATGGATTGGTTGTTGTGGGCCAGTTGAATGGCCACCAAGGTCTCCTGATCTGACCCCCTTAGACTTTTATCTTTGGGGTCATCTGAAGGCAATTGTCTATGATGTGAAGATACAAGATGTGCAGCATCTGAAACAATGGATACTGGAAGCCTGTGCTAGCATTTCATCTGCAGTGTTGCTATCAGTGTGTCAAGAGTGGGAGAAGAGGGTTGCATTGACAATCCAACACAATGGCCAACACTTTGAAGACATTGGACATTGGTCAGTGGTCATAAACTTGTAAATAACTCATGAAAGAATAAAGTTATGTTAAAACCAAGCACACCATTGTTTTTCTTGTGAAATTCTCACTAAGTTTGATGTGTCACATGACTTTCTTCCCATTGAAAAAAATAAAGTTGGATCCAAACTGGCCAACTTCAAAATGGCCGCCATGGTCACCAGTCATCTTGAAAAGTTTCCCCCCTCCCATGTACTAATGTGCCACAAACAGAAAATTGATATCACCAACCATTCCCATTTTATTTAGGTGTATCCATATAAGTGGCCCACCCATTATATTTTGCAGTGCTTTACATAAATTGTCATCATTGAGCACTAGGAGGAAACAAACATACATCATGCAGATGTCCTGTTTGGGATTTGAAGAAAGACTCCAACATTGCTAAGAAAAAGTGCCACTTAGCCACTGTGCTGTTCTCATGCATATGCATATACAGTCATGGCCAAAACGTTGGCACCCTTGAAATTATTTCAGAAAATGAAATTTTTCTCCCAGAAAATTATTGCAATTTCACATATTTTGCTATACACATGTTTATTTCATTTGTGTGTATTGTAACAACACAAAAAAACAGGAAAAAAAGTCAAATTTTACATAATTTTAAAGAAAGTCACCAAAATGGACTGTGCAAAATTGTTGACACCTTTACAAAATTGTGGGTAATGACTTTTTTTCAAGCATGTGATGTTCATTCAAACACCTGCAGCAAGTAACAGGTGTGGGCAATATGAAAATCACACCTGAAACCAGATTAAAAGGGGAGAGGTTGACTCAATCTTTGCATTGTGCATCTATGTGTGCCACACTAAGCATGGAGAACAGAAAGAGAAGAGAACTGTCTAATGACTTGAGAACTAAAATTGTAGAAAAATATCAACAACCCCAGGTTTCAAGTCCATCTCCAGACATCTTAATGTTCCTTTGTCCATGGTAGACAACATAATCAAGAAGATTACAACCCATGGCACAGTAGCTAATCTCCCTGGATGTGGATGACAGAAAAAAAATTGATGAATGGTTGCAATGTAGGATTGTCATAGAGACATAAAAAAGCTAGACTGCAGTCTGCCAAAATATACTTTAGTAAGTCAAAATCCTTCAGGGAAAACGCAATGTGGACAGATGAGACCAAGATAGAGCTTTTCTGCAAACACGTAATTCTACTGTTCATAAAAAACAGAATGAGACTGACAAAGAAAAGAGCATAGTACCTACAGTCAAATATAGAGGAGGTTTAAATTTGTTTTGGGGTGCTTTCTGTACCAAACAGAAGAGTTCAACTCTATGCACAGTTCACACTTAACAGGCTGCAGTTTCCACACATTAGTCTGTAGCTCCATCACACAGACTGCTCTGCTTTCTTAGTTGATCCATGAAGTCTTTATTCAGAAGTAGGCTCTGACTTGTCTCTCTCCGAGCTACAGGTCACATTTTGTCTGATCTCTCACCAACCTTATCACACTCCAGTGTGCTCTAAATCCCCAGCAGACTGACACAATGTGAACCCATGTTCAGTGTGAACTGTGCATGAAAATGAACACTTCTGTTTGGTGCTGTAAGCTGAAGGAGCTCAGGCTGAAGAGAGCCACGGGATACAGAGATTGGTAGGACTGTAGATTTTCTGTGTATAAGGTTTTCTCTGGTAGAAAGTACTGTAATCTGTTCGGTTGAGCCTGCGCTGACATACAGGTATGTGCCTGTTGAATTATTGTTTTATTTGCTCATATACCTTTGTGTAGGCAGCACGGTGGCTCAATAGTTGGCACCGCAGCCTTGCAGCGCTGGGGTCCTGGGTTCATATCCCACCAAAGACAAAATCTGCAAGGAGTTTTTATGTTCTCCCCATGTTTACGTATGTTTCCAGGAAGAACAGATAACAATGCGAGAAATGTACTTTGCTAAGGAAACAAGGAATAAGAAATGCTGCTCCGAAACTTTGTCACAGTCTGATAAACTTGAACTTTTCAGTAAACTTTTACTTGTTATAATAAACTGCATGTCCCTTGAGTTATTTGCAGTGGTTCCTGAAGACAGAGACCTTAAGATAGCGGAGGCCTGTGGCCTACAAGTGAGTGTAAAGCACAAAATATTTGACAGCACATTTAGACTGGGATACAATATTTCTATGAAGTGCCAGGGTGTCATGGAGCAGCAGGTCATCCATGGCTACCGCTCTCGGTCATTTTAAAAAACTAAAATTTTCCTCCACATTAAATTTTCTTCCTTATAGTATCTATTCATAAAGACACAGTGATGAAGTTTTGACTTGACATGCTCTGTTTGTTTGCAGATATGATAATTTGTAATGATTAGTTCCTACGTTCTGATTCAGCGGAGTGTTTATTGGACAGGTTCTTAAAAAATGTGAAGAAAATACACTTTCATTAACATGTTTTAGAATGTATATCATTGCCACAGCTGCATTGATAAAGGCCATTATTTCTACATGACTTTATTTGGCAGGTACCTGGTGGCTGAGATAATTGTTGAAATTATGAGTATTGTCAAGGGTCCTTGACCATCTGCTAGTGACAAGCCATTTCATTCCAATTACGAAGGCTGGCTTCAACCTTCCTCTCTGCTTTGCACAGATTCGGAAGGATATTAGAAGAATTAGTAGACTTATTTCTTCTAATCCTTTCCCTGGTGGGAGCCAAAATCAGAGTTAGAATACAAGATCACGAAGTAACAGTCAAAGGCACAGGCGCTAGTATTAATAGTTATATTATTTTAGTATTAGAAGAGTGGCATTGGGCTCAAAGGAGGATATTACTCTTAGTAAAAAACAAAGAAGAATTAAAAGCTTAACATCTTTAAAAAATAGCACTGTTATGGAATAAGTTAAAAACTTATAAAACAGGGATAAAATATGGTAAGCTACAGGATATTTTAAAATATGCTAAAGCCTGGGCTAAAACATGTATTCTTTTTCAAGTGGAAAAACAAGATGTGGCTACTGTATGTAGCATTTAATGTATTTCTCTTTGCTTAGAATATCTGCAACTCAGCATCCCTCTCCAATTATTGAACTAGTGCAGCAGTCCCCAACGTTCCTTACTGTGAGAGCCATATTCAGCTTTGATAGATGGTCATTTAATGTCCCTTTACCCACAGCAGTGACACCCAGAACCTGGTGCAAAGACTGCCAAAGCTTCCCCACAAATAACACATTGTGACCTTGTGTGCCTTCCTTTATAGTTAACAAGAGTAGGGGGGGTAAATGTGACAATGAAATACACATGCAGGTAGTATGCAATTGTAATCAAAGTGTGAAATGAAAATAGAAGATATCCTCTACTCACACCACATGTGTATTTACTGATCTATTATGGTTTCATCGGTGAAAATACAGGCAAAAGAGGAGAATGAAGAATCGAGGATACAAGTCCATTTGTGTAATTAAAAATATACAACTTAATTTAGTAAAATACATTAAAAAATATGGGGTGGGGAGAAAAGGAACTGGTAGTAAGACGGACGCGATTTCAAGATAGCACTCACAGAAAAATATATAATTAAGGACATATACTTAATGAATGCTATAAATAATAAACATTGGCATAAAAGTATAACTCCAAATGAGAAAAGAGATTTGTTAAGGTGCAGTGGGCTATGCCTTACATTAACATAAAGGTATCAACACACTGTGTTTATTGACCATTGGGCTATATCATTACATGCAGGTGGTTTTATAGGCAGCATAAATGTCTTGAAAAAAAGTGCATGTGCCAGTGCATATATAGAGATTCCAATATCATAAAGAGGGCATTATGAAAAAAACATGCATATTATACAGTTGGGTAAATTTGTATTTGATCCCTTGCTGATTTTGTAAGTTTGGGCACTGACAAAGACATGAACAGTCTAGAATTTTAAGGGTAGGTCAATTTTAAAACTGAGATATAGAATATCAAAAATAAAATCCAGAAAATCACATTGTATAAATTATATAAATTTATTTGCATTTTGCAGTGAGAAATAAGTACCGCATTTTTGAGACCATAAGACGCACTTTTTTCCTCCAAATTTGGGAGGAAAGTGTGGGGTTTGTCTTATGGTCCGAATGTAATATGTGGGGAGGGGGCAGCGGCGGAGTGGGATCGCACTCGCAGGAGGCAGGAAAATGTCACCGTTGCAGGAATCTGGCACTGGGGAAGCCACATGGTCCCGATGCTTAAAGTGAAGGAATATTCATTAGCTACTTCCACCACCCACCTGTTAGCGCTGAGCAGTGGCTGGGGAGCAGCAAATGAATATTCCTTCACTTAAACAGATGACCCACATGGTTTCCCCAGTGCTGGATTCCTGCAGCAGCTGGGGAGATCATGTGTCCGGTGGAGAAGGAGGTGGCAAGAGCAGGGTGCCACAAGAAAGATCACTGCAGTTGCATATCTGACAGCACAGCGCGGGCTGTGCTGATGCTGAGTGCTCCCATCATTATAGGACCTGTGGTGAAGTAATAAAGAGGGTGGGTTGGAGCATCACATGACAGCACAGAGCCCTCCCTATTTTTATGTCACCACAGGTCCTGCAGACACCGCACTAGAATCAATGAGCTTCCTCTTACAGGACCTGTTGTGAGGTAATAAGACGGAGGGCTCTGTGTGGTCATGTGATGCTCCAGCCCTTCTTTACCTCTCCACAGGTCCTGTAAGCTGTAGAGAGAGATACTTTCGGTTTTCTAGCATGGCTGGCTGGCTGCAGGACCTGCACTGATGTGAGCACAGCCTGTGCTAGTAAGAATTAATTAGAAGTTTAGTAATTACAACACATAAAAAGCACTCTGCCACTCCCGTGGTGAACTATAACTCCCAGCATGTCATAGGATCTGCAGGACATGCTGGGAGTTATAGTTCTTCCATGGGATCTTAAAGCAGCAATCCAGTGTTATTTTTCAGTACTGGATAAGCCCTATTCTTAAACTCACCCTCCAGCATCTTCATATATTACTTTACAGACACCAAACTGGTGTCACAGCACAGCACCAGCTTCTACTGGTAGCTTCCAACATAATAACATTGGGTCACCCTCCCAGGGATGTGGGGTACTCGGTACCGGGCCGGTATCAGCGGGATGTGTCACAGCAGCGGGGACCCGGTCCGTGGCCTTGGGCGCCCAAGTAATGGGGAAATGTAATGATTTGAATGAATAGTTCGTGACGCCACCTGTGGTGTTCGGCAAGTGAGATGTTAGGCTGACGCTGCATGCAGATCCTCTGGGGCTGGTGGTGTGTTGCAGCCAAGATGGTGAAGCTCCCCACAGGTGGAGCTGTAGCCCCAGGGCAGTGTAGATGTGGGGGAAGAGGAGAGGCACAAGAGGTCTAGAAGCTGGTACCCAGATGTAGTGGGGCTGGATGCGTTGGTGCAAGAATGAATGAAGGACACCAGGGCTTGCAGTTCCAAAGCTTTAGTCACAATCTGTAGTACACACAGGTGCCTGCCTCCGTGCCGTGTCTTCCGGGTCAGGGACTCAGTCAACCTCCAGGCAAGATGGAATGCTCCCTTCCAACGCTCCGCCAACATGTGCCTTTCTGAACGTCTCCTCTATAGCGCCTTTAAGTGTGAAGTACTCCCAGTACTAAGTTACACTGGAGTGCCTCCTGACAGATGTTCCCAAGAACTCTACTTGCATGGCAGACAGCTGTAGCCTGCTTCGGGGACTCTCTACTCCTGAGTCCCGTATCACTATCCAAGTTGCTGTTGTGCCCCCAAGTCTTAGATGGGAGTAGTGCATTTACAGCCCACTACTCCACTGGTGTCTGCTGCAGAACCATTAGTGTCCGTACAACCTCGAGGACCAGGCCCCGGCCTTGCGCTTAGAACTTCTAGGCAGGGTTCATCCTCTAACCCACGTCCTCTCTGTTCCCTTTTACTCCTTTGTTCCGTTTTAATCTCTCTTATGGAAGATCAGGTTTCAGTTCAATGTCTTTCTCCATCTTTCCTTTCCCGTGCCAGCAGACCCAGGTCACTCAGGTCTGCTGCAGCACCTCCTTCCTCCATCCCTCTCTCAGGGATCTTCTTTCCTCACTTCTCTCTGAGTGGCTTCCTCTCCCAGACTGACCTATAATTCTAAACCTTCCCGCTCTTTTATGTACTCTCAACTCCACCTGCCTCCCAACATGTTTCGTGTTCCAAGCAGGGAGCCACCAAAGGTGCTCTGCTACTCTCTAAGCAAGGAGCCACAATGTGGCTTTGCTGAACTACTCTGTTGTGTGGGGTGCGAGTGTTGAAGCATGGTCAGGAGCTCCCACCTTACCTTGATGGTGGGACACCACACCTTAGGAGGAGGTGCAGTACCTCTGTGGAGACTGAGCCTCAGGGGCACCACAACATACTATTATATATAATAACACCACATATAATAGTATGTTATTTATGTTATTAAATATTTTAACACATTTTTTGCGTCAATTTTTTTTCCCCTATTTTCCACCTCTAAAACCTGGGTGTATCTTATAGTCCAGTGTGTCTTACAGTCCGAAAAATATGGTATTTGATCCCTCTGGCAAACAAGACTTAATACTTGGCGGCAAAACTCTTGTTGACAAGAACAGTTCAGCAGTCAGACATTTTTTGTTGTTGATGATGAGGTTTGCGCACATGTCAGGGGGAATTTTGGTCCACTCCTCTTTGCAGATTATCTTTGAACCATTAAGATTTTAAGACTGTGGCTTGGTAACTCTGAGCTTCAACTATCTCCATAAGTTTTCTATGGGATTAAGGTCTGGAGACTGGCTAGGCCACTCCATGACCTTAATGTGCTTCTTTTCGAGCCACTCCTTTGTTGCATTGGCTGTATGTTTTGGGTCATTGCCTTGCTGGAACACCCAGCCTCGATCCATTTTTAATGTCCTGGTGGAGGGAAAGAGGTTGTCACTCAGGATTTTATGGTCCATGGCTCCATCCATTCTCACTTTGATGTGGCGAAGTAGTCCTGTGCCCTTCGTAGAGAAATATCCCCAAAACATAATGTTTCCACCTCCATGCTTGACAGTGAGGATGGTGTCCATTGGGTCATAGGCAGCATTTCTCTTCCTCCAAACACGACAAGTTGAGTTGATGCCAAAGACCTCAATTTTGTCTCATTTGACAACAGCACCTTCTCCCAATCACTCACAGAATCATCCAGGTGTTCATTGGCAAACTTCAGATGGGCCTGCACATATGACTTCTTGAGCAGGGGGACCTTGCATGCACTGCAGGATTTTAAATCATTACAGCGTAATGTGTTACAAAAGGTTTTCTTGGTGACTGTGGTCCCAGCTTCCTTGAGATCACTAACAAGTTCCCCCCGTGTAGTTTTAGGCTGATCTCTCACCTTCCTCATGATCAACGATACCCCACAAGGTGAGATATTGCATGCTGCCCCAGATTGATGTAGATTTGTGAGCAGGTACTAAGATGCAGTAACGGGTCGGAGGCAGAGCAAGGGTTAACGTGGGGTTTAATTTAACAGGTATACTCCTCTATGGAGAAAACAGGGAAAATAGTATAAAGGGACACAGGGTATATAACCCAGGGGAAACAGGTGTGAAGAATAGGGAAGGAAGTTCAAGATTAGCAAACTTATCAGTCAGACGACTTCAGAATGCAGTTAGTTCACTATATGGACGTTGGCACCAAAGCAATGGCACATAAGGGGTCCGGTATGGTCCTGGAAAAGATGGCATCCTGGATCCTGGTGGCGGTGATTTCTTGTGGTCCTGTGTAGTCCTGGAAAAAATGATGTCTTTGCTCCTGGCGGCGACGGTAATTCCTCGTGGTCCGGTCGGTGATTGGTGTGTCAGGAAATGATGAGCCAGACAGAGCACAGTCTTTCCCCCTGTCAACATACAGGGACCACGAGCGACTCGACTCAGGTACAGAGGGAAACCCCTCACAGCGGGTATCCCAATTCTCCCGTCGGTCTGTGCGTGCTGATGTCCTGACTGGGCACCCTGTCACTCACAGTCAGCATTGTCAGCAAGGACCAGGTACATCGTTTTTGGCAGTCTCTGTTAGCAGCTTTTTGCCTCTGCTCATTTTGGCCTGCTCTGGCAGTTGCTTTATTTGCAGAAGCCCTGACACTGCCCTCCTGCGCGCTGCATGTTCCCTCGGCAACCAACTGATTTTTTGTGTGATGTCACCCTTTTATCTTTATCTACGTGCAGAGGTCGGTCCGGGGCCTTAAGCTTTCCCCCGTGAAACCTGGGTGGCAGCCTTGACAGTTCCGGATCCGTCACGGAGTAGATAGGCCTGGTCCGGGTCTTCGCTTTATATTATCCCACTCTTTGTGCTCGCCATTCCATGGGTGAGAGTTCCTGCAGTAAGTGCTGACATTCTCCCATTCCTAGAATGATTTGTCACTAAACAAAATGATCCTGCTCATACCGGTTAGGGGATTTTCCTGCTGTCGAATGTTCAGAATGTCATAAACTAGGAGTTTCTGTCGAATACAGTTGAGTAGTTGAATCAGGTTGAACTGACGGGGTTGGGGACGCACCCAGTTCTGGTGAAACAGCCATTTCAGGAATTTCAGAAGTTCCTGGGGTTTCAGATATTAGCTCTCCTTTCGGCCTCACTATCGGTAGCTTCAGATGTTCTTCTTCTTCACTATCGCTATGAAATAAGGGACGGCTTTGTGCAACACTGGGTTTTTCATCTACTAAAACAGGATCCCTGGACACGCAGGGGCGGAGCATGTTTCAGTGTACTGTACTGTGCGAGTGGGGGCATCTTCTTCCCACTCAGGCTGGACTTCATAGACAGGTCCTTCAGGTCTGACCCGACGCTTTACCCGGTACAATGTTTTTTCCCATCGATAGTCAAGTTTATCTCGAGGGAGCTTCTCTCATACCAACCCCCAATCTCTGGCCTGTAGAGCTGTCCCTCATAGAGGAGTTTTCTCAGAATGCTCAAACTCTTGAAACCGTGTCTGTACCTGGCGATGTAGTTTGCAGCCGATGGCGATGTTCTCATACCAAGGTGGACACCCCTGTCCATGGGTAGTCCTCCTCTAGGTCAAGCTCCAGCTCTGTGAACTCTTTGCCTGTTCTGGCGAAGAGCAGAGTGTAAGTGGTTTACCCTGTGGTGCGATGTACGCGGTTGTTGTATACCCACACCAGTTCTGCTACGAATTCAGGGCAGCATATCTTACGATCTTTCTCCAGCGTTCTCAACATCTGAATGAGAGTCCGGTTGAATCCTTCACACGCTACATTACCCTGTGGATGATAGAGCGTCGTTTGAGACTTCCCAATTTGGTACATACGATATATTTCCTCCATCACTCATCCTAGAATACTGGCCCCCTGGTCTGAGTGTAACCTCTTTGGACGGCTGTACACCTGGAAAAGGTTTTACAGATGGCATAGGCCGTGGACTCTGCAGTTTGTTCTCGGGTAGGAGTCGCAATGGCAAATTTGGTGAAATGATCCACCATTACCAAGCAGTGTTCACACCCCTAATTGTCAAATAGTCGATTATCAAGACCATCAGAGGGGCCGAGGTCACAATAGTTTGCGTGGGGGCCCTCTGTTCTGGGGTTTGAACAATTCACAGCTTCTATAATGTTGACACACTTCTTCTACCTTCGTCCTCAGTAAGGGATGATAAACTAATTTCTGTAGCCATTGATAGGTCTTCTCTTGGCCAAAATGTGCTCCTTTTTCAAGTGCCTCCACAGCCACTTTGTGCAACAGGGCCTCAGGAACCACCACCTGCCAAGCGATGGATAGGGCTCGCTGTACTTGAATATTCCTGTACAACAGTCCATTCTTTAGGTGTAATCTCTCCCATTGTCGAAGAATTCGTAGGGCCCCAGGAGACAGGGCCTCCCTCTCATTCTTGCTAGGCAGATGTTTGTGGGCCACCCACTGCCGAATTTGTGCAAGCTCTCCATCTTCCTGTTGAATCCGCACCCACTCATCCCAAGGCTGTCCCAATACATCTTCATGGAGCTCCGCTTGTACCTGTTCCTGCGTGGCTGCCAACTTCCTGGCAGGACTCCGGAACCCAGGGACCTCTTCAGCCTCAAGTTCTTTGTCTTGGCTAGGACCAGGCTTCTCATGTGTCACTCTGGACAACGCATCAGCGTGAGTGTTTTCAGCTACCATTCTGTAGGTGATCTTATACCGGTATTTAGCCATTATTGACACACACCGTTGTTCCAGGGCCCCTAACTTGGCATTTTCCAGGTGGAGCAGTGGGTTGTTGTAGGTGCACACCAAAACTTCAGACCCTGACAGTTATTCCGTGAACTTCTCCGTCATGGCCCACACTAACGCCAGCAGCTCCAACTTGAACAAACTGTAGTTGTCTGGATTCCATTCGGATTCATGAAGATAACGACTCGCATAAGCAATAACTCGCTCCCTCCCGTCCTGAACCTGCTACAACACAGCTCCTAGTCCATGCAAGCTTCCATCAGTAAGTAAAATGAAGGGCCGAGAGAAGTCAGCATAGGCCAGGACGGGTGCTTCTGTTGAAGCCACTTTCAAGGCTTGAAATGCTTTCTCCTGCCATTCTCCCCACTGGATTTCTCAATTTTTGGCGGCAGATGGAACTACTCCCAGTAGTTCTAATAACGGATTCACGATACGAGTGAAGTCTTTCACGAACCGTCGATAGTACCCGTTTATTCCCCGAAAAAAGCCTGGACATCATTGACAATGTTCAGGGTGGGCCAATCTTGCACTGCTGCAGTCTTTTCATGAAATTAAGGAAAGAGAGCGCACATAGGGCAATAAAAGTGATTTTTGGGTGACAATACATGGTTAGTGCACTCACCTTTACAGGTTGTGAACAGTCACAACCCCTTGAAAAATGTGAAAGGAACCAGTGGTCGCTGCAGACTCCCGTAGATGCCAATGTCACAAAGGAGGAAGAAAAAGACCGGATTTTTCAATGTGTCCGCACTGACCACACAAGGACAGAAATATTCTTCATATCTTTATTGTGTCGACGCGTTTCGTGGCAGATCTGCCACTTCCTCAGGGCCAAAGAATTCTCCTTTGTGACATTGGCAATCTTTTCATGGGAGGGACGTACTCCTTCCGCAGAGACCACATGTCCTAGGTATTCTATTTGGGTGCGGAACAAATGGCACTTGGATGGTTTTACCTTTAGTCCATGTCTCTGGAGCCGGTTCAGTACTTGCTCCAAACGCTGCAGGTGTTCTTCGAATGCGGCAGCATAGACAATTATATCATCTAGATAGATCAAAGTGGCTTTGAAATTCAGGTCACCCAAGCACCTCTCCATCAGTCGCTGAAAATTTCCAGGAGCGATGGCCAGCCAGAACGGCATTCTATTAAACTCAAACAGGCCCATAGGTAGTATGAAGGCCATCTTCGCTCGGTCAAGTTCGGACATCGGCACTTGCCAATAACCACTGGCCAGATCTAAGGTAGAGAAGTTTCTCACTTGTCCCAGGGTGGATAAGGACTCTTCAATCTTAGGTAGCGGGTACGAATCCAGCACAATGCAGGCATTTAACTTGCGATAGTCTACACAATATCTCAGAGTGCCGTCTTTTTTTCGTACTAGGACTATAGGAGCAGCCCATGGGCTTTAACTTTCCTGGATGACACCATTCTGTAACATCTGTGACAGCATTCCATTCACCTCCTGGTATAGCTGTGGAGGAATTTGTTGGTAGCGTTCTCTTATGGGCGCAGCAATACCCGTTGGGATCCCGTGAGCGATTGCAGTGGTACAGCCAAAATCATCCTCATGATTAGCAAATATGTCTTGATAGCGTCTGAGTACATCTTCCACCTGCTGTATTTGCAGCGGTGCGAGCTCTGTTAGTTCAGCCCGCATTTGTTCTAAGATTCTTTGCTGTTTTCTTTGCCGTGGGGGTTCTGACATTGAATGAGTTTCTACTGCTACAGTCCAAGGGTCTTTTTTTTTTTGCCATCAACTGTATGGTCTGTAATGGTATCAGCTCCTCCGGCATGCCGACTATTTGAGCTATTTCACGCCTGGGGAAAAGTGTCAGTGTGTCTTCTCTCAAATTTACACATCTCACGGGCACCTTCCCATCTCGTACGGTAGCCAATGTTCGAGTAATTAGGAGTCCAGGTGGTAGGTTCTCTATAGCAGCTGGCTATAGTTGTACTTCCACTCCTTCCAGAGGAGTGCAGGCCTGGACAGGGACAGAGAGCATGGTCTGCCCTGGAGGTATTTCAAGACTGTTCGCAGCCGGAATGACTACTCTCCCCAGCACTTTTCCATCGCAGGAGACTTCTTGCGCCTGAGCCATCCGAATCAACTGTTGAAATATTTTTCTTTCAGGTGTTCAGGGGCTCCATTGTCTCAGAAACAGGTCTGTGGACTCGTTGATAAGCAAACATCAGAACTCCTTAAGAACATTCTTCCCCAGGGTAAAGCCCCCGTTACACATAGTGATATCGCTAGGAATATCGCTGTAACTTCACCGATTTTGTGACGTAGCAGCGATATTGCTAGCAATATCGCTATGTCTGATACTTACCTCTGACCGGCTCCCCCGCTGCTCATCGCTGGTCGCGCGAGAACGTCCTGGATCATCTTTCGTCGGGCGCTTCCTGCTGGGCTTCCTGTGGCGCCGACGAGTGACGCGTGGACGCCGGCGGGAGGACATCAGGATCACCGCATCTGACAGGTAAGTAACGACCCCCGACCCCTGCTATGTCGCTGGTGAGATCTGCCTGTGTGGCAGCTCACTAGCGACCACATAGCGATGCACCAGCGATCAATATCGTTGTCGGGATCGCTGGTGCATCGCAAAGTGTAACGGTACCCTAGCAGTATATCCACGCTCAGTGTCATCCGAAGTCAGTACCACACCTCTGCTGCCCAAGTCTTTGCCACAGATGTTAATTTGCATCCATGCCACCCCTGCGACTGGCATGGGGAGCTGATTGGCGGCTGTCAACTTTATCACCTGTCCCCACTCAAGCTTCATCGCTTCAGGGAAATGGTTTCTGAAATACTTCTCGGGCATCATGGTTTCTTGGGAGCCGGTATCTACCAGACAGTGTATGGCCCGTCCATCTATTTCGGCCCAAAATAATGGACACATTGAAGCTAAACTGGTGGGACTTCTGGTTCTTCTTACTGGCTGTTCTGGCTCTGGGCGGCACTGTAGAGGCTGCTCCCATTGTGGGCACATCCTGGCCATGTGCCCCAGCTCTCCACAGAGGAAGCAGATAGGAAGCTTCTCCCGTCTAGACACTCTTCCAGCCTGTCGCAGTTCTGAAAAAGCTCTGCTCCCAGATGAGCTCAGGGAGGTCACCTTCTTTTTAGTTTCTGTCAAGTCTTCCCTCACCTATTGGGTTTCTCTCTGCAAATCTTCCACCCATCCGGGAACAGCTACTGCATTCTCAGCCATCTATCTGCTCCGGACCTTCACCACCGGAGCTGTCACCCCATGTTCTTGCTCACACGCGCATGCCTCACTTCCAACTTTTGCAAAAGTCATGTGTGGGTTCACATGCATGCGCTCCCACAGGGCCTGTTTCAGCAGCGCATCTCTCAACCCGGTCACTAACTGATCACGCAGCACCACATAAATCGACCCTACCCCCACACCGTCTTTACGGGATATGTCAGTGTGTATTTCCTGCAATACGTTCATGAACTGTGTCACCATCTCCCCCTCTTTTTGAATCTGACTAAACAGTCGCATGCGCAGCTCTCTGTGTGGTCCCCGTGTGTTTCCTCCAGTATACATAACACCTTGTCAAGAGTATCCCGCTGTCTGGGGGGCCGTAGCATCACTGAATCCCTCGCCTCCCCTTCCAGGGCCATCATGGCGACCTCTGCCTGTAGGGCAGGTATCATAAAATGCATTCTCATCATTCCTTTAATAAGTTCAGTCCAGCTCCATAACCTGGTATTACTCCCATTAAATTTAGGTAGGTTGTTTAACATTGCCCCCAGATAAATGCTGGACCTAGGGCTCTCCCCAGACACTTGGTCTGCCCCCTCCGTGCCAGTAGACTGCATCCTGCCGACTATGCCAAGTGTGAGCAAGTACTAAGATGCAGTAACGGTCGGAGGCAGAGCGTTTCGGCGCTGGCTGAAACTGTCTGAAACTTAAACAGGTTGTCCACTACTTTAGCACTAATGACCTATCTGTAAGATATCTCATCAAAGTCTAATCGGTCGGGGTCCGACACCTAGAACCCTAGAACCCCCGTCAATCAGCTGTTATCAATGGAGGTGGCAGCCGGCTGGAAGTACTCACTTGTAGAGCTGGCTATCTACTGAAATTAGCCGGGGCTTTGTACTACACATCCCCCTCTTATTCAAATCAATATAAGGCAGATATGCAGTACACTGCGGCGGCCATTACCAGAAGGTGCCCAACTCCGCAAGTTACAACTTCCAGCTGGTGGAGGCCACCGACAACATCTATAACGGCAAATAGGTGTGGGGGTGCTGGATGTCATACTCAGGCTGATCAGACATTGAAGACTATCCTAAGGATAGGTCATAAAGTGCTAAAGTAGTGGAAAAAGTCTTTTAAAAAAAAAATTGTGACTTTTCAAAGTGTTTTATGCCAGTTTTATGGCATATACACTAAAATGAATTAGGAATATTGTGTCTTTACCAGTGTTTTTTCCCTCTGGATTCAAATGATACATTAATTGTGTTAATAGAGAAAGGCACCATGCTCACAGGAGGATTCACAGATAAATTGACACACAGGTGCAAAGAATGCCGGACAATCAAGGATCAATCGCTAAGACTTTTAATATAGGGAATGTGGAAAACCACAGAAGAAAATGCGACCATAGATCCATAATATAAAGTACAAAAAGTCTTTATTAAATGATGGACAGTAAAGGACAACTGGAGGACATGTGCAAATAGCAATCAAAGTGCAAATAGTGCAAAAATGCAAAACGAGCAGTCCAGCCACAGTCAGACCCTGTTACAAAAATATATACCTAAAAGGACTTTATCAATGATAGGGGGTAAAGATAGGCTGTCCTATATATTGGACTGGCTGCGCATGTTAAGTCTATATGTGATAATAACGATAATGGAAAAAATAGTGCCCATGTCTATTCCCCATACGTGCTCTATAGGTCAAACAATCAGATCCCATTCACATACTGCCACAAGGCAGAATCAGCTTTGTTACTGGAGCACACTATGGGAATAGAGGGAAGGTTCCCAGCACTATTAAACATGCACCCAACCTACCCTGAAAGGGTTACTTCCCCGCAATGGTATTACCTCACCAACAGATTCAGGATGACCGGGCGGGCTGCTCGTCTCCCCGACGTGCGTTTCGGAGCTCTAGGGCTCCTTCCTCAGGGGGCGTGATTGATAGATACATGGTGCACATTTTTATATGTGCCCACCGGAAGTGCCGCGGACACGCCGCCTGCCGCTACACTGCAGAGGTACCTCCCACCACTGACGCAGCTGGAAACACGCGGGCCCACGTGGTCCGGCACCCGACACTGGCTGGGCACGTCACACAGGAGCAGTAGGCGCGCATGCGCGGCACTTGTGAACCCCGGCGGCCATATTACAATGGGGCAAATCACCAGAACACCCACAACGGGGCAATTACAAACAAACAAAACCACATAATGAAATAAGATAAAATAGGGAAGGGAATAGGGGGGATTCGGGTAACAAAGAACAAGGTTGAAGTTAAAATGCTCCGGACAAAAATTTATACATATACTGAAAATTATAAATTTATTATGGCTCTCTCATCGTAAGATTAATAATATTTCTACAGATAATCCTCAATCAGAGGATCTTCCTGATATTACCCTAATACGGGAACAAAAGGGGAGGGTGAGGGGAGGGTGGAAATGGGGGAGGGAACGACAAGGACACAGTTAAAGTTATGATGCTCCGGACATACCAATATATGAATGATACATATACTGGAGAATATTAATTTATTATAGCTCTCTCCTCGTGATATTAATAATATTTCTACAAATAATCCTCAATCAGAGGATCTTCCTGGTATTACCCAAATACGAGGAGAAAAAAAAGGGGGGGAGGGGGCGGCGGGGAAAGAGGGGGGGGAGAAGACGGGGGGAGGAAGGACATGAAGAGAACATGGTGCTACATATGTAGATATCTTATGTCATCATGTATAATGTAATAACAGGCCATAATTCCAGTTATTAATATATATTCATGTTACCATTATTAATATATATACTGGCCACAATACGATATTACAAACTCATTGAGTGTATATATTGTCCATTACAAAAATACTGGCCACGATATGATGTTAGATGAAACTTAATAGGATCCATGTAAACGCACAACACCATACAGAATGGCCAAGATTGAGTCGCCTAGTTGGCTCAATACGTTCCTCTTATATATATATGACAAATAACCCCAAGAACAAAGTCTGCGGCACTTCCGGTGGGCACATATAAAAGTGTGCACCATGTATCTATCAATCACGCCCCCTGAGGAAGGAGCCCTAGAGCTCCGAAACGCGCGTCGGGGAGACGAGTAGCCCGCCCGGTCATCCTGAATCTGTTGGTGAGGTAATACCATTGCGGGGAAGTAACCTTTTCAGGGTAGGTTGGGTGCATGTTTAATAGTGCTGGGAACCTTCCCTCTATTCCCATAGTGTGCTCCAGTAACAAAGCTGATTCTGCCTTGTGGCAGTATGTGAATGGGATCTGATTGTTTGACCTATAGAGCACGTATGGGGAATAGACATGGGCACTATTTTTTCCATTATAGTTATTATCACATATAATCACAGATAGACTTAACATGCGCAGCCAGTCCAATATATAGGACAGCCTATCTTTACCCCCTATCATTGATAAAGTCCTTTTAGGTATATATTTTTGTAACAGGGTCTGACTGTGGCTGGACTGCTCGTTTTGCATTTTTGCACTATTTGCACTTTGATTGCTATTTGCACATGTCCTCCAGTTGTCCTTTACTGTCCATCATTTAATAAAGACTTTTTGTACTTTATATTATGGATCTATGGTCGCATTTTCTTCTGTGGTTTTCCACATTCCCTATATCATAAGGAATAATGCTAGAGCATGGAGGGTTAATTTGTCTCCTTAAAAAGAGCCTGAAAATAAGAGGTACTGGAGTGACCTATTTGCGCCATGCTGCCAGTCCAGAAGTGTGTGACAGCATTAAGGTGTCTTACCGTTGGTGATAACGTGGAGCGGTAAATAGCCTGGACGCGGTTTCCACCGCTTGTCTCCCGTGGTGTGAGGAGTGCGCACGGACCGTGTTATATACATGGTGATAATCACCGCTAACCGGAAGTGCTAGGGCGGAAGTGCCTTAGCGTGCGGTCCAGCAATGCTGTCCAGTGTGTTCCACAGACAGGAAGGACGTGGACAAGGGGCGTGTTCAATATACGTCACTCATGGATTACCAATGCAGGCTCTGGTATACTTAGCGTGCTGATGTATCAGGTTGTGACTTAGTGCAGTGGTACAAGGGCTCTCTATCATTGTGCTGATCGAGTGGGAAGGTGGTCATTGTGATTCCATGTTTTACTGAGAAAGAGTTCAATTCCCGGGATTCTGTAATGAAGATTAATAACATTAGTATGATGTATATTATAGCTGTGTCACAATCTCATTGCATACAGAGAATAAAATAAACATCACAATAGACAGCCATTTAATGAGAATGATATCTATGATGATAAAAAGGATTGCACGTCATACTCCTTATTTAACCCCTTAGGTGCTAATGTATTCAACTCATGAATCCAAAACGCCTCTCTTCTTTTATATCTCTTTCAAGTACATAGATTTGTCAAGGACTACGACTGCTCCCCCCTTGTCCGCGGGTTTAATAATTATGTCCTTGTTATCCTGTAAGTTACCTAGTGCTTGTTGATCCAATCCCGACATGTTCCTGGGAAAGTGAAAATTGCCCCTATTGATATCATCCCTCAGTCCCTCAAATGTACCATTAACAAAAGAGATAAATGTCTCTAACACATGGGAACCTGGAGGGGGCCTGTAATTGCTTTTGTTTCTGAGGCCTAAACTATCTGAAGAAATAACCATGTCAGATGAAGTGGTAACAGGACCGATACTCTTATCATCGTCAGAAAATTGTAATTTCAGTCTAAGTAATCTATAGAACCTTTGTAGGTCCATGTCAAGGTTAAAAGTGTTAAATTTATAACTTGGGCAGAAGGAAAGAGATTTACAGATTTGGAAGATTGCCGCCATTTATAAACCCTATTAAGTTCGTAATCTTCTGTGTCTCTGGCAAATTTGTTTCTTTTTCTTGCTTCCGTATCCTGCCGGTGCTGTTCTATAATCCCATTTATCTTGGTCTTCAGGGTGTTGAATACTTCTATAGAAATGGAAGAGGTTAAATGGCGGGAATCTTCCAAATCTGTAAATCTCTTTCCACGTTCCAACTACAGGTCTTCAACAGATATCTCCACGTCCGGATCAGACCACGAGAGACATTCTCCTATGAACCGTTTTTTAGGACAAAGACGTCGATCTACCAGAAGAAGAGGACCCGTAGAGGAAAGAGATCCACGGAGAAACATGGACTACAACCGAGTGACTCGCTTCCAGGTAACAACCCGTTTGTAATTAACTTGTCATCCAAAAGTCTTAGTATAGCGGAACATCAGCTACTACAAAAGGGCATTTCCTTCTGCCCAAGTTATAAATTTAACACTTTCAACCTTGACATGGACCTACAAAGGTTCTATAGATTACTTAGACTGAAATTACAATTTTCTGACGATGATAAGAGTATCGGTCCTGTTACCACTTCATCTGACATGGTTATTTCTTCAGATAGTTTAGGCCTCAGAAACAAAAGCAATTACAGGCCCCCTCCAGGTTCCCATGCGTTAGAGACGTTTATCTCTTTTGTTAATGGTACATTTGAGGGACTGAGGGATGATATCAATAGGGGCAAGGTTCATTTTCCCAGGAACATGTCGGGATTGGATCAACAAGCATTAGGTAACTTACAGGATAACAAGGACATAATTATTAAACCCGCGGACAAGGGGGGAGCAGTCGTAGTCCTTGACAAATCTATGTACTTGAAAGAGATATGCCGTCAGTTGGGGGATAAATCTACATATCAACCTTTAAGAGGCGATCCCATTCATGAAATAAAAAACCTCTTTCAGGAAATTTTCTTGAAATATACCAACAGAGGAGTTCTTGATAAAAAAACTTGCGAATATCTCACAAAACAATATCCCATCACCCCAGTATTTTATGTACTACCTAAAATACATAAAAGCCTTGACAACCCACCTGGTAGACCCATTGTGGCCTCCACAGACTCTATTTTTTCGCCTGTTTCAAAATACCTCGAAAAATTCTTAACCCCCCTCATAAGACGTACAACTTCTTTTATACTAGATACAGGAGCATTTCTTGACCAAATACGCAATTTAGGCCAGATCCCTAATGAAGCCCTATTGGTCACTTTTGACATCAAAGACCTGTTCACGTCAATACCACACACGGAAGGTCTAAGATCAGTACGTAGATTATTGGAATTGTCACATTTCTACCCAGAACAGGTGAACCTATGCTGTGACCTACTTTCTGTCCTCCTTACAAAAAACTATTTTTTATTCGAGGACACTTTTTATCTACAAATCAAAGGCACAGCTATGGGCTCAAATACAGCGCCCCCGTATGCCAACTGCTATGTGGCACATTATGAGGAAGACGTAATCTACATGGATGACCTTTTCCGCACACATGTTGTGATGTGGAAAAGGTATATCGATGACATATTCTGTATTTGGGGGGGCAATTTAGACACATTAAACTGTTTCTTTTCTCGCCTACGTTCCTCCTGGCCTGGTCTGGATTTTACGATGTCATATAGTTACCGAGAGATCAATTTCTTGGATACCCTTGTCATCAAAGATGAAACTGGCAGTCTTTCAACTGACATTTATGTCAAACCCACAGATTGGAATAGTCTGCTCCACTATGAGAGCTTCCATCCTACTAAAATGAAAGACGCCATACCCAAATCTCAAATGAAAAGGGTTGAAAGAATAGTGTCCAATCAACAAATTCGAGAACAACGCATGGAGGAGATGCGCCAAAAATTTGTAGAAAGGGGATACCCCAAAAAATCTATGGTCCCTTCCACCACCCCACTTAAATCAAATATGAACCATCGTATCCCCTTTGTTCACGATTACCACCCCTTGGCATATCGCCTCCATACCAGCATACGTAGACATTGGCACCTTCTCAGCACGGCATATCCGAATATCAAGGAATTTAAAGAACCTTTTCTACCCTGCTTTAGGCGCCCACGCAATATGAGTGACCATCTAATAAGAGTTGATATTGGCTCCTCACAACCCCCTAAAAAACAGCGCTTCCTCATGAATCCAAAATTTGGTACCTTTCCTTGCCTACAATGCACAGAGTGCAATAATGTACTCAAAGGCAACCAATTCCTTCTTCCTTACACTGGCAAAAGATATAATATTAAGGACTTTTATACCTGTAGCACGTCTTTTGTGGTATATCTGATTAAATGTCCCTGTGGGCTACTCTATGTAGGAGAAACCACACAGCCCATCAGGGACCGGATTTCTAAACACAAATCCACAATCAGGTGTAAAAATTTACTTCTCCCTATTCCATTCCATTTTATCACAGCAGGCCACAACATTGCTCAGTTAAAATTTCAAATTATAGAGCAGGTCCATGCACCACGCAGGGGAGGTAACCGCATTTTGCTACTTAAAAGAAGAGAGGCGCTTTGGATTCATGAGTTGAATACATTAGCACCTAAGGGGTTAAATAAGGAGTATGACGTGCAATCCTTTTTATCATCATAGATATCATTCTCATTAAATGGCTGTCTATTGTGATGTTTATTTTATTCTCTGTATGCAATGAGATTGTGACACAGCTATAATATACATCATACTAATGTTATTAATCTTAATTACAGAATCCCGGGAATTGAACTCTTTCTCAATAAAACATGGAATCACAATGACCACCTTCCCACTCGATCAGCACAATGATAGAGAGCCCTTGTACCGCTGCACTAAGTCACAACCTGATACATCAGCACGCTAAGTATACCAGAGCCTGCATTGGTAATCCATGAGTGACGTATATTGAACACGCCGCTTGTCCATGTCCTTCGTGTCTGTGGAACACACTGGACGGCATTGCTGGACCGCACGCTAAGGCACTTCCGCCCTAGCACTTCCGGTTAGCGGTGATTATCACCATGTATATAACACGGTCCATGCGCACTCCTCACACCACGGGAGACAAGCGGTGGAAACCGCGTCCAGGCTATTTACCGCTCCACGTTATCACCAACGGTAAGACACCTTATTGCTGTCACACACTTCTGGACTGGCAGCATGGCGCAAATAGGTCACTCCAGTACCTCTTATTTTCAGGCTCTTTTTAAGGAGACAAATTAACCCTCCATGCTCTAGCATTATTCCTTATGGTATGTAGCACCTTTTTGATATTATGGGCACATGGTGACTGAGGTATGGGCATTCATAATAAGCATCTACAACATAATATCTCTTCTTTATAGAAGAGGTTGCCCTATATACAAGTGCAGTCAGTACATTATATAGGTACGTGCGTATATATAATTTTGAGTCCTTCAGGGTGTCAGTGATTATCAAATTTTGTATTACAATTTTTGCTATAAACTGTTATTGGTATACGGCATATTTTCAATTTCTGCATATATTTGTACCCAAGATTATCCATACTGTATATACTTTGCTTGATTTATTTGAAATTTTGTAATTTTTTATTTTCAGTACATTGACGAAGGTCATTGTGACCGAAACGTTTACTGTATGTACTGTATCTTATTAAAACACTCCCTTTTCACTTGCAATCATTCACGTGTGTGCCAAGTTCTTCTATACTAGTATATGGATTGGGATCCTACTTGTGCACCACCACTTTTGAAGTTGTGCCAAAACGTCTTTATATATTATTGTGAATGACCAGCTGACTGGGGTGCAAGTAATGAAGAGAGCTGGGCAGAGCCAGGATAGCTCCGGCCGGTAGCGTCCTGGATGCACAGCTGAGGGGGGCCGACACTGTCCTGCACTGACAGCGTGTGACGTCACAGGCTGAGGCTACGGAGCCTAGCTGGGGCCAAAAACCTACGCGTTTCAAAGCAAAACGTGCTTCTTCAACTAGATACTAGATACATTAATTGTGTTGATTTGACATTTCCATTTTATAGTAATACTAGCTGAAGAGCCCGGGCATTGCAACTAACTACGGTTAGTTATAGCAAATTATAATGATTATATATATATATATATATATACATATATAAAGCTGAGTGTATAGCCTCGCCCACTCTGCATAGCCACATTCACTATAATATCTCACATCATCCCGTCAGCCAGAGCTACCGGACTACTACCCATAATATCCCACATTGTCCCGTCAGCCAGAGTCACCTGACTACTAATATCCCACATCATCCCGTCAGCCAGAGCCATCGGACTACTACCCCTAATATCCCACATCGTCCCGTCAGCCAGAGCCACCGGACTACTACCCCTAATATCCCACATCATCCCATCAGCCTGGGGTCAGAACCAGAGCGCTGAGTGGAATTGCCCTAACTTCAATACCTATGATCCCTTTAATAGAAGCCTGGGGTGAGAATCAGAGCACTGAGTGATTTACCCTAACTTCCATACCGGAGATCTCTTTAAGAATGGCCTGGGGTCAGATTCAGAGCACTGAGTAGATTTGCCCTGAGTTCCATACCAATGATCCCTTTAATAGAAGCCTGGGGTGAGAATCAGAGTGCTGAGGGATTTACCCTAACTTCCATACCAGAGATCCTTTTAAGAGAGGCCTGGGGTCAGTACCAAAGTGCAGAGTGGATTTGCCCTCACTTCCAGACTGGGGATCCCTTTAAGAGAGGCCTGGGGTCAGAAACAGAGCGCTGAGTGGAATTGCTCTAACTTCCATACCGGGGATCCCTTTAAGAGAGGCCTGGAGTCAGAACCAGAGCGCTGAGTGGATTTGCCCTGACTTGCATACCAATGATCCCTTTAATAGAATCCTGGGGTCAGATTCAGAGCGCTGAGGGATTTGCCCTAACTTCCATACAGGAGATCCCTTTAAAAGAGCCTGGGGTCAGTATGAGAGCATTTGAAGGCAATTGCCCTGACTTCCATACTGGGGATCCCTTTAAGAGAGCTTGGGGTCAGAACCAGAACGCTGAGTGAAATTGCCATAACTTCCATACCAATGATCCCTTTAATAGAAGTCTGGGGTCAGAATCAGAGCGCTGAGGGATTTGCCCTAACTGCCATACCGGAGATCCCTTTAAGAGAGGCCTGGAGTCAGTACCAAAGTGCTGGATGGATTTGCCCTGACTTCCATACCAATGATCCCTTTAAGAGAGGCCTGGGGTCAGTATCAGAGCGCTGGATGGATTTGCTCTGACTTCCATACCAATGATCCCTTTAATAGAAGCCTGGGGTCAGTATCAGAGCGCTGAGGGATTTGCCCTGACTTCCACACCAATGATCCCTTTAATAGAAGCCTGTGGTCAGTATCAGAGCGCTGAGGGATTTGCCCTGACTTCCACACCAATGATCCCTTTAAGGCTGGAGTCACACACAACCATTAAAAATTCGGACCGATTTTTACGGTACGAAATCGCACAAAGGTTTCTTGTCCAGGGATCCGTCTGTCATCCCATTTTCCGGCAATGAACCGATTTTATTCGCATCTAAGGCCTGTTTCACACATCAGTTTTTTGTGTCAGTTAAAATCCGCCAAAATGGCGGAAAGCGGATCCGTTGTTAACTGATGTGAACGGATGCCAATGGACCGTTTTTTTTTTACGGATCCGCCGAATGAAAAATTTTAAAGGAGCTGCTGCCCGGGAAGGAGAGAGAGAGAGAGAATGTGCACTATAAAAATGCGGATCCTTCAGCACAAAAAATGTTACATGGTCTGTCCAGGCATCTCGGCGGACGCAAAAAAAATTGAAGGATCCGCAAAAAAACGGATCCAATGGATGGCCATCCGTTAAGATCTGCCGGTAATGCAAATCAATGGGGAAAAAAACGGATCTGCCAAAAAAATGGCGGATCCGTTTTTTTTGCAAAAACGGCGGATTTTGACTGATGGTCAAAAACGGAAGTGTGAAACAGGCCTAAGCATCAAATTGACATCCAATGCCAATGCCTGATGCTCTTTCCTGTTGACCTGGAGAAGTCTTGCGATTTAATCGGAAGTCACACGTGTGGTGCGTTTTCAATGCGATTTTTAATCGCATCCATAGACTTGCATTGTCGAATCTGATCTGAAAATCGGTGGAATGGATCCGATAAAAAAACGCATGATGGGAGCAGCACCATAGAATAACATTGGGACGAATGCAATGCGATTTTTTATCGCATTGCATTTGTCCGATTTAATCGCTAGTGTGACTCCGGCCTAAAAGGGAAGATGTGACTATAGGATGGAGGACGTGTGATGTATATATGTGCACGGAAGGAGTGATTCATTTCTATCATGTGCTCTCTGCTCCTTTTTGGGGGGCAGACAATGGCTGGGAGCTTATATTTCCGGGAATGCTAGATTTCTCCTACCATGTCAGTGTCTGCTGAGGTGTTTTCTGAAGAGGGAAAACTGTTGCTCATAGCAACCAAAACAGCTCTGGTGAAATGAAAGATGCTTAGTGATTGGCTGCAAGTTAAACTGTTTATCATAGCAACCAATCACAGCTCATATTCTTTTACACAGCTCTGGTGAAATGAAAGATGCTTCGTGATTGGTTGGTGATACCCACACACACACATACACACACACACACACATTCAGAAATATATATAGAGACTAGCTGAAGAGCCCGGCGCTGCCCGGGCATAGTAACTAACTACGGTTAGTTATAACAAATTATAATGTTTATATCTATATATATAAAGCTGAGTGTAGAGCCCCGCCCACTCCGCATAGCCACATTCACTATAATATCCCACAACATCCCCTCAGCCAGAGCTACCGGACTACTACCACTAATATCCCACATCATCCTGTCAAAGCCAGTAAAAGTAGAATAGTGAAATTGCATAGAAACATGGTTCACTAAGATCCCAGGTTTTCTACTGATCTGATACTGATAATCTCACTTTTCTGCCACCATAAATATCAGTCATGCTTTTCACCAATGGACAGGCACAAGCCTTATACATCAGTACAGCAGAAAAACCTTCAAACACATTTTCACGCACCGTCAACTTGTAATTTGTCCGGCTGAGTTGCTCATGGATGTACAGCATCTGTATGCAGAATAGTATCATATTTATTGGGTTGTTATGAGAAAAACATTACGTGTTATATGGGTATATTCAGGTGAATTATGGGGAAAGTAGCACTTTAAAAAAACTCACAGCATCAGAGCACAGTAACACATCAATAATGCATAAAAGTGTCTGTGAGAAAATATTAAATCCACATGACATTTACGGTAATATGTGCACTTTCCTACATTCATGTGTGTCACTTAATGATACCACATGGGAGGGGGGATTCATTTCTGTCATGTGCTCTGTGCTCCTTTCTGTGGGACAGACAATGGCTGGAGCTTATGTTCCTGGGGATGCTAGATTTCTCCCACCATGTCGGTGTCTGCTGAGGTGTTGTCAAGTGGGAAAACTTGCGCTACTTTTAACCAGCTCTGTTGAAATTAGAGATGCTTAGTGATTGGTTGCAAGGAAAACTGTTGGTCATAGCAACCAGTCACAGCTTAGCTTCTTTTGAACAGCTCTGGTGAAATGAAATATGCTTCGTGATTGGTTGGTGATACACACACACACATTGATTTTTATATATAGAGATTATAAGATATACTAATATAAGGAATATATGCCATATTTGATAAAAACAATGTGCAATGTCCTTTTATCATCAATTCTTTATACTGCTGTCGGGAAAATCGTACATATTCTTCATTTGGAAATTAATTAGCAATTAAGTTTACTTCTGAACTCTGGGTACAGTAAAATGTCATATGCAATAATGCTAAATTTCTTTTGCTATTTTTAGAGAAGGTCCAGAGGAAGAAGAGCTTTGTGAAAAGGCATCTCTGGAGGAGTGTAAAGGCTGTACCCTGACACTGAATCCTATTGTTTTATAGCTGTGTAATAGCTATTAAAGATCATTCTGCATGATACAAATGATATACCACTAAGCTCCAGCAGAGCTAAATGACACAGATAAAAAGGAATACTGTCTGTTCAACAAAACAGCACTGTTTCATTTCTAAAGAACATTTTTGTCTGACAGAGCTGGTGTCTTACATAATGCAGACTGTAAACTGTGCACATCTACCTCCATACAAAAGCAAAAACTTCATAGAGCCCCAAAATTTCCCAGTACTTGTAAAAGGGAAAAAGTGCCTCAAAAATGACCTGGGTAAAAGGGCATAAGATTCTCCATTTCACTATATAATTTTTATGTTTTATGTTCCAATGCTTGCAGTAAGTGTCTACTATTTCTGCTACTTCTAACTTTTGACCTTAAAGGAATCGTGTTGTGTCCTCAAACAACATCAACTTGCAGATTTTGGGTTAATCTGCAGGTTAATAGCATTCTGGACCAGCGGACTGCTGCACTGAAAGCCCTGCTACCGGGAGGAAATTAACTTTTTTCCTCCAAGTAGCTTCTTGCTTTCAGTCACAGAGGTGCAGACAATGCGCTTCAGTCTCTGTAAGCATGATCTGGCGCATTTATTGACAATCATTATCTGCACTGATGTGTAGAATGCCAAGTCTAATTTTAAACATTTTGGATCTTCCCCAGTCAACTGTAAGTGCTATTATAATTAAAGGGTTTTCCAGGCACTTATTTTTGGTTTGGCAGAAGCATTTTAGGGGGCCTCCTACTATACAAAACTCATTAAGTGACAGTGTCTTAAAGAAACAGCAGCTCAGCCACAAACAGTTGATCATGCAAATTCACAGATCTAAGTGCTGAAGTGTGTGTGTAAGAATTACCTATTTCTGGTTTATCTAAAAAGTACCAAACTTTCTGGCATACATCATTTTTTTACACAGTGACAGACCATAACCCTTTGTTGCTAAGCCTCACCCACTTAGTGAGAAAAACAGGGGTTTTCTATGACAGGAAATTTTTCAACAAGCACTATAGCATGCTACAATGTGTAATTTGAGTGGTTGTTACATTACTGCAAGAATGCCGTCTGCATATTTATGGTCAGGTACCGACCAGCTTTTTTTCCTTACGCCTCTCAATGAACATTAAGAGAAGCAGGAAGAGAAGGAATGACCAATAAGAGAAGAAGGAAGAATAGCACGTCGGCCTGTGATCATGATTATGGAAATGTCAAACTTGCGGTCACATAATGACTAGAGATAAGTGAACCTTTCAAGGTTCGGTTCAGTTCGGTGATCATCTTGATGTTCGCTGAACATACCCGAACCCCACTGAATTCAGTGGAAGGCAAAGCCAAATGCATAGACAACATATTCAGGGGGGGGGCAAAAAACTGTCAAAACAGCTCAAATTGTGGGCAGACACCAGGAAAAGTGGCATCAATTGACCAAATAATACAATTGTGGATGCATGGGATAGGGCTTGGGTAAGGGCTTGGAACAGCATTTCTAGCTTAAATATTAATCAGTAGCAGGTGGATGAGTGACAGGTGTAGGCCTGGTGCTCCCGCCTCCTGACGAAGTCAAGGCGGTGAAACATATGTCGAGGTTCCTGCATGTACCATCTGGACTCCTGCACTTTGACTATACTATGTCTCAAGGTAATGTCATATCGCATTATCCCTACATCTACACCTAAATAATTTCTTACCTTGGGGCATTTAAGCCTTTATTGTTGATATCAAGCCAATAACTATATGCACACATAGCACTTTATTTATATATTCTGTTTTAGGGAAACATCAGGGACAACATGCGTGAATCTGCTGCCCCGATCATTATTCAGACTTATTGGCTTACCGGCTAATTAATATCTTTTTTGCATCCTGCATACATCGGCTTAACCCCTTATATATGAGACAGCCCTGACCAAAATTACTAACGACCTTCTAACAGCCAAAGCAAACAGACAATGCTCTATACTCCTGCTTCTACACCTGTCCTCTGCTTTCGACACAGTTGACCACTGACTCCTACTACACATCCTCTTCTCCTTTGGCATCAAAGGCCTCACCCTGTCCTGGATCTCCTCATACCTTTCTAACCACATATTCAGTGTCTCCCACTCCCACACTACCTCCTCATCCCACCCTCTCTCTGTTGGAGTTCCCCAAGGCTCTGTTCTAGGACCCCATTTCTTTTCAATCTATACTCTTGGCCTGGGGCAACTCAAAGTCCCACGGATTCCAGTACCACCTTTATGCTGATGACACTCAGATCTACCTCTCTGGGCAGACGTCAACTCTCTGCTATCCAGAATCCCAGAGTGTCTATCAGCCATATCCTCCTTCTTCTCCTCTCGCTTCCTCAAGCTTAATATTGACAAATCTGAACTCATGATCTTTCCTCCATCTCACAGATCTTCCTTACCTGACCTATCTTGAAAAATAAAATGCAAAGAGAGGCGCAATGAGTGTACCTGTGTTTAAATTAATTCCCTAACTGAATCGACAGGGTGCTCACCTTACAGGGTTGTGCCACCCTTGCACAACCATGGTGTGAACGTGAATGGTAGTTGGGGAGCGTGTCCTCGCAACCCACAAGGGCACTGTACGTGGCTGTCAGCAACCTCCGCTCTCCTGGTCAGTCCATCTCTCACCGGCTTCCGGATGTGAAGTTGAGACCGATCCCAGCCGTAAGTGAACACCAAGGATCCCGGAGCTTCCCAGCACCGCCCAGCAAATGCAGGTCCTCCCACAAGCAACTGCCCTCCAAGCTGCTCCTGCCGCTGATCCTCAGAGAGGAAAATTCAATGTGAAGCAACAACAAAAAAAGCGGTCTATAGAAGCGCTAAAGGAGAGGCAGAAACCAGAAAAAGGGTAAAAAACTCAGCTTTAATTTTTCCTCCAATACCCACAATGCGTAGAAACACATTGTGGGTATTGGAGGAAAAATTAAAGTTGAGTTTTTTACCATTTTCTGGTTTCTGCCTCTCCTTTAGCGCTCCTATAGACCGCTTTTTTTGTTGTTGCTTTACCTGACCTATCTATCACAATTAATGACATCGCGCTTTCCCCCGTACTGGAAGCCCGCTGCCTCAGAGTAAACTTTGACTCTGCCCTGTCCTTCAAACCGCACATCCAAGCTCTTTCTACCTCCTGTCGCCTCCAGCTCAAAAATATTTCCAGAATCCGTCCTTTCCTCAACCCTCAATTTACTAAATGCTTGTGCATGCCCTCATCATCTCCTGCCTCGACTACTGCAACATCTTTTTCTGTGGCCCCACTGCTAACACCCTTGCACCTCTCCAGTCCATCCTTAACTCTGCTGCCCGACTAATTCATCTCTCTCCTCGCTACTCCTCCACTTCTCCCCTCTGCAAATCTCTTCACTGGCTCCCATTCCCTAAGCGTATCCAGTTCAAATTACTAATACTGACCTACAAGGCCATCTATAACTTGTCTCCCCCATATGTCTCTGAACTAATCTCCCGATACCTTCCCTCAAGTAATCTCCGGTCCTCCCAAGACCTCCTTCTCTCCTCCACACTTATTCGCTCCTCATCCAACCACCTCCAAGACTTCTCCCTAATATCCCCCATCCTCTGGAATTCTTTGCCCCAACATTTCCAATTATCAAACATATTTGATCCTTCAGATGAAACCTGAAAACCCACCTCTTCAACAAAGCTTACAGCCTGCAATGACACCACTACCTGCTCACCACTACCGGAGATATCACCTCAACCAACACGGGAACTGCTGCAACCCAACAACCTACTGTCTCCTTCCCCACCATCCTGTAGAATGTAAGCTCGAAAGGGCAGGGTCCTCTCCCCTTTGTATCAGTCTGTCATTGTTAGCTTGTTTACTGTAAGTGATATCTGTAATTTGCATTTAACCCCTTCTTATGTACAGCACCATGGAATCAATGGAGCTATATAAATAAATAATAATAATAATAATTATAATATATGTGTGGTTGTTGCTAAGGGACATGTGTTTTTCTTTCCGGTGCGCTATAATCCTTTTTAGATCTTTTTGCACTGGTTTTTCCTTTAGCTGCTGCTTGTCATGATCCATGCTGGATCAGGACGTATAAAAAGCACAGGTAACCTTTTTTTCCCTAAGCTGTGCTTAAGGTTGGTTTTTGCCCCAGGTGGCCATTAGTATTATTGCACTGTGGTGTTGTTTGTTCTTAGTTTGCCCCCGGTGGTGGTGAGCATCATTGCACTCTAGTTTCTTTAGTTAAGTTCACATGATTATAATACAGGTGTGATTGCTGGCTCTGCTATAAAAGAGTCAAAGGTGTTGCAATCAGTGTTGGTGATAGTGTTCATTTCAACCATCCTTGGTGGAGGAAGGATCTAGAGAGAGTTCCTGGCAGCTCAGTCAGAGCCCTGTTGTGGAAGGAGTCAGAGGGGATTTCCTTGTAGCTCTGACAGAGCTTGGTGGCAGCAATTCAGGAGGAGAGCTGCATGCTGGTGGTGGACTCTGTTGCAAGGAGCAAGTGCAACAGAGTAAAGCTAAGTGGTGTTTCCCTGTTTGTGTTTTTCCTTAGTGTGTATTAGTACAGCGGTGGGGCTAGTGCCTGCACCACCCAGCTCCCTAGCAAGGGATAGGTGTAGGGTGTGCTAGGGCGACAGGTTCCTGATCGACGCCTGGTGTGGAACCGGCATAGGGAACGTTAGGGACACTGACTCAGGGGAGTGCAGGAGGTCTCCACATCCCCTTTCCCTATCACAGGGCCCACCATTGTAACTGTTTCCCTTCCCTTTGTCTTGTCGTTTTAGTTACCGGCCTGCGAGCCGTGTCACACAGGACAGTATCACGTGCCGCGTCCTGTTGTTCTAGTTACCGGCCTGCTGGTCGCGTCACACAGGATGGGTCCAGGTGACACTGCTATTTACTTACCTGATCATCAATTTTTATCTATTATTTGTGTGTAATAAAATTGATATTCATTTGTATAAAACCACTTTCTCTTGATGGATTTTGTTTTATACGTTATCCTTTAGAATTTATTGGTTATTATGCTAGGATTACTGACCTAGAGATTCTAATCTTAGTCGGTTTCTGGTTCTCTGAGAGGCTTGCAAAATTCAAGCAACACACATGAAGGATACTCAACTTGGAGTCCAAACATTTCCAAAAATTAGGGGCAGACATCTGGAAAATTGTCATTAATTGACCAACAGTAGATAATTGATAATGGCACAGCAACAGTCAGCCATGGGCTATGCATGAGGTATCAGGATCTGGGCCAGAATTTAGAGCTTTGAATTTAAGTTTAATTTAAGATGAGGTGGGTGAAGGACAGGTGTAAGCCTGCTTTGCTGGGAACCTTGACACCTCATTCAACATCTGAAACAGGTTTTCTGCTTTGCCACACCCAGGTGACACACACATCAACTTTGTAGACTACAATTGATAGAAACATTTAACCCCTTCACGACTGCCGATGCCCATTAAAATGGCAGTCATTAAGGGTCCTTATTCTCTCATCGCTGAGGATGTCAGCTGTACATGGCAGCTGACACCCTGCAGTATCGATCCTGGCTGGTTTTGTGACCAATTGAGGCCAATTAACCCTTTAAATACCGCTGTCAATCGTGACAGTTGTTTTTAAGTTGTTGCAAGGGGGGGTCACAAGAATTGCAAATCCCGATGGTTACGAGGGTACCCTGAGGTCATGTGATGACTCCAGGGTACGGTGGCCTGTGAGAACCAGTGATAAGCTTGCTCTCACAGGCACAGTCAGTGAGACATTGACTGTCTCATACACTGCTGTACATAAGTACAGCAGTGTATTAGACAAGTGATCAAAATAAAAAGTATACAAGTTCAACAGTGGGAATAAGTAAAAAAGTGAAAAAGTAAAAAAAAATAAAAAAGTTTAAAAAAACAAAAAAGCGCGCACAAGTCCCTAAAATCCCAATTTTGCCACTCAACACTACTTTTTTTTTAAAAAAATTTTTACTGTGTGATAGCGGCAAAACCTAAAATACATTATATAAATCTGGTATCTCTGTAATCACAACAACCCGAAGAATAAACCCATGTTATCACTTAGACCGTATGGTGAACCGCACAAAAATAAAAATAAGAACTACTCTTGTACTGCTGTCTATTTGTTCATTCTACCACCCAAAAATCAGAATAAAGCTCGGCTCACATTTATTCTGCGCTCTGCGCTGATCAATTACATTGGGATTTCCACGTAAATTCCCCAAAACCATGATTCATACAAAACCCTGGACAGAACCATTCACTTATAAAGCACATGGAGTCACTATGGACTTGTCTCTGTTCCGGCAGTATACCATCAATATACGGCATCTTGTTAGCGCACAAGTGTGGGTGACCACAGATCTGTGCATGCCTAAAAAGATGGATACCACCAGATCATCTGCCTCATTTTGTTGGGTGGTTCCATTGAGGGTTTAGTCTGAATTGCATTTTTGTGGGATTTACACGGAAACCCCAATGTAAATGCTCAGAGTAGAACACAAGAAAGTGATCCCAGCCAAATACTGGAAACAATGAAAAAATGTTATGTATCCCTTAATGATATATATATACAGTGGGGCAAAAAAGTATTTAGTCAGTCAGCAATAGTGCAAGTTCCACCACTTAAAAAGATGAGAGGCGTCTGTAATTTACATCATAGGTAGACCTCAACTATGGGAGACAAACTGAGAAAAAAAAATCCAGAAAATCACATTGTCTGTTTTTTTTTCATTTTATTTGCATATTATGGTGGAAAATAAGTATTTGGTCAGAAACAAGCAATCAAGATTTCTGGCTCTCACAGACCTGTAACTTCTTCTTTAAGAGTCTCCTCTTTCCTCCACTCATTACCTGTAGTAATGGCACCTGTTTAAACTTGTTATCAGTATAAAAAGACACCTGTGCACACCCTCAAACAGTCTGACTCCAAACTCCACTATGGTGAAGACCAAAGAGCTGTCAAAGGACACCAGAAACAAAATTGTAGCCCTGCACCAGCCTGGGAAGACTGAATCTGCAATAGCCAACCAGCTTGGAGTGAAGAAATCAACTGTGGGAGCAATAATTAGAAAATGGAAGACATACAAGACCACTGATAATCTCCCTCGATCTGGTGCTCCACGCAAAATCCCACCCCGTGGGGTCAGAATGATCACAAGAACGGTGAGCAAAAATCCCAGAACCACGCGGGGGGACCTAGTGAATGAACTGCAGAGAGCTGGGACCAATGTAACAAGGCCTACCATAAGTAACACACTACGCCACCATGGACTCAGATCCTGCAGTGCCAGACGTGTCCCACTGCTTAAGCCTGTACATGTCCGGGCCCGTCTGAAGTTTGCTAGAGAGCATTTGGATGATCCAGAGGAGTTTTGGGAGAATGTCCTATGGTCTGATGAAACCAAACTGGAACTGTTTGGTAGAAACACAACTTGTCGTGTTTGGAGGAAAAAGAATACTGAGTTGCATCCATCAAACACCATACCTACTGTAAAGCATGGTGGTGGAAACATCATGCTTTGGGGCTGTTTCTCTGCAAAGGGGCCAGGACGACTGATCTGGGTACATGAAAGAATGAATGGGGCCATGTATCGTGAGATTTTGAGAGCAAACCTCCTTCCATCAGCAAGGGCATTGAATATGAAACGTGGCTGGGTCTTTCAACATGACAATGATCCAAAGCACACCGCCAGGGCAACGAAGGAGTGGCTTCGTAAGAAGCATTTCAAGGTCCTGGAGTGGCCTAGCCAGTCTCCAGATCTCAACCCTATAGAAAACCTTTGGAGGGAGTTGAAAGTCCGTGTTTTCAAGCGAAAAGCAAAAAACATCACTGCTCTAGAGGAGATCTGCATGGAGGAATGGGCCAACATACCAACAACAGTGTGTGGCAACCTTGTGAAGACTTACAGAAAACGTTTGACCTCTGTCGTTGCCAACAAAGGATATATCACAAAGTATTGAGATTAAATTTTGTTTCTGACCAAATACTTATTTTCCACCATAATATGCAAATAAAATGAAAAAAAAACAGACAATGTGATTTTCTGGATTTTTTTTTCTCAGTTTGACTCCCATAGTTGAGGTCTACCTATGATGTAAATTACAGACGCCTCTCATCTTTTTAAGTGGTGGAACTTGCACTATTGCTGACTGACTAAATACTTTTTTGCCCCACTGTATATATATATATATATATATATATATATATATATATATCGAGAGAAGTAGTGAACAGCAGTCTCCCTCCACTGTCTATACCACACAAGAGTGATAGAAAATATAGCAAATAAATTTGGTAATTTAAAACATAACTTTTACTTGTTAGTGTTATAAAGAGATTTTCACCTCAATAAATTTCCAGTGAACCAACACACTAGTGCACAAATATACATAAAAACACTTATTTCTGTTTCCTGTCTAGGATAAATTACAGGTCTTTTCACTCCCTGTTTGGGAGGAGAAAAACTTATTAGACTTCCGTCACACCATCTATATCATTTTATTCATCAGTAGAAAATGCAATAGAGCTTATTTTTTGAAACATACGTTGTTCACATACAATAATCAACAAGTTGTAAAATAAAAGGAACAATCACACCAATTTCTTCTTTTCCTTAGTCACAACTTCAAGGGGTCGGGGTTCCAATAGTATCTCTGTCAGTCCCTATTATGGTACTGAACCTGGCACCCCAAGACTCCCACTCTTACAAGGGCAGTCCACAGCTAGCCCTGTCACTAGCCAGCCCTGGACTGACCAGCATGCTTTCCAGCACCACCCAATCTTCTAAATGGTCCAGTCTGACCAGCCAACAGTCTTAATCACTTAATCCTCACCCTTAGCCTCCTTTCTCCCACCATATTGAGATCCAAGGAGATCAGTGATGTCACAATAGGAAACTCCGAGAAGCTCTTTACAACATATTTTTTTGATTGTGGCCTCTCATCCTGCATGTTCCAACAGGGACAGGAGGAGAAGCTGTGTAATGATGCAGAAAACTTAGAGCAGCCACATTCACAAGAAGATGATGGTGGGGAATGGTAAATTTTGTCTAAGGAGTTAGAAGATGATAAGACAGGTTATTGTTAAGTCAGTGGGACCAGGGTGTGGCGGTGGAAGACAAGGTGATGGATGGTGAAGTCACTGAAAAACGGTGGATTCCGGGTCAGTGTAGGAGAGGCTAAGCGCAGCGCCTGCTTTTCATATCCCTGCTTTAGGTCAGCTTTGACCTATACACCCCTTCTCATAATTGCAGGACTAAACTCTTATTATGGTTGCTGCTATGCCACCTTCACCTACAGGCACATATAGCCCTGTATCTATACTTACTCATTCCTACAGCAGTCAGGCTGATGAAGGTCCAACTGGGACCGAAAGGTCCTCTGTTTTTGTGACTGCCTAAATAAGAAATCTGGATTTCCTTATCATAAGTTGAGTGCCAAGTTTCTTATTTCGAAGTCACTGAACCATCCTGGGGAGCTGACATGCAGCGCGAGGCCAGCATTGATAAGGGGGAGGGATTTGCAACACCGAAACAGGAAGGAAGAGGCAGTGAGGTGACCAAGGGAGAAGGTGGGCAACTGTTCCACAGAGCACCAACATTCATGAATTTCTTTGTCAAAGAGTTAGGAGGAGCCTGACCACTAAGAGCCTAACCACCACCAGCATCATCAGGCACATGTCATCTAAGCACCCGACTCAGGTGGTTGAATGCAAAATTTGTTGAGCAATTTCTTCTGAGTACACAGGTACCCCATATTAGTGGGAAAACTACTGTTTGGGCGCATGGCAGTGCACAGAAAGGAAGGATTGACGTTTTGGAAAGCAGATTTTGATGGGATGGTCTGTGAGTATCACATCATATTTGGAGAGCCCCTGATGTGTCTAAACAGTGGAAACCCCCCATTTCTGATCCCATTTTGGAAACTAAACTCCTCAAGGAATGTATCTACCTGTTTGCTATGCACCTTGAACAACCAGCTGCTTCACAGAATTTTACAATGTTGATCTGTGAGAATGAAAAAAAAATATTTTTCCCACAAACATGTTCTTTTAGTCCACAAATTTTTCATTTTTACAAAGATATCATGTGAAAATGGACCACAAAATTTGTTGCGGAACTTCTCCTAAAGACATCAATAGCCCATACTTTTGCAAAACTCAGAAGAGAAAAAGCGGCATATTGGAGTTCAGATTTTCCTAGAATGGTGCCAGAACAGCAGAAATTTTACTTAGGGCTAGTAGGTAAAAACGGACCTGATTTTGTTGTACAAATTTTTCCTGAATGTGCTAATTTAACTGGGAAATATTTTTTAGGCACAGTGCAAAGATCAGAAGGGAAGGAGCGCCATATTATACTGAAAATTTTACTGTTATGGTTTGCAAGTGCCATGATCCACTGGGAGAGCCCCTAATGTGCCACAACAGCAGAAATCCCCAAAAGTGACCCTATTTTACAAACTACACCTCCTAATTAATTCATCTAGGGGTGCAGTGATCATATTTACACCACAGGTGTGCAAAGAATTTTATACCATTGGCCTGTGAAGAAAAAAAATAATGCATTCCTACCATTTGTTTTAACCTCCAATTTTACATTTTCACATTGTTAAGCAGATAATAATACACCAAAATTTGTCATAAAATTTCTGCTGAATGTGGCAATATCACATGTGTAGCGTATTGCTTAGCCACATGGTGAGATTCACTATTTGCCACCTGGAGTGCAGATTTTCATTGAATAGTTTGCAGACTCCATATACAGAGGCCCTAAGTGCTAGAAAAGCAGAATTCCAAATCAAGTGAACCCATTTTGGAAATTATTCCCCTTTGAGAATTTATCTACAGGTGTAGTGACGATTTTGACTCAAGGGTATATTCCAGGAACAAGCAGCAGTATATGTTACTGTACTGTACTGGAGATAGGCACCTGTAAATAAAGCCGGCTCTCAATGCAACAGAAATGTCAAACATGAAGACGTTAAATATGGTATAGGCACAATGGGAAGGAATGCAGAATTCACTGGATTCTTTTGGGGGTCGAGAAACCCTTTTGCCTTTCCAGAGCCTTTGAAATACCAGTAATGTGGATTCCCCCTATATTTCCTTTTACACATGAAGAACTTGAGTGGGGAGTTGCTTTTTTCGTCGATTAAGTTCAAGCTTTTATTGGGAACATATTACATAACCTTTTGGATAACATTTTTCTACTGCAGGAAAGATATATACCATATATACTCGTGTATAAGCCGAGATTTTCAGTCCATTTTTTTGGTCTGAATGTCCCCCTCTCGGCTTATACAAGGGTCATATACCTGGGGGTCGGCAGGGGAGGGGGAGCGGGGGTGTCAGAGATCATACTTACCTGTCCTGCTGCGATATCTGCAGCCTCGCTTCTCCACTGTCTCCCTTCCTGTCTTCAGCGGTTACGTGGTGCCGCTCATTACCACTCATGAATATGGGGGCATAGTCTATGGGGCAGCATATGGGGGGCATATTCTATGGAGCAGCATATGGGGCATAGTCTATGGGGCAGCATATGGGGGCATAGTCTATGGAGCAGTATATGGGGGCATAGTCTTTGGAGCAGTATATGGGGGCATACTCTATGGAGCAGCATATGGGGCATATTCTATAGGGCATCATATGGGGGCATATTCTATGGGGCATCATATGGGGGCATAGTCTATGGAGCAGTATATGGGAGCATAGTCTATGGGGCAGCATATGGGGGCATAGTCTATGGGGCAGCATATGGGGGCATAAACTATGGAGCAGCATATGGGGGCATATTCTATGGAGCAGCATATGGGGACATATTCTATGGAGCAGCATATGGGGGCATATTCTATGGAGCAGCATATGGGGCATATTCTATGGAGCAGCATATGGGGCATATTCTATGGAGCAGCATATGGGGCATATTCTATGGAGCAGCATATGGGGCATATTCTATGGAGCAGCATATGGGGGCATAGTCTATGGGGCAGCATATGGGGGCATAAACTATGGAGCAGCATATGGGGGCATAAATTATGGAGCATCATATGGGTGCATAAACTATGGAGCAGCATATGGGGGCATAGTCTATGGATTCCACCCTCGGCTTATACACGAGTCAATACGTTTTCCCAGTTTTTTGTGGCAAAATTAGGGGGTCAGCTTATAGACGAGTCGGCTTATACACGAGTATATACGGTATCTTTGTACCGTGTTAGCCAATAGATAGAAGAATATTTAGAATTGAGAGTCCATCCAACCAATTGAGAGTATCAACCACTGAGAACTCTCCATTCTAAATATTCATTTTTCTACTGAGCACTCACATCAGGGTTTCCATCTACATCTCAAAGTGATGTGATTCAAATAAAACCCAAGAAGGATCCATTCACTATAAAGAGGCAGCATAGTTACTCTGGACTTCATCTGTCTTCCTTTCAGCGGTGTCCTTTTTTTCAGAGGTGCACAAAACTGTGGCCGACAGCACTTTTATGCATCCTTAAAAAGTCGGACACCACTGGATCATAGGTCTGACGTCGTCCACAGTGGATCCACCTGCCTCATTATAGAGAATCTTCCTCCAAGTCCACCGTTTGAATCACATATTTCAGAGATATATACGGAAACCCAGATGTAAGTGCTCACCACAGAGCACAGGATAAATGTGGGCCGAGCCATACTGTGATCTTTCGGAGGCAAAATGAACAAATCATCAGCAAGTGAAGAATTGGTTCTATTTATTCTTTTACACCATTCTTTTAGTGGTATAAGTGATTAGACGACTTTATTCTTCAGGTCGGTGTGATTACTGCGATACCAGATTTATAGTTTTTTATGTCAGGCCGCTGTCACACACTAAAAGGTTGTTTGTTTGCATAAAAATAGTTTTTGCATCGCCATATTTGAGATCTATAATTTTTTCATATTTCTGTCAACAAAGTCATATGAGGGCTTGTTTTTTGAGGACGACATGATAATTTTATTGGTACCATTTTTGGGCATGACATTTTTTGATTGCATTCTATTCTGATTTTTGGGAGGCAGAATAAACATTTTATAGTGATACCACATTTACATTTTTTTTGCTAGAGTCTGGTGACCTGGATGTTGGCATGACAATATCAGGTTACCCTGGTGACAATCGGGCCCGCGTTTTGATGTTGCAGGACTCAGATCAGAGATTATAATCCTTGAACACAGGTTTGCTATCGCGCGCATGCGGGACCTCAAAATCGCCTGGAAGTATCCAAACTTCCAAGGTCAGTAACTTGGATGTATGGAAACGTCCAAAGTCTTGAAGTTGCCAGCAGCTATCTTCTACGCAGCAAACAGCTGTGCAACCCAAAACTTATGCTAGTGGACCTGCCCCAGGAGAATTTGCCCCTCTGCCCCTCGGCCCAGCCTGCCTCTGCCTCACAGTAATTTATACATTATATGATGGTGCTCACATGATCTTACACATGGCATAATGGTCCTTACAGTCCTCCACACATGATTAGGTGGTACTCACAGCTTATCACACCAGGAATCATGGTCTTCACAGTACCCCACACATGGCATGATGGTCCTCAGAGCTCTCCTAAAATGAACATGTGATGTTTAGTGTTGAGCATTCCGATACCGCAGGTATCGGCCGATACTTGCTGTATCGGAATTCCGATACCGACTTCCGATATTTTTTCAATATCGGAAGTCGGCATCGGAATCGGAAGTTCAAAGTTGATTGACAGCCTGACGTCATCATGATGCGCGGTGTGTGCGCATCATGATGCGCCGTCATTTCGGGCCTTCCGGGGGTCTCTGCCGGCCTGCCGGGGGGCTGTGCCGGCCTGCCGGGGGGCTGTGTGGACTGCCCGGGGTCTGTACCGGCCTGCCGGGGGGCTGTGCCGGCCTGCCGGTGGTCTGTGCACCCTGTGGGGGTCTGTACCGGCCTGCCGGGGGGCTGTGCCGGCCTGCCGGTGGTCTGTGCACCCTGTGGGGGTCTGTACCGGCCTGCCGGGGGGCTGTGCCGGCCTGCCGGTGGTCTGTGCACCCTGTGGGGGTCTGTGCCGGCCTGCCGGGGGGCTGTGCCGGCCTGCCGGGGGGCTGTGCTGATGTCCGGGGGTCTGTGCAAGCATCGTCCGATGGGACTACAAGTCCCATCTGGCGATGCCTGCTACCATGACAGTGATTGACACATTAGCCAATGATGGGACAGTAGTAGTCCCATCATCCGGCTAATGTGTTAAATGTTAAAAAAAAAAAAAAAAAATACTACATACATACTACATGCATGCTACATACATACTACATGCATACTACATACATACTACATACATACTACACACATACCACATATATACTACATACATACTACATACATAACACATATATACTACATACATACTACATATATACTACATGCATGCTACATACATACTACATGCTACATACATACTACATGCTACATACATACTACATATATACTACATACATACTACATACATACTACATGCTACATACTACATATATACTACATACATACTACATATATGCTACATACATACTACATATATACTACATGCATGCTACATACATACTGCATGCTACATACATACTACATGCTACATACATACTACATATATGCTACATACATACTACATATATACTACATGCATGCTACATACATACTGCATGCTACATACATACTACATGCTACATACATACCACATATATACTACATACATACTACATGCATGCTACATGCTACATACATACCACATACATACTACATACATACTACATACATACTACATGCTACATACATACTACATATATACTACATGCATGCTACATACATACTACATGCTACATACATACTACATATATACTACATGCATGCTACATACATACTGCATGCTACATGCATGCTACATACATACTACATACATACTACATGCTACATACATACCACATATATACTACATACATACTACATACAATACATTCATACAATACATACATAGACATACAGTACATATAACATAGAGTAACATACTTACCAATACTTGTCACATTGTTCCCCGAAGCCATTGTCTTTTACGGAATAAATATTAACATAACAAACCACAAAAATACTCACCCACGATCCGAAGCAGTCCACGAGTGTGTCCCACGACGATCTTGGGTAGAGAACTGCAGCATCAGCTGTTGCTGCCGTTCTCTACGGGCTGCAGGAATCCAATGACGGAAGGTAGGTATCCTTCCGCACTGTAATCCTCCGCCACTTAAAAAAAAAAAAGTCCCTAGTCTCACTTTATGCCATTGCTGCGTGGGAATTTCCCACACAGCAATGGCATAAAGTGAGACTAGGGACTTTTTTTTTTTTTAAGTGGCGGAGGAATACAGTGCGGAAGGATACCTACCTTCCGTCATTGGATTCCTGCAGCCCGTAGAGAACGGCAGCAACAGCTGATGCTGCAGTTCTCTACCCAAGATCGTCGTGGGACACACTCGTGGACTGCTTCGGATCGTGGGTGAGTATTTTTGTGGTTTGTTATGTTAATATTTATTCCGTAAAAGACAATGGCTTCGGGGAACAATGTGACAAGTATTGGTAAGTATGTTACTCTATGTTATATGTACTGTATGTCTATGTATGTATTGTATGAATGTATTGTATGTAGTATGTATGTAGTATATATGTGGTATGTATGTAGCATGTAGTATGTATGTAGTATGTATGTAGCATGCATGTAGCATGCAGTATGTATGTAGCATGCATGTAGTATATATGTAGTATGTATGTAGCATATATGTAGTATGTATGTAGCATGTAGTATGTATGTAGCATGCAGTATGTATGTAGCATGCATGTAGTATATATGTAGTATGTATGTAGCATATATGTAGTATGTATGTAGTATGTATGTAGCATGCATGTAGTATATATGTAGTATGTATGTAGCATATATGTAGTATGTATGTAGCATGTAGTATATATGTAGTATGCATGTTGCATGCATGTAGTATATACAGTATGTAGTATGCATGTTGCATGCATGTAGTATATATGTAGTATGTATGTTGCATGTAGTATATATGTAGTATGTATGTTGCATGTAGTATATATGTAGCATGAATGTAGCATGTATGTAGTATGTAGTATGAATGTAGCATGTATGTAGTATGCATGTTGTATGTATGTAGCATGTAATTTTTTTTTTTTTTTTTTACATTCAACACATTAGCCGGATGATGGGACTACTACTGTCCCATCATTGGCTAATGTGTCAATCACTGTCATGGTAGCAGGCATCGCCCGATGGGACTTGTAGTCCCATCGGACGATGCCTGCACAGACCCCCGAAGCCTGCACAGCCCCCCGGCAGGCCGGCACAGCCCCCCGGAGCCTGCACAGCCCCCCAGCAGGCCGGCACAGACCCCCGGCAGGCCGGCACAGCCCACCGGAGCCTGCACAGCCCCCCTGGCAGGCCGGCACAGCCCCCCGGCAGGCCGGCACAGACCACCGGAGCCTGCACAGACCCCCTGGCAGGCCGGCACAGCCCCCCGAAAGGCCCGTACAGACCCCAGAGAGGCTGTACAAGGGAAAAACAGGATTTTTCTTATTCCGATACCGGAAGTCCCATAGACTTGAATGGGACTTCCGGTATCGGAATCGGCGATACCGATACTTTTTTTTAAGATCGGCCGATCCATTCCGATCCGATACTTTGAAGTATCGGACGGTATCGCTCAACTCTAGTGATGTTTCTCATAGTCCTTGTACAGTACATTACGATCCCATATAGTACCCTCTCACAAACAACCCCCATACAATATGTTGGCTATTACAGTCCCCAAACCATGTTATGATGGTTCTTACAGACTCCCTATATACAGTAGAGTCCACATACAGCACGCTAAATTTTTGGAATTTCCAACAGTTGGGTAAATGATACAGAAAAGGTCTAACTCATCAAGTTTTCAGTCCAGAACTGTGACGTAAAAAGCTTTGAAAAGTCGCAAAGTTCTGGTGAAACATAGGCTGCACTAAAATGTTGCAACTTTTGTGATTTTTACACCCAGCTATGACAAACTGGGCAGAGCTGGGGCAGGACAGGGATATGGCAACTGTTACTCATCAAATTGAAGATGAGCAGTGCAGTTTTCTAAACCATAAATCTTACTGCAGTTTTCGACTGCAGCAAGATTTGTCTCGAGGCACACACTAAGACACATACCACCTTTCAGACACTCGTGCTTCATTATGTCTCATGCACCTCCTAATGGAACAACAGCGTCTCACTCGAGAATGTCTGCTAATTAAGACTGGCATGAAAACCATTGGTCTTGACTAGTGATGAGCGAGTATACTTGTTTCTCGAGATTTCCCGAGCTTGCTCAGGTGATCTCCGAGTATTTGGATGTGCTCGGAGATTTAGTTTCTGTCGCCGTATACTTGCTCATCACTAGTTGAATCCTTGTAGAGGAAAGGTCGCACTCAACAGGATAAAATGTGACACATTTATTGACATATAATTACATGTCAGGTCAGAGTGGAAATACAAGAGTGCTCACAAGCTGACAACGGCCGTTTTGTGCTGCCACGGGCTCATCACTAGTCTTAATGAATCGGGCCAAAGTCTTTCAGTTGGAAGCAAAAGTATAAAATATTTTTAGAGCGCAATGGCTGTCCCAAACATTTCATGTTTCAAAGTTATTCAAAATTTAATGAGGAGGCAAGATTATATCCTAGAACTTTGTTCAAACCCTCACACTCCATTGTCTACATTCAGTTTGATAGCACTGAACAAATGCGGGCATCACTCCTTATAAGAATTTTTACTTAAGTATTTTATATTATGGGTTTTCCTATCTGGAGCTCATTTTAACCTTGTAGAATCATTGTCGCTATATAATTAAATTATATATTTCTACATCTACTGTGTCACTTACAATGTAATTTTACTCCTCTATCCTTTGCCTTAATATTCTCCTGACCTATTCATGCCTATGGGAAATTAATAAAGAACTCTCAGACTCTTTTTAACGTGTCCTTACAAATCCATTTACAAATGGTGTGAATGTCCCTGATAACATTTTATGTATTCATGCCTAAAAAAAAGTCCATATTTCTCTGCTAGCCGGAATGGTTCATTTCTGCATTGTGAGTAAGCAAGCATTATAGAGCAATTTTATTTTGTCAGGCGGGTGTTATAAATGCCACCTGCAAGACATTTCTCTGAATCAAATATGGGGCATAAGGCTTTACGTCTTCATATACAGTGGGGATTTTTTTCTCCAAATAGCTTTCTTGGAGATACTGAAAATGTTCCGTATCAGAACTTCAGTTAGTAAAATTGAGTGTAAATTATTAGCAAGTAAAAGGTGACAGGAGAGACGATGTTCATGGGGTAATATGCTGCCTCTTTCAGCGGTTTCTCATAGATCTGATATTCTGTAAATAACTACCTGATTTGCAAGCCACATAATCCAAATTGTGCTCGGCTGACTGCATTATCCTTAACGTTTCCAAGCTATAATTTAAAACTAGGCTGTAAAATTCATTGTAGAAGGAAAGGAGATTAGATTATGCTAATTAACGCCAGGCTATTAGGACTATAACAGAGCAATAGCTCCCTTAGGGAATGACAGAAGTTGTCATTAAACAGGGCTTTATCTTTCACGCTTGAAGACCAGCTTACAGCTTTTTGAGGGTGTTAGCATCGAATTGAAAGTTTTTATAGGGGTCACTTTATTAAATTGTATGACTTTATTAAAGCAAACCATATAACTTGGGGTAAACCGCATAGTCTAGCAAAGTATATTGTTAGTTCACAAGAGACTAATTGCGTTCTCTGGAAAACAAAGAAAATATTCAAGTATTAGTCTTTTATTACTGTATACAGTGAAGATTTTATGTGACACATTTATGAGTATCCTTATCAATAGGGGCAGGCAGTTGCCCCATAATGATAAGCACACTTGTCATGCTGATCATGCAGGCACTACTAGTAAACTTGTGTAAACAGGAGCAGGGCAAAGGTATTAAAGCACAGTCATACCCCAGCCATGAATGTTTGACTTTGAAATGCTGCGGTGTCTTAGAGAAGAGCATACACTACTTTAAAAGCCACTGCATGTGTGTTTATGTGCACATATAGCTGAGACCTGTCAATCCAGGGCAGCAGGCAGAACATTTAACCACTTTACCCCCAAGGGTGGTTGGCATGTCAATGACCAAGCCAATTTTAACAATTCTGACCACTGTCCCTTTATGAGGTAATAACTCTGGAATGCTTCAGTGATTCTGACAATGGTTTCTTGTGACATATTGTACTTCATGATAATGATAAAATTTATTTGATAAGACTTGCGTTTATTTGTGAAAAAATGGAAATTTGGCAAAAATTTTGAAAATTTAGATGGAATTGAGATCAGACGCCATGTTGCGTTTGGAGAGCCCCTGATGGGCCTAAACAGTAGAAACACCCCAATTCTAACTTTAACTCTAAACCCAACACACCCCTAACCCTAATCCCAACCCTAACTATAATCCTAACCACAAACCTAACCCTAACACAATCTTAACCCTAATCCCAACCCTAACCTTAATCCCAACCGTAACCATAATCCAAACCTTAACTGCAACCCCAACCCTAACCCTAACTTTAGCCCCAACTCTAACTGTAACTCTAGCCCAACTCACTTTAGCCCAACTCTAACCCTAATGGGAAAATGGAAATAAATACTTTTTTTTTATTTTATTATTTTTCCAAAATAAGGGGGTGATAAAGGGGGGGTTTGATTTACTATTTTTTTATTTTCATCACTGTGATAGGGTGTTGGCTGGCAGATTCTGCTGGGCGTACAGCACATGTGCCTGCCATTTTCTCCTGGAAAAAGAAGCCGGCGGCCTGGGGGACCTAGGGGGGCCTGCAGGGACAATGGAGGTGCTGGGGGAGTGATCGGGGGGACTATTTCTTTCTCCTCTGATGTGCGATCACATCAGAGGAGAGAGAAAATAAATGGAAAATAAGACTTCTTTTATTCTAAGAGCTATAACTTTTTTATTTTTTCACTGATGATGCTGTATGGTGGTTCGTTTTTTGTGGGACAAGATGACTTTCTAGCAGTACCATGTTTATTTATATCCGTCTTTTTGATCGCTTGTTATTCCACTTTTTGTTCAGCAGTGTGATGATAAAGCATTGTTTTTTCCTTATTTTTATTTTTTATGGTATTCACTATGGACGCGACAATACCAAATATGTGTACTTTTATTGTTTAGATTTTTTTTATTTAAACATTTATTTAGTGATACAATAAATATTGATTTTTTATTTTTTAAAAATATTTTTAGTTATTTAACATTTTTTTTTTACTTCATTCTATCTTTTTCACTTTGTCCCACTATGGGACACTCATTGCTTGCAGTCTGATCGCTTCTATAGCATGCAGATGAAGCAGCTTTTGCATGGTCTTGAAGCTGTCAGCGCTGCAATCAGTGCACACTGACCTAAGAGACTTCCTGACATTAACTGCGCATGACAGGAAGTTTCTCAGTTCTGGTAACCCGGATGTCATCATGACGACATCGGTTACCATGGCAGCGATCGGGACCCCGCGTCACGCCGTGGGGTCTCCGATCCAAAGGCAGAGGGGTTGTCAGCCCTCTGCCTTCTCCCGGAATGCTGTAATCGTGTTAGATCGTAGTATTCCATGGTTTAAAGTGTCTTTGACCGCTCCTGGCACTTAGTGCCGGGTGTCAGCTGTGAGGATCAGCTGACACTCGGCAGCGATTGGCCGCACATCACCCGTGTGTGCGGCCGATCGCTGAGACGTACTATCCCGACCATGGTCAAAAAGGCCCAGGGTACATTGATGGTTTAGTATGTCTTATGGCAGAAAGAGGTTAAAGTATGTTTTTCTCTGAAATGCTGCAGTGTGTTATGGTCAAACATACCTCACTGTGATCATACAGCCAGTGCCTAATACATGCTGTTTACAGATTGGGTAGCATGTATCAGTTGACATGTATCAGAAATACAGACAGCCGCACACTCCGGTTCCGAGTGCCGGCGGCAGGGCCAGGTATTGAGGCGAGAGACAAGCGCGAATTTCTCGTATTGCAGTGCAAATGGGACCCTGGCCTTATTCAAACCTCTGTGTATCCAAGTCTGAGTATAGCACCAAAATTGTTCTGTTCTGCAGCATCTTTAGATGCACAGTGGATGCAGTTTTCATGATCACACATTCACTTTGCTTGGACACAGCAATAATTTATTGGATAACATTAGGCCCAATGTTATACTATAAGGAAGTGCAGATCTGTGATTATTTTCATATGGCATTTTCTCATCGGATTGTACACACTAATGGGTCTATGGATGCAGGTGAAACATTGAATGCCCGCAATGGGCAAATGGGCAAATTACTTTCTCCGTCTCGTCCGCACCTGTGCTCCGATTCTCTCATGCGAGAGAATCAGAGCACAGTGAACTGACACGAGGCTCAGCCTAATTCTCTCACACGGCTGTGTGACCCCTGTCTAAATGTCCAACTAATGTGGATGTAATTTCATGAAAACTATGCCCTTGGTGAGTTTGAAGATGCTGTTGAACTGTGTAGTTTTGGTACATTTTTTCTCTATAGACTTCTATCTAGAGCTTCAAAATAAAAGCATGAAAAATAACAGCCATTGCATTTTTAAGTGCAAAATCAAATCTATAAAAAAAAAACTTTAAAGACGAGGCTTCACATCTGCACCAAAAAAGCATCAAACAAATTGATAAGGCATAAATGACACAGCAAACATGCAATAATCAGAGGAGATTCTTATTGTGTTATGTGTTGCAGATACCTGCAGAAAACAAGCAGTAAAAAATGCAGCACTTATGCTACTTGTAAACACAGTCTCAGCACTACATTTTTTTACATTTTTTATGGGTTTAATAGAGGAAAAATAAATAGATGCCATTTTTTAAAGCCATTTACCAAGCATTGTAAATAATCTGATCATTGTGTTGTGCTGGTCATTACTATTACAGGGACATCAAATATGTCTGTATTTTGCTGATTTATGATATTTGTGATAAAAAGAGCATTAAAATTACATTATTGTAATTGTTTTTATTACATTCTAATAATGTCATAAGAAGTAAAAAAAATCTGCATTTTATTCTTCCTCTTGAATACAAGGACATAGAAATGCACTGCTATGTACAGATGTATCTCTATGTACCTGACCTGTGTCATCTGCCAGTAGGATCTCTGCCTGAACTGCAGCTTCAATTATACAAAATTCTTACTGTGGTGTCACTATGGTCTGTGGCTCATAACTTTTGATGTTGCCTACAATGATGTAGGTAATGTGTTCAATTCTCACAAAAAAAGAAAAAATTCTATTTTTGTACTTATTTTTTCATTATTTTTAGTAGTTTTATGGGAACAAAAAATCTGATTTTTCTTCACCTGTAGAAATACACTGCTATGTACAGATGTGTCTCTACATGCCAGTACAATCTGTCTGTGATGGCAGAGTCTGTAAGACAACTCAAGATTACCAAATTCTCATTTGTTGATCATTACAGCCTGTAGCTCATAGCTTTAGCTGTGGTCTGCAATGCAAGAGGTTATGGTTTTGAGTCCCAAGAAGAACAGAGAAGTAGAGAATTGTTTCTTTAATTAATGTACAGTAAGTGCAGAATTGCCGTCTCAGCCCCAGAGGAGGAAGATCGATGAAGCAAAGAAGACTCCAAAGAGAGTTAGTGGAAATTGGGACAAAGCACTGACATGGCAGGATTGAGCCATCAAATTTGACAGTGCCACTGAATCCAGGATGGTTGCAAGATATGTGATAGGTATACACGTACCGTATTTCACAAATGTCTGAATTTGGGCTTAAGGACAAATATAAGTAACATTCAACGGTAGAGACTGAGAAATACATGTTGCAGGTTTATTAAATTAATGCAAATTTGAGACAAATGTGGACAAAAAGAAAAGTGGGAGGCAGAGGAGATGACTCAGGAGAGGCAGTGCCCTGCATCATAAGCAGTCCCCAGTCCACATGGAGATTAAGTAGAGAGAGCCTTGTCATAGTTGTATTGCTAGAAGCAAAAGGATGTAACAATTATATGGGTGCTACAGAAACTGTTTGTGTGGGATAATATGAAACTGAGACTAAAGTTGATGCAAATAAGTATATTTAACACGTGTAATAAAACTAACAGAGCACTTCCTGCAATAGTAATGAAAACACAGCACAATATGGAATGATGCAAGTGTAAAAACCTGCAGGAACGTGGGATGCGGTCACGCATGGGGAGGCAGAGCAAGGGTTAAACAGGTTTATTTACAGGGGGATGTACTCCACGCAGGGAGTGAGGGATTGTAGGGTGACAGTAAGGAATGGGGCAGAACTGGAAGGTTGGCAGGGTAGGTGAGGGATGAACGAGAGTTAAGTAATAAAGATGTTAAACTTATCAGACTGTAGTCTTCCATTGCGAGGCAGTTCAGGGTTCCAACGATGGCAATGGCAACAGCGGCGTGAGTCATCTTGTTGCAGTCTCTGACAGGCAGGAATCCAACAGTGGCACCGACAACAGCGGCACATGCAGTCTCTCAAGTCTCTGTCCACAAAAAAGAAACAGCCTCCGGGGAAAACAACAGAATGCTGGGCAGTGAGCGGGGGTCCTGCTCTCACCACTCTTAGGAACAAGTCCACACTCAGAACGTGTCACCGTAGGGACAGTGCCACGCTCCTTGGTCAGTCTAGCTACTACTCTCAGGGGCTCAGATCTGTCACTGAGCACGCCGGCCTTCCCGTGCTAGCGACTGTCTCAGGCTTGTCAAGGAAGTTTCCTCCGGTTATTGAGGCTGGCGGGTCCATGTTTACACAGAGGGCTCACTGTGTGCTGTTGGTCTGTCTCAGTCCTCAGCAGGAGGTCTCTTTTGAGTATACGGTCACTCTTGGGCAGAGCGGGTGCCGTACTGTCTCCTGGTGTACGGAACCTGGCTTAGCTCTGCATGCTCCGCTCTGCTGGCACAGCTCCACACACTGTGCTCTGCTGGCATGGCTCCGCACACTCCTCTCTGCTGACACAGCTAATTCCCCCAGCACCACAGCTCCTATTCTGGGCAGCAGCAGCACGGCCTGTCACAGGGCCAGCACTCTCTGGAGGGGGAAGCAGAGTGCTCTATCCTCTGCTCTGCACGCTGCACTTACTTGGCACCAACTTCTGCTGCTGAGTGCGCTTTTCCTTCTTATGCCACTGTGTCAGCATGCTCTCTCTGGGCCCTCCTCACCCCCTTCTGTCAGCAGGAAACTCTGTCTCCCCTCTCCTTCCCTCCTGCAGCAGGGGAAGGTCTGCCTCCCTCAGGCTTCCCCCCAGAAACAGAGGATGCAACCCCTTCAGTTCCGGACCAGGCATGCAGGTAACCATGGTTCGATCCACCTCCTTACACAAGTAAAACTAACAGAGCACTTCCTGCAATAGTAACGAATACACAGCTCAATATAGAAATGTCCAGAGAAACTGAAGAGCGAGGCGCGGCCGATAATATAATCAGTCCAACAGTTATATAGCATAGACGTGTACAAAGCACTAAACGTAGAAGTCCAGCAGAAAGTATGAGAGCAAGCACACTGCATTTAATGAGGCAGTCCAGCGACATTTAAGAATGAGCATGCACAGAGCACTAAAGTGTAGAAGTCCAGCCATCATAAAGGTGGAAATGCACACAGCACTTAAACCTAGAAGTACAGTATTATATAGAAGTGGCATTAACCAGAGAAGGTCATTATGTGTACCTTTTGGGCTGAAAGTCCCATACAAGTCCAGCACCGCAGCCCAGACAAACACAGACCTAGAGGAGAAGATGATGTCAGGATTCCTTACTGGTCACAGCAGTTCCAGGGGCGAATAGCTCCAACTAGCAGTCCAGACAGTAGTTAAGCACAGACAGCATCAGGAAGACGCACAAATGACTGTAGGCAGCAGAACATAGAGAGGTAGAGCACCGAGTAACGAGCAGCAGCAGCAGGGAGACCACCAGCAGACAGGCAGGAGCTCAGGAGCCAACAGTAGCAAAATACTCAGGCAAGAGGAGCACACCACCGGGACTTACAATATCAGAACAGACAGGAAGTTCCATGACAGGGTGAGATACAAGACTCCATCTTGGATCAGGGCAAATCAGGCACAAAGGAAAGTCCAGAATCCTTACATAGGAGCAGTGGATGACAGGTACCCAACAGGCCTGAGAAAAAAAAAGAGGCATAAAGAAAGATAAAAGCAAAGAGATTGAAGATCCAAATACAATTTTGCCTTCCACTATTCATTTGTTTTCCAAATTTTTCTCAGTATTTTCATTTACCCCCTATTTTTTGCTTGTCCTAGAAATAGCATTATAGTTATACTAATTTGGAGTTTGCATCCTTTCTTTCACCATGATGTATTGATGTTATTGATGGTATTCTGTGAAATTATGTTTTTTGTTCTGTTTATTTAATGACTAGTGTTGAGCATTCCGATACCGCAAGTATCGGGTATCGGCCGATACTTGCTGTATCGGAATTCCGATACCGACTTCCGATATTTTTTCAATATCGTAATTCGGCATCGGAATCGGAAGTTCAAAGTTGATTGACAGCCTGACGTCATCATGATGCGCGGTGTGTGCGCATCATGATGCGCCGTCATTTCGGGCCTTCCGGGGGTCTCTGCCGGCCTGCCTTGGGGCTGTGTGGACTGCCCGGGGTCTGTACCGGCCTGCCGGGGGGCTGTGCCGGCCTGCCGGTGGTCTGTGCACCCTGTGGGGGTCTGTACCGGCCTGCCGGGGGGCTGTGCCGGCCTGCCGGTGGTCTGTGCACCCTGCGGGGGTCTGTACCGGCCTGCCGGGGGGCTGTGCCGGCCTGCCGGGGGGCTGTGCTGATGTCCGGGGGTCTGTGCAAGCATCGTCCGATGGGACAACAAGTCCCATCTGGCGATGCCTGCTACCATGACAGTGATTGACACATTAGCCAATGATGGGACAGTAGTAGTCCCATCATCCGGCTAATGTGTTAAATGTTAAAAAAAAAAAAATACTACATACATACTACATACATACTACATGCATGCTACATACATACTACATGCTACATACATACTACATATATACTACATGCATGCTACATACATACTACATGCTACATACATACTACATATATACTACATGCATGCTACATACATACTACATGCTACATACATACTACATGCTACATACATACTACATGCTACATACATACTACATATATACTACATACATACTACATACATGCTACATACATGCTACATACATGCTACATACATACTGCATGCTACATACATACTACATACATACTACATGCATGCTACATACATACTACATACATACTACATACATACTACATGCATGCTACATACATACTACATGCATGCTACATGCATGCTACATACATACTACATGCTACATACATACTACATACTACATGCTACATACATACCACATACATACTACATACATACTACATACATACTACATACATACTACATGCTACATACATACTACATATATACTACATGCATGCTACATACATACTACATGCTACATACATACCACATACATACTACATACATGCTACATACATACTACATATATACTACATGCATGCTACATACATACTGCATGCTACATGCATGCTACATACATACTACATACATACTACATGCTACATACATACCACATATATACTACATACATACAATACATTCATACAATACATACATAGACATACAGTACATATAACATAGAGTAACATACTTACCAATACTTGTCACATTGTTCCCTGAAGCCATTGTCTTTTCCGGAATAAATATTAACATAACAAACCACAAAAATACTCACCCACGATCCGAAGCAGTCCATGAGTGTGTCCCACGACGATCTTGGGTAGAGAACTGCAGCATCAGATGATGCTGCCGTTCTCTACGGGCTGCAGGAATCCAATGACGGAAGGTAGGTATCCTTCCGCACTGTATTCCTCCGCCACTTAAAAAAAAAAAAGGTCCCTAGTCTCACTTTATGCCATTGCTGCGTGGGAAATTCCCACACAGCAATGGCATAAAGTGAGACTAGGGACTTTTTTTTTTTTTAAGTGGCGGAGGAATACAGTGCGGAAGGATACCTACCTTCCGTCATTGGATTCCTGCAGCCCGTAGAGAACGGCAGCAACATCTGATGCTGCAGTTCTCTACCCAAGATCGTCGTGGGACACACTCGTGGACTGCTTCTGATCGTGGGTGAGTATTTTTGTGGTTTGTTATGTTAATATTTATTCCGGAAAAGACAATGGCTTCGGGGAACAATGTGACAAGTATTGGTAAGTATGTTACTCTATGTTATATGTACTGTATGTCTATGTATGTATTGTATGAATGTATTGTATGTATGTAGTATATATGTGGTATGTATGTAGCATGTAGTATGTATGTAGTATGTATGTAGCATGCATGTAGCATGCAGTATGTATGTAGCATGCATGTAGTATATATGTAGTATGTATGTGGTATGTATGTAGCATGTAGTATGTATGTAGCATGCATGTAGTATGTATGTAGTATGTATGTAGCATGCATGTAGCATGCAGTATGTATGTAGCATGCATGTAGTATATATGTAGTATATATGTAGTATGTATGTAGCATGTAGTATGTATGTAGCATGCATGTAGTATATATGTAGTATGTATGTAGCATGTAGTATGTATGTAGCATGCATGTAGTATATATGTGGTATGTATGTGGTATGTATGTAGCATGTAGTATGTATGTAGTATGTATGTAGCATGCATGTAGTATGTATGTATGTAGCATGCATGTAGTATATATGTAGTATGTATGTAGTATGTAGCATGCATGTAGTATATATGTAGTATGTATGTAGCATGTAGTATGTATGTAGCATGCATGTAGTATATATGTAGTATGTATGTAGCATGTAGTATGTATGTAGCATGCATGTAGTATATATGTGGTATGTATGTGGTATGTATGTAGCATGTAGTATGTATGTAGTATGTATGTAGCATGCATGTAGTATATATGTAGTATGTATGTATGTAGCATGCATGTAGTATATATGTAGTATGTATGTAGCATGTAGTATGTAGCATGCATGTAGTATATATGTAGTATGTATGTAGCATGTAGTATGTATGTAGCATGCATGTAGTATATATGTAGTATGTATGTAGCATGTAGTATGTATGTAGCATGCATGTAGTATATATGTAGTATGTAGCATGTAGTATGTATGTAGCATGCATGTAGTATGTATGTAGCATGCATGTAGTATGTATGTGGTATGTATGTAGCATGTAGTATGTATGTAGCATGCATGTAGTATATATGTGTTATGTATGTAGCATGTAGCATGCATGTAGTATGTATGTAGTATGTATGTAGCATGCATGTAGTATGTATGTAGTATATATGTGGTATGTATGTAGCATGTAGTATGTATGTAGCATGCAGTATGTATGTAGCATGCAGTATGTATGTAGCATGCATGTAGTATATATGTAGTATGTATGTAGTATATATGTAGTATGTATGTTGCATGTAGTATTTATGTAGTATGAATGTAGCATGTATGTAGTATGTAGTATGAATGTAGCATGTATGTAGTATGCATGTTGTATGTATGTAGCATGTAATTTTTTTTTTTTTTTACATTCAACACATTAGCCGGATGATGGGACTACTACTGTCCCATCATTGGCTAATGTGTCAATCACTGTCATGGTAGCAGGCATCGCCCGATGGGACTTGTAGTCCCATCGGACGATGCCTGCACAGACCCCCGGAGCCTGCACAGACCACCGGCAGGCCGGCACAGCCCCCCAGCAGGCCGGCACAGCCCCCCCCGGAGCCTGCACAGACCACCGGCAGGCCGGCTCAGCCCCCCGGCAGGCCGGCACAGACCACCGGAGCCTGCACAGACCCCCTGGCAGGCCGGCACAGCCCCCCGAAAGGCCCGTACAGACCCCAGAGAGGCTGTACAAGGCAAAAACAGGGTTTTTCTTATTCCGATACCGGAAGTCCCATAGACTTGAATGGGACTTCCGGTATCGGAATCGGCGATACCGATACTTTTTTTAAAGATCGGCCGATCCATTCCGATCCGATACTTTGAAGTATCGGACGGTATCGCTCAACTCTATTAATGACATAAGTTGAATTATGGTGTTTTTCTACAGTTTATTTTTGTTTATGGCTTTCTGCATTTTTTGTAATTAAACTGATGAAGGTCAGGTTTTGACCAACACGTCTCATTTTTCTGGAATTTCTTCATTCAATAAATAAGTTCTTGAACACACTTATATGAATGCCAAGTACTTCTACATGTCAGCTGACAGATTTGGTTATCCTGCCTGTGCACCACCGGAATTCCAGAAGAGCCGTGTTTTCCCAATTACTTCAAAACAGTGAAGTCATCCTGTCCCCTTTGCAGTAAAGCACCATAAAAGTATATTTCCCCATCATGCTTCATGGTTGGGACAGTGTTTTGAGGTTGTACTCATCCATCTTCCTCCAAACACGGTGACTGGAGCTGACTCCAAGAAGTTCTATTTTGGTCCCATCTGACCACATGACCTTCTCCCATGCCTCCTCTGAATCACACAGATGGTCATTAACTATCTTAAAATGGGCCCTGACATGTGCCCTGCAGGATTTTAATCCGTGATGGCATAATGTGTTAATAATGGTAATGTTTGAAACTGTGGTCCTAGTTCTCTTCATGTCATTGACCAGGTCCTCCCATGTAGTTCTGGTCAGATCAAGGAAGATTGACAGTGATCTCGTATTTCTTCCATTTTCTAATAATTGCAGCTTCTCACCAAGCTGCTTTTTGTCCTGTAACTCATCCCAGCATTGTGCAGGTCTACAATTTTGTCCCTGGTGTCCTTAGACAGCTCTTTGGTCTTGGTCATGGCAGAGAGATTGGATTGTGATTGACTGACTTTGTGGACATATGTCTTTTATATAAGTAATGAGTTCAAACAGGTGCAATTAATACAGATAATGAGTGCAGAGTAGGAGGGATTCTTAAAGAAAAACTAACAGGTCTGTGAGAGCCAGATTTCATGCTGGTTGGTATGTGATCAAATACTTATTGCATGCAATACAATGCAATTTAATTACCTTTATACTCGAGTATAAGCCGAGGCACCCAATTTTACAACAAAAATCTATGAAAATCTATTGACTTGATTATAAGCCGGGTATGAATTGCCCCAACATCCCCATCCTGGTATGCATGGCTTCCTCATCCCCATCCTTGTATGCATGGCCCCCTCATCCCTATCCTGGTATGCATGGCCTCCTCATCTCTATTCTGGTATGCATGGCCCCCTCATCCCCATCCTGGTATGCATGAATCCTCATTCCTATCCTAAAATGCATGACTCTTCATCCCTGTCCTTGTGTGCATGGTTCCTCATCCAAATCCTTGCATGCATGGCTCTTCTTCCCTATCCTGGTATGCATGACTCTTAATCCTTATCCTTGTATGCATGGCTCCTCATCCCTATCCTAGTGTGCATGGCTCCTCATCCCTATCCTGGTGTGCATGGTTCTTCATCCCCATCCTGGTGAACATGGCTCCTCATCCTTATCCTTGTATGCATGGCCCCCTCATCCCTATACTTGTATGCATGGCCCCCATCAGAAAAACATAAAAAATAAGCCATCCTTCTTACCGTCCCTGCACTCCCTCGCAGCATCTTGTTCCAGTGCCAGCTACTTAAGGGAGTGAATATTCACTGAGCTCCATGACTATGGGCATGGAGGACAGTGTACATTCATTCCCTTAAGTAGCGGGCACATGTGGTCGCCCCGGCAGCTGCAGTAACATGGCGGCTGTGACTACTGTACTCGCTATTAAAGAATAATGAATATTCACTTTCAGCGTAGTGAATATTAATTTCTCTTTAGCAGCGGGCACAGGCTTTAGCTGCAGCAGCCGGCTCATGCCTCCTGTGAGATGCTGCTCCATCGCTGCCATTCCCCCTCTGACTTCTGGTACCCTCACTTGTGTATGAGCTGAGGGGGGCTTTTTTCAGCACAAAAAATTGTGCTGAAAAACTCAGCTTATACTCGAGTATATACGGTATTTAAAAGTCATGCAATGTAATTTTCTGGGGTTTTTTTAGATTGTCTTTCACAGTTGAACAATAAAAACAATAAAAGTTGTAGACTGCTCCATTTTTTGTAGGTGGGAAAACTTTCAAAATCGGCAGTGTATCAAATATTTATTTTTTCCACTGTATATAGTAACTTACAGCTGAAATTCTTTCTGATGGCGTCGTTCATTTTTCATGAATTTTCCATCAGGCCAAGACCAACATGACATCTTCTTCCAGCCTCGACACATTTGTTGAGATTACAAAAAATACACAATTGATTTATCACATTTCCAACATCATCCCTATTTATTCCCAACCTGCACAGTTGCTCTGTTTGTAATGACTCTATATAATATATGAGTTTCACTTTTTGTATTGACGACCTGAAATAAATTAACATTTTTATGATATTCTAATTTAGTGAGAAGCAATGGTATGTTGACCTCACTTATTGGTTGCAGAGCTGTTGATAAGATGTCAAATTTTCAGACAATAACAGATATCTGGTACAATGGTAGAGATTAAGTGCTGGGCCCAGGGAGGATGAGTTAAGAAAAAGATTTTTTTTTTTTTTTTTTTTTTAACAAACTGCAGCCAGGGAACTAGGATTTTCTGAAATCAGAAAAATAATTTAACTGTATCACATGAAACCTGGGGCCCAGACCCACAAAACCACTTTAAAGAAACATTTCAGTGCTTTCTTTTTATTGCAGAGTGGTACTTTTAGGGTGTGTGCATACGTAAGCGTTTTTAAGCGGTTTTTTTTACACGTTTTTGCCAGTAAAAGCGCTTAAAAAATGCAAAAAAAGCATCCCATTCATTTTAATGATTTCTGCACTTTTTGTGCATAATGATGCATTTTCCACTAAAAAAAAACGCATCGCGGTAAAAAACGCAGCATGCTCATTAATTTCGCAGAAAAATACGCATTTATAACTATTTTATGAGACTGGGGACCCTCTGGAAAAAAATGCATAAAAAACGCGCGGAAAAAAAACCGCACTTTTTCTGGGAAGGAGTCCGGTTTTCAGTCAGGAATTTTCTGCATACGTGGGTACATAGCCTTAATCTTAGTTCCCTGACCTAGTGTCATACTTACCAGGCTCGGTCTTCAGCTCTTCCTGGCGCTTCTCCGGTCGGGCCCCAGCAGTTTGTGATCTGCGGGATCGCTCCAGTGTTTGCTGGGTAATCCGGAACAACTCAATATAAATCTATAAGAGCCTAGTTCTGTCTCACAGGCCTACATTGACAGCATGAGACCGTTACCTCTGATTTTTAATCAGCCAGAAGTTGTGGTTGCAAGATGGCGGCGCGGCACCATGACAGCGCCAGGAAGAGCTGAAGATAGCAGCTGGCACATATAAACTATGCTCAGGAAACAAACTAGTAGCCACACTCCATGCTGAAATTAAAAAAAAAAAAACGCTGGAGCGGCGCTTTAACTATAACATAATTCTCACTGCAAATGTACGATGCTGAAAAATTTTCCTTTGGTACATTATGAACATTTTTACAGTATTTCCGTAGCAGTGTATTACATCACAAGCTCACAGGTTCACCTAAGATCACTAAATGGCAAACATCCACAATGACATGACTACGTGACATCTTGATGGAATAAGCAATTTCCGCATGATTGCCTGCCATCAAATCTATTTATTTCCACTAGGTGAAATCTAAGACATTTTAGTAACTGACTACGCATTAAATGATAGGAATCTGTATGGATATAAAGCTGTCTGACTTGGCTCGGCCTCTCTTGAACGATTTACCGCCTTAGTAACAGGGTCAAATGAAGAGAGCATAATATCCCTCAATCTTCTATAATGCTGTTATTTGTATGAATGCTATATTTCAAGGGAGACCCGACACTTTCTACAGCAGGTGCCATGTCTCTGGAGCCCAATAAACCTCACTGCATGCAGCAGTAAACACAAGCCAATATATTTAAATGCATACAACTGCACACAAGAGACAGAAAATAGCCTTTGCACCGACATCATGCCGGTGGCTTCTTCAGACTGTGCCCATATTATTATAAGCTGCACTTTTCAGCAAGCCGCCCCTGACTGATATTTATCTGCTGTAAATTCCTGATCTTCCCAAGATAGTAAAACTATTTTTTTTTTCTCACTGCCTAATTTCATAGGGGTTTATTTCCACCTGACTGAGTTTTAAGAAAAGTAATTGCATATGATCTAATTGACAGTATCACTCGTTACTCAATCTCACCTATTCCTTCTACACCAATCAATAATGTTATGCTGCCAGACGCCAAAACCTAATGTTTTGCAATTAATTAAGTTTGAAGCTGTTAAAGCAACTAATTCCTCTATATTGCGTTGATGAGGGAACATTGTCTAGATTACCGTAATACCACTGCTTTTATTTTTGTTCTCCATACTTCTTTTAAGCTTCTACTTGACTTTGACCTGCTTGTCTGCTTACACAGTTTTCTTATGTGATGAAGGATTCCCACGACACCAACCTAATTCCTTAGGGCTTTTAGGATTTACATACTAATATTTTGAAAGGACAAAAAAAAAGCATAGCACTAGGTTTGATTTGCAGTTCCCATTAATATCTTGTTTCTGTTCATTATTTTTAAAATCATTTTAAAATCTTTTTTTTGCATGGTGTATTAACTTATGTATACACCTATATACTACCTAAAAGTTATACATAAATACATTAAAGCTCTCATTGAAGGGTATGGGATCATGTCTTCAATATGCCCTCACACAAAAAATAATAGTAATCATGGCATGTCACATTTGTTACCGTAAGGGTATGTTTCCACGTTCAGTATTTGCCACGGATTGGACACTGAGTACAGCTGCAGCGTCCAATCCGCAGAGGCCAGATGTTACAGCATAGTGGAGGGGATTTTATGAAATACCATTTCCACTATGCGTTTAAAGACGCAGGGAGCAGACCTGCGTATACGAACATATGACGCGTCTTTACAGACCGCAGCATGTCAATTTATTAAATAGCTCCGTACTATGTATAGGATGCGGTGATTCCGCATGGTTCAATGAACACATGCAAAATCACTGCGCGTACAAAAGCCGGTAGCGCCTTGGACGGAGCGGGCATGTGCTGCGTCCAAAGCGCTGCCGTTATGGACCGTGGAAACATACCCTTAAACTGAATTGTCTTCCCCAAGAAGCATTGAAAAAGTGCTGAAAAATGACTGTATAACATAGTAGACATGTCTTTTATGGAGTGATCTTAGCTCTTAAACCCAGCCAATACAATTACACTCAATGTGTGGAGTATTTGTTTTTCATTTATAGTATGGAGCAGTATTGTATTATTGATCCAAATATTGATATGCTAACATTGAAGAACTGAAGAAATGGTGTTTTTTCGGCTACCTCTGGAAGTGTAATTGACAATGAATGGAGGGCTGGTGAATATGTTCAACCTCCGATCTATTTAGACTGGAGCCCTGTTTTTGGATCAGTGGTGATAAATTTGTATCTTAAAACAAACCAGTTAATACAAAAACTTTAGTAACAAATGTGATAGATTTAGATGAATATTATCACTCCAATGCAACTAGAAATTAGGAAACCAGTGTCATAGATCTGAATACTAAATTTGAATTAGAGCCTTGCAATAGTCACATCCAATTATCTTTCTTCTTCTTCTTTTGTCTCCTAGAACCAACTGAAGACTACGAAGATTTTTTTTTGGATGATAAGCTAAGAACGTTTTGACATTTCAAGAGTTGAGGGGCATTTATAATTGAGACAGCAGAAGATCTTGGAACATTGGTCACTCTACTACATGACAGCTAATACTGAAAAGAAGGCCAGTGATGCACCCTACACTACAAAGATGGCACCAGCTTATATCCAAGCTCATTACAGATGCTAGATGCTGTGGAAGAGAACTTTTACTGTGTATATTTAAATTCCATTACAAGCCTATTTACTATTGATATGTCTGTAATTCTGATTTGCATATGCTTAATAATAGCATAAATGACTAAAGGCCCTTTTACATTTAGCGATGCACCAGCGATCCAACCAGCGATCCGACCCGGTCAGGATCGCTGGTGCATCGCTAAATGATCGCTAGTGAGCTTTCATACAGAAAGATCTCACAGCGATGCAGCAGCGACACAGCGCACGATACTTACCATTCACACACAGCGATCCTGCGTCCTCCGGCCCGCGTCCAGCGTCGCTGGACGTCACGGCAGGAAGCCCAGCAGCAAGAGCCCGACGAGAAATGGAGCCGGACATTCTCGCGCGATCAGCGATGGACAGCGGGGGAGCCGGTCGGAGGTAAGTATCACACATAGCGATATCGCTAGCAATATCGCTATAACGTCACAAAACCAGTGACGTTTTAGCGATATTGCTAGCGATATTGCTTAGTGTAAAACCCCCTTAATTCATATGCATCCTCTAAACTTTTTATTGCTGCTACAACCCAATTATACAAACAGAAATGAGTATGTGCCTCTTACTTCCATTCTTGCTGAAGATGGAAAATCTCTCTTGAATCTATGTATGACCTCAATTTTGTTAGCGGATTTCCTAGGTCAACCTGACCAAATCTGTCATCTTTATTTCAAACTCCACCACTTTCAGAAAATCTCAGAAATACAACAAGGAAAGTGTAGGCTTACATTGCCCCTCTATCCAGTTTGTAGAAAAGAACAAATTGACTGTTTTTAAAGTAGCTGGCTGGACGGATTCTTATTTTCTCTCCAGAGGATATTTTTTTGTCCAAGTTAAACAAAAAAGAGCTTTGGTTAATCGTAAGCGTCCTTTCCAAAAACTAATCACTGCAGTCTGACGGCTTTGAGAGAGCGGTAAACACAAAAAGGCACAGGGTACAATTGACTTAAAGTAGGCAATGTCTATAGGGCGTCACTGGGAAATGAAAACTAAAATGTCAATTACAGACTGCTTTGTCAGTACACTCAACAGGAACCTCGTGTAGGAAGCAGTAACAGTGGGAAAAGTGGCAGACGGAGTCTTTACATGAACACGACGTGTAGGAAAGTTCTGCTTTTATGTCGTTCTGCAGGAAGGCTCATTGTTGTTCGTATTAGTATTTATGTACAATATAGAATTAAAAACTGCAATTAGAAGCATAGACTTGACTGAAAATCAAAGTCTTTTTCCTTCATCTAGTCTGCCAATTATAAATGTGATAAGCTGCATCCTACACTTTCTGCACGGTCCTGTCAGGTTTAGAGCATTTAATGTTGCTTTTCAATTACATGCTTCAGTGTAATTCAAGCAAATGCATTTGTCATAACCTAATCTGTCATAATTTTGTCTATAACTTTAGATAACAGCCTCCTCACAGACTAAAAGAAAAAAGTCTCCAAATACTAAATATTTATAAAATGGGCTCTAAAGAAAAAAACCTTTATTCACTTCTGTGTCAGAGTCTCTTGAATATTCTGCTAGATTTGATGGGAAGAATAGTATTACATGCACTGCTATTTTTTCCATTGACATAATGGAAACCATGACCAAACTTGGAGGGCCCCATTATTCCTTAATGGTATCCACAAGCACTCTTGATATCTGTTATATTGCAAATCTGCCAATGCACAGTTGAAGCCAGAAGTTTACATACACTATATAAAAAGACACATCTGCATGTTTTTCTCAATATCTGACATGAAATCAGAAACTTTTCCAGTTTTAGGTCAATTAGGATTACCGTAATTATTAATATTTGCCAAATTTTAGATTAATGAAAGAGAAAATGTTTTAGCGCATTTTTATTACTTACTGCAAAGTCAAAAGTTTAAATACATTTCATTATGATTTGTGACCATTGCCCTTAAACTGAATGAATTGGGTAAAATGTTTGGGATATCCTTCCACAAGCTTCTCACAATAGTTGGTCAGAATTTGGGTCCATTCTTCCTTACAAAACTGGTGTAACTAATTCAGGTTTGTAGGTCGCCTTGCTCGCACCTGCCTTCTCAGCTTTGCCTATAAATTTTCAATAGGATTGAGATCAGGGCTTTGTGATGGCCACTCCAAAACATTGACTTTGTTATCCTTAAGCCACTTTGTTACCATTTTGGTAGTATGCTTCAGGTCATTGTCCATTTGGAAGACCCATTTCTGTCCAAGCTTTAAATTCTTGGCTGATGTCTTGAGATGTTGCTTTAGTATTGCCACATAATCTTCTTTTCTCATGATGCCATCTATTTTGTGAAGTGCACCAGTTCTTCCTGGCAGAGTGGCCTTTCAGCCCATATTGATAGAGTACTCGTTTCACTGTGGATATTGACACAATCTTACCAGCCACCACATTCATCTTCACACGGTCTTTTGCTTTTGTCCTTGGGTTGATATGCACATGTTGGACGAAAGCACGTTCATCTCTGGGACACAGAACCCATCTACTTCCTGAGCAGTATGATCGCTGGACATTCCCATCTTGTTTGTACTTGCATGTAGTTGTTTGTACAGATGAACGAGGCACCTTCAGGTATCTTGAAAATGTACCCAAGGATGAGCCAGACTTTCGCAAATCCACAATTCTTTTCCTGATATCTTGGCTGTTTTCTTGAGACTTTCCCATGATGCTACACAAAGAAGCAGTGCGTTTCAGGTGTGCATTAAAACACATCCATAGGTGTGTTTCTGATTATCAGAAACCTCCAAACACATGACATCATCATTATATGGGCAATCAAGAATTGCTTAAAGGCATAGTAATCTTAGTGAATGTCAAGTTTTGACTTTGCAGTAAGTAATGAAAATGCCTTAAATATTCTCGCTCATTATTCTGGCATTTGGCAAATATTAATAATTATCGTAATTCTAATGGACCTAAAAGGGAAATGATAAATACTGATCTAATGTCAGCTATTGAGAAAAACATGCATATGTGTCTTTTTATATTTTGTATGGAAACTTCTAGTTTGTATATTAATTTGATTTATGACAAATGGCAAATGTGGATATAGCCCTACATTTGATAGAATACTAGTGCATTGTGTTTTTATGATGATAACTAACAAAATCAGAATGCATTTACTATGCATTTCAAAAAACTAGTTATGTCTAAATCCTCAAGGGAATTGACACACAAAGTAAAATGATGCTCAGCAGTATGTGCATCCATTGCATCTAATGTGACCTTTCTGCTCACAAACAACAATTATATACAGTTGTAGCAAACATTTACTTTATGCAGAACATTACATGCCATAACGCCGCAAATCTTAGGGCCCCGTCACACATAACGACTCACCAGCGATCCCGACAATGATATCAATGTGTCAGGATCGCTGGTAAGTCGCTATGTGATCGCTGGTGAGCTGTCAAACAGACAGCTTCACCAACGATCAGCACAGCGACGCCGAGCGTGCGGCGTTGCTGTGTTCGTTAGTTACCAGCGCGCTAATGCAGGGAGCTGGTAACTAACATACACATCAGGTATCCAAGGGATGTGCGTCCCTTGGATACCCGATGTGTACGTTAGTTACCAGCTGATCGCTGATCTCCCGACTGTCACAGGCAGCAATGCATGCTGGCCAGCGGGAGACCAGCGACCAAAGAAAAGTCCTCGCCTTTCCTACAGCGATCAGCGATACCGGCAGGGTGGCCAGTCGCTGATCGCTGTCATACACAGCGATCTCGCTGGTGACTCAACAGCGATCTCGCTAGTGTGACGGGGCCTTTAATGTGCCACTTGTAAAGCACATAACAAGATCTTATCTTTCATAATGCATTAATTGGATTAGTATGGTATTTATAATCATCTTCACACAATAGCCATTTTCCTTTTTTATTCTTTTCCTTTTTTCCTCCCCTTCTTCCAAGAACCATAACTTTTATTTTTCCATCAATATAGCCATTGAGGGCTTGTTTTATTTTGGACAAGTTGTACTTTGAAAGAGCATACAAAAATGGATAAACAGCCTAGATAACCACCACAGGGTGCTGCATAGTTTATGAAAAAACACATGACATGAGGGAGAAAAAAAGAAATGTACATGTGATGCACACACCTAAAACAAAAACAGCTTTTATTGGTGTACAAGCATAAAAATATATAATAATATATCATCTTTCATAAATTTTGCTAGCAATGGTACATAGAATTAGTATAAGCCATGCATAAATGTATATAAAGGACACCATATAATACCCCAATAATCCTAAGAGATAAAGAAATGGTATGCTAGTCCTCACGCCAGTGAAAACAAGGCAAACAAGCACACTTTCCCTGATGATGCTGTAATAATGTGCAGGTGCTGAGGATGTCACCAAGTATCAGAGACAGACCAAAAGTTAAAGGGTTTATTTACAGGGGATAGATCCTCCTCGCAGGGAGAAGCAGTGGGGGTTAAACGGACAGAGTAAAAAATGATTTAATGGAACACTAAAGCTAGGCAGAATTGTCAAACAGTTAAACAGAACAAAAATGGTTAAACGCGTATTCTTGCAACTTATCAGTCCGATGAAGTTTTGATTTTAGGGTCATTTTCTCCAACGTTGGCACCGTCAACAGAGGCACTTGAAGTCTCTGCACTCTCACTTCTCTAGGGATATGGGAAGTCTGGGGTTATAACAGGAGGCAAGGGGATGCTGTGGAACTGGGTCTCCCCTGCTCTGAGTCTCTGTATGTCAAGCTAACAGTCTTTCTGCAGGAACAATGCTGCTCACACTTAAAAGTCTCTCCGCCACACTCAGGGGCTCTGGACTGTCACGGAAGGCATCGGGGCTGCACGCACAGATCACTGTCTCTGCACTGTCAGGGGGAAGCCTCCTCTGGTCAACGGGGCTTCCGCGTTCACGTTCTAACAGACAGCACTCTCTATATCATGTCCTTCTGTCTCAGTACTCTGACTGGGAGTCCACAATCTCTAATACATACACTATTGAACCTGAGGACACTTGTGTGTTTACTGCCAGAATATATCTTGCAATAAACACACATGTATCCTCAGGAACAAGAGTGAAGCATGAAATATACAGCATGACAATACACAAAGTGCACACTATTGAACATGAGGACACTTGTGTGTTTACTGAAAGAAAATATCTTGCAACAAACACACATGTATCCTGAGGAACAAGAGAGAAGCATGAATTATACAGCATGACAATACACAATGCGTACACTATTGAACCTGAGGACACTAGTGTGTTTACTGCCAGTATATATCTTGCAATAAACAAACATGTATCATCAGGAACAAGAGTGTAGCATGAAATATACAGCATGACAATACACAATGCATACACTATAGAACCTAAGGACACTTCTGTGTTAACTGAAAGAATATATCTTGCAATAAACACACGTGTATCCTCAGGAACAAGAGTGAAGCATGAAATATACAGCATGATAATACACAATGCGAGCACTATTGAACCTGAGGACACTTGTGTGTTTACTGCCAGTATATATCTTGCAATAAACACACGTTTCCTCAGGAACAAGAGTGAAGCATGAAATATTCAGTATGACAATACACAATATGTACACTATTGAACCTGAGGACACTAGTGTGTTTACTGCCAGTATATATTTTGCAATAAACGCACATGTATCCTCAGGAACAAGAGTGTAGCATGAAATATACAGCATGACAGTACACAATGCGTACACTATAGAACCTGAGGACACTTCTGTGTTAACTGAAAGAATATATCTTGCAATAAACACACGTGTATCCTAAGGAACAAGAGTGCAGCATGAAATATACAGCATGACAATACACAATGCGCACACTATGGAACCTGAGTACACTTGTGTGTTTACTGAAAGAATATATCTTGCAATAAACACACATGAATCCTCAGGAACAAGAATGAAGCATGAAATATACAGCATGACAATACACAATGCGTACACTATTGAACATGAGGACACGTGTGTGCTTACTGAAAGAATATATCTTGCAATAAACACACATGCATCCTCAGGAACAAGAGTGAAGCATGAAATTTACAGCATGACAATACACAATTCGTACACTATTGAACCTGAGGACACTTGTGTGTTTACTGCCAGTATATATCTTGCAATAAACACACATGTATCCTCAGGAACAAGAGTGAAGCATGAAATATACAGCATGACAATACACAATGCATACACTATTGAACCTAAGGACACTTGTTTGATTACTGAAAGAATATAACTTGCAATAAACACACATGAATCCTCAGGAACAAGAGTAAAGCATGAAATTTACAGCATGACAATACACAATGCGTACACTATTGAACCTGAGTACACTTGTGTGTTTACAGCCAGTATATATCTTGAAATAAATGCACATGTATCCTCAGGAACAAGAGTGAAGCATGAAATATACAGTATGACAATACACAATGTGTACATTATTGAAATTGAGGACAGTTGTGTGTTTACTGCCAGTATATATCTTGAAATATGCGCATATGTATCCTCAGGAACAAGAGTGAAGCATGAAATATACAGAATGACAATACACAATGTGTACACTATTGAAACTGAGGACAGTTGTGTGTTTACTGAAAGAGTATGTCTTGCAATAAACACACATGTATCCTCAGGAACAAGAGTGAAGCATGAAATATACAGCATGACAATAGACAATGCGTACACTATTGAACCTGATGGCACTAGTGTGTTTACTGCCAGTATATATCTTCCAATAAACACACATGTATCCTCAGGAACAAGAGTGAAGCATGTAATATACAGCATGACAATACACAATGTGTACACTATTGAACCTGGAGACACTTGTGTGTTCACTGAAAGAGAATATCTTGCAATAAACACACATGTATCCTCAGGAACAAGAGTGAAGCATGAAATATACAGCATGACAATAGACAATGCGTACACTATTGAACCTGATGGCACTAGTGTGTTTACTGCCAGTATATATCTTCCAATAAACACACATGTATCCTCAGAAACAAGAGTGAAGCATGAAATATACAGCATGACAATACACAATGCGTACACTATTGAACCTGAGGACACTTGTGTGTTTACTGAAAGAGTATATCTTGCAATAAACACACATGTATCCTCAGGAACAAGAGTGAAGCATGAAATATACAGCATGACAATAGACAATACGTACACTATTGAACCTGATGGCACTAGTGTGTTTACTGCCAGTATATATCTTCCAATAAACACACATGTATCCTCAGAAACAAGAGTGAAGCATGAAATATACAGCATGACAATACACAATGCGTACACTATTGAACCTGGGGACACTTGTGTGTTTACTGAAAGAGTTTATCTTGCAATAAACACACATGTATCCTCAGGAACAAGAGTGAAGCATGAAATATACAGCATGACAATACACAATGCGCACACTATTGAACCTAAGGACACTTGTTTGATTACTGAAAGAATATAACTTGCAATAAACACACATGCATCCTCAGGAACAAGAGTGAAGCATGAAATTTACAGCATGACAATACACAATGCGTACACTATTGAACCTGAGTACACTTGTGTGTTTACAGTCAGTATATATCTTGAAATAAATGCACATGTATCCTCAGGAACAAGAGTGAAGCATGAAATATACAGAATGACAATACACAATGTGTACACTATTGAAACTGAGGACAGTTGTGTGTTTACTGCCAGTATATATCTTGAAATATGAGCATATGTATCCACAGGAACAAGAGTGAAGCATGAAATATACAGAATGACAATACACAATGTGTACACTATTGAAACTGAGGACAGTTGTGTGTTTACTGAAAGAGTATATCTTGCAATAAACACACATGTATCCTCAGGAACAAGAGTGAAGCACGTAATATACAGCATGACAATACACAATGTGTACACATTGAACCTGGAGACACTTGTGTGTTCACTGAAAGAGTATATCTTGCAATAAACACACATGTATCCTCAGGAACAAGAGTGAAGCATGAAATATACAGCATGACAATAGACAATGCGTACACTATTGAACCTGATGGCACTAGTGTGTTTACTGCCAGTATATATCTTCCAATAAACACACATGTATCCTCAGAAACTAGAGTGAAGCATGAAATATACAGCATGACAATACACAATGCGTACACTATTGAACCTGAGGATACTACTGTGTTTACTGCCATTATATATCTTTCAATAAACACACATGTATCCTCAGGAACAAGAGTCAATCATGAAATATACAGCATGACAATACACAATTCGCACACTCTTGAACCTGAGAACACTTGTGTGTTTACTGAAAGAATATATCTTGCAATAAACACACATGTATCCTCAGGAACAAGAGTGAAGCATGAAATATTTAGCATGCCAATACACAATGCGTACACTATTGAACCTGGGGACACTTGTGTGTTTACTGAAAGAGTATATCTTGCAATAAGCACACATGTATCCTCAGGAACAAGAGTGAATCATGAAATACACAGCATAACAATACACAATGCGCACACTATTGAACCTGAGGACACTTGTGTGTTTACTGAAAGAATATATCTTGCAATAAACATACATGTATCCTCAGGAAAAAAAGCAAAGCATGAAAAATACAGCATGACAATACCTAATGGGTACACTATTGAACCTGAGGACACTAGTGTGTTTACTGCCAGTATATATCTTGCAATAAACACACATGTATCCTCAGGAACAAGAGTGAAGCATGAAATATACAGCATGACAATACACAATGCGTATACGATTGAACCTGAGGACACTTGTGTGTTTACTGAAAGAATATATCTTGCAATAAACACACATGTATCCTCAGGAACAAGAGTGAAGCATGAAGTATACAGCATGAAAATATACAATGCGTACACTATTGAAACTGAGGACAGTTGTGTGTTTACTGCCAGTATATATCTTGATATAAGCGCACATGTATCCTCAGGAACAAGAGTGAAGCATGAAAAATACAGCATGACAATACACAATGCGTACACTATTGAATGTGAGTACACTTGTGTGTTTACTGAAAGAGTATATCTTGCAATAAACACACATATATCCTCAGGAAAAAGAGTGAAGCATGAAATATACAGCATGACAATAGACAATGCTTACACTATTGAACCTGAGGGCACTAGTGTGTTTACTGCCAGTATATATATTCCAATAAACGCACATATATCCTCAGGAACAAGAGTGAAGCATGAAATATTCAGCATGACAATACACAATGTATACACTATTGAATGTAAGGACATTTGTGTGTTTACTGAAAGAATATATCTTGCAATAAACAAACATGTATCCTCAGGAACAAGAGTCAAGCATGAAATATTTAGCATGCCAATATACAATGCGTAAACTATTGAACCTGGGGACACTTGTGTGTTTACTGAAAGAGTATATCTTGCAATAAACACATATGTATCCTCAGAAACAAGAGTGAAGCATGAAATATACAGCATGACAATACACAATGCGACACTATTGAACTTGAGGACACTAGTGTGTTTACTGCCAGTTTATATCTTGCAATAAACACACATGTATCCTCAGGAACAAGAGTGAAGCATGAAATATACAGCATGACAATACACAATTCGTTCACTCTTGAACCTGAGGACACTTGTGTGTTTACTGAAAGAGTATATCTTGCAATAAACACACATGTATCCTCAGGAACAAGAGTGAAGCATGAAATATACAGCATGACAATACACAATGCGCACACTATTGAACCTGAGGACACTTGTGTGTTTACTGAAAGAATATATCTTGCAATAAACATACATGTATCCTCAGGAATAAGAGTGAAGCATGAAATATACAGCATGACAATACCTAATGCGAACAATATTGAACCTGAGGACACTTGTGTGCTTACTGAAAGAATATATCTTGCAATAAACACACATGCATCCTCAGGAACAAGAGTGAAGCATGAAATTTACAGCACGACAATACACAATGCGTACACTATTGAATCTGAGGACACTTGTGTGTTTTCTGCCAGTATATATCTTCCAATAAACACACATGTATCCTCAGGAACAAGAGTGAAGCATGAAATATTCAGCATGACAATTTACTATGTGTACACTATTGAACCTAAGGACACTTGTGTGTTTACTGAAAGAATATATCTTGCAATAAACACACATTTATCCTCAGGAACAAGAGTGAAGTATGAAATATACAGCATGACAATAAACAATGCGTACACTATTGAACCTGAGTACACTTGTGTGTTTACAGCCAGTATATATCTTGAAATAAATGCACATGTATCCTCAGGAACAAGTGTGAAGCGTAAAATATACAGCATGACAATACACAATGCGCACACTATTGAACCTCAGGACACTTGTTTGTTTACTGAAAGAATATATCTTGCATTAAACACACACGTATCCTCAGGAACAAGAGTGAAGCATGAAATATACAGAATAACAATACACAATGCGTACACTATTGAACATGAGGACACTTATGTGTTTACTGCCAGAATATATCTTGCAATAAACACACAAGTATCATCAGGAAGAAGAGTGAAGCATGAAATATACAGCATGACAATACACAATGCATACACTATTGAACCAGAGGACACTTGAGTGCTTACTGATAGAATATATCTTGCAATAAACACACATGTATCCTCAGGAACAAGAGTGAAGCTTGAAATATACAGCATGACAATACACAATGCGCACACTATTGAACCTGAGGACACTTGTGTGTTTACTGAAAGAATATATCTTGCCATAAACACACATGTATCCTCAGGAACAAGAGTGAAGCATGAAATATACAGCAAGACAATACACAATGCGTATACTATTGAACATGAGGACACTTTTGTGTTTGCTGAAAGAATATATCTTGCAATAAACACACATGTATCCTCAGGAACAAGAGTGAAGCATGTAATATACAGCATGACAATGCACAATGCATACACTCTTGAACCTGAGGACACTTGTGTGTTTACTGCCAGAATATATCTCGCAATAAACACACATGTATCCTGTGGAACAAGAGTGAAGCATGAAATATACAGCATGACGATACACAATGCGTACACTATTGAACCTAAGGACACTTGTGTGCTTACTGAAAAAATATATCTTGCAATAAACAGAAACGTATCCTCAGGAACAAGAGTGAAGCAAGAAATATACAGAATGACAATACACAATGCGTGCACTATTGAAACTGAGGACACTTGTGTGTTTACTGCAAGTATATATCTTGAAATAAACGCACATGTATCCTCAGGAACAAGAGTGAAGCATGAAGAATACAGCATGACAATAGACAATGCGTACACTATTGAATCTGAGGGCACTAGTTTGTTTACTGCCAGTATATATCTTCCAATTAACAAACATGTATCCTCAGGAACAAGAGTGAAGCATGAAATATTCAGCATGACAATACAAAATGTGTACACTATTGAACCTAAGGACAATTGTGTGTTTACTCAAAGAATATATCTTGCAATAAACACACTTGTATCCTCAGGAACAATAGTCAAGCATGAAATATACAGCATGACAATACACAATGCGTACACTATTGAACCTGAGGGAATTAGAGTTTTTACTGCCAGTATATATCTTGCAATAAACACACATGTATCCTCAGGAACAAGAGTGAAGCATGTAATATACAGCATGACAATACACAATGTATACACTATTGAACCTGGGGACACTTGTGTGTTTACTGCCTGTATATATCTTGCAATAAACACACATGTATCCTCAGGAACGAGAGTGAAGCATGAAATATACAGCAAGTCAATACACAATGCGCACACTATTGAACCTGAGGACACTTGTGTGTTTACTTCCAGTATATTTCTTGCAATAAACACACATGTATCCTCAGGAACGAGAGTGAAGCATGAAATATACAGCATGACAATAGACAATGCGTACACTATTGAACCTGAGGACACTAGTGTGTTTACTGCCATTATAAATCTTGCAATAAACACACATGTATCCTCAGGAAAAAGAGTGAAGCATGAAATATTCAGCATGACAATACACAATGCATACACTATTGAACCTGGGGACACTTGTGTGTTTACTGAAAGAGTATATCTTGCAATAAACATACATGTATCCTCAGGAATAAGAGAGAAGCATGAAATAAACAGCATGACAATACACAATGCATACAATATTGAACCTGAGTACACTTGTGTGTTTACTGAAAGAATAATTGCAATTTGCATAATTAGCATATTTCCCAGAGGAGCATTGCGGCTTTAAGTCTCCTCACCCCGACATGCTTAGCATGTCATTCTCCGCAAGGAGAAACGATACTTCTTGGATATCGGTCAGACGCCTCTCTCACAGCCAAACCAGATCTCCCACTTTGCACTGATGAGGGGCAGTACCCCGAAACACAGTGTCTGCAAATGGAGATTCTGGCTTGGCTTTTATCCTAAGTCATGTAACTAGGCTCGTTAAAGGGTCAACATTTACTTTTAGGATTGCTTCCTCCAATAGGTGGCACTAGAGTTCTAGTTCTCTTCCTCTCTGAAGAGACAATTTGCATAATTAGCATATTTCACAGAGGAGCATTGCGGCTTTAAGTCTCCTTACCCCGACATGCTTAGCATGTCATTCTCCGCAAGAAGAAACGATACTTCTTGGATATCGGTCAGACGCATCTCTCACAGCCAAACCAGATCTCCCACTTTGCACTGATGAGGGGCAGTACCCCGAAACACAGTGTCTGCAAATGGAGATTCTGGCTTGGCTTTTATACTAAGTCATGTAACTAGGCTCGTTAAAGGGTCAACATTGACTTTTAGGATTGCTACCTCCAATAGGTGGCACTAGAGTTCTAGTCCTCTTCCTCTCTGAAGAGACAATTTGCATATTCTGAAAGAATATATCTTGCAATAAACATACATGTATCCTCAGGAATAAGAGTGAAGCATGAAATATACAGCATGACAATACCTAATGTGTACACTATTGAACCTGAGGACACTAGTGTGTTTACTGCCAGTATATATCTTGCAATAAACACACATGTATCCTCAGGAACAAGAGTGAAGCATGTAATATACAGCATGACAATACACAATGCGTATACTATTGAACCTGAGGACACTTGGTTTTTACTGAAAGAATATATCTTGCAATAAACACACATGTATCTTAAGGAACAAGAGTGAAGCATGAAGTATACAGCATGACAATACACAATGCGTACACTATTGAACCTGAGGACACTTGTGTGTTTACTGCCAGTATATATCTTGCAATAAACACATATGTATCCTCTGGAACAAGAGTGAAGCATCAAATATACAGCATGACAATACACAATGCATTCACTTTTGAACCTGAGGACACTTGTGTGTTTACTGCCAGAATATATCTTGCAATAAACACACATGTATCTTAAGGAACAATAGTGAAGCATGAAGTATACAGCATGACAATACACAATGCGTACACTATTGAACCTGAGGACACTTGTGTGTTTACTGCCAGTATATATCTTGCAATAAACACATATGTATCCTCTGGAACAAGAGTGAAGCATCAAATATACAGCATGACAATACACAATGCATTCACTTTTGAACCTGAGGACACTTGTGTGTTTACTGCCAGAATATATCTTGCAATAAACACACATGTATCCTCAGGAACAAGAGTGAAGCATAAAATATACAGCATGACAATACACAATGCGTACACTATTGAACATGAGGACACTTGTGTGTTTACTGAAAGAATATATCTTGCAACAAGCACACATGTATCCTGAGGAACAAGAGTGAAGCATGAAATATACAGCATGACAATACACAATGCGTACACTATTGAACCTGAGGACACTTGTGTGTTTGCTGCCAGTATATATCTTGCAAGAAACACACGTGTATCCTCAGGAACAAGAGTGAAGCATGAAATATACAGCATGACAATAGACAATGCATACACTATTGAACCTGAGAATACTTGTGTGTTTACTGAAAGAATATATCTTGCAATAAACACACATGTATCCTCAGGAACAAGAGTGAAGCATGAAATATACAGCATGACAATACACAATGCATACACTATTGAACCTGAGGACACTTTTGTGTTTACTGCCAGAATATATCTTGCAATAAACACACAAGTATCATCAGGAACAAGAGTGAGGCAAGAAATACAGCATGACAATACACAATGCTTACAATATTGAACCTTAGGACACTTGAGTGTTAACTGAAAGAATATATCTTGCAATAAACACACATGTATCCTCAGGAACAAGAGTGAAGCATGAGATAAACAGCATGACAATACACAATGCGAACAATATTGAACCTGAGGACACTTGTGTGTTTACTGAAAGAATATATCTTGCAATAAACACACATGTATCCTCAGTAACAAGAGTGAAGCATGAAGTATACAGCATGACAATACACAATGCGTATACCATTGAACCTGAGGACACTTGGTTTTTACTGAAAGAATATATCTTGCAATAAACACACATGTATCTTAAGGAACAAGAGTGAAGCATGAAGTATACAGCATGACAATACACAATGCGTACACTATTGAACCTGAGGACACTTGTGTGTTTACTGCCAGTATATATCTTGCAATAAACACATATGTATCCTCTGGAACAAGAGTGAAGCATCAAATATACAGCATGACAATACGCAATGCATACACTATTTAAACTGAGGACACATGTGTGTTTACTGAATGAATATATCTTGCAATCAACACACATGTGTTGTGGGTTCATTTTTCCCTTCACCAGTGAGGTCTGATGAACTCCCTCTTCTGGCGAAGGAAGGTAGTGAGGCTGATCACCAAACAGCTGAGCAGGTAGATGATGACTGGGTTACAGGAACTAATGACTGGATATAAGGCAGCCGACGCCCTGCTGCCTTGCAGGTGATTTCCTGCTGGATTCTTGGAGACCAGTCTGATTTCTGCTTCTCAAAGCTAAGTTTTGCTCTGCCTTTTGTACAGTTTAGTTCTGGTTTTGTTTGCCTTGTTTTTTGGAGTTCAGCCATCCCCGGCCAGGGGTGAGCTGAATTCCATTTTTGCTTCTTATCTGTTGATCTCTGGCTCTGTCTTCAGAATATACCTGAGTGCTGATATAGCCTTTTTGAAGCCTAGCGACTTCAGGGCCTGTTTTTCCTATCAGTATATTGGTTCATTTTTGGATAGGATTTCTGCGGTTTGCAGACAGCAGCTTTTCTATCCTCTCCTATTTAGTTAGCTTGGGCCCCATCATTTTCTCAACCTATCTTTCTATCTGTGTTAGTGTTTTTCATCTTGCTTCACAGTCATTATATGTTGGAGGCTGCCTATTGCTTTGGGGTCTGCTCTGGGGCAGTTTAGATTTCCCCTTTCTGTCTTTAGGCTAATTTAGTTCTCTGGCTGTGATCGAGGGGTCTAGGGCACCGTAGGAACCCCCCACGGCTACTGCTAGTTGTTGTGGATAGGTTCAGGGGTCTGCAGTCCGATATCGTCCAACTTCTCTGGTTTTCTGGACTTAGCTATTATTTTTGTTTTTTCCTCCTTCGGTGACTCATCCATAACAGAATCTCCAGCCATACCACAGATCCTAGGGTACTTAATAGCAGGAAAGAATTGTAAAAAAAAAAAAAATGGTGTCAGAATTTCTTTGTGTATATTTTTTCCTCTATATCTCTGAGGCCGTAGGGGGAATTTTTTTTTCTCTCAATGGAGATGAAGCAATTGTCTGATCGTGTGGAGCAGCTCGCTGCGGAAGTGCGGGGAATTTCCGCCTATCTTACTCATTCACATGCTGCTGAACCAAAGATCCCAACTCCTGATGTGTTTTTTGGGGATCGGTCTAAATTTTTGAATTTCAAGAATAATTGTAAATTATTTTTTGCCTTGAAGCCTAACTCGTCGGGGAGCTCCGCCCAGCGGGTTAAAATTGTCATCTTTTTGCTGAGCGGCGATCCCCAGGATTGGGCGTTTTCTTTGAAACCTGATGATCCTATTCTAAATAATGTGGATGCATTTTTTCAAGCCTTGGGGTTGTTGTATGATGAACCTAATGCTATTGATCAGGCTGAAAAGGCCCTGTTGGCATTGAGCCAGGGTCGGGATTCTGCAGAGTTGTACTGTCAAAAATTCAGAAAGTGGGCGGTCCTTACTACCTGGAATGATGATGCCTTGGCTGCTCTCTTTCGGAAAGGTTTGTCAGAAACCGTAAAAGATACTATGGTGGGATTTCCTGTTCCCTCTGGTCTTGACAATTCTATGTCTTTGGCCATTCAGGTTGATCACCGTTTGCGTGAACGCAAGACCGCACGAGAGGTGTTGCCACCTGTTGAACAAATGTCTGAACCTATGCAAGGTGATAGAGTTTTGTCCAGGGCGCAACGTCTGGAGTTCAGAAGGCATAATAAGCTGTGTTTTTTTTGTGGAGATGCCTCGCATATTATTTCTGTCTGCCCTAAACGAGAGAAACGTTGTGCTCACACGTTTTCTGTTGGTGGTGTTCAACCTAAGTTTCTTCTGGCAATTACTCTGATCTGCTCCCTGTCCACATTTTCCGCCAAGGCTTTTGTGGATTCGGGAGCAGCTCTGAACCTGATGGACTTGGATTTTGCTAAACATTGTGGATTTCCTATGACGCCTTTGCGGATGCCTATCCCTTTGAGGGGTATTGATGCGACTCCTTTGGCGAAAAATAAACCTCAGTTTTGGACCCAGGTGGTAATGCGGGTCGCCCCAGACCATCAAGAAAATTGCAGATTTTTGGTGTTGCATAATTTGCATGATACCATTGTTCTGGGGTTTCCCTGGTTGCAAATCCATAATCCAGTTTTGGATTGGAAATCTGTGTCTGTGGTGAGTTGGGGTTGTCGGTGTGCCCTTAGTGATGCTCCTGTTTTCTCCACCTCTCCCCAGTCGCATGAGGTTCCTGACTATTTGGCTGACTTTTATGATGTATTTTGTGAGAATGAGTCTGCGTCTTTGCCTCCTCATAGGAGTTATGACTGTGCAATTGAGCTGAGCCCGGGGTGTAAATTTCCCAAGGGTCGGCTTTTCAATTTATCTGTACCTGAGCACGAGGCTAAGCGATCCTATATTAAGGAGTCGTTGGAGAAGGGTCATATTAGACCATCCTCTTCACTCTTAGGTGCTGGGTTTTTTTTCGTGGCTAAAAAAGATGGTTCATTAAGGCCTTGTATTGACTATCGTGCCCTCAACAAAATTACTGTTAAATATCAGTATCCGCTACCCCTGATTTCTGATCTATTCTCCAGAGTTAAAGGTGCTTGCTGGTTTACCAAGCTTGACCTCAGGGAGCGTATAATCTTATTCGCATTAAGCATGGGGACGAATGGAAGACGGCGTTTAATATCCCGGAGGGACATTTTGAGTACCTGGTGATGCCTTTTGGGCTCACTAATGCCCCTTCTGTCTTCCAATCCTTCATGAACGATATTTTCCGAGACTTTGTGGATAAATTTTTGATTATCTATCTGGATATTTTGATCTTTTCCAAGGATTGGGACTCTCATGTGGAACATGTTCGGACTGTGTTCCGGATTTTGAGGGAGAATTCCCTGTATGTCAAGGTATCGAAATGCCTTTTTGGGGTACAGAGGATTTCATTTTTGGGATTCATTTTGTCTCCATCAACTATTGAAATGGACCCGGCCAAGGTACAGGCCATTTATGATTGGGTTCAGCCCACTTCTTTGAAGGCCCTCCAGAAGTTTTTGGGTTTTGCTAATTTTTATCAGAAATTTATAGCTAATTTTTCAAGTATTGCCAAGCCATTGACTGATTTGACTAAGAAGGGTGCTCATGTGCTGAATTGGTCTCCGGAGGCTGTTTCTTCCTTTCAGGAGCTGAAGCGTAGATTCACTTCTGCTCCGGATCTGCGGCAACCTGATGTCTCATTCCCGTTTCAGGTAGAGGTGGACGCCTCTGAGATTGGTGCAGGAGCCGTTTTGTCCCAAAAAGATCCTGTGACATCTAAAATGAATCCCTGTGCTTTCTTTTCCCGAAAGTTCTCCCCATCCGAAAGTAACTATGATGTGGGGAATCGGGAACTGTTGGCCATGAAATGGGCTTTTGAGGAGTGGAGACATTGGTTGGAGGGAGCTAAACACCAGGTCGTGGTCCTTACTGAGCACAAGAATTTGATTTACCTGGAGTCGGCCAAACGCTTGAATCCTAAACAGGCTAGGTGGGCCTTGTTTTTCACACGTTTTGATTTTGTGGTCTCTTTTCTTCCTGGCACTAAGAATGTCAAGGCAGACGCCCTCTCTAGGAGTTTCTTTGCTGATTCTCCTGTTGTGACCAAGCCTGCTACCATCTTAGGTGAGGGGGTAGTTCTTTCTGCCATCTCGCCCGATTTGAGACGTGCTCTGGAAGAGTTTCAGGAGGACAAACCTGAGCACTGTCCCAGTGGAAAGTTGTATGTTCCTGACTAGTGGAGGAAGAGAGTGATGTCTGAAGTTCATTGCTCTGCATTGGCTGGTCAACCAGGTATTTTTGGTACTAGAGATCTGGTGAGTCGGTCTTTTTGTTGGGCTGCCTTGTCTCATGATGTCAGGAATTTTGTGCAGTCCTGTGGGACTTGCTCCCGGTCTAAACCTTGTTCTCCCTCTAGTGGGTTGTTGATGCCTTTGCCGGTGCCCAAGAGGCCATGGACCCATATTTCAATGGATTTTATCTCTGATAAGCCTGTCTCTCAGAGAATGACCGCTATTTGGGTGATTTGTGATAGATTCTCTAAGATGGTCCATCTTGTACCACTCCCTGAGTTGCCATCTTCCTCTGAGTTGGTGCCCTTGTTTTTGCAACAGGTAGTTCGCTTGCACGGGATTCCTGAGAACATTGTGCCTGACAGAGGAATTCAGTTTGTGTCTAGATTTTGGAGGACTTTCTGTTCCAAGCTGGGAATTCAGTTGTCCTTCTCCTCTGCCTTTCACCCTCAGACCAACGGGCAGACGGAGAGAACAAACCAGACTTTGGAGCCGTATTTGAGATGTTTTATTTCGGCTGAGCAGGCTGATTGGGTTTCATTTTTGCCGATGGCCGAATTTGCTTTAAATAATAGAGCTAGTTCTGCCACTTTGATGTCACCTTTTTTTGTAACTTTGGGTTTCATCCTCGATTTTCTTCAGGGCAGGTGGAGCCTTCTGCCTGCCCAGGTGTTGACACTGTGGTGGAGAGAAGGCACCAGATCTGGGACCAAGTGGTGGATAAGTTGTCTCTCTCCCAGGAAAAGGCCCAGCGGTTTTCCAACCGGCATAGGACCATTGGTCCCCAGTTTAAGGTGGGTGATGTGGTTTGGTTGTCATCAAAAAATATTGCTATGAAGGTGGCTTCTCCTAAGTTTAAGTCTAGATTTTTTGGACCTTACAAGATTTTGGAGATTATTAATCCGGTCTCTTTTCGGTTGGCTCTTCCTGTCACGTTTAAGATTCATAATGTGTTCCATATGTCCTTGTTGAAGAGGTTTGTTGAACCAGTAGTTCCTGGGGTGGCACCTCCTGACCCTGTATTGGTTGAAGGTAACATGGAGTATGAGGTAGAGAAGATACTGGATTCCCGTCTGGCTAGACGGAGACTCCAGTATTTGGTTAAGTGGAAGGGTTATGGTCAGGAGGATAATTCCTGGGTCTCTGCCTCTGATATTCATGCCGGAAGATTGGTGCGTTCCTTTCATCGGGCTCACCCTGATCGCCCTGGTGGCATGGATGAGGGTTCAGTGACCCCTCCTCAAGGGTGAGGTACTTTTGTGAGTTCATTTTTCCCTTCACCAGTGAGGTCTGATGAACTCCCTCTTCTGGCGAAGGAAGGTAGTGAGGCTGATCACCAAACAGCTGAGCAGGTAGATGAAGACTGGGTCACAGGAACTGATGACTGGATATAAAGCAGCCGACGCCCTGCTGCCTTGCTGGTGATTTCCTGCTGGATTCTTGGAGACCAGTCTGATTTCTGCTTCTCAAAGCTAAGTTTTGCTCTGCCTTTTGTACAGTTTAGTTCTGGTTTTGTTTGCCTTGTTTTTTGGAGTTCAGCCATCCCCAGCCAGGGGTGAGCTGAATTCCATTTTTGTCTCTGATCTGTTGATCTCTGGCTCTGTCTTCAGAATATACCTGAGTGCTGAAATAGTCTTTTTGAAGCCTAGCGACTTCAGGGCCTGTTTTTCCTATCAGTCTGTTGGTTCATTTTTGGATAGGGTTTTTGCGATTGCAGACAGCAGCTTTACTATCCTCTCCTATTTAGTTAGCTTGGGCCCCATCATTTGCTCAACCTATCTTTCTATCTGTGCTAGTGTTTTTCATCTTGCTTCACAGTTATTATATGTTGGGGGCTGCCTATTGCTTTGGGGTCTGCTCTGGGGCAGTTTTAGATTTCCCCTTTTTGTCTTTAGGCTAATTTAGTTCTCCAGCTGTGATCAAGGGGTCTAGGGCACCGTAGGAACCCCCCACAGCTACTGCTAGTTGTTGTGGATAGGTTCAGGGGTCTGCAATCCGATAGCTTCCAACTTCTCTGGTTTCCTGGACTTAGCTATTTTTTTTGTTTTTTCCTCCTTCGGTGACTCATCCATAACACACATGTATCCTCAGGGACAAGAGGAAAGCATGAAATATACAGGATGGCAATACACAGTGTGTGCACTATTGAACCTGAGGACACTTGTGTGTTTACTGCCAGTATATATCTTGCAATAAACACACATGTATCCTCAGAAAAAAGAGTGAAGCATGAAATATACAGCATGACAATACACAATGTTTACACTATTGAACCTGAGGACACTTGTGTGTTTACTGCCAATATATATCTTGCAATAAACACACATGTATCCTCAGGAACAAGAGTGAAGCATGAATTATACAGCATGACAATACACAGTGTGTGCACTATTGAACCTGAGGACACTAGTGTGTTTACTGCCAGAATATGTCTTGCAATAAACACACATGTATCCTCATGAACAAGAGTGAAGCATGAAATTCACAGCATGACAATACACAATGCGTACGCTATTGAACCTGAGGACACGTGTGTTTACTGCCAGTATATATCTTGCAATAAACACACATGTATCCTCAGGAACAAGAGTGAAGCATGAAATATGCAGCTAAACAATACACAATGCACACACTATTGAAACTGAGGACACTTGTGTGTTTACTGCCAGTATATATCTTGAAATAAACGCACATGTATCCTCAGGAACAAGAGTGAAGCATGAAATATACAGCATGACAATACACAATGCGTACACTATTGAAACTGAGGACACTTGTGTGTTTACTGAAAGAGTATATCTTGCAATAAACACACATGTATCCTCAGGAACAAGAGTGAAGTATGAAATATACAGCATGACAATAGACAATGCGTACAATATTGAACCTGAGGGCACTGGTGTGTACTGCCAGTATATATCTTCCAATTAACACACATGTATCCTCAGGAACAAGAGTGAAGCATGAAATATTCAGCATGACAATACACAATGTGTATACTATTGAACCTAAGGACACTAGTGTGTTTACTGAAAGAATATATCTTGCAATAAACAAACATGTATCCTCAGTAACAAGAGTCAGGCATGAAATATGCGTACAATGCGTACACTATTGAACCTGACGGCATTATTGTGTTTACTGCCAGTATATATCTTGCAATAAATGCAGATGTATCCTCAGGAACAACAGTGAAGCATGAAATATACAGCATAACAATACACAATGCATATTCTATTGAAACTGAGGACACTTGAGTGTTAACTGCCAGTATATATTTTGAAATAAACGCACATGTATCCTCAGGAACAAGAGTGAAGCATGAAATATCAGCATGGCAATACACAATGAGTGCACTATTGAACCTGAGGACACTAGTGTGTTTACTGCCAGTATATATCTTGCAATAAACACACATGTATCTTCAGGACCAAAGTGAAGCATGAAATATACAGCATGACAATACACAATGCATACACTATTGAACCTGAGGACACTAGTGTGTTTACTGCCAGTATATATCTTGCAATAAACACACATGTATGCTCAGGAACAAGAGTGAAGCATGAAATATTCAGCGTGACAATACACAATGCGTACACCATTGAACCTGAGGACACTTGTGTGTTTATTGCCAGCATATATCTTGCAATAAACACACATGTATCCTCACGAACAAGAGTGAAGCATGAAATGTACAGCATGTCAATACACAATGCGCACACTATTGAACCTGAGGACACTTGTGTGTTTACTTCCAGTATATTTCTTGCAATAAACACATATGTATCCTCAGGAGCAAGAATGAAGCATGAAATATACAGCATAACAATACACAATGTGTACACTATTGAACCTGAGTACACTTGTGTGTTTACTGAAAGAATATATCTTGCAATAAACACACATGTATCCTCAGGAACAAGAGTGAAGCATGAATTATACAGCATGACAATACACAATGCGTACACTATTGAAAGTGAGTACACTTGTGTGTTTACTGAAAGTGTATATCTTGCAATAAACACAAATGTATCCTCAGGAACAAGAGTGAAGCATGAAATATACAGCATGACAATAGACAATGCGTACAATATTGAACCTGAGGGCACTAGTGTGTTTACTGCCAGTCTATATCTTCCAATAAACACACATGTATCCTCAGGAACAAGAGTGAAGCATGAAATATTCAGCATGACAATTTACAATGTGTACACTATTGAACCTAAGGACACTTGTGTGTTTACTGAAAGAATATATCTTGCAATAAACAAACATGTATCCTCAGGAACAAGAGTGAAGCATGAAATGCACAGCATGACAGTACACAATGCGTACACTATTGAACCTGAGGACACTTGTGTGTTTATTGCCAGCATATATCTTGCAATAAACACACATGTATCCTCACGAACAAGAGTGAAGCATGAAATGTACAGCATGTCAATACACAATGCGCACACTATTGAACCTGAGGACACTTGTGTGTTTACTTCCAGTATATTTCTTGCAATAAACACACATGTATCCTCAGGAGCAAGAATGAAGCATGAAATATACAGCATAACAATACACAATGTGTACACTATTGAACCTGAGCACACTTGTGTGTTTACTGAAAGAATATATCTTGCAATAAACACACATGTATCCTCAGGAACAAGAGTGAAGCATGAATTATACAGCATGACAATACACAATGCGTACACTATTGAAAGTGAGTACACTTGTGTGTTTACTGCCAGAATATGTCTTGCAATAAACACACATGTATCCTCAGGAACAAGAGTGAAGCATGAAATTTACAGCATGACAATACACAATGCGTACGCTATTGAACCTGAGGACACGTGTGTTTACTGCCAGTATATATCTTGCAATAAACACACATGTATCCTCAGGAACAAGAGTGAAGCATGAAATATGCAGCATGACAATACACAATGCGCACACTATTGAAACTGAGGACACTTGTGTGTTTACTGCCAGTATATATCTTGAAATAAACGCACATGTACCCTCAGGAACAAGAGTGAAGCATGAAATGCACAGCATGACAGTACACAATGCGTACACTATTGAACCTGAGGACACTTGTGTGTTTATTGCCAGCATATATCTTGCAATAAACACACATGTATCCTCACGAAGAAGAGTGAAGCATGAAATGTACAGCATGACAATAGACAATGCGTACAATATTGAACCTGAGGGCACTGGTGTGTTTACTGCCAGTATATATCTTCCAATTAACACACATGTATCCTCAGGAACAAGAGTGAAGCATGAAATATTCAGCATGAAAATACACAATGTGTATACTATTGAACCTAAGGACACTTGTGTGTTTACTGAAAGAATATATCTTGCAATAAACAAACATGTATCCTCAGTAACAAGAGTCAGGCATGAAATATGCGTACAATGCGTACACTATTGAACCTGACGGCATTATTGTGTTTACTGCCAGTATATATCTTGCAATAAATGCACATGTATCCTCAGGAACAACAGTGAAGCATGAAATATACAGCATAACAATACACAATGCATATACTATTGAAACTGAGGACACTTGAGTGTTAACTGCCAGTATATAATTTGAAATAAACGCACATGTATCCTCAGGAACAAGAGTGAAGCATGAAATATCAGCATGGCAATACACAATGAGTGCACTATTGAACCTGAGGACACTAGTGTGTTTACTGCCAGTATATATCTTGCAATAAACACACATGTATCTTCAGGACCAAAGTGAAGCATGAAATATACAGCATGACAATACACAATGCATACACTATTGAACCTGAGGACACTAGTGTGTTTACTGCCAGTATATATCTTGCAATAAACACACATGTATGCTCAGGAACAAGAGTGAAGCATGAAATATACAGCGTGACAATACACAATGCGTACACTATTGAACCTGAGGACACTTGTGTGTTTATTGCCAGCATATATCTTGCAATAAACACACATGTATCCTCAGGAACAAGAGTGAAGCATGAAATATACAGCATGACAATAGACAATGCGTACAATATTGAACCTGAGGGCACTAGTGTGTTTACTGCCAGTATATATCTTCCAATAAACACACATGTATCCTCAGGAACAAGAGTGAAGCATGAAATATTCAGCATGACAATTTACTATGTGTACACTATTGAACCTAAGGACACTTGTGTGTTTACTGAAAGAATATATCTTGCAATAAACAAACATGTATCCTCAGGAACAAGAGTGAAGCATGAAATGCACAGCATGACAGTACACAATGCATACACTATTGAACCTGAGGGCACTAGTGTGTTTACTGAAAGAGTATATCTTGCAATAAACACACATGTATCCTCAGAAACAAGAGTGAAGCATGAAATATACAGCATGACAATACACAATGCGAACACTATTGAACCTGAGGACACTTGTGTGTTCACTTGTGATGCAATGACTCTTGTCATCAGGAACCAGAGTCAATGCATCATCGCACAACAGAGAAATACTTACTGAACGCCTTTTTGACAGTTGCAGAGGCGCTGTCCCAGCCCTCCATCAACGCTGCGGCCTCTTCATTCCAGAGCTTCCGAGTCACCACAATATCTTTTTACTGCTGGTCATGGCTGACCCACAACGGGTCACGCTCCTGGACAAGGCTGATGATTTGCTCATTGTTGAGATACATGTCTTCAACCCTTTGTGGAACCTAGAAATGAAATACATTTAGAATGTTTGTAGTTGTGGAAAATGATATAGATAAAAAAAAGGGGAGAAAAGCAGGCCATAAAAACAGGAATACAAAACATTAATAGGCAAAAGAAAACAAAAAAAAGGATACTTACAGTGCGTCTCCTTCCCGCCGTACCTTGTGGACGCTGCTCCGGCTGTTCCGGCTCACTTGGCTGGTCCGATGCTGAGGTCTGAAAAACAACAGAAATAATTACCCATTTGTAGAGGCAGGTATACTTACACAAAGGCAGCAAAATACCTCACGCTCTGCATCTGCCAGTTCTTGCCTGGTAGGAGAATATTCTGATCCAGAAGACATGCTGGGAAAAAAAAAACATTAGTACATTATATATTTTTAAAAAGAAAAGGCTCACATACATTGGTTTATACTTACATTACAGTGCTGTATTCTCAAAACTATACAAAACTATAATGGATTCTCGCTGGCTGGGTGAGTGTTGTCTTGTCTTGCAGTCTGTTTGGAGAGTGATGATCTGGCACTACAAAGCCCTTCTTTTATGTCCCCTCCACCAAAACAATGTTGCTTGTTTAGGGGGTGGATTTAACAAGTGTCTAGGCATTGATTACTCTGAAATCGCGCATTTGCAAAGCGCTGACATGCGCACTACAATGCGCATGTCAGCACCCCCATAGACTCTAATTTTTTTTTTGTGCATTGCGTGCGCTGACACGCGCATGCGCATTTTTAACGATGTTGGGCGGAACAAAAAATGCAACATGTAGCGTCCGGCACGTCTGGTCGCACACTTGTTAAATGCGCAGCGCACTGAAACGCTGAGCCACGCATGCAATCGCTAGACACTGCGCCCACCATTTTAAAGATAGGGGACCATTGCGCGAGTGACAGATAGCGCATGATGAGCTGCGCGCTAAAACGCTAGTGTGAAACCAGCCTAACTCTCTCCCTACTGAGAAACAGCAGCAGCAACCTCTCCCTATGCTAAGATCGGCAGAAGTAAAATGGCAGTCGGCGGTCAGGGCTTTTATAGCCACTGTGATGCCACACAAAGCAAGCCAATCACTTCAATGCCCTTCTCTAAGATGGTGGTGGCCACTGCCCATGTCATCTTGTTGCCCACAGTATGCGTCCTTGCTCATTGGCTGAGAAAAGGCGCCTGCAAGCATTATGAGAAACACAACTTTAGCGCTCGGGTCGACGACCGCATGGCCGACCTCAGGCTATGGTCGGGTTTCACTCGGCGAAACCTGACTTTGGCGAAAGTCGGCAATTTTTTAATCTGACCGACCAGTTTCGCTCAACTCTAGTTAATACCCTTACATGTATCCTCACTGGCTTCACTCCAGGCTGTAGCTTCCAGCTCAACTAGGTTTCTTTCATCACTATTCTGATTCCATAACTAGGCTGCAAGTATGGTGCTTTTGAGACAGCATTTCTTTGGATGTCTGTATTGAACCTGTACTCACATCAAGAAACTTCATCAGATACAGCTTGACTTGACTGCAGAGGCGTGTATTTATATTCCAGAAGAAGTATATTCTCAGGCTGATGTCTTGTATTATTTGCTATTTTAAAAGCAGCAGCTGCAACACCTGCAGTAGGTAAAAAAGGCAAATCTGAACCAGAGATATACAGAGATGATCCTAGCCAAATAGATGATAAGCACTAACTGGGGAAAAAGGTAGGTGTTACTTACATCAGAGCTGGGCTTTATGGAGAGAGACAGGACAAATTTCTTAAAGGTGCAAAGTCAAGCCTAATTATATAACAGTGTAAAAGCAATATGATTCCCAAGTTGTGGGACATGTCAATCACTGTGTCCTGTGCTGCTAGTTTGACAACACACATCTGGTCAGTTGTACTTCTTATAAAGTAAAGGATATTTGTTAATAAATAAAGCACATTAATACTAAAGTGAAGAGTAAGGCCGGTTTCACATTTGCGTTAAAGGCCACAGCATCGGCCTGCGCACGGCCGCTAAGCCCCGCCCCCTGCCGCGCCTCCGCCGGTAGCTCCCCCTCCAGGCGCATGACGCTGCATGCATCAGGCATCCCCTATCTTTATCACTGAGGACGCAGGCCGTGCGCAGTAAGCGTTTTGGCGGCACCTGCGTCCTTTTGACGGTGCGCTGACCAGCGCCAAACGCAACCTGTTGCAATTTGGTTGCGCTCGGCGCACCGTCAAAAGGACGCAGGCGCCGCCAAACGCATACTGCGCACGGCCTGCGTCCTCAGTGATAAAGATAGGGGACGCATGACGCATGCAGCATCATGCACCTGGAGGCGGAGCTACCAGTGGAGGCGCAGCAGGGGGCGGGGCTTAGCGGTGGCCATGCGCAGGCCGACTCTGCGGCCTTTAACGCAAATGTGAAACCGGCCTAAGACAGATGTAGTAAAAATAGCCTTATCTATGAAAAATCCTATACTTTTACCAATACTGAAACAGTAAATAATAAGACCAAAAACCTGACCTTGATTATAAGCTAGTATACTTGAAAAGTGCAAGAACACATCACATTGAGGCCATTTCACAGACAAAGCCTCTCAAATAGAAAATTAAAGTCCCTAAAACCTCTCCAGGAAAAGGGCATTCACCCCCCTCCTCACTCACACAGAATCTAACAAGGATAAAGAGCTTCCAATCTAAGACCCTCTTTGAAGTTGAATTGCACAGTTGCCATATGGGAAGTGAGGAAATTATGTATAGCTGAAAAGTGACATAACTAATTAAAATCCCCATTGAGCCTGGGAGTGTCTGTGGTGACCCAAGTAAGTAAGGCACAATATCTATTGTGGGAATTCTGGGGCTTGTTTGATTAAAAGAGGAGCAGCAGGCTTTTCTTCAGAATAGCTGCTATGATGAAAGAACTTCCCCTGGACTTTGTGCAGTTATGAATATTGTTGTTTGTAAAGATGAGATATTAATGGGACATACATTTTCAACTTCAGGAATAATAGGAGAAGAATTTCCATATTTTTTCATAACTGTGACATATGCCTATTAGCCCCAAATCAATAGTGGCCAGATCGCTGTCAACAGCCATGCCATGTTTTCTATCTATGGAAAGGTAAAGTCCCTATAAAAAATATGACGGTGATATTGAACTCCTGTGACCATCAGGAGTGAAATTATTGTGAATGTTGGGAATATCATAATTTTCTGAAACTGAAGCTACATTCCATGACCAGCCCTGTTGTGAATCATCAGTGGGAGGTGTGGGGGTGTAACTTAGATGCTAATAAAAGGATAATGTGTAATTTTATCATTTTAATACCTTTTCTGGTTATGTGGTGTGAGACAAAATCAGAAACATTGAAAGTAACTTTTTTTTGCAGGGCCATTAGCCGGCCATCATTATTTGTAGAAGGCCATCAATTGGCCCTTTCTATTGTTAGAAGGCCAGCTGGTGTCATGTGGACAGATGAGACCAAGATAGAGTTTTTTGTTAAAGCACATCTTTCTACTGTGTATTTTATATGGAATGAGCCCTACAAATATAGGACACAGTATTTACAGTCCAATATGATGAAGGTTCAAAGATATTTGGGGTTGATTTGCTGCATGTAGTCATGGGTGACTTGAAATGTTAAGGTTCCAAAAGGATTTTGGGAAGCAGTGTAGTGCTCAGGGCCGGAAACCTGGGATTGAATCATAGTAGGTCATGGGTCTTCCAGCAGGAAAATGACCCCAAGCATATTTCAAGAACTACCCAGAAAGAGATGGAAACAAAGCACTGGAGAGTTCAGAAGTGGTAATTACAGCTTCAGTGCCATAAAGTCTTTCACCATTACCTTTTATATACACATGGTACAGAGAAACAGAGAATGGACTCATTCAAACATTTAATTTTGCCTGCTTTGATGAATTTGTGACTACAGAACACCATAAAAAAAGTGAATCGTCAATGAGTTTATGGATAAAATCAGCAGAAAGGCTTAGAATTTATAAGGCAATGATCCCTGACTAGATGCCTGTAATATGCTATTACTACTGCCACACCTCATTGAAGACAAATTTCAGATAATAGAGGTATTTTGTAGAATATAGAAGGGATTTGAATCGACCCTAAAAAATTTTTTTCTTTTATGTGGCAGCAACAAACTGTAGAGTAACGCCAGTAACACTGCCAGCTTTAAAGAATTCCTGAGTACAGTTGAACTTAAAAAACAGGAATCGGTCAATAAGTGCATAGAAAAAACAGCAGCAAGGCTTACAATTACAATCGCCTCTTGTCCCAGTAAATATGAGCTGGTCGAGAGGTTGGTCGAGAGGCCAGAATCTCTAAATGGAAATGTGAACTGTTTTTTGAAGTGTCCTAGTGTGGGATTGCTTGTCTCTGGGCTCTCAGCATGTGGGAGGAATGAGGATCAGGGTAAGGATTATCTGGTCCAGAATCATGTCTACTGTGACTGGACCATGTAGTAGACTGGGTGGTGCTGGCAAAGTGACAGAAAGCATTATCTACTATCCCTCCAACAACCTTTTCACACTGGTCTGGCTTCAAGAGTGGTGTTCCGAGTCCCTCTACAAAGTGAGACAGGAAGCTAGAGCGACATGATGTGTGTGTTTATTGTGCTCCTGCAGCAGGCACATTTTCGCCTTGCTCACATCCTCAGTGCCCACCATCAGCATCACGTCCACTTCCAAATTACTGTGCTCATTTTAAATTACGTATGATATATCCCTTCTGAAAAAATGTTGCAGACAGTATTACAATGCCAGCAAAATTTGCCTACTGCAGAAGGACATAAAAGACCTAATATCATTATCAATATAATTTAATATTAATGTTAATATTAATTTAATATAATTTAGTATCAATATATCAATTATATTTTTTGTGTGTTTTAATGCTCAACTCTAGCATGAACAATGCCATATAAAATGACACTACTGGAAAAAATTGCCGTATTACAATGCCAGAAAAATTTGCCCACTTCAGATGGACTTATAAGACTCCAGTATCAAAATCAATATACCAAAGCGATTTATTTTATCAATTTCTTTTTTTTTTGGGGGGGGAGTTTGGGGCTGAACTGTAGCATGATAAATTCCGTATAAAATTTCACTTCTCAAAAAAAATTCCAGTATTACAATTCTAGCAAAATGTGCCCAATTGAGATGGACATAATAGACAGCTGTATAAATATAACTATGCGATTAAGTTAACATTAATTTTTAGGGGGGAGTTTTGAGCACAACTGTAGCACGCTAAATGCCATGTAAAATTTTACAGCACAAAAAAAAAGGCTCTATTACAATGCCACCCAAATTTTCACATTTCAGCTGGACGTATCAGACTGCAGTATAAATATAGCATTGCAATTCTTTTAAACAATTTCTTCTTTTGGGGGTTTTTAAGACCAGTTATAGCATGCTAAATGCCATATAAAATTTCACAGCTCAAAAATGGCTGTACTACAGTGCTAGGCAAATTTGCACACCTCATACGGATGTATCAGACTGCAGTATAAATATAGCAATGCAATTTTTTTTAGCCAAAGATACACAGCACAAAAGCCGGTGTTTCCTATGCTGTGTTACAGCTCGGGAAATACCGGCCTAGCGCTTCTGATAGGCGGTGAAATCATCCCCGCCAGTCATAGAGCGGGTGTCTTATATACACCTCTCTATTACTAACCTTTGGGTTTGATATCAACTATCAATACAAAGGTGACATCCACTCCACAAATATGAACCAAACTTGTCATCGCTACAGGGCAAGTGGGAAGAGCCAGGCAAAGTGCCAGAATTGGCACGTCTAATAGATGCGTAAGGTACATGAATATGCTCCAAGTGCTAAGCTCCTAGCAGCTTCTTCTGAACAGAAGGGTATTTTATCCTTGTGTAAGTGAGATATTATTGATCCATGACACTTTGCAGAGCTTGCCTGCAGCTCGAGTGCTGCTGATTATTCTAGTAATTGATTTGATTTACAGATCAATGTTAAATCAATAAATTTACATGACTTCAGTTGATCACAATGGTAAAGGTTTTACTTATGTTTATTTCTATGTCAAGTTTTAAAGGTACAGTTTGTAGTATAACTGCCTAACTAGATCTATCATTTATTTCCCCTGTGAACATTCGTTTTGGTTGGAGGCTCTCTAAATAATTTCTTTGATGTGTGTTCTGAATTCTTATCTGAGTTTTCATGGACACAACTGGGTGCAAATATATGTGAAAAAAACATATGAAATGGCATTTTGGAATATTTGTATGATAATATAAAAAACTTTAGTAGCAAGGGGTATCAAGGCAATTTTATCTGACTGCATCATAAGTAAAATATAATGTACATAAAGGGTTTTCTGGAAACTAAGATGGAAAAATGTCTGGAAATGTAATTATGTTTTTCTGCAGCAACAATAATGTCAACAACATTTTACCTTTTTACAGGAGTTAATAGGCAAAAATGGCACCAAAATGTGTCCCACAATTTCTGCTGAATGTAGAAACACCATATATATATATGGCTGTACAGTAATGCTTAGACTCGGAAGGGATGGAGCTCTATTTACCTCCTGTAGAGCAGATTTTCCTAGAATAGCTTGCGGACTCAATATACAGAGTCCCTAAGTGGTAGATCATGCAAAACAGAAGCCGCGGAGACACCATCACATGTTTCTCAACGCAAGCAATGACCAGCCAGGTCTTTGTCCGGGAAGGAACAACCACGGGAAGGACAGTCTCCAATGAAGGAAACCACCTATGCCAAAACATGGTATCCACATACAGCTGTTTCGGGGTATTGCCCCTCATCAGTGTGGAGTAGGAAACTGGCTGGTAGGAGCAATGCCTAGTAAAAAGACTATGAAAAGGAGGAAGAATGAACTCATGGAGATCAACATCCGACACTGCGGAGACACCATCACGTGTTTCTCAATGCGGTGATTCTAGAGCACTGCCCCCATCCCTTATGGGAAATATGTAAAACATGCAAAACAGAAGCCGCGGAGACACCATCACATGTTTCTCAACGCAAGCAATGACCAGCCAGGTCTTTGTCCGGGAAGGAACAACCACGGGAGGGGCAGTCACCAATGAAGGAAACCACCTATGCCAAAACATGGTATCCATCCACATACAGCTGTTTCGGGGTATTGCCCCTCATCAGTGTGGAGTAGGAAACTGGCTGGTAGGAGCAATGCCTAGTAAAAAGACTATGAAAAGGAGGATGAATGAACTCATGGAGATCAACATCCGACACTGCGGAGACACCATCACGTGTTTTTCAACGCAGTGATTCTAGAGCACTGCCCCCATCCCTTATGGGAAATATGTAAAACATGCAAAACAGAAGCCACGGAGACACCATCACATGTTTCTCAACGCAAGCAATGACCAGCCAGGTCTTTGTCCGGGAAGGAGCAACCACGGGAAGGGCAGTCTCCAATGAAGGAAACCACCTATGCCAAAACATGGTATCCATCCACATATAGCTGTTTCGGGGTATTGCCCCTCATCAGTGTGGAGTAGGAAACTGGCTGGTAGGAGCAATGCCTAGTAAAAAGACTATGAAAAGGAGGATGAATGAACTCATGGAGATCAACATCCGACACTGCGGAGACACCATCACGTGTTTCTCAACGCAGTGATTCTAGAGCACTGCCCCCATCCCTTATGGGAAAAATGTAAAACATGCAGAACAGAAGCCGCTGAGACACCATCACATGTTTCTCAACGCAAGCAATGACCAGCCAGGTCTTTGTCCGGGAAGGAACAACCACGGGAAGGGTAGTTTCCAATGAAGAAAACCACCTATGCCAAAACATGGTATCCATCCACATACAGCTGTTTCGGGGTATTGCCCCTCATCAGTGTGGAGTAGGAAACTTGCTGGTAGGAGCAATGCCTAGTAAAAAGACTATGAAAAGGAGGATGAATGAACTCATGGAGATCAACATCCGACACTGCGGAGACACCATCACGTGTTTCTCAACGCAGTGATTCTAGAGCACTGCCCCCATCCCTTATGGGAAATATGTAAAACATGCAAAACAGAAGCCGCGGAGACACCATCACATGTTTCTCAACGCAAGCAATGACCAGCCAGGTCTTTGTCCGGGAAGGAACAACCACGGGAAGGGCAGTCTCCAATGAAGGAAACCACCTATGCCAAAACATGGTATCCATCCACATACAGCTGTTTCGGGGTATTGCCCTTCATCAGTGTGGAGTAGGAAACTGGCTGGTAGGAGCAATGAATAGTAAAAAGAATATTTTGCATGTTTTACATATTTCCTATAAGGGATGGGGGCAGTGCTCTAGAATCACTGCGTTGAGAAACACGTGATGGTGTCTCCGCAGTGTCGGATGTTGATCTCCATGAGTTCATTCATCCTCCTTTTCATAGTCTTTTTACTAGGCATTGCTCCTACCAGCCAGTTTCCTACTCCACACTGATGAGGGGCAATACCCCGAAACAGCTGTATGTGGATGGATACCATGTTTTGGCATAGGTGGTTTTCTTCATTGGAGACTGCCCTTCCCGTGGTTGTTCCTTCCCGGACAAAGACCTGGCTGGTCATTGCTTGCGTTGAGAAACATGTGATGGTGTCTCCGCGGCTTCTGTTTTGCATGTTTTACATATTTCCCATAAGGGATGGGGGCAGTGCTCTAGAATCACTGCGTTGAGAAACACATGATGGTGTCTCCGCAGTGTTGGATGTTGATCTCCATGAGTTCATTCATCCTCCTTTTCATAGTCTTTTTACTAGGCATTGCTCCTACCAGCCAGTTTCCTACTCCACACTGATGAGGGGCAATACCCCGAAACAGCTGTATGTGGATGGATACCATGTTTTGGCATAGGTCGTTTCCTTTATTGGAGACTGCCCTTCCCGTGGTTGTTCCTTCCCGGACAAAGACCTGGCTGGTCATTGCTTGCATTGAGAAACATGTGATGGTGTCTCCGCGGCTTCTGTTTTGCATGTTTTACATATTTCCCACCATAAGTGATGGGGGCAGTGCTCTAGAATCACTGCGTTGAGAAACACGTGATGGTGTCTCCGCAGTGTTGGATGTTGATCTCCATGAGTTCATTCATCCTCCTTTTCATAGTCTTTTTACTAGGCATTGCTCCTACCAGCCAGTTTCCTACTCCACACTGATGAGGGGCAATACCCCGAAACAGCTGTATGTGGATGGATACCATGTTTTGGCATAGGTGGTTTCCTTCATTGGAGACTGCCCTTCCCGTGGTTTTTCCTTCCCGGACAAAGACCTGGCTGGTCATTGCTTGCGTTGAGAAACATGTGATGGTGTCTCCGCGGCTTCTGTTTTGCATGTTTTACATATTTCCCATAAGGGATGGGGGCAGTGCTCTAGAATCACTGCGTTGAGAAACACGTGATGGTGTCTCCGCAGTGTCGGATGTTGATCTCCTTGAGTTCATTCATCCTCCTTTTCATAGTCTTTTTTCTAGGCATTGCTCCTACCAGCCAGTTTCCTACTCCACACTGATGAGGGGCAATACCCCGAAACAGCTGTATGTGGATGGATACCATGTTTTGGCATAGGTGGTTTCCTTCATTGGAGACTGCCCTTCCCGTGGTTGTTCCTTCCCGGACAAAGACCTGGCTGGTCATTGCTTGCGTTGAGAAACATGTGATGGTGTCTCCGCGGCTTCTGTTTTGCATGTTTTACATATTTCCCACCATAAGTGATGGGGGCAGTGCTCTAGAATCACTGCGTTGAGAAACACGTGATGGTGTCTCCGCAGTGTTGGATGTTGATCTCCATGAGTTCATTCATCCTCCTTTTCATAGTCTTTTTACTAGGCATTGCTCCTACCAGCCAGTTTCCTACTCCACACTGATGAGGGGCAATACCCCGAAACAGCTGTATGTGGATGGATACCATGTTTTGGCATAGGTGGTTTCCTTCATTGGAGACTGCCCTTCCCGTGGTTTTTCCTTCCCGGACAAAGACCTGGCTGGTCATTGCTTGCGTTGAGAAACATGTGATGGTGTCTCCGCGGCTTCTGTTTTGCATGTTTTACATATTTCCCATAAGGGATGGGGGCAGTGCTCTAGAATCACTGCGTTGAGAAACACGTGATGGTGTCTCCGCAGTGTCGGATGTTGATCTCCTTGAGTTCATTCATCCTCCTTTTCATAGTCTTTTTACTAGGCAGTGGTCCTACCAGCCAGTTTCCTACTCCACACTGATGAGGGGCAATACCCCGAAACAGCTGTATGTGGATGGATACCATGTTTTGGCATAGGTGGTTTCCTTCATTGGAGACTGCCCTTCCCGTGGTTGTTCCTTCCCGGACAAAGACCTGGCTGGTCATTGCTTGCGTTGAGAAACATGTGATGGTGTCTCCGCGGCTTCTGTTTTGCATGTTTTACATATTTCCCATAAGGGATGGGGGCAGTGCTCTAGAATCACTGCGTTGAGAAACACGTGATGGTGTCTCCGCAGTGTCGGATGTTGATCTCCATGAGTTCATTCATCCTCCTTTTCCTAAGTGGTAGATGAGTTGAATCCCCCCTCAAGTGATCCCAATTTGGAAATTAGATCCCTTTGGGAATTTCTTTAGAGATGTAGTGATAATTTGACTGTATGGGTGTTTCCAGAAACAAGCAGCAGTGTATGCTGCTGAATGAAAATTGCAAAGGTTACATTGTAGTACCTATGCATTGTTGGGCCCATTACATCATGGTACCCAGTACATTATGCTCAACTCATGCTTCTGTAGACATGCATCCGTAAATTGGGTAAGCTCTCATCACTACAGAAATACCAAACATGTGGGTGCTAAAAGTCGCTTAGCCATACTGTGTGGCATTGAAGAGAGAGGGCATTTGGATTTGGGAGCATAGAATTTGCTGAATTTATTGGGTGGGGAGGAGCCATTTTGCTTTTACAGAGCCTTTGTACTACCAGTAAAGTGGAAGCCCCCTATATTCCCATTAACAGATGAAAGACCTGAGTGGAGACTTGCTTTTTTGTGGATTGAGTTGAAGATTTTATTGGGAACAATTTACATAACAATTTGTATCACATTTATCCTATGCTCTATGCTAAGCACATATATCAGGGTTTCCATCTTAATCTCTGAGTGACATGATTCAGATGAAACCCTCAAGGTATCCATTCACTATAATGAGGCAGCAGTTACTCTGGACTCAGTCTGGCCTCCATTCAGGGTTGTCCTTCTTTTCAGAAGTGCACAAAACTGTGGCCAACTGCACATTTATGCATGTTTAAAACAACGTACACTGTCGGATCATAAGCCAGATGGGGTTCACAGTGTCTCCATTTGCCTCATTGTTGAATGTTGTGGTTTATTATTTTAATTCTGCTACAGGAGACATCTGTTGACTGATGATGTGAGTAGAGATGAGCGACTTTGCCTTTTTTCATGAAACCCGACTTTCGCAAAAGTCGGGTCGAACGCAATCGGCCAATTATTGTGAAAAATCGAAGGCCGACTGAAACACAAAACCCAATGCAAGTCAATGGGGAAGAAAAGTCGGCAGTGAGTGGAGGACAGGAAACACACCTACAGTGCACATTTTAATGCCAAAAACATCAATTCTTATTACTTAAGCTTGGCAACCTTAATTTACTTTATAATAATAGTTAGGCATTGAAAACTGGGTGTTATATGGCTAAAGTTGTGGGGGGGTAGGCCTGGCTCCAGATTTTCGTGGACCCAGGGCCAAAGAGTGTCACTGGGCTTCTTTAACACATGCCACAATTCATGATCCTCTGATACGGCAGAGAAATAGCGGTATAGTACAATGAAAAATACTTAACTTCTTACATCACATGACTGATATCCATTTTAAATTCTCCAATAGCTCCAAAAACGGACAGTATATTACTCCATACAGTATTATGGCCACCGCATAGTGCGCCATACAGAGTAATGAGGCCCATATATTTCTCCATACAGAATCATTGGTCCCATATAATGTTCGATACAGTATATGATGAGCTCCACATAATGCTACAGTATATGTTGGTCCCCATGGATGAAGCTCCACTGTTTTATGGGCCCAAATAATGCTCCATATATAATGGGCCCCATTTCTATTGCTCCAGTGTATAATGGGCCCTGTAACTGCTGCTCCAGTGTCTGATGTCCCCCATTTGGAAAGCTCCAGCATATGATGGGCCTCACAGATGATACTCTAGTGTACGATTGGTCCAAATATTGCTCCATATATAATCTGCCCCATTTACAATACTTCAGTATATGATGGGCCCCATGGATGATGTTCCAGTGTCTTGTGGGCCCAAATAATGCTCCATATATAATGGGTCCCATTTCTAATGCTCCAGTGTATAAGGGGCCCTGTAAATGCTGCTCCATTGTCTGATGTCCACCTTTGGAATGCTCCAGTGTATGGTGGGCCCCATATATCATTCTCCAGAGTATAGTGCTCCCCAAAAATTGCTCCCAACCTTTAAAACAATTAAATAAGTCTCCTCGCTAGGGAATCCCTGTACTCTGGACTCCTCATCATCCCCATCTTCCATCTTTCTGCACTTGGACTGTTTAGGCAGAGGGCGTGCAGACGTGATGTCATTGTGCTCTCTGACCAGAATGTCACTGTCAGGAAACATGGAAGACATCACGGCGGTGGAGCAGGGAGAGGTAAATATTTCAACTTTGCAAGTGCTGTGATCCTGAGCAATCACAGGGCCCTTCATAGTACGACGATGTGTCTGACGGCGGGTGGGCCCTCCCACCGGCAAAGACACTTTTGCACACTATGAGAGGCTCTGTGGCAGTGTAGTCGCTTATGAGTATGCCCCCCCACCTGCTCAAGGAACCTGCACTTTCATCTCCACCTTCCTCTTTGTCACCGTGTAAGGTGGTATAGTATGTGGGAAGGGGAACCAGAGTTTCATCAGGGTCAGATTCTGGCTGTGTAGAGTGCGAGGGGAATGTAGTGGTCTGGGTCAATGTACCATCAGAATCATCTAGCAGTGGCTGGGCATCAGTGCACTTGTGGCACCCAAAAGAGTACGGTCGCCACAGTGGCATTACCTTCCTCCTAGGGAGTGTGATGTCATGCTTGGGAGCAATGAAGGATCTCTCTAGCAGTTAAACCAACACACAACACAGCTCCCACTCCAGGCCAGCAGGGAGAGCTCTGAACCTGACTGCTGAGTAGCTGCTCTCTGTGGTCGGGTGGAGGTAAGTTAGGCCAATCTGTGCAGGGAAGGGGAAGTGTGTGGACGTTAGAAGGGGAGCTGGAGGATGAGAAGAGTTAAGGCTCACTCCTAGCTGGAGCGCATGTTCCGGATTCCGTTCTCCGAGTTTGTAGGGACACTGACGTTCCTGCAGCAGAAACCAGAGGAAGTAGCAGCTGTAAATGCTCTATTCCCAACTAAGGCTCAGAGGCCCTAGCAGCGACGTATGTGAGCCAGAAGGAAAAGGCTACGGCTGCCTGCCTTACGAGAAAGTTCCAAAAGAGAGTCAACAGGGTGAACTTCAGTGAACTCAGTACTGCGAGTACCTCAGATAAGCGCTAGAACGGAGGCCACACTACCTATCTGCAGAGAGAGAATTCCTAATTTGCTTCCAGGCTGACCAACTCCTCCATCTGTACGCTGGGTCCTGGATGCCACTTACCAAGTACATGTAAAGGAACTGAATGACTGTGTCTGTCATCTTTCTCCTGCGCCTGGCGCACGGCTCTGCTACATCCTGCAATTCTTTCATCTGCCCTGCGACTATGGCCCCACCTGTGCAGGGCTTCTACATCTTAGCTGCACCACAACATCTGTCCCTGAGAAGCTACACTGCAGCGCTGGTCAATCTGATCAGAAACCACAGGTGGCATCACGTATCATTCACCTATAAATGTTATTCACCCCTTTGCATGGACGCCCAGGACCACGGACCAGGTCACCACCACCGTGACACATCCCTCTGAGACACCGGCCCGTTACCAATTAACCCCACTGCCCTGGCTGGCGACCCACACTCCATGTCAGATTTATCTTGGACTGGGGAATTCACGATTTGACTTGATAACCCAGGCATGGTATGTGAAAAAAGCTCCATGGAGTAATCTGTAGTGTGGCCTGCCGCATCATTCACTTTTGGTAGGGGTGAAGGACACAAGGAAAGGTGTTGTTCCTGAGCAGAAGCCTCCACTGACGACTCAGTGCTTTTATTTTTTGAAACGTCAGAAGAGGAGGCGAAAGAGCTGGAGGCTGTGTCAGCAATGTAAGCCAAAACTTGTTCCTGAAGCTCCGGCTTTAAAAGTGGTTTAACTACTCCCAGAAAAGGGAGCCTTCGAGGCCTCGTGGAGCCAGACAATGACGCAGGCTCGACACCTCCTGCCTTAGGTACTATTGTGCATTTGCCACTACCAGCAAATGCACCACCACCACCTCCACCATCAGTACCAGCTGGCAACCCCCGCCCACTTCCACGGCCTCTTCCACCATGCTTCCTCATTTTTGGGAAAATGTACCCAAAATACCACCAGCCATATGGTACTGTAAAACAAGGTACAAGGTGTATATAGTATTGGGGAGAATTTAAATCTCCCTAGAGATTTTAGGAGGCTGAACAATTATCTCAGGCCCACTATAGATTACACCTCAATTTAACAGGCTGAAATAGGCTGGTGTATGAGAAAGTACAAGGTGTATATAGTATTGGGGAGAATTTGAATCTCGCTAGAGATTTTAGGAGGCTGAACTATTATCTCAGGCCCACTATAGATTACACCTCAATTTAACAGGCTGAAATAGGCTGGTGTATGACAAGGTTCAAGGTGTATATAGTATTGGGGAGAATTTGAATCTCCCTAGAGATTTTAGGAGGCTGAACTATTATCTCAGGCCCACTATAGATTACACCTCAATGTAACAGGCTGAAATTGGCTGGTGTATGACAAGGTACAAGGTGTATATAGTATTGGGGAGAATTTGAATCTCCCTAGAGATTTTAGGAGGCTGAACTATTATCTCAGACCCACTATAGATTACACCTCAATTTAACAGGCTGAAATTGGCTGGTGTATGACAAGTTACAAGATGTATATAGTATTGGGGAGAATTTGAATCTCCCTAGAGATTTTAGGAGGCTGACAATGATGCTCTCAGTCCAAGTATGGCAGCAGGCAGCCTAATAAGCAGGACTGCTGCACACAAAAGGGTGAAAAAGGGAACACTTGGTAACTGTGCGGAAAAGAGGAAGAAAAGTATTTTTGCTTTTAAAAAAGCAGTTTGCACAGCAGTGTGCAAACAGCAATGCAGCTATCAGGGAGCCTTATACGGCAGCCTAATAACCAACAGAGCTGATGCACAAAAATATATCCTCCCCTGTCACTGCACACAAACTGTTGTGTTGTACAGTGAAAATCGCTACCAGCAGAAGCAGTTTTTTTTTCTTCTTCCCTGCCTAACGCTCTCCCTTATTCAGAATCAGCAGCAGCAAACTCTCCCTATGCTAAGATCGGCAGAAGAAAGATGACGGTTGGCATGCACGCCCTTTTATAGCCCCTGTGACACCACACAAAGCAAGCCAATCACTTGCATGCCCTTCTCAAAGATGGTGGTGTCCGCTGTCCATGTCATCACGTTGCCCACAGTGTGCATCCTCCATCATTGGCTGAAAAAGGGCGCTCGAAGCATCATTTGAAACGCGACTTTGGCGCTCTGGTCACCGACCTCATGGCCGACCTCACGCTATGGTCGGGTTTCATTTCATGAAACCCGACTTTAGCGAAAGTCGGCGACTTATGAATTTGACCGACCCATTTTGCTCAACTCTAGATGTGAGTATAGTTAACCTCTTTCCTACATTGAATGTACTATTCCGTCAATGTGACCTGGGACCTAAGTCCCATGAACGTAATAGTACGTCATGCCCTTTAATGCGACATCGCGACTTAAGTCGTGGTGATCGCATTAAATTGCGGATGCCATCTTACCTCAGGGTAGATGGCCTCAGCATCATGGGCTGTCTCCTCCCTGGCTCGCCCGCTGACCGTTATGATTGGCTATTCAATTCCAAGCAGCAAATCACAGCGCTTCTCATTGTTTCAGCCAATCAGATTGGCTGAAACAACGAGGTCCTAGGCTAGGATCACGTACCAATATACTCGATCCTAGAGCCAGTGCCTGGCAACGCCAAGCACCGGTGAAAAGCCCCCAGATTGGCGCAATCGACTATTTAATCGATCGCGCCTATCGCAGGGCACAGCGGCGCTGTGCCCTGCTGATACTGGCCCGTATGCTGTAATAGCACTAGTCATAGGCCAGAGCCTAGGATAGGCCCAGCAGGGCCTGCAGGAGGTGATTGGCGAGATCAATGTCATCGTCGATCACGCCAACCACAGGGCACAGCTGCGGTCACACTGTGACCGCTCTGTGCCCTGCTGCTGACCTGGCCGTGACCTGCCGGCTGTTTTCCCTTTTTCTTTTTCACCCCCCCTTTGCGCCACCCCTGTGCGCACATCCAGCAGCCATTAAATTTTGATAAGTGACGTCGTTCACTTATCAGATCTAGGGCCTGCAGTTTTAGAATTTTTTTTCACAGGTATTCTTTCTCCCCATTTGCTTTTTTCCTTTTAGTTTTTTCCTTTTCAAAATAGTTTTCACCAATCACTAGCCCCCAACACATACACATAGTTATAAATAAAGTACACCCAAACACCATACTCACACAAAAAAATGTCTCATCACGTTCGTCCCAACAGCGCTATTCAATGGAGGAGGCATATTCTTTCCTTGCCTCCAACACTGATAGCGAGGGAGAGTATCCCATATTTCTTTATTTTTCTGTTTCTTCATCCTCTTCCTCTTCCCCCTCCTCATCTTCCTCCTCGGGTTCTGCGGAACCACCACACAGACGCTCCAGGACAGAAGATGAGGCAGCACCCACCATGTCCGCAGCTGATTCAGCAGACCCTGTGTGGACCTCGCCCCCTGAAAATTACGAGCCACTGATTCCTGATTTTGTGGCAGAATCATGAATCAAGTTTGACACCACCGGCCTCACAGAAATTGACTTTCTCAAAGTCTTTTTCTCTGAGGATTTTGTTAGCCTCATGGTGGAGCAAACTAATTTGTACGCTCGTCAATTCTTGGAACAAAACCCGCGTTCATCATATTCTAACTGGTCTCCTGTAGACGCAGTTGAAATGATGCAGGTTTGGAGCCTTGTCCTCCACATGGGGATATTGAAGAAGCATGAACGTCGGCAATATTGGAGTGTTGATATTTTATACAGTACTCCATTGTTCTGAATGGTCATGGTCCGGATGTGTTTTCAGGCCATCCACAAATTCCTGCATTATAACGATAATGCACAGTGTCCCGCACGAGATGACCGCAACTTTGACCATCTGCTCAAAGTTCGGCCGGTCATCGAACACTTCAGCAAAAAGTTTGCTGAAGTGTACGTGCCCCAAAGGGACATTTGCGTGGATGAGTCCTTAATCCATTTTAAGGGCAGGCTCGGATTCTGTCTATACCTGCCCAATAAGAGGGCCAGGTACGGAATCAAACTCTATAAGCTGTGTGAGAGTACCTCAGGGTACACCCACAGGTTTAGAGTGTACAAAGGAAAGGACACCAGGATGGAACCCACTGCGTGTCCTGTCCTGGGAGGGAGTGGGAAAATTTTGTGGGATTTTATGCACCCATTGCTGGATAAAGGTTATCACCTCTACACTGATAACTTTTATACCAGTGTCCCACTCTACAAATCCCTCTATGCGAAAGGTACCGCATCTTGCGGTACTGTCCGCAAAAATCAGAGAGGCCTCCCGAAGACCCTACTTGGGCAGATGCTCCGAAAAGGTGAGAGCAGAGCCCAATGTAGCGACCACCTGCTGGTGGTCAAGTACAAGGACAAGGGGGATGTCCTTCTCTTGACCACGATACACGGTGATGGCAGCGCCCTCAGCACTGTATGGAGTACGTCTGCACAGGTCAGCAAACCTGACTGTGTACTGGGGTACAATAAAAACATGGGGGGCGTTGATCTCTCTGATCAACTCCTCCAACCGTACAATGCTTTGAGAAAGGCCAAGGTGTGGTCCAAAAAGCTGGCCATGCACATCGTCCAAATGGCAATGCTCCACGCATTCCTGCTGTCACGATGTGCACGCCACACCGATACGTCGTACCTTCAGTTCTAGGAGGTAGTGGTTAAGGTCCTGATGTTTGGCACTCTGGAAGGAGCGGGCTTCAGAACTTCCGGAACTGAAGGTGCTCGTATTGTACCAGGTCAGCATTTCCCGAGGGAGGTACTGCAAACTGCAAAAAGAGGTAAATCGCAAAAAAGGTGCTGAGTGTGATACAAAAACAGAATACGCAAGGACACCATTTATCAATGCCACAACTGCCCCGAAAAACCTGGCCTGTGCATGAATGATTGCTTCAAATTGTACCACACCTCAATGCACTACTAAATTACTTTACCGGAAACATTAGATTAGTTGGGACACATCTAGATTAGTTCATTGGGGGTTTAGTTTCCAAAACAATGTCACTTGTGTTTTTTTTACTGTTTAGGCACATCAGGGGCTCTGCAAACGGAAAATGACGCCTGCAGACCATTCCATCAAAGTCTGCTTTCCAAAACATCACCCCCTTCCGAGCCCCGACGTGTGCCTAAATAGTTTTTTCCCACATGTGGGGTGCCAGTGTACTCAGGACAAATTGCACAACAACTTTTGGGGTCCAATTTCTCCTGTTATCCTTGGGAAAATAAAAACTTGGGGACTAAAAGATCATTTTTGTGGGCACAAAATAGGATTTTTTTTTCACGCCTGGGCAGTATAGACTTCAGTGATACACTTGGGGGTTCAAAGGTCTCACCACACATCTAGATAAGTTCCTTAGGGGGTCTAGTTTCCAAAATGGGGTCACTTTTGGGGGGTTTCTACTGTTTAAGCACATCAGGGACTCTGCAAATGGAACATGACACCCGCAGACCATTCCATCAAAGTCTGCATTCCAAAGTGTCACTTCCCTTCTGAGCCCCGACGTGTGCCCAAACAGTAGCTTTCTCCCACATATGGAATACCAACGTACTCTGGACAAATTGGACAACAACTTTTGGGAAAATTAAAAATTGGGGACTAAAAGATCATTTTTGTGGGCACAAAATAGGATTTTTTATTTTCACGACTGGGCAGTATAAACTTTAATGAAACACTTGAGGGTTCAAAGTTCTCACCACACATCTAGATAAGGTACTTAGGGGGTTTAATTTCCAAAATAGGGTCACTTGTGGGGGATTTATACTGTTTAAGCACATCAGGGGCTCTGAAAACGGAACATGACGACCACAGACCATTCCATCAAAGTCTGCATTCCAAAGAGTCACTTCTTCCCTTCCGAGCCCCGACGTCTTCCCAAACAGTAGTTTTCTCCCACATATGGGGTTCCAGCGTACTCAGGACAAATTGCAAAACAACTTTTGGGGTCCAATTTCTCCTGTTACCCTTGGGAAAATTAAAAATTGGGGACTAAAAGATCATTTTTGTGGGCACAAAATAGGATTTTTTATTTTCACGCCCGGGCAGTATAAACTTTAGTGAAACACTTGGGGGTTCAAAGTTCTCACCACACATCTAGATAAGTTCCTTAGGGGGTCTAGTTTCCAAAATGGGGTCACTAGTGGGGAGTTTCCACTGTTTGGGCACATTGGGGGCTCGTCAAACGCAACATGGCATCCGATCTGAATTCCAGCCAATTTTAAGTTGAAAAAGTCAAACGGCACTGCTTCCCTTCCGAGCCCTGCCGTGTGCCCAAACAGTGGTCCATCCCACATATAGGGTATAAGCATACTCAGGACAAATTGGACAACAACTTTTTGGGTCCAATTTCTCCTGTTACCCTTGGGAAAATAAAAAATTGGGGACTAAACGATCATGTTTGTGGAAAAAATATAATTTTTTATTTTCACGCCCGGTCATTATACACTCCTGAGGAGCACTTGGGGGTTAAAAGTGCTCACCACACATCTAGATAAGTTCCTTAGATGGTCTAGTTTCCAAAATGGGGTCACTTGTGGGGAGTTTCCACTGTTTGGGCACATCGGGGGCTCGTCAAACGCAACATGTTGCCCGATCTCAATTCCAGCCAATTTTAGGTTGAAAAAGTCAAACGGCACTGCTTCCCTTCCGAGCCCTGCCGTGTGCCCAATCAGTGGTCCATCCCACATATAGGGTATCAGCGTACTCAGGACAAATTGGACAACAACTTTTCGGGTCCAATTTCTCCTGTTACCCTTGGGAAAATGAAAAATTTGGGACTAAACTATCATGTTTGTGGAAAAAATATGATTTTTTATTTTCACGCCCGTGCGTTATAAACTCCTGTGAAGCCCTTGGGGGTTCAATGTGCTCACCACACATCTAGATAAGTTTCTTAGGGGGTCTAGTTTCCAAAATGGAGTCACTTGTGGGGGGTTTCCACTGTTTAGGCACATCAGGGCTCGTCAAATGCAGCATGGCGTTCGATCTCAAGTCCAGCCAATTTTAGGTTGAAAAAGTCAAACGGCGCTGCTTCCCTTCTGATCCCTGCCATGCGCCCAAACAGTGGTCTCCCCCCACATATAGAGTATCAGCGTACTCAGGACAAATTGGACAACAACTTTTGGGGTCAAATTTCTCTTGTTACCCTTGGGAAAAAAAAATTGTTGCTTAAAGATAACTTTTGTGACTGAAAAATTAAATGTTAATTTTTTCCTTCCATGTTGCTTCTGCTCCTGTGAAGCACCTGAAGGGTTAATAATCTTCTTGACTGCAGTTTTGAGTAGCTTGAGGGGTGCAGTTTTTAGAATGGTGTCACTTTTGGGTATTTTCTGCCATATAGACTCCTCAAAGTGACTTCAAATGTGAAGTGGTAACTAAAAAAGATGGTTTTGTAAATTTTGTTGCAAAAATGGGAAATCGCTGGTCAACTTTTAACCGTTATAACTTCCTAACCAAAAAAAATTTGTTTCCATAATTGTGCTGATGTAAAGTAGACATGTGGGATATGTTATTTATTAACTATTTTGTGTCACATAACTTTGGTTTAAGGTCATAAAAATTCAAATTTTGAAAATTGCAAAATTTTCTAAATTTTTGCCATATTTCAGTTTTTTTCATAAATAAACACAAGTTAAAATGAAGTACAATATGTCACTAGAAAAAGCATTCTCAGAATTGCCTGGATCCGTTGAAGCATTCAAAAGTTATTACCTCATAAAGGGACAGTGGTCAGAATTGTAAAAATTGGCCCAGGCATTAACGTGTAAACCACCCTTGGGAGTAAATGGGTTAATTAATTAATGAAAGATTCATTAAAGGAGTCTGTGTCATTCTTTCAAGTCAAGGACTTTATTCTGGGTGTGTGTTCTATACATTATAACTATAAGATAAGTAATGGATAGGCTTCTTATATACCCATCTCCATTACTAACTTCTGCGCTTGATGTCAACAGAAAATACAAAGGTGACAGCAACCTAAAAAAATTTGAACCTCACTTGCCACTGCCACAGGGCTAGGGGGAAGATCCAGGCAAAGTGCCGAAATTGGCGCATCTAATAGATGTGTCTCGGCTGTGTGCTGCTATTTTTAATTTTCCCAAGGGTAACAGGAGAAATTGGACCCCAAAAGTTGTTTTGCAATTTGTCCTGAGTACGCTGGAACCCCATATGTGGGAGAAAACTACTGTTTGGGAAGACGTCGGGGCTCGGAAGGGAAGAAGTGACTCTTTGGAATGCAGACTTTGATGGAATGGTCTGTGGTCGTCATGTTCCGTTTTCAGAGCCCCTGATGTGCTTAAACAGTATAAATCCCCCACAAGTGACCCTATTTTGGAAATTAAACCCCCTAAGGACCTTATCTAGATGTGTGGTGAGAACTTTGAACCCCCAAGTGTTTCATTAAAGTTTATACTGCCCAGTCGTGAAAATAAAAAATCCTATTTTGTGCCCACAAAAATGATCTTTTAGTCCCCAATTTTTAATTTTCCCAAAAGTTGTTGTCCAATTTGTCCAGAGTACGTTGGTATTCCATATGTGGGAGAAAGCTACTGTTTGGGCACACGTCGGGGCTCAGAAGGGAAGTGACACTTTGGAATGCAGACTTTGATGGAATGGTCTGCGGGTGTCATGTTCCATTTGCAGAGTCCCTGATGTGCTTAAACAGTAGAAACCCCCCAAAAGTGACCCCATTTTGGAAACTAGACCCCCTAAGGAACTTATCTAGATGTGTGGTGAGACCTTTGAACCCCCAAGTGTATCACTGAAGTCTATACTGCCCAGGCGTGAAAAAAAATCCTATTTTGTGCCCACAAAAATGATCTTTTAGTCCCCAATTTTTTATTTTCCCAAGGATAACAGGAGAAATTGGACCCCAAAAGTTGTTGTGCAATTTGTCCTGAGTACACTGGCACCCCACATGTGGGAAAAAACTATTTAGGCACACGTCGGGGCTCGGAAGGGGGTGATGTTTTGGAAAGCAGACTTTGATGGAATGGTCTGCAGGCGTCATTTTCCGTTTGCAGAGCCCCTGATGTGCCTAAACAGTAAAAAAAACACAAGTGACATTGTTTTGGAAACTAAACCCCCAATGAACTAATCTAGATGTGTCCCAACTAATCTAATGTTTCCGGTAAAGTAATTTAGTAGTGCATTGAGGTGTGGTACAATTTGAAGCAATCATTCATGCACAGGCCAGGTTTTTCGGGGCAGTTGTGGCATTGATAAATGGTGTCCTTGCGTATTCTGTTTTTGTATCACACTCAGCACCTTTTTTGCGATTTACCTCTTTTTGCAGTTTGCAGTACCTCCCTCGGGAAATGCTGACCTGGTACAATACGAGCACCTTCAGTTCCGGAAGTTCTGAAGCCCGCTCCTTTCAGAGTGCCAAACATCAGGACCTTAACCACTACCTCCTAGAACTGAAGGTACGACGTATCGGTGTGGCGTGCACATCGTGACAGCAGGAATGCGTGGAGCATTGCCATTTGGACGATGTGCATGGCCAGCTTTTTGGACCACACCTTGGCCTTTCTCAAAGCATTGTACGGTTGGAGGAGTTGATCAGAGAGATCAACGCCCCCCATGTTTTTATTGTACCCCAGTACACAGTCAGGTTTGCTGACCTGTGCAGACGTACTCCATACAGTGCTGAGGGCGCTGCCATCACCGTGTATCGTGGTCAAGAGAAGGACATCCCCCTTGTCCTTGTACTTGACCACCAGCAGGTGGTCGCTACATTGGGCTCTGCTCTCACCTTTTCGGAGCATCTGCCCAAGTAGGGTCTTCGGGAGGCCTCTCTGATTTTTGCGGACAGTACCGCAAGATGCAGTACCTTTCGCATAGAGGGATATGTAGAGTGGGACACTGGTATAAAAGTTATCAGTGTAGAGGTGATAACCTTTATCCAGCAATGGGTGCATAAAATCCCACAAAATTTTCCCACTCCCTCCCAGGACAGGACACGCAGTGGGTTCCATCCTGGTGTCCTTTCCTTTGTACACTCTAAACCTGTGGGTGTACCCTGAGGTACTCTCACACAGCTTATAGAGTTTGATTCCGTACCTGGCCCTCTTATTGGGCAGGTATAGACAGAATCCGAGCCTGCCCTTAAAATGGATTAAGGACTCATCCACGCAAATGTCCCTTTGGGGCACGTACACTTCAGCAAACTTTTTGCTGAAGTGTTCGATGACCGGCCGAACTTTGAGCAGATGGTCAAAGTTGCGGTCATCTCGTGCGGGACACTGTGCATTATCGTTATAATGCAGGAATTTGTGGATGGCCTGAAAACACATCCGGACCATGACCATTCAGAACAATGGAGTACTGTATAAAATATCAACACTCCAATATTGCCAACGTTCATGCTTCTTCAATATCCCCATGTGGAGGACAAGGCTCCAAACCTGCATCATTTCAACTGCGTCTACAGGAGACCAGTTAGAATATGATGAACGCGGGTTTTGTTCCAAGAATTGACGAGCGTACAAATTAGTTTGCTCCACCATGAGGCTAACAAAATCCTCAGAGAAAAAGACTTTGAGAAAGTCAATTTCTGTGAGGCCGGTGGTGTCAAACTTGATTCATGATTCTGCCACAAAATCAGGAATCAGTGGCTCGTAATTTTCAGGGGGCGAGGTCCACACAGGGTCTGCTGAATCAGCTGCGGACATGGTGGGTGCTGCCTCATCTTCTGTCCTGGAGCGTCTGTGTGGTGGTTCCGCAGAACCCGAGGAGGAAGATGAGGAGGGGGAAGAGGAAGAGGATGAAGAAACAGAAAAATAAAGAAATATGGGATACTCTCCCTCGCTATCAGTGTTGGAGGCAAGGAAAGAATATGCCTCCTCCATTGAATAGCGCTGTTGGGACGAACGTGATGAGACATTTTTTTGTGTGAGTATGGTGTTTGGGTGTACTTTATTTATAACTATGTGTATGTGTTGGGGGCTAGTGATTGGTGAAAACTAGAGTTGAGCGAAACGGGTCGAAAAAATTCAAAAGTCGCCGACTTTTGGCAAAGTCGGGTTTCATGAAACGAAACCCGACCCTAGGATGAGGTCGGCCACGAGGTCGGCGACTTACGCGCCAAAGTCGCGTTTCAAAAGTTTGTTTTGCGCTCTTTTTCAGCCAATCAGGATCCACGGACACTGTGGGCAACGTGATGACATAGGCACGGGTCGCCACCATCTTTCAGAAGGGCATGCAAGTGATTGGCTTGCTTTGGTGGGCGTCACAGGGGGTATAAAAGGGCGTGCACGCCGACCGCCATCTTACTTCTGCCGATCTCAGTATAGGGAGAGGTTGCTGCTGATTCTGTAGGGAGAGCGTTAGGCAGGGAAGAAGACAAAAAAACTGCTTCTGCTGCTAGCGATTTGGCCTGCACAACACACAAGTCACTGTGTGTGCAGTGCAAGGGGAGGCTATATTGTGGTGTATCAGTGGTGTTGGTTGTTGGGCTGCCTTCTAAGGCTTCCTGACACGCTGGCATTGCTGTTTACCCACTGCTCCGCAAACTGCTTTTTTAAAAGCAATCCAATCTCCCTTATCCTCTCGTCACTTTGGTCACAGGCAGCTGTGCCATCGAGCGTGTCACATAGCGCTCAGATATCAGTGGGCCGCACACAATCCACAAGTGTCCAGTGTCCAAAAGTGTACGCAGAGATTCAAAATCTCCATTATCCTCTCGTCACTTTGGTCACAGGCAGCTGTGCCATCGAGCGTGTCACATAGCGCTCAGATATCAGTGGGCCGCACACAATCCACAAGTGTCCAGTGTCCAAAAGTGTACGCAGAGATTCAAAATCTCCATTATCCTCTCGTCACTTTGGTCACAGGCAGCTGTGCCATCGAGCGTGTCACATAGCGCTCAGATATCAGTGGGCCGCACACAATCCACAAGTGTCCAGTGTCCAAAAGTGTACGCAGAGATTCAAAATCTCCATTATCCTCTCGTCACTTTGGTCACAGGCAGCTGTGCCATCGAGCGTGTCACATAGCGCTCAGATATCAGTGGGCCGCACACAATCCACAAGTGTCCACTGTCCACAAGTGTACGCAGAGATTCAAAATCTCCATTATCCTCTCGTCACTTTGGTCACAGGCAGCTGTGCCATCGAGCGTGTCACATAGCGCTCAGATATCAGTGGGCCGCACACAATCCACAAGTGTCCACTGTCCACAAGTGTACGCAGAGATTCAAAATCTCCATTATCCTCTCGTCACCTTGGTCACAGGCAGCTGTGCCATCGAGCGTGTCACATAGCACTCAGATATCAATGGGCCGCACACAATCCACAAGTGTCCAGTGTCCAAAAGTGTACGCAGAGATTCAAAATCTCCATTATCCTCTCGTCACTTTGGTCACAGGCAGCTGTGCCATCGAGCGTGTCACATAGCGCTCAGATATCAGTGGGCCGCACACAATCCACAAGTGTCCACTGTCCACAAGTGTACGCAGAGATTCAAAATCTCCATTATCCTCTCGTCACTTTGGTCACAGGCAGCTGTGCCATCGAGCGTGTCACATAGCGCTCAGATATCAGTGGGCCGCACACAATCCACAAGTGTCCAGTGTCCAAAAGTGTACGCAGAGATTCAAAATCTCCATTATCCTCTCGTCACTTTGGTCACAGGCAGCTGTGCCATCGAGCGTGTCACATAGCGCTCAGATATCAGTGGGCCGCACACAATCAACAAGTGTCCACTGTCCACAAGTGTACGCAGAGATTCAAAATCTCCATTATCCTCTCGTCACTTTGGTCACAGGCAGCTGTGCCATCGAGCGTGTCACATAGCGCTCAGATATCAGTGGGCTGCACACAATCCACAAGTGTCCACTGTCCACAAGTGTACGCAGAGATTCAAAATCTCCATTATCCTCTCGTCACTTTGGTCACAGGCAGCTGTGCCATCGAGCGTGTCACATAGCGCTCAGATATCAGTGGGCCGCACACAATCCACAAGTGTCCAGTGTCCAAAAGTGTACGCAGAGATTCAAAATCTCCATTATCCTCTCGTCACTTTGGTCACAGGCAGCTGTGCCATCGAGCGTGTCACATAGCGCTCAGATATCAGTGGTCCGCACATAATCCACAAGTGTCCAGTGTCCAAAAGTGTACGCAGAGATTCAAAATCTCCATTAGCCTCTCGTCACTTTGGTCACAGGCAGCTGTGCCATCGAGCGTGTCACATAGCGCTCAGATATCAGTGGGCCGCACACAATCCACAAGTGTCCAGTGTCCAAAAGTGTACGCAGAGATTCAAAATCTCCATTATCCTCTCGTCACTTTGGTCACAGGCAGCTGTGCCATCGAGCGTGTCACATAGCGCTCAGATATCAGTGGGCCGCACACAATCCACAAGTGTCCACTGTCCACAAGTGTACGCAGAGATTCAAAATCTCCATTATCCTCTCGTCACTTTGGTCACAGGCAGCTGTGACATCGAGCGTGTCACATAGCGCTCAGATATCAGTGGGCCGCACACAATCTACAAGTGTCCAGTGTCCAAAAGTGTACGCAGAGATTCAAAATCTCCATTATCCTCTCGTCACTTTGGTCACAGGCAGCTGTGCCATCGAGCGTGTCACATAGCGCTCAGATATCAGTGGGCCGCATACAATCCACAAGTGTCCACTGTCCACAAGTGTACGCAGAGATTCAAAATCTCCATTATCCTCTCGTCACTTTGGTCACAGGCAGCTGTGCCATCGAGCGTGTCACATAGCGCTCAGATATCAGTGGGCCGCACACAATCCACAAGTGTCCACTCTCCACAAGTGTGTGCAGAAATTCTAAAACTCCCCTGTCCTATAGACACCTTGTACCTTGTTTTACATTACTATATAGTTTGTTGGATTTTGTCTACATTTCTAGCAAAAATGAGGAAGGCTGGTGGAAGAGGCCGTGGAATTGGGCGGGGGTTGGCAGCTGGTAATGATGGTGTTGGTGGTGGATCTGATGGTAGTGGCAAGAGCAAAATAGGACCAAATGCAGGAGGTGCTGACCCTGCGTCATCGTCTGTCTACATAAGGCCTCGAACGCTTAGTTTTCTAGGAGTTGGCAAACCGCTTTTAAAGGCAGAGCATCAGGAAAAAGTTTTGTCTTACATTGCTGACTCAGCCTCCAGCTCTATCGCCTCCTCTTCTTCAGTTGTAAAAAGTAAAAGCACTGAGTCGTCATTGGAGGCTCATGTTCATGAACCACACCTTTCCTTGTGTCCTTCACCCCAACCAAGATTGAAGGATGACGCAGGCCATACTACTGATTACTCCATGGAGCTGTTTTCACATACCATGCCTGGATTATCAAGTCAAATGGTGAATTACCCAGGCCAAGATGAATCTGACATGGAGTGCACTGATGCACAGCCGCTGATGGATGATTCTGCTGGTACATTCACTCAGAGCACTACATTGTCCTCGCAGTGTACAGAGCCAGATTCTGACCCTGATGAGACTCAGGTGCCCCTTCCCGCACACTATACCACCATACACGGTGACACAGAGAAAGGTGCACATGACATAGAAGAGGAGGTGATGGATGACCCAGTTGTTGACCCAGATTGGCATCCATTGGGGGAAGAAGGTGCTGCTTCCAATAGCTCAGATGAGGAGCATCCACAGCAGACATTGACATCGCAACAGCTGTTATCTGGCAGGCCCGGAGCACTCCAAAGACAGGTTCCAAACATCAAAAGAGTTGCTGGACAGCTTGTCCAGAGGGTCAAAAGATCACAGCGTGCTAGGCCGCAAAATGTCTGCCAAAGTAGGAAGAGTGCAGTGTGGCAGTTTTTTGAACAAAATCCTCATGATCAGGCGAAGGTTATCTGTAAGAAGTGCGCAAAGACCTTTAGCCGAGGGAAAAATCTGAAAAATTTGAATACCAGTTGCATGCTTAGACATTTAACCAGCATGCACTTGCAAGCGTGGACACAACACCAAACCTCAAGTGCCACATGTGCAACTGATCACAACGAAGGTAGTCAGCAACGCTACATTGTTTCCCCCACTGTAAGCTCACCGGTTAGCACAGCAGCAAATGTTGAGGTGTCGTTGCAAGGCCACAGCAGTCAGGGAATCCCACTGTTATATCAACGAAAGACTGATTCTAGGCCATCAGAAAGAACACCAACTCCATCACCATCATCAACCCACTCTCAGTCCGCCCTGTCCACCGCTACTTCCACCATATGCAGCTCTCAAGTCCAGCTCACCCTCCCAGACACTATGAGTAGGTCAAGAAAGTACTCAGTCTCTCATCCGCGTACACTGGGTTTGAACGCCCACATTGCCAAACTAATCTCGTTTGAGATGATGCCCTTTCGGTTGGTGGAAAGCACAGCTTTCCGCGAACTCATGGCCTATACAGTACCACGCTATGACCTACCCAGTCGCCACTTCTTCTCTCGCAAAGCCATCCCAGCCCTCCACCATCATGTGAAAGACCGCATTGTCCATGCACTCAAGCAGTCAGTGAGCGGAAAGGTGCACCTCACAACTGATGCATGGTCCAGTCGGCATGGCCAGGGCCATTACGTGTCCATCACTGCGCGCTGGGTTAATGTGGTGGATGCAGGGTCCACAGGGGACAGCGGTGGTGGGACAGTGCTGCCTAGCCCATGGTCTAGGAAACAGTTGGCTGTAGGCGTTCGACCCTCCTGCTCCTCCTCCTCCTCCAGAAGCGACAGCTCGTCCACAGAGCGCAGTCGTACGAGCACTCCATCTGCAGCTGCCACTGTTGCACATGATGTGTCCCCCTATCGAGCAGCTAGTGGAAAGCGTCAGCAGGCTGTGTTGCAGATGATGTGTTTGGGCGACAGACACACCGCTGAGGTGCTGGCCGAGTACTTGAAGCGACAAACTGAGTCATGGCTGGGCAGTGTACATCTTGAGGCAGGCAAGGTAGTTAGTGATAACGGCCGTAATTTTGTGGCAGCCATAGCCCTTTCAAAACTCAGCCACATACCTTGCTTGGCTCACACCTTGAACCTGGTGGTGCAGTGCTTCCTCAAAAATTATCCGGAGTTAACAGCCCTGCTCCAGAAGGTGCGAAGTCTGTGCGCGCACATCCGCCGGTCGCCTGTACACTCCGTTCGTATGCAGAAGCTGCAGCGATTGCTCCACCTTCCCAACCACCGCCTCATTATCGACATTGCAACAAGGTGGAACTCCACCCTGCACATGGTGGAGCGGCTGTGCGAGCAGAGGCAGGCCATAATGCATTTGTGGGAGGATACACGGCCAGGCACTTTGAGAGCAGACATGGAGTTGACAGGCGTGCAGTGGTCGAAGCTGAAAGACCTTTGTAAAGTCCTTCAGTGTTTTGAGGAATGCACACGGCTGGTAAGCGCAGACGACGCCATCCTAAGCATGAGCATCCCACTTATGCGTCTGCTCATGCAAACTTTGACGCACCTTAAGGAGCAGGCGTCTGCAGCCAATGTTGATGAGGAGGAAGAGGAGGAGGGAATCCTTGATGACATTCAGCCATTGTCTGCTCAGGGACCTCTCCTGGACGAGGTGGAGGAAGAAGAGGAGGAGGAGGAGGAGGATGATGGGGATGATTACTTAGGGGAGGAGGATGCATCTCATGGGGCAAGTGAAAATGTTGGCGTGGCAAGGTCTGATACAGGGTTTGTGCATGACTGGAGGGATGTGGATTTGCCAGAAAGTGCTCCTCCACCCAGCACTCGCAGTGCATCATTGACACCGGGAACATTGGCCCACATGTCAGATTATGCCTTGCGGATCCTAAAAAGGGACCCCCGCATTGCCAAAATGATGAACGATGACGACTACTGGTTGGCCAGCATCCTGGATCCACGCTATAAAGGCAAATTACAAAACATCATGCCACAGGAGAACCTTGACCTAATATTGGCTAATAAACAAGCAACTCTGGTAAATCGGTTGCTTGAGGCATTCCCACCACACAGCAGCGGTGATGGTTCTCACACGAGCCGTACGGGCCGGGGGCAGCTTGGAAGAGGTGTTCGTGGTGCACACAGCAGAAGTGGCGTTGGAGACAGGGGTTTCATGACAATGTTGTGGACTGATTTTTCAAATACCGCTCACACAACTGGTAATACTGCATCGATGGAAAGTGACAGGAGACAGCAGTTGTCAACTATGGTTACAAACTACTTTTCCTCCCATATCGATGTTCTCCCACACAGGTCATTCCCCTTTGACTATTGGGCCGCTAAACTGGACACCTGGCCTGAATTGGCCCAATATGCCTTACAGGAGCTCGCTTGCCCAGCTGCAAGTGTGCTATCGGAAAGAGTCTTCAGTGCAGCTGGATCAATCCTGACAGAAAAAAGGACCCGTCTGTCAACCCAAAATGTGGATGATCTAACCTTCATTAAAATGAACCACGCATGGGTTTCCAAGGATTTTGTCCCACCTTCCCCTGATGACACATAGGGTGACAGAAAAATGGCTTGCTTTGGTCCACCTCTTCCTGGTACTTCACCTATTTCGCCTTTTGCATCAGTTGAATGTCCAACATCAACATATGCCACTTTCTAAAACTCCCTAACTGTGCTGCCTCCCCCCCATGGCCGGGGTCACCACCTAGCGCACGACACCGTGCTAGTGCCGTTGCCCTGGACAGGTGGGTAGGCCGACTCTTGGGCGCGGGCACTGGCACAGGGTCCCTCATAGTGCAATCAAGTGTCTCTGACGGTGGTGGTGCACACCCGCCGTCAGACACACCGCTGTACTATGAGGGGCCCAGTGCCAGTACCGACGCCCACGAGTGGGCCCCCCTTGCTTGGCCAGGGCCCCAGCATTTGCAATCTTTACCTCTCCCTGCTCCTCCGCTGTGTAATCTGGGCCGTCAAATCCATACTGTGCCTGACACCGTCTGAGCCTGCCTCCTGATGTATAGACATATATTTTGAATGTGTACGCTATCCATACATGTTATCCGGGGATACGTTACCCCTTCTAAACTTTGTGCAATGACATGCAATCCATACTGGGCCTAACACCGTCTGAGCCTGCCTCATGCTGTATAGACATATATTTTGAATGTGTACACTATCCATACATGTTATCCGGGGATACGGTACCCCTTCTAACCTTTGTGCAATGACGTGCAATCCATACTGGGCCTAACACCGTCTGAGCCTGCCTCATGCTGTATAGACATATATTTTGAATGTGTACGCTATCCATACATGTTATCCAGGGATACGGTACCCTTTCTAACCTTTGTGCAATGACGTGCAATCCATACTGGGCCTAACACCGTCTGAGCCTGCCTCATGCTGTATAGACATATATTTTGAATGTGTACGCTATCCATACATGTTATCCAGGGATACGGTACCCTTTCTAACCTTTGTGCAATGACGTGCAATCCATACTGGGCCTAACACCGTCTGAGCCTGCCTCATGCTGTATAGACATATATTTTGAATGTGTACGCTATCCATACATGTTATCTGGGGATACGGTACCCCTTCTAACCTTTGTGCAATGACGTGCAATCCATACTGGGCCTAACACCGTCTGAGCCTGCCTCATGCTGTATAGACATATATTTTGAATGTGTACGCTATCCATACATGTTATCCGGGGATACGGTACCCCTTCTAACCTTTGTGCAATGACGTGCAATCCATACTGGGCCTAACACCGTCTGAGCCTGCCTCATGCTGTATAGACAAATATTTTGAATGTGTACGCTATCCATACATGTTATCCGGGGATACGGTACCCCTTCTAACCTTTGTGCAATGACGTGCAATCCATACTGGGCCTAATACCGTCTGAGCCTGCCTCATGCTGTATAGACATATATTTTGAATGTGTACGCTATCCATACATGTTATCCGGGGATACGGTACCCCTTCTAACCTTTGTGCAATGATGTGCAATCCATACTGGGCCTAACACCGTCTGAGCCTGCCTCATGCTGTATAGACATATATTTTGAATGTGTACGCTATCCATACATGTTATCCGGGGATACGGTACCCCTTCTAACCTTTGTGCAATGACGTGCAATCTATACTGGGCCTAACACCGTCTGAGCCTGCCTCATGCTGTATAGACATATATTTTGAATGTGTACGCTATCCATACATGTTATCCGGGGATACGGTACCCCTTCTAACCTTTGTGCAATGACGTGCAATCCATACTGGGCCTAATACCGTCTGAGCCTGCCTCATGCTGTATAGACATATATTTTGAATGTGTACGCTATCCATACATGTTATCCGGGGATACGGTACCCCTTCTAACCTTTGTGCAATGACGTGCAATCCATACTGGGCCTAACACCGTCTGAGCCTGCCTCATGCTGTATAGACATATATTTTGAATGTGTACGCTATCCATACATGTTATCCAGGGATACGGTACCCTTTCTAACCTTTGTGCAATCACGTGCAATCCATACTGGGCGTGAGAACGGCTGGCGAGCTGTTAAGCAAGCTACAGCACCTGTCCAGACAAGTACAGGGATTCCCTAGCGAGGAGACTTATTTGATTGTTTTCTATGTTGGGACAGCAATTTTTGGGGAGCACTATACTCTGGAGAATGATAGATGGGGCCCACCATACACTGGAACATTCCAAAGGTGGACATCAGACACTGGAGCAGCATTTACAGGGCCCATTATACACCAGAGCATTAGAAATGGGGCCCATTATGTTTGGAGCATTATTTGGGCCCATAAGACAGTGGAGCTTCATCCATGGGGACCAACATATACTGTAGCATTATGTGGAGCTCATCATATACTGTTTCAAACATTATATGGGACCAATGATTTTGTATGGAGAAATAGATGGGCCTCGTCATGAGATGTAAAAAGTGAGGTATTTTTCATTGTACTATACCGCTATTTCTCTGCCGTATCGGAGCATGATGAGTTGTGGTATGTGTTAAAGGGGCGCTCTTTCGCCCAGGGCACATGAAAACCTGCAGCCAGCCCTCCCCCCCACAAATTTAGCCAAATAACCCCCATTTTTCAGTGCGTAACTTGTATTATGAAGTTAATTAAGGTTGACAAGCTTAAGTAAGAAGAATTGATGCTTTTGGCATTTAAATGGGCACTGTAGGTGTGTTTCCTGTCCTCCTCTCACTGCCGACTTTTATTCCCCATTGACTTACATTGGGTTTCGTGTTTCGGGACGACCCCGACTTTTCCCTATAATCGGACGATCTTGCTCGACCCGACTTTTGGAAAAGTCGGGTTTCACGAAACGAAACGCGACCCTAAAAAAGCAAAAGTCGCTCAACTCTAGTGAAAACTATTTTGAAAAGGAAAAAACTAAAAGGAAAAATGCAAATAGGGAGAAAGAATACCTGTGAAAAAAAATTCTAAAACTGCAGGCCCTAGATCTGATAAGTGAACGACGTCACTTATCAAAATTTAATGGCTGCTGGATGTGCGCACAGGGGTGGCGCAAAGGGGGGGGTGAAAAAGAAAAAAGGAAAACAGCCGGCAGGTCACGGCCAGGTCAGCAGCAGGGCACAGAGCGGTCACAGTGTGACCGCAGCTGTGCCCTGTGGTTGGCGTGATCGACGATGACATTGATCTCGCCAATCACCTCCTGCAGGCCCTGCTGGGCCTATCCTAGGCTCTGGCCTATGACTAGTGCTATTACAGCATACGGGCCAGTATCAGCAGGGCACAGCGCCGCTGTGCCCTGCGATAGGCGCGATCGATTAAATAGTCACTAGAAAAAGCATTCTCAGAATTGCCTGGATCCGTTGAAGCATTCAAAAGTTATTACCTCATAAAGGGACAGTGGTCAGAATTGTAAAAATTGGCCCAGGCATTAACGTGTAAACCACCCTTGGGAGTAAATGGGTTAATTAATTAATGAAAGATTCATTAAAGGAGTCTGTGTCATTCTTTCAAGTCAAGGACTTTATTCTGGGTGTGTGTTCTATACATTATAACTATAAGATAAGTAATGGATAGGCTTCTTATATACCCATCTCCATTACTAACTTCTGCGCTTGATGTCAACAGAAAATACAAAGGTGACAGCAAACTAAAAAAATTTGAACCTCACTTGCCACTGCCACAGGGCTAGGGGGAAGATCCAGGCAAAGTGCCGAAATTGGCGCATCTAATAGATGTGTCTCGGCTGTGTGCTGCTATTTTTAGGATGAGGGTGCCAGTATCCATGGCGCCTTACCAGCCTGAAAATATCAGCCCCCAGCTGTCTGCTTTAGCTTGCTGGTTATCAAAAATCAGGGTGACCCCACACCATTATTATTTGCTTAAATAATTAAAAAATAAGGCATGGAGACCCATCTATTCTTGATAACCAGCCTTGCTAATGCTGACAGCTGAGGGTTTCAGCCCACAGCATTCAGTTTTACCTGGCTGGTTATCAAAATCACAGGGAAACCCCTTGTAATTTTTTTTATATTTATTTATTTATAGCCCAGGTGGAAGCTGATGAATATTCCCATCAGCTGCCGCCAGAGCTTGTATTAACAGTTGAATACAACTCTCAGCATTGTCCCCTACTAGTGCTGATCGCAGCATGAGCAGGAGGCAGTGATGTCAGCTGTATTCGTCAGCACCCTGTGCCGGGGAACAGCATGAACAGTACCGCTGATTCCCAGGTGCCGGTACGTGTCACACTGATGACACAGGGATGTCTTCCATGTGACATTAGTGGGCATGAGTGCGGGAAGTTTTTCAGCCTGTGCTGCTACCATTAAAATTGACGTCTGAAAAAGCCCTTAGGTCATTTATCGGACTTTTGCCAACTTTTGCCGATTTTCAGGAAAAATGATTGGGAATCTGAACATGAATCCAAATGTGCAATGTTTGTGCTGAATTTTAGATTGGCAAACATTTTCCTAACAAGTTTGCTCATCTCAAGTGGGCACCCGTCTTCTTTAGTGTCATCAGATACTATTGCTTGTCTAATAAAGGTGTCTCATTTTCCTAATTTACATCTCTAACTTTTAATGATATTCAGTGTTCTCCTTTTGGTTCTCTTGTCTCATTCCGAATGGTCTGCCATTCACATCCTAAGCAAATATATGTCACCACCTAGTAACACTTATCTGCTAATCTCTCTTTAGTTTGATGTATACAATTTGATGCCTCCAGTGCGTGCTTTTTCTAAGACATAAATAGGTTGTCAGTGCAAATAAAAGAACCAAGAATATGCGTTCACAAGGGGTGCCACATGGCTTATGCATGGGGTTCGACTAAGATGTTTAGCCCAGCTAATAATAAATTGGGCTATGTTCTTCATTATGGCATACATGCAAACATCCCCAGAATGGCCACTTTTGGAAGTGATTCTGTTAATCCCCCCATCCTCCTTTTTTGAAGTCAGGTTTTCTGGAAATCATGCATTCAATAATAGTCTTTAATTTTTGTCCCATGAAAGGATTTTTAAGTGAATAATTTAACAGGTTTTTGCCATTTAATCTGAGAGCAACATAATTTAGGAGCAGAAACAGTGATTACAGTGATGTGTAACTTACTCGGCTATATGCTATGGTTTCAATACAATCAGTGATTTATCAGCTGGAAATGATCACTAGCTGACTATGTCTCATGTGCAGACTAGTCAGGCTAATCTATCCAACCTAACCTCCAGCACTGATTGGCAGCTTGCTGACAATGGAAACTTTACACAGGAGGCTGCCAATCAGGAATGTGGGCGGGGGTTATACACAGCTCAACATTCTGACAACTACTACATCTAAAACAGAGAAAACAGTGATTATAGCAAAGCTACCCCAAACAGTCCAGTAAGTTATATATTGCTGGAATCAAGGTCTCTACCTCTGCATCACAATGCTCTCAGATTACATAGCAAAAACCTGCTGACATATTCTCTTCAACTTATTCCTGATGGGGCTATTTTCCATTTAAATTTTTTTCTTTCTCTTCTTCCAAAAGTCATAACTTTTCTTATTTTTCTGTCATCATAACCATTTGAGGGATTGTTTTTTGCTGGATGAGTTGTAGTTTTGAATGACACTATCCATTTTATCATGATATGTTTTGGAAAGTGGGAAGAAAATTCCAAGTGCGTTGAAATATCAAAGAAAAGTGCAATTCCACAATAGTCTTTTTAGTAGTGATGAGCGAATAGCGAAATATTCGGGTTCGTGAAAATCGGCACGAATAACTTCTAATATCCTTGTATTCGTATTGAATAACTAATCCAATGCAAGTCAATGAGAAAGACGAATATTTTTCTACTGGACCCAACAAACAGGTTTGGGGGCATTAGAAAAAAGTTGAAATGGATGGGAAAGAGCAAAAACTAAATGGGAACAGCATGGAGAAGATGCCTGCATGCCTTTCTGACACATATGGTAACTATTGCGCCAGTTTTATGGATTTTTAAAAAGACTTACCAAACTAAAATTTTTTATAAAGGGAAAAAAGCAAAGAAACATTATTTTGTTTATAAATACATGTATATAATGCAAAAAACAACAACTCCCCTTTAGCACATGTTCACATTGAGCGTTTTAGCTTTATTTTTTACTTTAACATTTGCGAGAGCTCTCACTCCTACATTTGGGAGGTCCCTCCCTCATGCCAAATAGTTAGCCAGATAGTGGAACACATATTCCCCATCCCTTTACAGTGCCAGATAAAACATGCTCAATTAAATTTTGGGCATTGTTCACCACCACCAACATGTCCACCGCCATGTCATTATGCGGCCCTCACTGACACTCACCAGAGTGTCAGCAGGTGCCATGAATCCTGAGTTTGGTAAGGGCCCTCAGGTGGCCCTGTATCATACATTTGGGAGAGATCTCACTCCTATATTTGGGAGGTCCCTCCCTCATGCCAAATAGTTAGCAAGGTAGTGGAATACATATTTGTAACGAATGGAAGCAGAGGCAGAGATGGTGAAGTTCACATCCGTTTTTATTTTTTAAGTGGACCTCGGGACCACGGTTCGGGGGGCTCCAAAGGGGGCATGTCTAGTGAGCCCTGGGCACCCGTAGTAAAGCCCCTCAGGCAGGGCCAGAATGGAATACCCGGAGGACACAGGTGCTACCTCCAGTTAGACCCCGAACACGTGGCAGTTGTCCCAGCGGGACCAAAAGGGATAACAAAAGTTACAGCAGAGTCCGTAATGCACTGTGTCCTGGATCCGGATAGTTGGTAAGGAGTTGGTTCCAGTGACCCTCACACAGTCCTTGGACTCGGATGGCTGTAGGCGGAACGGGATGGCTTAGGCCCAGATGGTTGCTGATATTACCAGGTAACACAGGATACTGATATGCTGTGGAAACAGAGAGCATTAGACAATGCACAGAGACTGCAGATGCAGCGCAGACAGGTTAGCATGAGAACCGGATGTAGCAATGATAGATACTCGTTGCTCCGGCGCTCTCCCTATGGAGGAGAGGCCAGAAATAGCAGCCAGTGAGCTGCCATTGGCTAATTGTATTTTTTGAATAATGCATGCCGCCCCTTTAAGAAGGCAAGAGAGCGGGCGGGCATGCCCTAATAGTCTTAGCTACAGATCTCCTCACAGGGCACCAGGAGGAGGAGGCAGGAGGGAGGACAGAACGCTGAGCAGTAGCTTGAGATCCAGAGGAGGCCGGCTGCTGCCTATGTCAGGCTCGAGGTGAGTGCCCAGAACGGAAAGCAGCGGCAGGCCTGGATGCAGCGCCAGGACAGGGGCCAGGTGTATCAGCGACAGACCTGGGCACAGCGCCAGCACGGGGACCGGTTGTAACAATATTCCCCAACCCTTTACAGTGCCATTTCAAACATGCCCATTTGAATTTTGGGCATCACCCGCCACCACCACCATGTCCATCGCCATGTCATTATGCGTCCCTCTCTTCACATTTTCAGAGGGCCAGCAGGTGCCGTGAAACATTAGTTTTGTGAGCTTCAGAGTTCATTTTGGCCAACAGGTCCCAATGGAGCCACAGTCATAGCAGGTAAATATAATACAAGAGATGGGGGAGCTGTACGATTAATGTCAGTAAATTGCATCCTACCAGACACCAAAAGCATTAGAATTAAATTCAGAATACAGTGCATGCAAGTGAGGGACTGTATTGTGCTCAGTCTGTCAGGCCTGAAATCCATGTCAGCAACATGTACAAGCTTCATTTTACTCAGAAGCAGCCTCCTCAAGGGAAAGAGACAGGAGTGCTGTTGATCAATCAGCACAAGCCTATACAATTCATCTGGAAACTACCCAACCAGGTTGAATGTATCTTTTGTATGGTTTCGAGGAACAATTGAGTAATTACAGGATATGTCCCAGAGAGTGTCAAGGTCTGTGGAGTATATTACACAGGTGACAGGCAGTGCTACAGAGCTTAGGTAAAGGCGTTAGCGTGGCAATTACTATGTTCCAATATGTGTAAGGCTGCGGCCTGAATAGGTCTGTTGAGCGCATTAACCCAGCCTCTTAGACAAGCTTAAAATATACAGAAACTGTCCAATACCCCACCACCATTTTTTTGTACGTACCCAAATTTAGAAAATGTATTGGAAGCAACAGTTTAGCAAAGTTTAACAAATTTAGGAGCCTGGAAAAGTCAGCAATGGTCTTTGTCTAGCACCGGACAATGTAAATGACTAACCAATATGTATGCCCTCTCTAACTAACAATTTATGAACAGACATATATGCTGACAAGGGATAACTGAATGCTGAGCTGGGACAATAAACTGGATGTGGTTTCTAACTTTTGTGACTGTGCAACTGCAGGTTGTGGACAGGAGGCATCAGCGCATCGTTGTGAGCTTTATCACCTAAACAGATGAGATTCAGCAGGGCATGCTGCCGCTTCACCAAGGCAGTGCTGCAGATTTCCCAGCTGGGGAGTGATGGGGAGGCTAGTTCCGCTGAGGATGAGGTGGAGGAGGAATAGAGACAGGAAGTGGAATGCTAGGAGACTGAAGCCCTGATGGAAATTGGGTCCCCTATTCTTGCTGTGGGTAAGATGTGTGATGTCCCAGCCTCTGATTCTGTCTCAGATTCCACCATATTAGCCCAGTGTGCAGTCAGGGAAATGTACAGTATCATCCCTGTCCACAAGAACTTGTCCACTGGTATGTGATGAGGTGGACCTTCCCTGTGACTACATTGGCCAGAGCACGGCTGATATTATGTATTACTTTGTGGAAGGCCCTCTCACTCAGCTGCTCTTCGAGGTAGACACAAGCACACGTGTGGTTAAAGTCTCTGGGTGGTTTATTGTATCATAAACCAAAAACCCAAAATGGTAACAGAATAGCAGCCTTTCTGGCTCAAAAGAAAATTAACAGTTTATGCACAGTCCTGCCCAGTACTTCTGGGACAACATATATAGCAGCTATCACAGGAACTTCAGTATGGAGACTTCCTGGCCTCCACACCACACAGACAGAGGAAAAGAAACTGGCTGGACATTTATTTCCCCAGCTACACCCTCGAGCCCTCCCAATTCCGGACCATAGCTTGCTCTTCTGACTCATTGATAACACACAGGATTGCAGGCAGGGGCTGGCTCTCAAATTTTACCCTGAAGCGCACTTAAAGTCCAAGAATTTATTCCTTATTAACACCCTCGAGGTGGAAATATGGCGAGTAGGCGTTCCTCCCATCTCTTACCTACTAACTTAAAAACCTGCTCATAAAATGGCAGCTTAACTCCTTCAGCACATAGCATGGTATAAAGAAACTTATGGGTTTCTAGATCATGGAGGAAAGCAATCTCCATGACACATATCTCCTCTTACATACAGTACAATGCCAGTGATCCTGTCACATATTCCTTTACTCTGTCCAAAGCTGGGGGCTTTGGCACCTTCAGACATCAAACAGGGAATTCTGGAGAGGGTATCAGTGTTCCTGTGTAGATTCCCGGGCCTATGATCTACATGGAACTTGAAATCCTGGAAGCCTAAGAACCACCAAGTCACCTGGGCGATCTCCTTTAGCCATCTCAGAGGAGCATGATCCGACACAAGTTTGAATCTCCAGCCTAGTAGATAATACCTCAATGTACCACAGCCCATTTTATGGCTAGACACTCCTTCTCGACGATGGCATAGTTTTCTTGCATGACAAAAGCTTCCGGCTCAAATACAGGATGGGATGTTCTTCTCCATTTATTACTTGAGACAACACGGCTCCCAAGCCAACTTCTGATGCACCGTTTGGACCACAAACTCTTTGCTGAAGTCTGGTGCATCCAGAACCCGACGTTTACACAGAGTTCTTTTCCGTTCCTGGAACGCCATCTCTGAGTCATCAGTCCATTTAACTATCGTCAATTTGGTGCCTTTAAGAAGATCTGTCAATGGAATGACGATTATAGCGAAATTTGTAATGAATTGCCGATAGTACCCCACAATTCCAAGAATCGCCCTCACTTACTTCTTGGTAAGCAGCCACTTTTGAATAGCCTCGATCTTGTTGATTTGAGGATTAATTTTGCCTCACTCGACAACATAGCCTAGGTACTTGGCATCGTACATCCCTATGGCACATTTTTTCACATTTATCATGAACTCTGCACTTCTTAAAGCAACCAGATCTGCCTGTAACTTTGGCAGATGACTAGCCCAGTCTTGGATAAAGACCACTTTGTCATCAAGGTACGCTGCGGCATAATTCTTATGCGGAGCCAGGATAGTTTCCATCACCCTCTGGAAAGTGGCTGGGGCCTCTGCAGACTGAATGGCATCCTGGTGTATTGAAAAGACCCATCAGGCATTGCATTGAGAAGGCTGTCCTCTCTTTGGCACTCTGGGACATGGGGATCTGCCAATAGCCTTTCATCAGGTCCAGGGTGGAAATGTATTTTGCGGGTCCAAGTCTCTCAATGAGTTCATCCACATGAGACATCGGGTATGCATCAAAACTAGAGACTTCATTCAGCTTGCAGTAGTCGCTGCAAAGTCACCACTCACTGCCAGGTTCAGCATGAGGAAGATGGGACTCTATCATCCACTTTTTGACTCCTCTATCACCCCGCGGTCTAGCATCCTCTCCACCTTATTGGATATCACCTGTCTCTATTCTTCCAGAATTTTATAGGGCTTGAGGTTCACCCTTCTGTGCAGTTTTGTTAACACGTCATGCTCGATCACCTGCTTATGCCCCGGCAACTCTGAGAATATGTCCCGATTCCGCTGCAACAGCTCCCAACACTGTTGCCTCTGGGCTGGTGTCAGAGTCTCTGCAATGGTGAAATCGTTCACGGTGACTTTGGAACTGTCTGCCAGGCAAGGGGTCTCAAGCGATTGTCGATCTCGCCATGGTTTTAGCACGTTTACACGATAGACCAAGTGTGGCTTCCTTCGCCCCGGCTGGTATACCTTGTAATTAACTTCACACAGTTTTTCACCACCTTGTGTGCCTTGTCACTTGGCTAGGAACTTGCTCTCCATCATGGGGATAAGCACTAGCACACAGTCCCCTGGCTGGAACTGCCTCAGCCTCGCTGATCAGGTATACACCCTTGCCTGTGCCTCCTGTGCCTAGAGAAGATGCTCCTTCATGATAGACATCACTTTCGCCATTCTCTCTTGCAGCTGAGTGACATGCTCTATGATGCTCCTGTGTGTTGTGACCTCAGCTTCCCACGATTCCATGGCGATCTTCAAGAGCCCTCGCGGATGTCGACCATACACGAGCTTGAACGGTGAGAAGCCAGTAGAGGCCTGAGGAACTTCCCTGATGGAAAAGAACAAAAACGGAAGTAGGTAGTCCTAGTCTCGACCATCCTTCTCAATTACCTTTTTGAGCATGGATTTCAAAGTTTTATTGAAGCATTCTACTAGGCCATTGGTCTGTGGATGATACACGGAGGTTCTCAGCTGGCCAATCTGGAGGACCCTATACAGATCTTTCATTACCTTGCTCATGAAGGGGGCTCCCTGATCTGTCAAAATCTCCTTTGGCAGGCCTGTCCTAGTGAAAATATGGACAAGTTCCCAGGCAATAATCTTTGCTGAATAATTCCTTAGGGGTACTGCTTCAGGGTACTGGGTACCATAGTCTATGACCACTAGGATATATTGGTGCGCTCATGCAGACTTAACTAAATGACCTACCAGGTCTATGGCAATTCGCACGAACAGGGTCTCTATTACCAGTAATGGGACTAGAGGACTTCAGAAGTGAGAAGAGGGAGCAGTTATCTGACAGGTGGGGCAGGACCTACAAAAATTCAGTATCTCCCAGTAACATCCTGGCCAATAGAACCTCTGCAATATTCTCTCCTTTGTCTTCTCCACCGCCAGATGCGAATTGGCCATGTCTAGAATCCTCCACCGGTATGGCCCTGGAACCAACAGCTGCGCCACTATTTCACCTCCCCTCAGTGTAGCTACGCTATACAGCAATTTGCTATTGACTGCAAAGTGTGGGTACCTGGTATCAGTCCCCAGCTCGTCAGCAACCCCATCAGTCAAAGACACATTTTCAAAAGGCCCCTTGTAGGGTAAGATCCCACATTTGAGCAGTCATGAAATTTTCCACAGACACCTTCGTCTGTGATGGGGATTCATCAGGATTGCGCTTGCTCCTGCCTGAGACACTGGACACCCCTGTCTTAACCCACAAGTCCCAGAACAGGCTGAATTCCTGCCTGATTATCACGGGGTGCAACTAGTCTCTGACTACCCCGACCTCATGAATCTCCTCTCCATGGCTCGTTTTAATCAACACTCTGGCAACAGGGTAGTCTTTGGCATCCCTGTGTATACAGCAGAGGCCCACATGTTTCCCTGGGATCAACTGGTGGGGAAGCGTGACCCTTATCAGGGTCACCAAACTCCCAGAGTCCAAGAGTCCTGAAACCAGTGACACCAGTACTCCATAAATGGTCACGGGACATGACTGTGCCCCCTCTCCAGGCTTATAGACACAGGCACATGTGGGGTTAAAGTCTCTGAGTAGTTTATTGTATGATAAACCAAAAATCCAAAATGGTAGTAGAAAAACAGTCTTTCTGGCTCAAAAGAAAATAAACAGAGAAAAGGCTGGTAGTGCAATAAGAGACTGCGCTGCTGTGGTAGAATTCAAGGTATCTTTATTGCCAACGTGTTTCCTGAGCCAGTCCCAGCTCACTTCATCAGGGCATGTTACAGAAGTTCATTGCAGGGGTATATATACACATAAAAAAAAAAGGGGGAGGAGCCAAGAATAGTGAGGTGACACGTCACGTAAAAAGCTTTTATCTACAAAGGGATGGATTTTATTTTGCATAAAAACTTTTTTACTTTTCTGGGGGAATTTTATCACCAGACACGTGGGACCGCTATGGGATCACGAGTAGCACCTACGTATGCAAATCTTTTTATGGGGGTCTTTGAACAAAATTTTATCACCAATGAGACTTTTAATAAAGGCATCATTTTATACAGAAGATACATTCGTGACCTGTTCTTAATCTGGGACAATGACGTTTTAGATGTGGGTGCTCTTATTTGTTCCATCCAGAATAATCCATGGGGCTTGACTTTTGCCCCACATGTTAATAATCAGTCCATGGATTTTTTAGACATCACATTTTTCATCAGGGATTCCAAGATTTGCAGTAAAACATTTTTTAAAGAGGTGGATTCTAATAGTTATGTACATTTTAAGAGTGGACACTACAAAAAATGGCTTTTTAATATTCCTCACAATCAGTTCCAAAGGATAAGAAAGAACTGCACTAATGGTGAGGATTTTAACACACAATCCGAGGTCCTGAGGGAAAGGTTCCTTGCTCAGAGGTATCCCAAAAAACTCATTAGTTCTACATGTGATAATGTTTTTAAAAATTTTAACCAGAATATTCTCCTCAGCAAATCTCTGGCTAAACAAAAGAGAGATGATGCTGAACTCTTTAGAACAAATTGTATTACAACATTCAGTTCACAACAAAACAGGATAAGAGATGTTCTAAATAATTTATGGCCCATCATTAAGAAGGACCCGATACTTAATGGGGTCCTTCCAGACAAACCTGCTATCACCTTCCGAAAGGCCAGGTCATTAAAGAATATTCTGGCTTTAAGTAGACTTCTACCCCAGAAGCCTACTACCCATACCATTTCATCACCAGGGATTTATAAGTGTCACCGTCCTAATTGTGCTTGCTGTCATACCATTTCACACTGCACGTCTGTGTTTGTCCACCCCATTACACTTGAAAAATTTCCCCTCAAATTCCACCTCACTTGTCATTCCTCTCATGTTATATATGTAATTTCCTGTCCTTGTCCCAGATTGTATGTAGGTCGCACTACACAAGCACTACATTGTGGCATGAATTCACACCGTCACAATATCAAAATAGGCTTCCAAAAACATGGACTTTCACAACACTTTGACACCACACATTCCAGAGATTTCAGTAAAGCCACCATTTATACCATTGATCACATACCAGACCACATCCCCAATAGGTTTCAATCACTATGCAGAAAGGAAGTTTTTTGGATCTACAAACTCAAATCTATTGAGCCCAATGGTCTTAATATCATCAATGATGTTTTTTATTGATTTTATTTTGACCCTGTGTTTTAATATCTTATCCTTTCAATTCCTTTATATGATCATCTTCGTTTTTTAAAAGGAAAAAAAAAAAAAAAAAATTATGCTTTTTTTTTTTTTTTTTAACCCATGAATTTTTTTTTTATTCTTATTTTTTCACATGTAGCATAGTGGACTAATACCATGAGTTATATCCTCTGAGGCAAGTTCTAATCCACCCCAGGACTCGAGAGCCATCTTTTACCTCGTGATCCCCCATGTCTTTTTATTTTTTAATCACGTTTTTTATACCAACACTCTTTTTATGGCATTTTAAACATCGTTTTTAATATGGTTGCAATAAAGTTTTATTGTTTTGTATGATTCATGTATATGTATCCATGCTGACGTGTCACCTCACTATTCTTGGCGCCCCCCCCTTTTTTTTTTATGTGTATATATACCCCTGCAATGAACTTCTGTAACATGCCCTGATGAAGTGAGCTGGGACTGGCTCAGGAAACGCATTGGCAATAAAAAATACCATGAATTCTACCACAGCAGCGCAGTCTCTTATTGCACTACCAGCCTTTTCTTTGTAGCAAGTCCTTGGACCTCGTGCAGACTGCTGCAGCTGTTTATGTGATTATAGGTGTTGTGACTCTCACAACCATATCAGGTGAACCTAACACTTGCTGTGCACTCATCTACTTTCCATACAGAGCTACGCATTGGAAGCTCCCTGTCTCCCCCTTTTCTTTTCAAGAAAATAAACAGGTCATACACAGTACTGACCAGTACTTCTAGGACAACACATATGTCAGTTCTCATAGGAGTTTTAGTATGGAGACTTCTTGGCCTCTACACAACACAGACAGAGGAAAAAACAAATTGGCTGGTCATTTATTTCCCCAGCCACACCTTTGAGGTGGAGATATAGTGATTAGGCAACCCGCCCACCTAAAAACCAGCCCATAACATGGTTGCTTTACTCCTTCAGCACATAGCATGCTCGAAATAATCTTATGGGCTTCTTTCTTGATCACAGAGGAAAGCAATCTCTGTGACACATATCTCCCCTCACATACAGTGCCAGTGACCCTGTCACAATATGCTTATGTAACGCGGGGAAGGCACACCAGAAAAAAATAATGTCTGCTGGGAATCGAGTACCGTGGGGCTGCCACCGGCAAAAAGTCGCGGAAAGACTCAGTTAAAACAAGTCGAAACGGCAACATTTCCAAGGCTAGGAATCTGGCAATGTGGGTGTTTAGTGGTTGGGCCTGTGATTGGGTTATTGGTTGTTTCTGCTTTCTAGTAATTGGGTCGCCCTCGCACACCCAGGGCAGCGGGGGTACTCGGTACCGGGCCGGTGTCAAGGTGGGAATGTGTCACAGCCCTGGGCACCCAATATCAATGGCGGTGATGATAATGGTATTAAACTTTATATGAATAGTTCGTGATGCCACCCGTGGTGTTTGGCAAGTAAGATGGTAAGCCAACGCTGCATACAGATCCGCTGGGACTGATGGTGTGGTGCAGCAGAGATGTTATAGCACCCCACAGGTGGAGCTGTAGTCCCAGGGTAGTGTAAGTGCAATGGATGAGGAGAGGCGCAGAATGGCATGGAGGCTGGTACCCAGGTGTAGTGGTGCTGGAATAACTGAAGGACACCAGAGTATGCGGTTCCAAAGCTTTACTCACTGTTTACAGTTTACACAACTGCCTGCCTCCATACTGTGTTCTCCAGGTCAGGGCTCCAGCCAACCTCCAGGCAGGATAGGATTCTCCCTTCCACACTCCGCCAACATGTACCTTACTGAACGACTCCTCCAATGCGCCTTTAGGTGCGAAGCACTCCAGTACTTAGTTACCCTGGAATGCCTCTCTCTAGGTGTTCCTAGTCTTTACTTGTATGACAGACAGCTGTAGCCTGCTTCAGGGACTCCTCACTGCGTCCAAGCTCTCTATTCAGTTGCTGTTATGTCCCAAGTCTATGATGGGAGCAAGGTGTTAGCGGCTCACTACTCCTCCGGTGTCTGTTGCCAGACATAAAGATCCAATCAACCTCAGGGACCGGGCCCAGGCCTTTCTGCTCTCTGTACTGGAAGGGTTCTCTCTCTTTCTCAACCTGCTTCCCACCGTCCTTCTATTCTCCTTCATTCCGACCTGTTCTCTCTCTCTCTCTTATGGAAGGTTAGGTTATCAATCTTATCAGTCTCTTTCTCTGGTCTTTCTTGTGCCAGCAGCCCAGATCACTGGGACCTGCTGCAGCACGTCCCTCAGACACCCATCTTCTCTCTTCTCTCTCCTCTAACTGTGAAGGGTTAATACTGAAATCAGAGCTTAAGTTTCACTTCTCCATTCCTCTGTAGGTTTCGTTTCTTAATTTTTGTTGTTGTAAGATAAATTTTTGTAATTGGCATGGGCTGCCATGAAACCAGACTGTTCCCATCTGTATAAGATAAGGGAGGCGGGGGTGTAAAACTCTGAAGAATATGCCATTATACTACTTTCTATGCTATTTAGGTATGGACATGTATGTAGTTTCCGGTTTTCTTGCAATATTATTGGCTTATAAAGTGAAATGATGCTATTGGTACTTGAGAACCTTGCATAATTAAGCAAAAGCTATAAAAGATGTGACTAAAATAAAGGGGCTTAGTGATCTGCCTCGATCCTCCCGTACAGAGACCCCCATCTCCGTGTGGTCATTTGAGTTGCTAGCAACACTGGAATAATTTGGATATCACTGGCTCAACCATGAAGGGTTAATTTAGCCCTCCCAAAATAGCTACCTCGACAGTGGTGCCCAACGTGGGGCCCCCGAACAGGGACGCCTCTGCCCCCGGAGGACAACAAGACAAAGGACCCTCGGAGCGGACACAGGTGCTGGAAAATTGGGACTGATCACCCCCCACAATCACGGTAAGTTGGCAGTTATACTGTTCAGACTGACCGTTGGTGTGGTTTTCCTGTGCTTGTTGCTGCAAAGAGGATCTGAGGTTTGTCCCCTGGTGGGGTGATTCATGGGTGGAATCATATAGAGGTGCAGTCCCGTTGGGGGCCCAGTGCTCGAACCGTAACTCATAAGGGATGGGACACCCCGGATTGACCAGTGATTGTGACTCTCTTTATAGTCAAAATATCCTGAATTCCTGGTCATTGTTAGTTATCATAGAAAGAACACCGTGAGCACAACTCAAGATGGTGCTAAGGTTAGGCTCCCAAACCGTTAAAGCAACAAATATGAACCTAGCACTCAACTTAAAGGTATTTGTAAGGCGGTTTATTGTAGTACATGAAAAAAGACGTTTCGGTCAATGTGACCTTCTTCAGTTATGAGGAGAATGATCTCTCTAAGGTAATGAGCTTGTCAGTATATAGGAGAGGGGCAAACGTGCCTCCAGATGCGGTGGAGGTTAGTTATCAGGCGTGGTGATTAGAGTTGAGCGATACCGTCCGATACTTCAAAGTATCGTATCGGATGGTATCGGCCGATCTTTAAAAAAAGTATCGGTATCGCCGATTCCGATACCGGAAGTCCCATTCAAGTCTATGGGACTTCCGGTATCGGAATAAGAAAAACCCTTTCCTGCCCTTGTACAGCCTCTCTGGGGTCTGTACGGGCCTTTCGGGGGGCTGTGCCGGCCTGCCAGGGGGTCTGTGCAGGCTCCGGTGGTCTGTGCCGGCCTGCCGGGGGGCTGTGCAGGCTCCGGTGGGCTGTGCCGGCCTGCCGGGGGGCTGTGCAGGCTCCGGGGGGCTGTGCCGGCCTGCCGGGGGGCTGTGCCGGCCTGCCGGTGGTCTGTGTAGGCTCCGGGGGTCTGTGCAGGCATCGTCCGATGGGACTACAAGTCCCATCGGGCGATGCCTGCTACCATGACAGTGATTGACACATTAGCCAATGATGGGACAGTAGTAGTCCCATCATCCGGCTAATGTGTTAAATGTAAAAAAAAAAAAAAAAAAATTACATGCTACATACATACAACATGCATACTACATACATGCTACATTCATACTACATAAATACTACATGCAACATACATACTACATATATACTACATACATGCTACATACATACTACATGCATGCTACATACATACTACATGCTACATACATACTACATATATACTACATGCATGCTACATACATACTGCATGCTACATACATACTACATATATACTACATGCATGCTACATACATACTACATGCTACATACATACCACATATATACTACATGCATGCTACATACATACTACATGCTACATACATACCACATACATACTACATGCATGCTACATGCATACTACATATATACTACATGCATGCTACATACATACTACATATATACTACATGCATGCTACATACATACTGCATGCTACATGCATGCTACATACATACTACATACACACTACATACATACCACATATATACTACATACATACAATACATTCATACAATACATACATAGACATACAGTACATATAACATAGAGTAACATACTTACCAATACTTGTCACATTGTTCCCCGAAGCCATTGTCGTCTACGGAATAAATATTAACATAACAAACCACAAAAATACTCACCCACGATCCGAAGCAGTCCACGAGTGTGTCCCACGACGATCTTGGGTAGAGAACTGCAGCATCAGATGATGCTGCCGTTCTCTACGGGCTGCAGGAATCCAATGACGGAAGGTAGGTATCCTTCCGCACTGTATTCCTCCGCCACTTAAAAAAAAAAAAAGTCCCTAGTCTCACTTTATGCCATTGCTGCGTGGGAAATTCCCACACAGCAATGGCATAAAGTGAGACTAGGGACTTTTTTTTTTTTAAGTGGCGGAGGAATACAGTGCGGAAGGATACCTACCTTCCGTCATTGGATTCCTGCAGCCCGTAGAGAACGGCAGCATCATCTGATGCTGCAGTTCTCTACCCAAGATCGTCGTGGGACACACTCGTGGACTGCTTCGGATCGTGGGTGAGTATTTTTGTGGTTTGTTACGTTAATATTTATTCCGGAAAAGACAATGGCTTCGGGGAACAATGTGACAAGTATTGGTAAGTATGTTACTCTATGTTATATGTACTGTATGTCTATGTATGTATTGTATGAATGTATTGTATGTATGTAGTATATATGTGGTATGTATGTAGCATGTAGTATGTATGTAGTATGTATGTAGCATGCAGTATGCATGTAGTATATATGTAGTATGTATGTAGCATGCATGTAGTATATATGTAGTATGTATGTAGCATGTATGTAGTATGTATGTGGTATGTATGTAGCATGTAGTATGTATGTAGCATGCATGTAGTATATATGTAGTATGTATGTAGTATGTATGTAGTATGTATGTGGTATGTATGTAGCATGTAGCATGCATGTAGTATGTATGTAGCATGCATGTAGTATGTATGTAGCATGCATGTAGTATATATGTAGTATGTATGTAGCATGTATGTATGTGGTATGTATGTAGCATGTAGTATGTATGTAGCATGCATGTAGTATATATGTAGTATGTATGTAGTATGTAGTATGTATGTAGTATGTATGTAGCATGTAGTATGTATGTAGCATGCATGTAGTATGTATGTAGCATGCATGTAGTATATATGTAGTATGTATGTAGTATGTATGTAGTATGTATGTGGTATGTATGTAGCATGTAGTATGTATGTAGCATGCATGTAGTATGTATGTAGCATGCATGTAGTATATATGTAGTATGTATGTAGCATGTATGTGGTATGTATGTAGCATGTAGTATGTATGTAGCATGCATGTAGTATATATGTAGTATGTATGTAGTATGTAGTATGTATGTAGTATGTATGTAGCATGTAGTATGCATGTAGCATGCATGTAGTATGTATGTAGCATGCATGTAGTATATATGTAGTATGTATGTAGTATGTATGTAGTATGTATGTGGTATGTATGTAGCATGTAGTATGTATGTAGCATGCATGTAGTATGTATGTAGCATGCATGTAGTATGTATGTAGCATGCATGTAGTATGTATGTAGCATGCATGTAGTATGTATGTAGTATGTAGCATGTATGTAGTATGTATGTGGTATATATGTAGCATGTAGTATGTATGTAGCATGCATGTAGTATATATGTAGTATGTAGTATGTATGTGGTATGTATGTAGCATGCAGTATGTATGTAGCATGTATGTAGTATGTATGTAGTATATATGTAGTATGTATGTAGCATGTAGTATGTATGTAGCATGCATGTAGTATGTATGTAGTATGTATGTAGCATGCAGTATGTATGTAGCATGTATGTAGTATGTATGTAGCATGTAGTATGTATGTAGCATGCATGTAGTAAGTATGTAGTATTTTTTTTTTTTTAACATTTAACACATTAGCCGGATGATGGGACTACTACTGTCCCATCATTGGCTAATGTGTCAATCACTGTCATGGTAGCAGGCATCGCCAGATGGGACTTGTAGTCCCATCGGACGATGCCTGCACAGACCCCCGAAGCCTGCACAGACCACCGGCAGGCCGGCACAGCCCCCCGGCAGGCCGGCACAGCCCCCCGGAGCCTGCACAGACCACCGGCAGGCCGGCACAGCCCCCCGGCAGGCCGGCACAGCCCCCCGGCAGGCCTGCACAGCCCCCCGGCAGGCCGGCACAGCCCCCCGGCAGGCCGGCACAGCCCCCCGGCAGGCCGGCACAGACCCCCACAGGGTGCACAGACCACCGGCAGGCCGGCACAGCCCCCCGGCAGGCTGGTACAGACCCCGGGCAGTCCACACAGCCCCCCCGGCAGGCCGGCACAGCCCCCCGGCAGGCCGGCAGAGACCCCCGGAAGGCCCGAAATGACGGCGCATCATGATGCGCACACACCGCGCATCATGATGACGTCAGTCTGTCAATCAACTTTGAACTTCCGATTCCAATGCCGAATTCCGATATTGAAAAAATATCGGAAGTCGGTATCGGAATTCCGATACAGCAAGTATCGGCCGATACCCGATACTTGCGGTATCGGAATGCTCAACACTAGTGGTGATGTGATCGAAGATGGGTAGGATATGTAACTCAGGTATATATAGATATATACACTCACTGGCCACTTTATTAGGTACACCTGTCCAACTGTGTGTTAAGACTTAATTTCTAATCAGCCAATCACATGGCGGCAACTAAGTGCATTTAGGCATGTAGACATGGTCAAGACAATCTCCTGCAGTTCAAACCGAGCATCAGTATGGGGAAGAAAGGTGATTTGAGTGCCTTTGAACATGGCATGATTGTTGGTGCCAGAAGGGCTGGTCTGAGAATTTCAGAAACTGCTGATCTACTGGGATTTTCACGCACAACCATCTCTAGGGTTTACAGAGAATGGTCCGAAAAAGAAAAAAAATCCAGTGAGCGGCAGTTCTGTGGCCGGAAATGCCATGTTGATGCCAGAGGTCAGAGGAGAATGGGCAGACTGGTTCGAGCTGATAGAAAGGCAACAGTGACTCAAATTGCCACCCGTTACAACCAAGGTAGGCAGAAGAGCATCTCTGAACGCACAGTGCGTCGAACTTTGAGGCAGATGGGCTACAGCAGCAGAAGACCACACTGGGTACCACTCCTCTCAGCAAAGAACAGGAAACTGAGGCTACAATTTGCACAAGCTCATCGAAATTGGACAGTAGAAGATTGGAAAAACGTTGCCTGGTCTGATGAGTCTCGATTTCTGCTGCGACATTCGGATGGTAGGGTCAGAATTTGGCGTAAACAACATGAAAGCATGGATCCATCCTGCCTTGTATCAACGGTTCAGGCTGGTGGTGGTGGTGTCATGGTGTGGGGAATTTTTTCTGGGCACTCTTTGGGCCCCTTGGTACCAATTGAGCATCGTTGCAACGCCACAGCCTACCTGAGTATTGTTGCTGACCATGTCCATCCCTTTATGACCACAATGTACCCAACATCTGATGGCTACTTTCAGCAGGATAATGCGCCATGTCATAAAGCTCGAATCATCTCAGATTGGTTTCTTGAACATGACAATGAGTTTACTGTACTCAAATGGCCTCCTCAGTCACCAGATCTCAATCCAATAGAGTATCTTTGGGATGTGGTGGAACGGGAGATTCGCATCAGGGATGTGCAGCCGACAAATCTGCGCCAACTGTGTGATGCCATCATGTCAATATGGTCCAAAATCTCTGAGGAATGCTTCCAGCACCTTGTTGAATCTCTGCCACGAAGAATTGAGGCAGTTCTGAAGGCAAAAGGGGGTCCAACCCCTTACTAGCATGGTGTACCTAATAAAGTGGCCAGTGAGTGTATATAACCAGAGGTGTCCGGAGGGATAGTCTGAGACGCCCTCCTCCTTTCACTGAGTACTGCGAATTTTGGGCTTCCCAGAGGGGGTTGACCCTGTGGAACAAGCGGAGACGGCTGCTCCAATATTGTGCACAATTTGTCAGGATATTTAGCTCTAAAGGAGAGAATTATGTTTCTGTGGAAGAAAAATAAAAGTTTGGAATTGTGTGAAGGATCAGATACTGTTAGTCTTATGATTCAAAGACGGGGAAAGAAATGTGTCAGGAATGCAGGAAAAATATTTTCGATTCTGGGATTTCCTAAGGGCGGGAGGTTGTAGCCTACGCTATGGGATGAAGGAGTTAAAAAAAAAAAATAAAAATAAAGGGAGATTGACTGATGATGGATTACTTAAAGGCGCTGAGGAATTCCGTGGCTTGGCACATGAATTGTATAATGAAGGTTATGTGGAAATTGAACAGCAAGTGAATTCTGATTGTTTCAGTTACTGTTATGTTGAAGAAGGAAAAATTGTCTATTATTATGGCAAAGACGGGATGTATTGTGGTTCAAGAAAGTGACTGTGGTATGAGAATGTGATTGATTAAAGAAGGAACTAAGATCCAGACAATGTGTCAGGCAGTCGAATAGTTAAAAGTGATGATTTGAAACAAGAGGTCTCCCTGCTAGATGACAATTGTACAAGGATACCGAGAGTCGCAGCCCCCACCTTTGCTGACGGCACCTATTATCATTGCTAGTGGTTGAGTATCCACCCCTTCCATTTACCAGCTCCAGAGGAAAAAAAAAAAGTTTTCAGAAGACTTTAACCTGCTCTGTTCAGAGAGAGAGAAAAAAAAAGCAAACTAGCAAGCTAACAGCTGCAGCTGCTCCCATCTTAGCCCACACCATATCCCCCTTCACCCTCACCGCAGCTGCGAGCACACAGCCAGTCTCTTATCAGTATCATTGAGTATCAATGGAGCACACAGCAAACTCTGCCCCCCCTCAGACTTCAGCTAGTGGGAACCCTGCTCCTCAGCACCTCCCTGCTAATTCTCGTTACTGCTCAGTTCGTGATCTCTCCCACATGTCCAGTAAATTTACTGGGGGTAGATTTATTATCACAGTTCCGCTCCAGAATACAATTCCAAGATGATGGTCAGATGGTTTTTTTTGTTATATGATCCCTATGTAGTTGAAAACAGTGAAGATAAATCTGTATTTTGCATGCCTTTCCCACAGTTATAATGGCCCTGATAGGCCCAGATCCACCCCCAATATTGCCTGAGGATCAATGACTCACCCCATACCTCTCAGAGATACCATCTAAACTCTGGTCAAAAGGGTCAAATGATATAGGGAGAATGCCTGTAGAACCAGTAAAAGTGTTTCTCAAACCTGGTGCCTAATCCACATACTCTTTTGTCCCAAATACCCCAGGATGCTGCTTGGTTTACAGTTATTGATCTTACCGATGCCTTCTTTAGCATTCCGTTACACCCAGACTGCCAGTTTCTATTTGCATTCACTTATCAGGAACGACAGTTACTATGGACAGTTATGCCACAAGGGGCCCAAAACAGTCCCAACCAGGTTGCAAAAAAAAAAAAAAAATATGAGCAGGTGTCTTTTGCCATTTCTGCCATTGTTAGCCTCCTTAAGTATCTGGCAGCACTGAACTGTCGGGTTTCGGCCTTGGGACTTCAGTTCTGCCTTGGTCAAGTGATATTCTTGGGTCACTGTCTCCTTCAGGGTGCCAGACACCTCGCAGAAGAAAGAAAAATAGCTGTCAGCTTCCTTCCTTTCCCAATAGATGAAACTGAACTCCAGCGTTTTCTTGGACTATGCACTTATTGTTGTCAGTGGATACTGGATAAATCCAGCATAATGCAACCCCTTTACAACGCCTTGAAAGACGGTATAATGAACTATAAGGGAAGATGGCAGTGATGAGGATTACCTCCAACATGATTGTTCCCAACTTCTGACTGAAGAAACAGCTACTCCACCAAATGTCAGTGAGAATCCACTCCCAAATCCTGATCTGGTGTTGTACACGGATGGTTCAAGATATGCTGATGAGTTTGGTAGATTCACACGGGATATGCTGTTACCACAGAGGACACTGTAGAGCACGTAGCTGCGCTCCCACCCTCACAGTCAGCACAAGAAGAGGAACTCCAGGCTCTGTCTACTGCATGTATTTTGGCCAAGAACAGACGAGCTAATATACACACGGACTCACGGTATGCATTTGGTATTGCTCACAATTTTGGGGCTCTATGGGCCAATTGAGGGTTTATTACTACTGCCGGAACTCCAGTGAAAAATGCTGAAGCTGTTAAAACCCTCATGGACTTGATCAAATTACCTACTCTGGTGGCCATTATCAAAGTTAAGGTGCATGGTCCTAGGAACAGTCCACAGACTGTTGGCAACACATTTGCGGATATGCAAGCAAAAGCCGCCGCTCTCTTACCCGTTAAACCAACCATACCAACTATGGTGACCACACTCTCTCAGCGTAAACAGTTACAAGAAGCACTGACCCAACAAGAACCTGATGATCTACAACAGACTGAATTTTACTGTCAAAGCCTGAGAAACCGCTTAATGACGATGCAGAGAAGGTCTCCAAAGGAAGAGGTGAAGCAATGGAAGACTGATGGGGCACATATGGATAATGGTCTCTGGAAAAGGACCGACTTGTGTGTCTCCCTAAAGCGGATGTACCCTGCTATTGCCACATGGACCTACACATCGAAGAAATAATCAGGCCCTCGCACTGGTGCAAAAATCATACTGGGCCCCGGTTCTCCAGTTGGCCGGAAGCATTCCCTGTTACCAACATGACTGCAAAAACTACAGCGAAGAAACTGGTGATGGAAGTTATATGCAGATATGGGGTTCTAGAAGTTGTTGAAAGTGATCAAGGCCCGGCCTTTTCTCCTCATGTGTATTAAGAAGTTCTGACAATGCTTGAATCCACTGTAGCCCTCCATACTCCATATCACCCACAATCCAGTGGGGAAGTTGAGAGGTTGAATGGCACACTGAAGGGACAATTGACCAAAATGATGCAGGAGACTATGGGTCCATGGCCAGAGCTCCTACCCATTGTACTTTACCACATTCGTACTACTCCTATTGCAAAACATGGCCTGTCCCCATATGATATATTGTTTGTACTAGGCCCCCAGTTGCAAATTTCCAGCCTCAGCAGTTATCAGAAGAGACTGACCGTGCTGTTCAATGTGTTATTCAGCTTAGTAAAAATCTTGCTAAGACCTATGTTCTAGTTTCCTTTTCTTTTCCAGATTCAGCAGAAACCGACACCTGTTATAACCTGAAGCCTGGTGATTTGGTAGTCGTGAAGAAGCATGTCAGGAAGCACGGACTAGAACCCTTGTATGACGGTCCCTATCAAGTTCTTCTCATCACCCAACAAGCCAATAGCAAATGAAGGGACATAATGTTTTGGTTTTTCGCATTTTCCATATTATTATTGGTAGAAGTTAAAGGTAGAAGATATTCAAAGACTCAAAGATCAATATGATAAAGACAATGATCGTAATAAGGACAGCTGGTGGTCAGACACTTTCTCCTTTCTCAATCCAGCCAATTGATTTAAGGGAATTGGGGGCTGGATAGCTGGGATCTTACAAAGCTTGTTGCACATTGCTGCCTGTATCCTTGTTGTATATGTGATACTAAAACTTGTTCTTTGGTGTATTTCTGTATGTATTAGGAAATTCTGCACTAAGACAGCTAATGATGATACCAAAGGTGTTGTTGCCCCTGCTCTGCACCGATCTCAAAAGGCTACTTGATGAAGATGTTGAAGCCAAGCACATGGCTACCTACAAAAGATCCCCACCACCGTCATCAAAAATTGTTATTCGTGAACTGCAGTATACAGGGGGGACGGGTGCGCCGCGACAGCCATGACTGATAACACGGCATCAGTCATGTGACGACCAGTACCCCTCAAGCTGTTAGCTTGGGATAGCACCTCTGATGCTGCATATGTGTTAAAAAATTTATCTAGGGGGGAATGTGAAGGGTTAATACTGAAATCAGAGCTTAAGTTTCACTTCTCCATTCCTCTGTAGGTTTTGTTTCTTAATTTTTGTTGTTGTAAGATACATTTTTGTAATTGGCATGGGCTGTCATGAAACCAGACTGTTCCCATCTGTATAAGATAAGGGAGGCGGGGATGTAAAACTCGGAAGAATATGCCATTATACTACTTTCTACGCTATTTAGGTACGGACATATATGTAGTTTCCGGTTTTCTTGCAATATTATTGGCTTATAAAGTGAAATGATGCTATTGGTACTTGAGAACCTTGCATAATTAAGCCAAAGATTATAAAAGATGTGACTAAAATAAAGGGGCTTAGTGATCTGCCTCGATCCTCCCGTACAGAGACCCCCATCTCCGTGTGGTCATTTGAGTTGCTAGCAACACTGGAATAATTTGGAAATCACTGGCTCAACCATGAAGGGTTAATTTAGCCCTCCCAAAATAGCTACCTTGACATAACCAACTAACCACTAACTTTCACTCTTCCCTCTCTTTTATATCTAACTCCACCCGCCTCCCAGCACATCTCGTGTTACGAAGCAGGGTTCCACGAGGGGTGCTCTGCTAACCCCCAGCATGAAGCTGTTAAGTGGCCCCACTGAACTATCCTGTGAGTGAAATGCAGGTGTGGAGCGTGGTCAGGAGTTCCCACCTTACCTGGATGGTGGGGCACTACACCTTAGGAGAAGGTGCAGTACCTCTGTGGCGACTGAAGCCTCAGGGGCGCCACATAAACATCTGGGGCAGGGACAACTGAACGCTGAGCTGGGAAAATGAATTGGATGTGGTTGCTGACTGTTGTGTGTGTGCAACTGCTGATTGTGGGCAGGAAGCATCAGCGCCTGCTTTATGGTTAGCAGATTGGGAAGGCTGTAACACAGGGGAAGGGGCAGTGGTTTGACCCTCAGACACATATTTGGTACCCAGATGTTCTGTCCACCTACTGGGGTGCTTGGCTGCAATGTGCTTTTGCATGCTGGTGGTGCTCAGGTTGGCAGTGTACTTGCCTCTTCTTAGCCTGGTTTGGTAGATGCTGCAAACAAGGACTTTCAGAAAAAAAACTGCCATACAGGGGAATAACACAACCTTGGTCTCTTATCTAGTTGAGGAGGGGGGCTCTGTGGAACAGGTGACTGAGTTCTAGCTCTAGGTAAACCACTACCTATTCTTGCCTGTTCTCTTGCTAAAGATTCATCCCTCTCTGCACTGCTGTGCTTGATAGGCATGCCACCATGCCAGGATGGATTAGTGGCCTCATCATCAACCACGTTGTCTTCCAATTCCTCAATCTGATCCTCCTTCTGAGCTGCGAGTTGAGGCTGACCTGATGGCTACTGTGCCTCATGATTAACTTCCACCTCTTCAGACATCAATTGACCTTCACAACATGACTTTCTCCTGGCCATAGATGCTCAAATGTTTAGGCATCACTGCACTTTACGTTCTCATGACCCTCTTTAATGGTACATGTTGAGAGGCCTGACAAATTAAAAGGGAATGTAAACAGTTCCTAAGAGTGGCCAGCATTATGGTCACATGTCTCCTGGGACTCTTGATGGTGGGAGGAATGAGAATCAGGTTGTGGATTCAGAGGCCCAGCCTCTTGGCTACTGAGACTGAACCATGTGCAATACTTCCTGGAGCGGCTTGTCAACACACAGGAGCGTTTGTCTGCAATCCAACTCACAACATCCTCACACTTGCCTGGGTTTGTTAGTGGTGTAGCACGCAGACCAAATTGTGACAGGAACCTAGAATGAGATACAGTCTCCTTCAGATTTGTCACACGGTTTTGGCGGTCAACACGACATGCAAGTCCCTTAACATCACCCTTTTTCATTTTTAGTGCATTATGCTTATGAAACCAAAAAATAATGCTTTTATTTTTCATGTTATGTAGAAATTCACTGTACCTAGCAATGCATGGCAATTTTTTGGGAGTTCGCCGCTTGATTATACACGTCATCAGCAGACGTTAATTACAGGTAAATAGTCACGTTTGCATTAGTCTGCAGGCATAGCGCCAGTCGCACAACTGATACATAAAGAAACACAGCTTTTTAAGGCAAGAGAAAACTTTTTTGTTAGGTCGCTTTGCTAACTCACTCCAAATGCAGAGTAATGAAGATTACTGCCCCGGCTAAATTGTCACGTAAGATTATCTCTACCCAAATTGCGCCAGTCGCAGAATTGTTAAATAAAGAAATGCTATTTTTAAACATTTTTTTGGGGAGGATTTTTTTAATTCGACTTTATGAGGTATGCCAGCAGCAGACTCAGGGAAATTAATAGGAAATAGTGATGTTTCCACTCCAGAGGTTTTGCACCAGTCATATAACTGCTAGAAAAATATTAAGTATTTAAGCAATAGACAAGGAATATTATTTAGCGCATATATTAAAGAATGGATGTTACTATATGCTGGCACTGACGAGTATTATTTTCCATAAAAAATAGGCTGCTAGACAGGAATATTATGCAGCTCTCAAAAAAATTGTTTTGCATATGCTGTTACTCCCTAATATTTATTTCCCTCTACAAATAGCTGATTTGTATATTATGGTAGTGGATGAAACCCTCCCTATTTCACTGTACTCCCACAGTCTGTTCCTAATAATAACTACTATACAACACAGTGAAAAATAGCAGAGATCAGAAAAATGTACTTGCAATGATCAGAACACCCGGACATAGTAGATGCCTGCCTTTCACCCACCCTCCCTACCTGGTATTAAATCTCTCACTACTACTGAAATCCCCACATAACAAACATGTAATCTAATCTCTTCAAAATTTTAAGCTCTTAAAAGAGCTTTCTGGAATGAATAAATGCTCAGTATAAACTCCTATCACTCTCCCTGCTCTTCTTTCACTTTCCCTATGCTCAAACGACGCTCTCCCTACAGTGTTTTTGGCTACAATGTGCACACCGGCAGCCTTTAAATGTTCCCTATGAAGCTGGAAGGCCAGCCAATCACAGTAATGCCAAATGATGGCGCAGGCATTACTGTGATTGGCAAGACAGCCCATCATGTTCATTGGCTGCAAGTAAAGTGCCAAAACATGCTGGGCGGGTCACTTGAATATACCGAGGCGAATATCTAATTACTCGCCGAGTATCGAATAGTCCAAATACCGTACTATTTGTAATGAATAATGACGAATGCATTCGTTCATCACTATTTTTTAGGTTTTTTATTCATCATGTTCACTATACGGAATAAATGACCTGGCAATATGATTCTCCATGTCAGTATGATTATGCAAATACCAAATATGTATTCTTTTTTTTTATTTAAGTGGTGAATATTCTGGAGGAAATTTGTAAAAAAAAATGTTTAGCGTTTGTTGCCAGTTTACAATTTTTGGGATTAGTGTCTGTGGTAGGGCTTATTTTTGTAATTGTTATATTTGTAATAGGGCCAAAGAAAGGGCAATTTGAATTTTTTTTTCAAACTTTTTTTTTCTGTATTTATTAGTTCCCTTAGGGGACTTGAAGCTCCAATCATCGATTTGTTTGGGCTATACAAAATACACAGAAGTGCATTGGCATTGCTATGTATAGTGAAGATCATTGTCTCCTATGAATGCCAGCTAAACGCTAGCTTTCACAGGAGTATCGTAATGATAGGCACGGGGGTCCTTGGCAGATCCCTGGCTGTCATAGCAATCCATTGACACCCCACGATCATGTCACACGCATGTTGAATGACGCAGCATTTAACAATGGCATTTAACAGATTAGCAGGCGCAGGCAGAGCTCCACTCCACCCTTGGCTGTTAACCCCTTCCCGACATGCGTCGTGCTAGTAATGCTCTGCGATTATGGGCATTTAAACCCTCTGATGCAGCTGTCTGTAGTAACAGTGGCATAGAGAAGCATCGCACAGGGAGGGGGCTCTCTGCAAGCTTTCATCAGGGCAACGTGACGCGATCGCGTTGGCCTGCTGGTCTCCATAGAGACCAACGTCATCAAGATGGCCACGGGATCCTATCGGGTCCTAAAGAGAGAGGGCGCTTGTGAGCACCTACTGCCTGTCAGATCGCTAATCTGATACAGTGCAGTGCAAAGTGTCAGATCAGCGATCTGACCTTGTATAATGATGTCCCATACTGGGACAATGTAAAAAAGTTAAAAAAAATATTAAAATGTGTAAAAATATATTTTTAAAAATTCCCAAATAAAAAAAAAATAAAAATAAATATTTTTCCAATAAATACAATTATTTATGGAAATAAAAAAACTAATGAAAGCACATATTTGGTATCGCCGCATCCGTAATGACCCGTTCTATAAAACTGTTCCACTAGTTAACCCCTTTAGTTAACACTGTAAAAAAATAAATAAAACACAAGACAAAAAACAATGCTTTATACTGCCGAACAAAAGTGCAATTAAACGCAATCAAGAAGACCGCTGAAAATGTCATTTTGTCCCGCAAAAAACAAGCTGCCATACAGCTCCATCAGGAGAAAACTAAAAAAGTTATAGCTCTCAGAATAAATCGATGCAAAAATAATTATTTTTTCTATAAAATAGTTTTTATTGTGTAAAAGCACCAAAACATGCAAAAAAAAATGAGTTATCTCTGTAATCGCACTGACGCGAAGAATAAAGTTGTCTTACCAGTTTTACCACACGTGGATTGGTATAAAAAGCAAAAGACAGAAAGAAATTCCTGAATTGCTAGTTTTTGTTCATTCTGTCTCCCAAAAATCGAAATAGAATGCAATCAGAAATGTCATGTGCCCCAAATTGTACCAATAAAAACGTCAGGTCATCCCACAAAAAACAAGCCCTCACATGACTCTGTCGGATGAAATATGAAAAAATTGTAGCTATCAAAATATGGTGATGCAAAAACTAGTTTTCGCAATAAAAAGCTTCTTTTAGTGTGTGACAGCAGCCAAACATAAAAACCCGATATAAATCTCGTATCGCTGTAATCGCAGTGACCCGAAGAATAAAGTCACCTAATCGCTTATACCGCTCGAGGAAGGGTGTAAAAAAAATAAATAAAACTAATTCTTCATGTGCTGTTGATTTTTTTCATTATGCCTCGCAAAGATCTCAGTAAGGCTCGGCACACATTTATCCTGCACTCTGTGCTGAGAACTTACACTGGAGTTTCCATGTAAGTCTCTGACATACGAGATTCAGACAGAACCCTTGGCGGAAGATTCCCTATAATGAGGTAGATGGAGGCACTGTGGACGCCGTCTGACCTGTGATCCAGCAGTGTCCGTCTTTTTAGTATTACATGAAAGTGCCATTGGCCACAGTTTTGTGCACTTCTGAAAAGAAGGACACCATTGAACTGAGGCCAGATGGAGGCTAGAGTAAATCTGCTGCCTCATTATAGTGAATGGATTCCTTAGGGGGTTCATCTGAATCACAACACTCAGAGACTTAGATGGAAACCCCAAAGTAAGTGCTCAGCGTAGAGCGCCAGATAAATGTTCCCAATAAAATCTTCAACTAAATCCACAAAAAAAGCAAGTCCTCACTCAGGTCTGCCATCTGTTAACGGAAATATAGGGGCTTCCATGTTACTGGTAGCACAAAAGCTCTGGAAAATTCTGCACTCCCAAATCCAAATAACCCCCCTCCCTTTTGAGCCCCAGTGTGCCTAATCAATATTTAGAGCCCACATTTGGCATTTCTGTAGTGATGAGAGCCCACCTAATTTACAGGTGCGTGACTCCAGAAGCATGAGCTGGGCATAATGTACTAGTCACTACAATGGCAGTTTGCAATTTTCACTCAGCAACATCCACTGCTGCTTGTTTCTGGAAAACACCCATGGAGTCAAAATCATCACTTCATCTGTAGATAAATTCCCAAAGGGTTATAATTTCCAAAATGTGGTCACATGAGGGGGTTTCCACTGTTTAAGCACATCAGGGGCACTCCAAACGCCAAATGGCATCCACTTACTATTCCACTAAATTTTACATTCAAAAAGTCAAATGGTGCTCATTCCCTTCCAAGCCCTGCCATGCACCCAAACAGTTGTTTTACACCACATATTGGGTATCTGCGCACTCAGGAGAAATTGCACAACAAATTTTATGGAGAAATTTTATCTGTTACCCTTATGAAAATGCAAAATTTTGAGCTAAAAAAGATTTATCTGGGAAAAATGTGATTACTTTATTTTCACGGCTAAACGTTATAAACGTCTGTGAAGAACCTGGGGGTTCAAGGTGCTCGATACACATCTATATAAGATCCCTAAGGGGTCTAGCTTCCAAAACGGTGTCACTCGCGGGTTGTTTCCACTGTTTAGGCACCTCATGGGTTCTCCAAACGCGACATGGCAACCGCTAATTATTCCACCATTATTTTACATTCAAAAAGTCAGATGATGCTCCTTTACTTCCAATCCCTGCTGTGTACCCAACAATTGTTTTCCTCCACATATTGGGTATCTGCGCACTCAGGAGAAATTGCACAACAAATTGTATGGAGCAATTTCTCTTGTTACCCTTATGAAAATGCAAAATTTTTAGCTAAACTAGATTTATCTGGGAAAAATGTTTTTTTTTTTTTCATGGCTTAACGTTGTAAATTTCTATGAAGCCCCTGGTGGTTCAAGGTGCTCAATACACATCTAGATTAGTTTCCTAAGGGGTCTAGTTTCCAAAAAGGTGTCACTTGTTACATTCAAAAAGTGAAATGGTGTTCCATCCCTTCCGAACCCTGCCATGTGCCCAAACAGTAGATCTCCCCCACATATGGGGTATCGGCATGGTCATGAGAAAATGTATGGTCCATTTTCTTCTGTTACCCTTGCAAAAGTAAAAAAAAGTTAGGTCTAAAGGAAAATTTTTAGTGAAAGAAAAGTAAATGCTTATTTTTTCCTCCACGTTCTAAAAATTCTTGTGAAGCACCTAAAGGGTTAATAAACTTCTTGAGGCTGTGTGCCCATGTAAGTGATTTTTTCGCGTTTTTGAAGTGCATGTCCCGGTCAAAATGCTTCAAAAATGCATGCAAGAAGCATCCCAATTCCACACTTTTTGTGCACATTAATGCGCTTTTTTCTGCGAAAAAACGCTTTGCGGTAAAAAACACAGCATGCTCATTAATTTTGCGGAAAAGTCTGCGTTTTAGCTATTTTCTATGTGTCAGAAGACGCGCAGGAAAAAACACATCAAAAACGCGCTTTTTTGCGCAAAAAACGCACGGAAAATGCACAAAAAATGCGAGGAAATAAAGCGCACGTTTTCTGGGAGGGAGTCCAGTTTTGAAGCAGAAATTTTCTGCATACGTGGGCGCATAGCCTGAATGTGGTTTTGAGCACCTCAGGAGTGGACTTTTTAGAATGGTGTCACTTTTGAATATTTTCTGCCATATAGACTCATCAAAGTGACTTCAAATGTGAGGTGGTCCCTAAAAAAATTATTTTGCAAATTTTGTTGTAAAAATGAGAAATCGCTGGTCAAATTTCACCTGTATAACTTCCTAATAAAAAAAAAATATGTTTCCAAAATTGTGCTGATGTAAAGTAGACATGTGGGAAATGTTATTCATTAACTATTTTGTGCGATATGACTCTCTGATTTAAGGGCATAAAAAGTAGAAGTTTGAAAATTGCAACATTTTTGCCAAATTTCCATTTTTTTAACAAATAAACGCCAGTGATATAACCACTATCATAATGTACAAAATGTCAAGAGAAAATATTCTCAGAATCACCAGGTTCCAGAGTTATGACCTCATAAAGTGACAGTGGTCAGAATTGTAAAAGTTGACTTGGTAAGGAAGGTGAAAACAGGCTTCGGGGTGAAGGCACATGATGGCTGATTTAATTGGCCATCATCTGCTAGGAAAGATGCAGGCTTGGTTTGTGAGCCCGCATCAAAGTACCAGTATGTCATTTGTCATTAAGGGGTAAACACTATAATTTTTTAACTTATAATGGAACATCTATCTCTGCCAGTAAATTGTACCTATTAGTGCATGCTAGTGATGAGCTGACCTAATGTTATGAGATCCATATTAAATATTATACATATAATATTAGCTTTTCATAAAACTTACAATTTTTCTATTATTTAATTACTGCCTGACTAAGGCTGGTTTCACATTTGCGTTTTTTTTCGCGGTAATTTAGCGCTAAATAGCGCATGCGTTTTTTTCCTATACTTTGCATGGGATGCGCTTATGTGCGCATACACATGCGTTTGTACGCGTTTTACCGCGCATGCGTTTTTTTGCGGTATGCGCTCGGGCGCACAAAATGCAACTTGTTGCATTTTTTGTGCGTCCGATTTGCCTCAAAAAAACGCATGCGCGCGCAATGCGTTTTTTTACAGCAAGACACCCAATATAAGTCTATGGGTGCGCATATGTGCGCATTGGCATGCTTATGTATGCGTTTTTTTGCACATGCGTTTTTTTTTGTTAACCATGGAATTTAGGGGTTTGGGTTAGAGTTAGGGTTAGTTAAGGGGGTTTAGGGTTAGGGTCAGGGTTAGGGTTAGGGTTAGGGTTAGGGTCAGGGTTAGGGTTAAGTATGGTTTGGTTAAGGGTTAGGGTCAGGGTTAGGGTTAGGGTCAGGGTTAGGGTTAAGCATGGTTTGGTTAAGGGTTAGGGTCAGGGTTAGGGTTAGGGTTAGGGTCAGGGTTAGGGTCAGGGTTAGGGTTAAGTATGGTTTGGTTAAGGGTTAGGGTTAGGGTTAGGGTCAGGGTTAGGGTTAGGGTTAGGGTCAGGGTTAGGGTTAAGTATGGTTTGGTTAAGGGTTAGGGTCAGGGTTAGGGTTAGGGTTAGGGTCAGGGTTAGGGTCAGGGTTAGGGTTAAGTATGGTTTGGTTAAGGGTTAGGGTTAGGGTTAGGGTCAGGGTTAGGGTCAGGGTTAGGGTTAAGTATGGTTTGGTTAAGGGTTAGGGTTAGGGTTAGGGTCAGGGTTAGGGTTAGGGTCAGGGTTAGGGTTAGTAAAGTCATGGTTTGGGTTAGTGTGAGGGGCCACCTAATGTTGGAAAAAAACGCAAACACGGTAAAAACGCACTAAAAACGCATACAAACGCATAAAAACGCTGCGTTTTTTTCATGCATGCTCATAAAAATGCTTGAAAAAAATGCAGCAGTTGTATGCTTTTGTATGCGTTTTTCAATGCGTTTTTTTGCGGGAAAAACGCGCTGCAAAAAAAAGCAAGTGTGAAACAGGCCTTACATATGAGCACAGTAGTATAAAAACGAAAAAAAGTTAGATTTCCAAAGGGGTTCAGCACCTGTGCATTATGGGAAATAGGATTTTTCATTGATATTAGTACATTCTATCACTTACATAACTCTCATGAATTTCATAAGACTTTTCCATGCAGCTTTGCATTGCAGCCAACCACTGGCTAGAGATATGCAAATGAACTGAGGAACCACTTCTAGCGCTATCATTTACATATTTATGAGCATATAAGAAAAAAATGTCAACTTGACCATATTTTCAACATAAATAGATTAAGTTAATGACTGCTGTACACAAAGCCACTGGGGAAATTATTAAGTCTTCTAAAAGCACCCAGCCTTTAAGAATCCAAAAATGTGATAAAATGCCTACACTTGAGAATTCAGGTTAAATTGTGGAAATGGCAAGTGACACAAAAGAACACTTAAGTGCTAATATTTACTAGTTCAGTATTTACAAGCCTTTATGTAACATAATGTGAAGCACTGGGCTATGCAAGCGCATTAACATGGAATAATGATACTATTACGACTCAATGTGAAGACCTTAATTTAAATTATGAAAAATAGACATTAAAGGTAAGATTTACAAATATCCTATTTGTCACAATGCTCTATAATGATACAAATATAATTTGTATAGTTTTTCCCTCCTATTTAGTGTCACATTAAAACTAGGTCTTAGCATAACATTTCTTTTTATTTAAGTTGGGAAACAAATTATTTTGTGGTGATTCAATAACCCCCTCCATTTTTCAAAAGAAAATACCTCACAGTGGGTGCAAAGGTTGTGTGCACACAAGGACCCTGATGCATGAAGAGCAGGAGCTTAGAATTGCAGCTGAAAGTCTGTGCACAAAAACATTTCTAGTTGATTTGTCAAAAGTGAGCTCCAGAGAGCTATGATTTTTGAGATATTTTAGTCAACTCGTTTACCACCTTGGATTTTTTTTTTTTTTTCATTTTCGTTTTTTTGCTCCCCTTCTTCCCAGAGCCATAACTTTTTATTTTTCTCTCAATATGTCCATGTGAGGGCTTGTTTTTTGTGAGATGAGTTGTACTTTTGAACAATACCATTGATTTTACCATATAGTGTACTGGAAACAGGAAAAAATTCCATATGTTGTGAAATTGAAAAAAAATAAGAGTCATTCCAGAATTTATTTATTTTACCATGTTCACTAAATTCTAAAACTGACCTGCCATTATGATTCTCCAGGTCATTACGAGCTCATAGATACCAAACATGTCTAGGTTCTTTTTTACTTAAGTGGTAAAAAAAATTCCAACGTTTGTAAAAAAAAAAAAAGTAGGGACGCCATTTTCCAAGACCCATAGCATCTCCATTTTTTTGAATGCAGCAATGCCAAATATGTGCATGTTTGTTTTTTATAATTGTTTTATTTTGAATTGGGAAAAAGGGGGTGAATTGAACTTTTAGATTTTTTACATTTTTGAATACTTTTAAACTTTTTTTCAACTTTTACATGCTTCTATAGTCTACTTAGGAGACTTGAAGCTGCAATCATCTTAACACTTCTGCTACACATAGCAGGGCTGTTTGCTGCAGAGATTGACAGTGGCTTTTAACATGGTAACATCCGCGGGTGGAACGCGAAAAGCTGTCATGTGCTGGAAAAGATGCGGGCACAGTATTGGAGCCCACATGAAAGGGAGGGGGCCTATGACGTACCTACAGCTCTGGAAAAAGTTAAGAGACCACCACATCAAAACCGTGTGATGGGCAGCCCATTCTCCAGACCTGAATGCCATTGAAAACCTCTGGAATGTAATCAAAAGGATGATGGATAGTCACAAGCCATCAAAAAAAGAACTGCTTAAATTTTTGAGCCAGAAGCAGTGGAAAGCATTCCAAGACGCATGAAAGCTGTTTTTAAAAATCATGGTTATTCCACAAAATATTGATTTCAGAACTCTTCCTGAGTTAAAACATTAGTATTGTTGTTTTTAAATGATTATGAACTTGTTTTCTTAGCATTATTTGAGGTCTTGAAGCACTGGGTTTTTTTTAATTTTGACCATTTTTCTATGTCAGGAAAAAAATACAAACTGTATTGCTTGAAAATTTGGAGACATGTTGTCAAAAGTTTATAGACTAAAAGAACAATTTACATTTTAGTCAAAAATATACCTATAAAGAGAAAAATCAGACAAACTGAACAATCAAAAGTGGTCTCCTAATTTTTGCCAGAGCTGTATACATCATAGGTTGTAATGGTGTTAAGGGGGTTGTCCACTACTTGGACAACCGCTTCTCATTCCTCATATTTGTCCCTGTTAAAATAAGAACACCTATACTCACCTTCTATACCCACTCTGTTCCAGCAGTATCGGCACTAGCGTTCCCGTGGCTAACATGAGGTTTTTATGTCATGTTGCACTCAATAAGCTCTGGCATCAATGCCCTCGCCTTTGGACAAATCAAACATCAAGAATAATTCAGAGAGCAGTTGCAGCTGAGGCTTACTGTTGATGTTCAATACATCCGAAGGTGCGGATAGTGAAACCGGCTCTGATAGGATGCAGGGCTTATGTGACTCACATGAGTCCCGGGATCATGAGTATATATGAGTATATATGAGTACCGACACTGCTGGAACAGCGCCTGCATGGAAGGTGAGTATGGGTGTTTTTATCATAACAGGGCCAAATATGGGGAATGAGAAGGGGTTGCCAAGTATTGCACAACCCATTTAAATACCAAAATTTACTAGTTTTTGTTGCCAGCTGCATTTACTATAAGGATCTCACTGGATACTGATTTACACAGCACCTGTAGGATTTAATCTAAGCAGCTGTAGGAAACAAGTCACAATGAAAGGACTCTAAGAAATTAATTAACTGAGGAACATCCAGGGACCTAGGCTTTACATTTTTCATACAAAGTCAGGTTTATAAAATAAACCAAAATGATAATAAACTTTAAAAAGTGGTGAACATTCTTGCCTGACTAGCTTCTGTACAGCCATGTGTACTGTATGTCTCCACCAAAGCCCTTTATCATATAGGATTTAATCAGCAATATAAATGGTAATGGTTATGGGACAAAGTTTTGCAGTTATATTTTGGACCCATTAGCCAAAAGTATAATCTATTAATACCACTAAATAGTTAACAATGAGTTAGTTTATTGCGGTTTTCAAGTGACTTCCCTTTCTATATTGCAATAAAAGTGCTCTCGGTGTAGCTATAAAAATGTATTATGATTTTGTCCAATGTAAATTAATGTTAATATATTTAAAAGGTTGCCCCATGAGGAAATCATCATCTTGTAATTCTGTATAAGAAAACAGTCTGTGCTATGCTCACCATTAAGGATAAAAAAATGTATTTGAGTAGAATTAATTGTACTCTAGTTTTATGAAAATCCGCATTTGTCAAAATGCAGATATTTTGTAATTCACTTCCAGCTGGTCACCATTTTGCTGAACCGTAAAGTGCCATCAAAATCTTAAATGGGCTCCTCATCATCCTTCATCTTGTCCATGTCACAACTTCTTACTGTCTCCATTCTGTTCAGACTGCACAGGTCCTGGATCCTTGAGCAGAGTGGAGTCACAGACAGAACTGGATTTGAGTGCTGGAAAAGGCTCCAACAGTATGGACTCTGGAATACTAATCATGACTAGCTAGGTGCAGGTTCTAGTACTGACGGAGCTGTTACAAAGTTCAGGTACCACCAGTGAGGCTCCACAATTCAGGTTCTGGGAATCTGTCACCCCATTTTTCGACTATGATCTGCCGGCACCACCATCAGGGGCTTATCTACAGCTTTCTGTAATGCTGTAGATAAGCCCCTGATGTAACCTGAAATAGAAGATAAAGGAGTTAGATTATACTCACCGGGGGACGGTCCAGTCTTGGTCTGATGGGGGTTGCGGTCTTGCGTCTCCCATCTTCTAACAGTGAAGTCCTCTTCTTTGCTGCCTGTCGTGACTCCGGCTCCGGCGCACTGCTCTGCCCTGTTGAGGGCAGAGCAGAATATTGTAGTGTGCAGGCGCCTGACCTCTCCCTGTGCCTGCGCACTGGGCAGAGCAGTGCACCTGCACCGGAGCCACAACAGGCAGCAAAGAAGAGGACGTCACCGTTAGAAGATGGGAGGCGCTGGACCGAATGGTGACACCCATCAGACTGGACCGAATGCCAGGATGAGTATAATCTAACTCTTTTTTCTTATCTTTCAGGTTACATCGGGGGGCTTATCTACAGCATTACAGAATGCTGTAGATAAGCCCCTGATGTCGGTGCCGGCAGCAAATTGTCGAAAAATGGGATGACAGATTCCCTTTAAGTGTGGATTTGTGGTTTAGGTACCGCCTGTGCTGCTTTGGGGTTCAGGAATCACCAGTGGGGCTTTTGGTGCCCCCAGTGTAGCTTCAGGCTACTGGGATTGCCAGGTTTGGCTTCTTGCCCAAGGGACCACCAGTTGCTGTTTCGGGTTCAGGGAAGTTCAGGGACCACCAGATGAATTTTCAGGTTCAGGCTCTGGTCACACAAGGACCAGAGGTTAAGATTCAGGCTCTGGATACACAAGGACCAGGGGATCAGGTACATGTTCAATTTCATGGGATACAAGGACAGGGGACCAGGCAACATACAGTTGCACACTAAGTACACAGGCAACTACAGGGGATGCTCAGGCACCTCCCTACTGGGGAGGGTGACTTTTACATAAGATGCCTCCTAGCCACTGGCTGGGGAAATTTTCAGTATGCATATGCTAAAAAAATCCACAATAAGAGGAATTAGAATTCCCCCAAAAATCAAAAATGTAAACAGCATAAAAATGGCAGCGGTATTTACCTGCCCAGGTCTCAGAACTAATGCATCAACCCACAGCAATGGTTCTCACACTTGCGAGTACCTACACCTATGCTGATGCGGGTTGCGAGCTTGCATATCTTGGACAAAATATCAAACAATATATGATGGTAACAAGGCAGGCTGACTCTATTAAAGGGGAGGGTGGTTTCTCCTTTTATGTTTCAGCAAAGTTACATGATTTAAATGTGGTTATTTTTGAACATACTGTACCTCTCTGGCTTTGTAGAAAAGCTTCAATCTCGGACTTGAGAACTCGAGGATGAGCTAAATATGGGGTGCAAGATAAATAAAGACCTGTTTGACTCAGCTAACATCATTACTTGATCTATTTAATGGGTCATACTAAAACTTGACATAGTAATGGGAGATTCTATGCTTACCTAGTAAGTACAAGTTGACACCTATTTCATGTACATAACTCACCAGCCGTTGTTAATTGTGTGCCTGTCTTTTTGTATTTTATAATTACTATTTTTCCACTAAGATTTTTACAAGAAAAAACATAATTTAGCCATTTAAACTCCAAGTTTTCCTCCTGTTTATACTATGCTATTTTTAGTGGTTCAAACTTTTTATGTGGAAAATTTCTGACCACACACAGTGGTACAATCCACATCTGTGATGTAACTGGGTGTATTTAAGTATCTAGAGAATGTCTCTTACATATATTTTTCCTCTAAGGGTATGTGCAGACGATCAGTAAACTCTGCTAGTAGTGTTGCACCGCCTTGTGGAATGCAGGGCCTAGTGCCTCGGAGGATGGTTCAGTCACGGTGACTCCGATGGCTCTAACAATCCCTAGGTTAGGTGGCAATTAATAAAGGGGGAAGTTGACGGATATATGAGTCTGAGAGTTATGTTGATGCCGGAAAGGAATGAGGCCACGGACTAAAGAAGCATACACCAGGGGTCCCGTACAAACTTGAAAGATGAACTTTACTGAATACTTTTAACAATTCTTATGCTTTTCAATATAACAGTCTTGGATAGCAGATACAATTTTCCTTACACTTTGTGTCAGTCAAAGCCTTTTCTCGGTCCTGGCCTTGGGAGGATGGCAGTAACTTTTTATTTGACTAACTGTGCTGCGTGAAGGGGGGATTTGCTGACCTTAATTGGATTGGAATATCCAGAAAATCTGCTGCGCAGTTCTGCAGTTCCTTCTCTTGTCCCAATACTCTGTTGCTGTAAATGCAGGGCACTCCGAAAAAGGTGCTATTTGTACTACCCACTTGTCCTAGTCGAGAAGCCTCAATTTCCTACCTCCTTTCACTCCCAAAGCCGCACGTAACACAAACTTTTCAGTCTAAGGAAGAATTGATTCCAATTGCGTATAAAATCCTTTGCCTTGTTTGTTTCCACGTTTGTCTGCACGGGTGTCATGATCCAAGGTGGATCTGACAAGTAAATGAACAAAGTGAACTTTTTTTCCTTTGGCTTGGTGCCAAAGTGGTGTGATTGCCCCCGGTGGCCATTAGAATTATTGCACGTGGTGTCATTCATTCTAAGTTGCATCGGTGGTGGTGAGCGGTAATGCACTTTAGTTTCTTTGGTTTAATGTGCACGTAATTATAAATCAGGTGTGAGGCTCTATAATAGAGAGTCTGGTGTGTTCAATCACTGTTGGTGGTATTGTGAGTTAGTCATTCTCAAGGAAGCCTGGGTGAAGGAAGGAGCTGAATGAGAGTCCTGGGCAGCCCAGCCAGAGGGGTTGAGTCAGCTATGGAGTCTGCATGGAGGGCTGGCATGGCGTGGTGGAGTCGCAGTTTATGGTGTCAGCAGGAGGTGCTTGCATGGCTTGGTGGAGTGGCGACGATGGTGAGAGTTGCACTCAGCATGTTGGTCTTGGTTGCTGAAAACTGGACTCAAGCATGCTGGACTTTTTGGCAGAAGCTGGACTCATCTTTGGGACTCTGTTTACTGGGCAGCTGCAACTGGTGGTGGACTCTGCTCCAAGGCTGCACTATGGTGATGGATCCGGTTATGGTGATGGATCTGGGTGGAGGGGAAGATGCACGCAGGTGGTGGGCTCTGTTGCTAGGAGCATACGCAACAAAGCAAAGCTAAGTGGTGTTCCCTCTGTATTGTCATTTTCCCTTGTGTGTGTTTAGTGCAGTGGTGGGATTAGTTTCTGCACCAACCAATTCCCTAGTGAGGGTTTAGGGTCAGGGCGAGTCAGGGTTTTAAGGTTCCTGTGCGTCGCCCGGTGTGGAACCGGCATAGGGAACGTTAGGAGTGCAGGGACTCTGGCTCAGGGGAATCATAGAATCATAGAATCGTAGAGTTGGAAGGGACCTCCTGGGCCATCTGGTCCAACCCCCTGCTCAAAGGAGGTCTCCACGTCCCTATTCCCTATCGCAGGGCCCACCATTGTTAATGTTACCCAGGTTCCCCTTTATTATTTACATTTGCCTTACTGGAGGTGGGGTTTCCAGACTACTGTATATATAACGTGTATTAGCTAAATTTGCCAGTTGGAGGCGGCGTATCCAGCTGCACGTGTTATTATTTAAATTCGCCCAACTGGAGGCGGTGTATCCAGGGTCATGTGTGTCATATGGGTTCGCCTTGCGGTAATCGCTGCGTCCAGACACATGTGACCGTGGCAACGGGGTTCCGAGGATCTGCACAGGTGGTTGGTGAGCTGGCTTACTTTTCATTTTGACCTTTTCAGTCTCCCTCACACCTCCAACTGCCACTTATTTTCAAATCAAACAAGTTGCAATACCAAACTAAGGCAGAAGAGGGCAGCATAGTGCTACAAGTTGTATTACCAAAACAAGGCAGGAGAGGGCAGCATAACATTAAATAATTTACCTCTTCCCAAGGCAAGACGGGAAATCGGTGTTACAAATGCAATCATGTAAGGAATAGAGAACAAACTTACCATATGACATATAACATACACTAGTAATGGTTATTCTTGTCACTACATATACCCCCCTGGTTTAAAAAGAGCCGTCCCTGGCGTTTGCCACCATATATATTTTATAAAATAATACAAGTCAACGTCTAGTTTGAACCAAAGTGCTTTTATAGTCACAATTCCCAAACAGCGGGATGTGACACCAGCGTCTACACCTCCCTGGTATGGGGTGTAGACTGGTAACTGAGCAACATGTGAGTTGCAGTGGAGCGCTAAGTGAGGGCAGAACCCAATGTCTATAGCAAACCTATGTGGTCCATAAAGACTTCCCCCCATAGGCAACATCGGGACTCTGAGATCGAGTTCCGTCAAAAGGTTAATTGACAGACCTGTAAACATATCGGTGGAAACCCGAAAGACTGTAAAATATATACCGAACTATATGTTGAGGTACCAGAAATAGAGTACTATTCTCCCTGCCCCCTGTAAATCTTGGGGCACTAAATAACCATGAAAATGTTGTAACATCCGATAAACATACATTTTAGTGCAACAATAAATTTTATAACTCAAACCTTGGTTTCGCTGTAAGAGGAAGACTTAACATTTCTTCATAACTCAAAAAAAATAACACAACTACTAGAGTCTCTCCAGAGGTTGAATATCTTGCTCTTGTAGCAAATCATAGACTTATTAACAGTCTTAAAGTAATGTGTAAAATGTGTAAGTGTTTTTGGTCCCTGGGTGCAGCGTCGGGGCACACAGTCTATCAACATGGCTGCACCATTTTTATTTTTTTTTTAAACATAAAGTAGTCCCGGTGTTTCAAAAAGAAGGGTCATACAATGTGTTAGAACCAACAAAAATTAACTAAAAATTCTCTAAAAAACTGAGGAAAAGTCACAGTAATGTCTCTGTGCTTAACAGGGGAAGAATTAAGCCTTTTCTAGAAGAAAACAGTGGGAAAAAACGTGAAGTTCATTCTACAAGTTTTAGTCCAGATATCTAGCTGGTAACTGACCTTTGTTGATCCTTTGGGAGCGTCGAACCATAGTGAATTCCTCCATAGGGTCAGGATATATCTCTGCAGGTTCAGTTCTGAGGTTAGTTGTTCTTGCAAGGGGCAACTCTTGATTAGGAGTCGTCTGTCTTTGTCCAAAGGTATGAAGAGGAGGATGAATGAACTCATGGAGATCAACATCCGACACTGCGGAGACACCATCACGTGTTTCTCAACGCAGTGATTCTAGAGCACTGCCCCCATCCCTTATGGGAAATATGCAAAACATGCAAAACAGAAGCCGCGGAGACACCATCACGTGTTTCTCAACGCAAGCAATGACCAGCCAGGTCTTTGTCCGGGAAGGAACAACCACGGGAAGGGCAGTCTCCAATGAAGGAAACCACCTATGCCAAAACATGGTATCCATCCACATACAGCTGTTTCGGGGTATTGCCCCTCATCAGTGTGGAGTAGGAAACTGGCTGGTAGGAGCAATGCCTAGTAAAAAGACTATGAAGAGGAGGATGAATGAACTCATGGAGATCAACATCCGACACTGCGGAGACACCATCACGTGTTTCTCAACGCAGTGATTCTAGAGCACTGCCCCCATCCCTTATGGGAAATATGCAAAACATGCAAAACAGAAGCCGCGGAGACACCATCACGTGTTTCTCAACGCAAGCAATGACCAGCCAGGTCTTTGTCCGGGAAGGAACAACCACGGGAAGGGCAGTCTCCAATGAAGGAAACCACCTATGCCAAAACATGGTATCCATCCACATACAGCTGTTTCGGGGTATTGCCCCTCATCAGTGTGGAGTAGGAAACTGGCTGGTAGGAGCAATGCCTAGTAAAAAGACTATGAAGAGGAGGATGAATGAACTCATGGAGATCAACATCCGACACTGCGGAGACACCATCACGTGTTTCTCAACGCAGTGATTCTAGAGCACTGCCCCCATCCCTTATGGGAAATATGCAAAACATGCAAAACAGAAGCCGCGGAGACACCATCACGTGTTTCTCAACGCAAGCAATGACCAGCCAGGTCTTTGTCCGGGAAGGAACAACCACGGGAAGGGCAGTCTCCAATGAAGGAAACCACCTATGCCAAAACATGGTATCCATCCACATACAGCTGTTTCGGGGTATTGCCCCTCATCAGTGTGGAGTAGGAAACTGGCTGGTAGGAGCAATGCCTAGTAAAAAGACTATGAAGAGGAGGATGAATGAACTCATGGAGATCAACATCCGACACTGCGGAGACACCATCACGTGTTTCTCAACGCAGTGATTCTAGAGCACTGCCCCCATCCCTTATGGGAAATATGCAAAACATGCAAAACAGAAGCCGCGGAGACACCATCACGTGTTTCTCAACGCAAGCAATGACCAGCCAGGTCTTTGTCCGGGAAGGAACAACCACGGGAAGGGCAGTCTCCAATGAAGGAAACCACCTATGCCAAAACATGGTATCCATCCACATACAGCTGTTTCGGGGTATTGCCCCTCATCAGTGTGGAGTAGGAAACTGGCTGGTAGGAGCAATGCCTAGTAAAAAGACTATGAAGAGGAGGATGAATGAACTCATGGAGATCAACATCCGACACTGCGGAGACACCATCACGTGTTTCTCAACGCAGTGATTCTAGAGCACTGCCCCCATCCCTTATGGGAAATATGCAAAACAGAAGCCGCGGAGACACCATCACGTGTTTCTCAACGCAAGCAATGACCAGCCAGGTCTTTGTCCGGGAAGGAACAACCACGGGAAGGGCAGTCTCCAATGAAGGAAACCACCTATGCCAAAACATGGTATCCATCCACATACAGCTGTTTCGGGGTATTGCCCCTCATCAGTGTGGAGTAGGAAACTGGCTGGTAGGAGCAATGCCTAGTAAAAAGACTATGAAGAGGAGGATGAATGAACTCATGGAGATCAACATCCGACACTGCGGAGACACCATCACGTGTTTCTCAACGCAGTGATTCTAGAGCACTGCCCCCATCCCTTATGGGAAATATGCAAAACAGAAGCCGCGGAGACACCATCACGTGTTTCTCAACGCAAGCAATGACCAGCCAGGTCTTTGTCCGGGAAGGAACAACCACGGGAAGGGCAGTCTCCAATGAAGGAAACCACCTATGCCAAAACATGGTATCCATCCACATACAGCTGTTTCGGGGTACTGCCCCTCATCAGTGTGGAGTAGGAAACTGGCTGGTAGGAGCAATGCCTAGTAAAAAGACTATGAAGAGGAGGATGAATGAACTCATGGAGATCAACATCCGACACTGCGGAGACACCATCACGTGTTTCTCAACGCAGTGATTCTAGAGCACTGCCCCCATCCCTTATGGGAAATATGCAAAACATGCAAAACAGAAGCTGCGGAGACACCATCACGTGTTTCTCAACGCAAGCAATGACCAGCCAGGTCTTTGTCCGGGAAGGAACAACCACGGGAAGGGCAGTCTCCAATGAAGGAAACCACATATGCCAAAACATGGTATCCATCCACATACAGCTGTTTCGGGGTATTGCCCCTCATCAGTGTGGAGTAGGAAACTGGCTGGTAGGAGCAATGCCTAGTAAAAAGACTATGAAGAGGAGGATGAATAGTCTTTTTACTAGGCATTGCTCCTACCAGCCAGTTTCCTACTCCACACTGATGAGGGGCAATACCCCGAAACAGCTGTATGTGGATGGATACCATGTTTTGGCATAGGTGGTTTCCTTCATTGGAGACTGCCCTTCCCGTGGTTGTTCCTTCCCGGACAAAGACCTGGCTGGTCATTGCTTGCGTTGAGAAACACGTGATGGTGTCTCCGCGGCTTCTGTTTTGCATGTTTTGCATATTTCCCATAAGGGATGGGGGCAGTGCTCTAGAATCACTGCGTTGAGAAACACGTGATGGTGTCTCCGCAGTGTCGGATGTTGATCTCCATGAGTTCATTCATCCTCCTCTTCATAGTCTTTTTACTAGGCATTGCTCCTACCAGCCAGTTTCCTACTCCACACTGATGAGGGGCAATACCCCGAAACAGCTGTATGTGGATGGATACCATGTTTTGGCATAGGTGGTTTCCTTCATTGGAGACTGCCCTTCCCGTGGTTGTTCCTTCCCGGACAAAGACCTGGCTGGTCATTGCTTGCGTTGAGAAACACGTGATGGTGTCTCCGCGGCTTCTGTTTTGCATGTTTTGCATATTTCCCATAAGGGATGGGGGCAGTGCTCTAGAATCACTGCGTTGAGAAACACGTGATGGTGTCTCCGCAGTGTTGGATGTTGATCTCCATGAGTTCATTCATCCTCCTCTTCATAGTCTTTTTACTAGGCATTGCTCCTACCAGCCAGTTTCCTACTCCACACTGATGAGGGGCAATACCCCGAAACAGCTGTATGTGGATGGATACCATGTTTTGGCATAGGTGGTTTCCTTCATTGGAGACTGCCCTTCCCGTGGTTGTTCCTTCCCGGACAAAGACCTGGCTGGTCATTGCTTGCGTTGAGAAACACGTGATGGTGTCTCCGCGGCTTCTGTTTTGCATGTTTTGCATATTTCCCATAAGGGATGGGGGCAGTGCTCTAGAATCACTGCGTTGAGAAACACGTGATGGTGTCTCCGCAGTGTCGGATGTTGATCTCCATGAGTTCATTCATCCTCCTCTTCATAGTCTTTTTACTAGGCATTGCTCCTACCAGCCAGTTTCCTACTCCACACTGATGAGGGGCAATACCCCGAAACAGCTGTATGTGGATGGATACCATGTTTTGGCATAGGTGGTTTCCTTCATTGGAGACTGCCCTTCCCGTGGTTGTTCCTTCCCGGACAAAGACCTGGCTGGTCATTGCTTGCGTTGAGAAACACGTGATGGTGTCTCCGCGGCTTCTGTTTTGCATGTTTTGCATATTTCCCATAAGGGATGGGGGCAGTGCTCTAGAATCACTGCGTTGAGAAACACGTGATGGTGTCTCCGCAGTGTTGGATGTTGATCTCCATGAGTTCATTCATCCTCCTCTTCATAGTCTTTTTACTAGGCATTGCTCCTACCAGCCAGTTTCCTACTCCACACTGATGAGGGGCAATACCCCGAAACAGCTGTATGTGGATGGATACCATGTTTTGGCATAGGTGGTTTCCTTCATTGGAGACTGCCCTTCCCGTGGTTGTTCCTTCCCGGACAAAGACCTGGCTGGTCATTGCTTGCGTTGAGAAACACGTGATGGTGTCTCCGCGGCTTCTGTTTTGCATGTTTTGCATATTTCCCATAAGGGATGGGGGCAGTGCTCTAGAATCACTGCGTTGAGAAACACGTGATGGTGTCTCCGCAGTGTCGGATGTTGATCTCCATGAGTTCATTCATCCTCCTCTTCATAGTCTTTTTACTAGGCATTGCTCCTACCAGCCAGTTTCCTACTCCACACTGATGAGGGGCAATACCCCGAAACAGCTGTATGTGGATGGATACCATGTTTTGGCATAGGTGGTTTCCTTCATTGGAGACTGCCCTTCCCGTGGTTGTTCCTTCCCGGACAAAGACCTGGCTGGTCATTGCTTGCGTTGAGAAACACGTGATGGTGTCTCCGCGGCTTCTGTTTTGCATGTTTTGCATATTTCCCATAAGGGATGGGGGCAGTGCTCTAGAATCACTGCGTTGAGAAACACGTGATGGTGTCTCCGCAGTGTCGGATGTTGATCTCCATGAGTTCATTCATCCTCCTCTTCATAGTCTTTTTACTAGGCATTGCTCCTACCAGCCAGTTTCCTACTCCACACTGATGAGGGGCAATACCCCGAAACAGCTGTATGTGGATGGATACCATGTTTTGGCATAGGTGGTTTCCTTCATTGGAGACTGCCCTTCCCGTGGTTGTTCCTTCCCGGACAAAGACCTGGCTGGTCATTGCTTGCGTTGAGAAACACGTGATGGTGTCTCCGCGGCTTCTGTTTTGCATGTTTTGCATATTTCCCATAAGGGATGGGGGCAGTGCTCTAGAATCACTGCGTTGAGAAACACGTGATGGTGTCTCCGCAGTGTCGGATGTTGATCTCCATGAGTTCATTCATCCTCCTCTTCATAGTCTTTTTACTAGGCATTGCTCCTACCAGCCAGTTTCCTACTCCACACTGATGAGGGGCAATACCCCGAAACAGCTGTATGTGGATGGATACCATGTTTTGGCATAGGTGGTTTCCTTCATTGGAGACTGCCCTTCCCGTGGTTGTTCCTTCCCGGACAAAGACCTGGCTGGTCATTGCTTGCGTTGAGAAACACGTGATGGTGTCTCCGCGGCTTCTGTTTTGCATGTTTTGTCCAAAGGTAGGCATCACAGAACCAAAACACCAAGATAACGCGTCATTGATATTGAGTTCTGGAAAAGATGAACTGTGGGGTCTTTTGGACTCCGGAAAAGGTTCACACTCATATAACTCATCCACATGTGTTGAATCAGGATGGAAGTATTCTGACTTAGAGTTTTAGTCGATTCCTGTGAAAATCCTTGGGTTGTTGAGAATCTCGCTGGATACAATAAATGTCATTCCCCAGGTACGGGATACCTTGGATGATGTAAGGCTGTCTCTCCAATTGCATATCAAGCTTTCCTGTACAATGATTGATTCTCAACCAGATCTTATCACCTACACTTATAGGTGTAGCTTTTGCTTGTTTATCAAAATCATGTTGGTGTCTTTTGCGAGCTTCTTCCATACGGGTAGCCACAATTTCTTGAGCTTCCACTAGGCGTCTTTGATGATCGATCACCTACTCAGTAGCAGGCAGAGGACTAATTTTATTGGAGACAGTCACTCCTAAAGCAAGGTCAGCGGGTAGTTTACCTTGGCGTCCAAACATCAGATAACATGGGGTGTCACCCTTAGAACATTGTGGGGGTATTATTATACACATAGATGAGCTCTGGGAGTAGCGTTGGCCAGTCAGCCTTTCAGTGAGTTAGAATAGCTCTTAGCAAGTTCAGGATGGTTTGATTAATCTTCTCGCAAAGCCCATTGCACTGCGGGTGTTATGCTGTAGTCCTGAGCTTCTGACAGTTGTAGTACTTGCACAATTCTTGGAAGAGTTGTGATTCAAAGGCAGGACCTTGATCGGTCAAAATTTTCTCCAGGCATCCATAAGGTAGCCAGAAGGCTTTCCAGAGAATAGCAGCAGTAGTCTGGGCAGTTAAATCCTTCACAGGGACGGCCACTACAAATTTAGTGAAGTGATCGATGATGGTTAAGACATAGCTATGGCCTGTCCTGCTGGGCTCTACCTTCAGATGATCAATGGCTACCATTTCCAATGGACGTCGACTCACAATCGTATGCAGTGTTGCTTTCTGATCAGCTTTCACAGCTTTCCTAGTCACACATTTGTGACAATCCTGGCACCATTTTTCAATGTCTCCTCTCATGCCAATCCAATAGAATCATCTATGGACTGTGGCTTCTGTCTTTTGCACTCCAAAGTGTCCAGACTGATCATGATAGGCGGTGAGAACCATGTCTACATCTCTCCTTCGGATCACAATTTGATGGAGATGACTACCTGTGATGAGATCCACGCTACTGCGATATAGCAATCCTTTCATCACAAAGAATCGCTTTCACTGTCTCCACAGACGAATCAATTCAGGGTCAGCATCACCTCTGCGAATTCTCTCGAGCGGTTTCCCAATGATTAGGAATTCTGAAATTTCTGCAATAATTCTACTTTTAGTCTGTACTTGTATCCATCTACTTTCTTCTAGCAGATCTTGTAAGATCTGTTCTATGCTGGTCTTTTCAGTAGATGGCCAGGAACGGACTTCTTCAGCCGCTGGACCTTCAAGCTGATCGGGAGAAAGTGAGAAGAGTTCAAGAGTGTACATTAGTTTTTCTTTGAACCCAGCAAGTGTATGGGGAGCTCCTTTGTAGATTGGGAGACTAGAGGTTCCTATGAAGAATGGCATGCCAGTGGCCATGACAGGGGCTGGAACTGGGTTGTCGGCATTAGCCTATGAAACTGGAACACTAGCTGATGATGATGATGGTGTGGAGTTAGTGGACCCTGCCTGGTCATTATGAAGAGGGTCAGACATTTTGGTGTTAATACCGCTACTGTCTCTTTAAGAATAAGGACAACACTCTAACTTGAAGAAATGCTCAATTATACAGCAACACAGTTTGTGAAATTGAAGGCTTCCCCTCTTGAATATAGCACTGCTGGAAATGAGAATTTGCACTTATCTGTATAATGTAGAGAGCCAGTTAGAGAGTGAGCAGTAGTGTACAGAAACTACTCACAATTCAGTATTACTTAAAGGGACAGACACATTCTGGACTGGGTCACTACATGCTTCCCCTCTGAAGATAAGCCGTCCTTGGCGATTGTGCAAGTGGTGGACTACTAAAGAAGGAAATATACAGGTAATGTAAAGCAACACCAAGGCAAGCATGCTCAGATATATGGGAGAACAATATGCAATAAACATCTGCAAAACATGAAGGTGGAAGTGCCAGTGTGAAATAGAGTCTCTTTCCGCAATATACTATCATCCATATGAAAGGCTCTGGAAAGGCAATTTAGTGGCAACCACCCATCCAGTCTTCAGTAAACAGTTAGTGTACATAGTACATACAGGCACAGAAGGTTCATCCTGTTCGTGACGCCATTTTTTAATTGTCGCACCACCTTGTGGGATGCAGGGCCTAGTACCTTGGAGGATGGTTTAGTCACGGTCACTCCGATGGCTCTAACAATCCCTAGGTTAGGTGGCAATTAATAAAGGGGGAAGTTGACGGATATATGAGTCTGTGAGTTATGTTCATGCCGGCAAGGTATGAGGCCATGGACGAAAGAAGCATACACCAGGAGTCCCGTGCAAACTTGAAAGATGAACTTTACTGAATACTTTTAACAATTCTTATTTTTCTATATAACAGTCTTGGATAGCAGATACAATTTTCCTTACACTTTGTGTCAGTCAAAGCCTTTTCTCGGCTTTGACTGACACATCTGGCCTTGGGAGGATGGCAGTAACTTTTTATTTGAATAACTGTGCTGCATGAAGGGGGGGATTAGCTGACAGTTCTGCACAGTTCTGCAGTTCCTTTACTTCACTTGTCCCAGCACTCTGTTGCTGTAAATGCAGGGCACTCCGAAAAAGGTGCTATTTGTACTACCCGCTTGTCCTAGACGAGGAGCCTCAATTTCCTACCTCCTCTCACCACCAAAGCCGCACGTAACACAACCTTTTCAGTCTCCCTCACACCTCCAACTGCCACTTATTTTCAAATCAGATAAACAAGTTGCAATACCAAACTAAGGCAGAAGAGGGCAGCATAGTACTACAAGTTGTAATACCAAAACAAGGCAGGAGAGGGCAGCATAATGTTAAATAATTTACCTCCTCCCAAGGCAAGATGGGAAATTGGTGTTACAAATGCAATCATGTAAGGAATAGAGAACACACTTACCATATGACATATAACATACACTAGTAATGGTTTTTCTGGTCACTAGTGCAGCGTCCAATACGCAGCATCCAGATGTTACACCATAGTGGATGGAATTTCAAGAAAACTCATGCCCACTATGCATGCACAGACACCTGCGGCTCACCCGCGGAGAAGGACATGCGGCGCATCTTTCCAGACTGCAGCATGTCTATTTATTTGCAGAGACGCACTATAAATTTCACCCATAAAATGTATTGGATGCGGTGAATCCACACGTTTCAATGAATACATGCAGATTCACCTGCGTTTAATAGCCGGCAGCATTTGGACACAGTGTACATGTGAAGCATCCAAAGCACAGCCAATTCATGAACGTGTACACATACCTTATGCAAAAATTAATTAATATATTAACGATTTCGGCACCTGGTTTGAGATTTAAAGTATCATTCTGTAGAGAAATTGAATCTTTGTCTCATGTTGTCTGTAAGGCTGGTTTCACATTTGCGTAGGGCATAGCTGCGGAGGGCTGCGTAGTTCCTCCGTTAAGCCCTGCCCTGTGCCGCACCTCTTCCATTCAGCTCCGCCTACATCGGCGTGTGTCCTGTGTACTTATCTTTAACATTGGGTACGCAGGCCAAGCGAATGTATGCGGATGCCTCCACATGCGTCGTTTTGACACTGCGCCGAACTGCGTCGAGCGCAACATGTTGCATTTTGTTGCGATCAGCGCAGCGTCAAGAATAAAACACAAATGAATTCGATGTAAAGCCTTTTTTCATTATTTTTTTTCTTTTCATACACAAGTTGCATGCATTTATGAAATTGTTCTCAACTAAAGCGTACTCTAAAAAGACTCATCAGTGCTCACTTATTATACTGTGTAATTATTAGACAGTGCAAATTTAGACTAAACAGCGTCAAAATGTGCCAGATTTATCAAAGTGCTTCACTTCTTTTTGATAAATCTTTCTAATGTTAAAACTGACTATTCTAAGCTTACTAGTCTAAGATAAGAAACGTGCTTCACAATCTCAGCACATTTCTTTGCTGCATTGAGTTGCATTTTTAACCTTGTCCCTTTCCTGAGCACTCATCACTAGAGATGAGCGTGGTTAGTACCAGACTGCTAGTTGCAATGTTCGGCGCTCTAGGGGAAGTCCACTGCAGAGAGAGAGAGTATTTTCCAACTCAAAACATCAGATCTCCATTGTTTTCAATGGGGTTCAGTTTCTGGTTCAAGTTCAGGTACAGTTCTGATACCCAAGCCAAACTTTGGAATAGAGTTTAGGTTAGGTACCAGAAACTGAACTTCCACATATCTGCTCATCCCTACTTATCACTCTTTGTACAGAAGAAATGCCTTCTAGTTGGATAAGTAAAGAAAGGGTCATGAATCATAGGCAAATCTTTAAACACAGCTTATTTGCGCAAATCATGCCAGAATTTTTAAGCATTTGAGTTTATAAATATACACCATTGTATCTCTCGTCTAAGTAGTTATTTCCGTCTAGTATATTTGGGCCATTTGTGGATATAAAAAGAGAAATATCCGAAGACCTTTTAGGTCTTTGTTTCTAACTGTATTGCTTATTAGCTTTCTCTCTGTTTATCTGTATGACATGTACAGTGTGACAGCTCAGAATTGTACTGTTGTGAAAAACACAGCCGGCAAGTGATCCTTAAGCATAAAGAAAGGTTTAGAAGTAATGGCTGTTTCTCTTTAGAAGCCAGTCTGCCTTACCCTTGTGTACAAATCATAGGCTTCAGAAGTAAAGAGGTATGCCGAAATCGTTAGCCAATCATTAAACCTCTTCTGCTACAGCAAATTGCTAATTTATAAGGTGCTTGTGAATTATAGCGTCCATTAATGAATATCTCCAGACAATATGTTTATACTTTGAAAGAAAGATCTGTTGCAGGTCGTGAAAGCAATTGAAAGCTTTATTAGCCTGATCAGTTAGACTGAGACACAAGAGGAAGCTTACTGATAGTATGATGGTTACAGCAATTAATAAACATTTTCTGTCAACTCATAAATAGAAGTCCTTGACTGTTCTTCTTCATAAAGTTGTAGAAAACTCTACATGAATGTCTTTTATTATAAACAGGAGGAAAACTTGGAGTTTATATGGTTAAAAAATATATTTTATTGGTTACAGACAGGTAACAATTGCTGGTGAGCTATATACATGAAATATAGTATATGTCAAGTTATGCCTACTAGGTAAGCACGAGATCTCCCAAATGGTGACACAATGGTCAACCTAACCACTAGTGATGAAAGAGTATACTCGTTGCTTGGGTTTTCCCTAGCATGCTCGGGTGTCCTCCGAGTATTGTGTCGTGCTCGGAGATTTAGTTTGTGCCAAAGCAGCTGCATGATTTACTGCTGCTAGATAGCCTGAATACATGTGAGGATTCCCTAACAAACAGGCATTCCTCACATGTATTCAGGCTGTCCAGCAGTCGCAAATCATGCCGCTGCGTCAACACAAACTAAATCTCCGAGCACGCCAAAATACTCTGAGGACATCCGAGCATGCTAGGGAAAACCCAAGCAACGAGTATACTCGCTCATCACTACTAACCACATTTAAATTGTCTAAAATTTTTCACAGATAAAATGAGAAACTACCTTACTCATTGATAGAGTCAGTCTGACTTGTTACCACCAAAATGAGAGTCCTCAATATGTGTTTTGCTTCTTAAGTAACCAGCTTTTCCAAAGGGAGTAACTACCAGGACCTTTATGTATCCATGGCAGCGATAGCACGCTATTGCGGTCATGTTACCCGCTACCATCAATGAGATCGAGAAAGGCAGCACATGTACATCACACTATGTGCGTCATTCAAACACACCTCAGCCATCAGATTTTCACTAAGCATGACCGGCAGCACATCAGGTTGTCGAGACATGCGCAGACAACACTAAGATGCTGAGAGATGCCCAGAGACGCACACAGGCGAAGCAAGCAAGCGCAATCCCATCTGGGATTTAAAGGCGAGGTATAGAAAATATATCCAGTGGGGGAAATAAATATTTGATCCCTTGATGATTTTGTAAGTTTGTCCACTAACAAAGACCTGAACAGTGTATAATTTTAAGAGTAGGTTAATTTTAACATTGAGAGATAGAATATCAAAAATAAAATTCAGAAAATCACATTGCATGAATTATATAAATTTATTTGCATTTTGCAGTGGGAAATAAGTATTTGATCCCCTATCAACCATTAAGAGTTCTGGCTCCTACAGACCAGTTAAACGCTCCTAATCAACTCGTTACCTGCATTAACGACAGCTGTCTTACATAGTCACCTTTATAAAAGACTCCGGTCCACAGACTCAATCAGTCCAACTCTAACCTCTACAGCATGGGCAAGACCTGAAAGGAAAAAAGTTTTAACTTAGTGGAGCCAGAACTGCCACAAATCCAAAAATGGATCATGACAGCTGTTTATTCATTTACAATTCCTTTTGTCCATGAGTTTATGTCAAGTTCTGTAGAGAAGTCAATGCGTTAATATATTAAGTAAATAAAATATCATGGGCATGCTGTGTTTTGAAAAAATAGCACCAGAAACCCTCAAAAAAAGCATATTAAGTGCGGAAACAAACCACAGACATATTCTGTTTGTGGCAAACCATTGAGAGCAGTAAAATAAAAGTTAAAATCAATAAGAAAAACACACACAGAATAGTATTTTTCATAAAATTTTTACATACCTCTATTAAACAAACATCATGATTTCCCTCTGCCCCTCCACATGCTCATACTCTTCAAAGGTCAGATTGCAAGAACAAAAGGAAAATAATCTAATAATGAACGTAAGCAAGCACTATTTTAGACATCTCTGTTGGGATGAGCAAATAGCTTTGGATAACTCCTTATCTGAATAGCTATAGTGCTTACTGAAGATGCTGATTTGGGATCCCAGATCCCTGGAGAGCTCCCGATAATTAGCTGTTCGGCGCTGCAGCTGTGTGTTTTGCAGCTGTGTGACAGTCATAACACATACATAGAGAGCCTGTTTGTTGGACTATCCATACATGTGTTGTGACTGCCACACAGACATGACACGTGCAGCTGTGGTGCCGAACAGTGGTCAAATGGTACTAACAGTACGGTATTAAGAAATGGGGTTTGTGAACTTTTGATCAGGGTCATTTGGATGTTTTGGGTTGTCATTATGATTTATAAAGAGAAAACACAGTAGTTTGACAATAAATGGCTTCACCCAACCACTAACCATGAGTGGAGAAAAGATTTATGTGTTATCATTCATATTCTCTGAAAAAAAGGCCAAGAAAGCAAAAATTCTGCCCGGTTATGTAAACTTTTGAGCACATATGTATAATGTATAAAAATCACATGAGCTAAATAAGATACAGTACATCACAAAAGTGAGTCCAGCCCTCACATTTTTGTAAATGTTATATATTTATAATAGTGTAAACTTGGTGTGCTCTCCTGTAGACTTTGAGCCCTCGCGGGCAGGGACCTCTCTCCTTAGGTACTTGTGTGTCCCTTGTCTTACACATGTTTATTGTACCTGTTTATATTTCCCCTTTTCACATGTAAAGCGCCATGGAATAAATGGCGCTATATAAATGCATAATAATAATAATAAATAACTCAACACTCAGCCATTAATATCTAAACTGCTTGCAACAAAAGTGAGCATACTCCTAAGTGAAAATGGCAAAATTGTGCCCAAATTGTTCATATATTGTGTTGCCACCATTATTTTCAAGCACTGTCTTAAGTGCTTTGGGCATAGAGTACACTAGAGCTTAACAGGTTGCCACTGGAATCCTCCACTCCTCCAAAATGACATCTCAGAGCTGGTGGATGTTGGAGACCTTGCACTCCTCCACCTTCTAATTCAGGATGCCCCACAGATAAGGGTTAAAATACTGTGCTTAAGCCCAGTTTCTGAAGGGACAGGATCATGCTCTGCTTCAGTATGTCACAGTACATGTTGGCAACCGCGGTTCCCTCAATAAACTTTAGCTCCCAACAGTTGGCAACACTCATGCAATATCATAGAATCATAGAATCATAGAATTGTAGAGTTGGAAGGGGCCTCCTGGGCCATCTGGTCCAACCCCCTGCTCAAAGCAGGATTCGCTAAATCATCCCAGTCAGATGTCTGTCCAGCCTCTTTTTTAAGACTTCCATTGAAGGAGAACTCACCACTTCTCGTGGCAGCTTGTTCCACTCATTGATCACTCTAACTGTCAAAAAGTTTTTTCTAATATCTAATCTGTGTCTCCTCCCATGCAGCTTCATCCCATTGCTTCTAGTCTTTCCTTGTGCAAATGAGAATAAAGTTGATCCTTCTACAATGTGACAGCCCTTTAGATATTTGTAGACAGCTATTAAGTCTCCTCTCAGTCTTCTCTTTTGCAAACTAAACAATCCCAAATCCTGCAACCTTTCCTCATAAGGCAGGGTTTGCAGACCGGTCACCATTCTGGTTGCCCTTTTCTGAACTTGCTCCAGTTTGTTGATGTCTTTTTTAAAATGTGGTGCCCAAAACTGGACACAATATTCCAGATGAGGTCTGACCAAAGAGGAGTAGAGGGAAATAATGACATCACGTGTTCTAGACTGTATGCTTCTGTTAATACATCCTAGAATTGCATATGCCTTTTTTGCTGCTACATCACACTGTTGACTCATATTCAGTCTGTGATCTATTAGTATACCCAAGTCTTTTTCACATGTGCTGTTGCTTAGGCCTATTTCTCCCATTCTGTATATGCTCTTTTCATTTTTATTGCCCAGATGTAGTACTTTACATTTTTCCCTGTTAAAAACCATTCTGTTAGTTGCTGCCCACTTCTCCAGTTTATTTATATCTTTTTGAATCCTCTCTCTCTCTTCTCTAGTATTAGCTATCCCTCCTAGCTTTGTGTCATCAGCAAATTTAATCAGTTTACCCTCAATTCCTTCATCTAAATCGTTGATAAAGATGTTGAACAATACAGGGCCCAGGACAGAGCCCTGTGGTACCCCACTTGAGACATTCTTCCAACTGGATGTGCAGCCATTTACGACCATTCTTTGGGTCCGATCACTAAGCCAGTTATGAATCCACCTAACAGTTGCCTTGTCCATTCCATACTTAGTCATTTTTTCAATAAGGATTGTATGAGATACTTTGTCAAATGCTCTGCTGAAGTCAAGATATACTATACAGTCATATGTTAAAGTTTGGGCACCCCTATTAATGTTAATCTTTTTTCTTTATAACAATTTTGGTTTTTGCAACAGCTATTTCAGTTTCATATATCTAATAACTGATGGTCTCAGTTATATTTCTGGATTCATATGAGGTTTATTGTACTAACAGAAAATGTGCAATCTGCATTTAAACAAAATTTGACCGGTGCAAAAGTATGGGCACCCTTATCATTTTCTTGATTTGAACACTCCTAACTACTTTTTACAGACTTCCTGAAGCACTAAATTGGTTTTATAACCTCATTGAGCTTTGAGCTTCATAGCCAGGTGTATCAAATCATGAGAAAAGGTATTTAAGGTGGTCACTTGCAAGTAGTTCTCCTATTTGATTCTCCTATGAAGAGTGGCATCATGGGCTCCTCAAAACAACCCTCAAATGATCTGAAAACAAAGATTATTCAACATAGCTTTTCAGGGGAAGGATACAAAAAGTTGTCTCAGAGATTTAACCTGTCAGTTTCCACTGTGAGGAACATAGTAAGGAAATGGAAGAACACAGGTACAGTTCTTGTTAAGCCCAGAAGTGGCAGGCCAAGAAAAATATCAGAAAGGCAGAGAAGAAGAATGGTGAGAACAGTCAAGGACAATCCACAGACCACCTCCAAAGACCTGCAGCATCATCTTGCTGCAGATGGTGTCACTGAGCATCGGTCAACAATACAGTGCACTTTGCAAAAGGAGAAGCTGTATGGGAGAGTGATGCGAAAGAAGCCATTTCTGCAAGCACGCCACAAACAGAGTCGCCTGAGGTATGCAAAAGCACATTTGGACAAGCCAGTTACATTTTGGAAGAAGGTCCTGTGGACTGATGAAACAAAGATTGAGCTGTTTGGTCATGCAAAAAGGCATTATACATGGAGGCTAAAAAGCACAGCATTCCAAGAAAAACACTTGCTACCCACAGTAAAATTTGGTGGAGGTTCCATCATGCTTTGGGGCTGTGTGGCCAATGCCGGCACCGGGAATCTTGTTAAAGTTGAGGGTCGCATGGATTCAACTCAGTATCAGCAGATTCTTGACAATAATGTGCAAGAATCAGTGACGAAGTTGAAGTTACGCAGGGGATGGATATTTCAGCAAGACAATGACCCAAATCACCGCTCCAAATCTACTCAGGCATTCATGCAGAGGAACAATTACAATGTTCTGGAATGTCCATCCCAGTCCCCAGACCTGAATATCATTGAACATCTGTGGGATGATTTGAAGCAGGCTGTCCATGCTCGGCGACCATCAAACTTAACTGAACTGGAATTGTTTTGTAAACAGGAATGGTCACAAATACCTTCATCCAGGATCCAGGAACTCATTAATAGCTACAGGAAGCGACTAGAGGCTGTTATTTTTGCAAAAGGAGGATCTAGGAAATATTAATGTCACTTTTATGTTGAGGTGCCCATACTTTTGCACCGGTCAAATTTTGTTTAAATGCAGATTGCACATTTTCTGTTAGTACAATAAACCTCATTTGAATCCAGAAATATATATCTGAGTCCATCAGTTATTAGATATATGAAACTGAAATAGCTGTTGCAAAAACCAAAATTGTTATAAAGAAAAAAGGTTAACATAAATAGGGGTGCCCAAACTTTAACATATGACTGTATCTACAGCATTTCCATTATCCACCCAATTAGTGATTCCGTCATAGAAGGAAAATAAGTTAGTCTGACATGACTTATTAGTTACAAACCCATGCTGACTCTGTTTAATCACTTCATTCTTATCCAGGTACTGACATACATGTTGTTTAATAATTTGTTCAAAGATCTTTCCTGGTATAGAAGTCAGACTCACCGGCCTATAGTTGCCTGGGTCCACCTTCTTCCCCTTTTTGAAGATAGGAACAACATTTGCTCTTCTCCAGTCTTCTGGGACTTCTCCTGTTCTCCAAGAATTTTCAAAGATTATGGAGAGGGGTTCAAAAATTTCTTCTGCTATCTCCTTCAGTACTCTGGGGTGTAATCCATCTGGACCTGGAGACTTGAATTCATTTAGGTTAGCTAAGTGTTTCCTCACTCTCTTTCTGTTTATAGATATCCTGGATTCTTCTATTCCCTTAATAGGACAGTGAAGAACAGTTGATGTTACATTTCCTTTCTGAGAGAAAACAGATGCAAAATAGGAATTTAAAATTTCGGCCTCCTCAACATCCTGTCTTACCATTTCATCATTTTCATCCTGTAAAAATCCTATAGCATCTTTGACTTTTCTTTTACTTTTGACATATCCCCAAAATCCTTTATTATTGCTTTTGACATCTCTTGCAAGCCTCAATTCATTGTCAGCTTTAGTAATTTGATTTGTGCCCTGCAGGTTCTGCAGACAGCATTATATTCTTCTTTAGATATGCCTCCCTCTTTCCATTTTATAAACATTTTTTTCTTCCTTTTTAGCATGTGCTTAAGTTCTGTGTTCATCCATCCTGGCTTCCTTAAATGCTTCCTATTCTTCCCTCTTTTCGGAATTGTTAACAATTGTGCTTTGAGAATTTCAAACCATGATACTCCCACCACTATGCTTGACTGTAGACAAGACACACTCGTCTTTGTACTTCTCACCTAGTTGCCACCACACACGCTTGAAATCATCTGAACCAATTAAGTTTATGTTGGTCTCTTCAGGCATCAGGACATGGTTCCAGTAATCCATGTCCTTAGACTGACTTCAGCAAAGTGTTTGTGGCCTTTCCTAAACATCACCTTTAGAAGAGGCTTAATTGTGGGAAGATTAATTTGATGCTGTGTTCGGCACATAGTCTGAGCACTGACAGACTTAACCCTCACCCCTTTAACCTGTGCAGCAATGCTGGCAGCACTCATGTGTTTATTAACCTTCAATTCTTTCACTACACTTCACTATCCCAATGGAGTAAATCATCAGTTTGCCCATTCTAGTCATTGCATTCAAAAGTAGCGTATCACGATTCCACCATGGGGTCGATCAGTAGACGACACAAGACACACTCAACGGCATTGTAAAGGGGAGAGGAAGGCTTTATCGATAGGAAATGAGGGATGGGACACCTCCTGAGCTCCAACCTGAGCCTGTCTCTGCACTCCCCTAATGCCCTAACCAGATCCTTCCCCCCCGCCATCACGAGCCTCATCCCTTGCTGTCACCTCGCACTGCCCTGGCTAGTGCACTGGCCAGCAGTGGCGCTAGTATCACCACTGCAGATGGTACAAAGACAGACAGAAAAGGTAAAAACACAACACTTAGCTTCCAGACTCCTCTGCCAAGCTCCACAACGCAGAGGACATGGAAACAGAACCCTGAACTCCAGATGTAGCTGATACAGCACTGACACCAGAGAGCTGCAACTGCAAGGCTGGTCTCCCTAGAATGACTATCACCAACAGTCAGCTGATGCTTCACGTGACTATTTAAAGGATGGTGGGAGTGGTCACCACCCACATCAACTGACCTAGCAGCTCAGCAGTAGCATGCTGCCAGCAAGAGAAAACTGACATTAACCCCTGCACATCAGAAAGGAAAAATATACATTTAAATTATAGTGGAGCCAGAGCTGCCACAAATCCAAAAATAAATTGTGACAGTGTGCTTGCTTATGTCTTCTTCTACAGAGACCACAGCCATCAGTTTGACCCACACTTAACTTCTTGCACTACATACTTGGCGAGCATTTTATGGTTATCTGTAGTTCTCAAAAGTATGTTCTCAAAGGCTGTACTAGAATATGGGTAATAACAAGACACATTAAGTAAGTCTTTAGAGGATAACAATAGAATATTAATATAAGTTTCTCGTGCACTTGTTATTCTGCTGCATCAGTTTCAACTAAACAGATCTTGTCCAACATTTTATATAATCCTACCTTGAAGGATTTGTGAAGATATACACTCAACAGCAATATAATACACAGTCTTAGTAGAATATATGCCACAGTGCATTGCTGTGGTTCTAAAGGCTAAAGAATGTCAAAATGCTTTGGTCACTGTTGGTGCAGTTTCACTAACAATGTGTGAGACCACTCCTTACGTTGCTACATGTATATTTGTCATAAAATGCGTGTCATCATTAATTCAATAACACACCTTCAACTTATTTTTCATATTTTTGTTTATTTAATTAAAGGGCAAGGTTTCCTAAAACTGCATACGATAGTGGTTTCAAATATAATTTGAAATAATTGTATGTTGCTCAATGGTATAAAACCTTATTACAAAATATACTGGGTTTTGTGCATTTGACTGCAATATTTTATATCCATTTTCATTTCACTGGCATCTTTCTCCATTGACTAGTCATATATCATAATAGAAAATATTATTCTTCTTGATAGCAAGCGTAAATGGAATCGTTGATCATATCTAATAGCATATTACATATTTATGAAAATATTCATATAGTAATGCATAAAGTAACGTTTATTATCCATATACTTTAGACAGCACATTGAATATTATATCAACTTTGCAGAGTTACTTTATGCCTTTTTAGAAAATAAATTACACATATTTGGATAATTGCTAAAATGCATTGATAGAAACGACTTCAAATATTTATATAAAATTCACCTTATTGAGATACAAAAATATACTAGATGTATATAAAAAATGTAAAAATAAAATGTGATTAGTTAAACTAAATAGGTTTATGAACACAACAAATGTAGTAATGTACAAATAGCAATGTAACCTATACATAAATCAGTGTGAAATTACAATATCAGAGAAAAAGAACTGAAAAGTACTATAATACTAGTGATGGGTCGAGATGAGCGACTTTCCCTTTTTTTGGGTCGAGTCGGGTTTCATGAAACCCGATTTTCTCAAAAGTCAGGTCGAACAAAATCGGCAGATTATCATGAAAAGTCGAAGGCCGACTGAAACACGAAACCCAATGCAAGTCAATGGGGAAGAAAAGTCGGCAGTGAGTGAAGGACAGGAAACACACCTAGAGTGCCCATTTTAATGCCAAAAACATCAATTCTTAATACTTAAGCTTGTCAACCTTAATTTACTTTAAAATAATAGTTAGGCATTGAAAACTTGGGGTTATTTGGCTAAAGTTGTAGGGGGGTAGGGCTGGCTCCAGATTTTCGTGGGCCCATTGCCAAAGAGTGTCAATGGGCTCCTTTAACACATGCCAGAATTCATGATCCTATGATATGGCAGAGAAATAGCGGTATAGTACAATGAAAAATATTTCACTTCTTACATCTCATGACTGATATCCATTTTAAATTCTCCAACAGCTCCAAAAATGGACAGTATATACCTCCATACAGTATTATGGGCACCGCATAGTGCGCTATACAGAGTAATGAGGCCCATATACACTCACTGGCCACTTTATTAGGTACACCATGCTAGTAAGGGGTTGGACCCCCTTTTGCCTTCAGAACTGCCTCAATTCTTCGTGGCAGAGATTCAACAAGGTGCTGGAAGCATTCCTCAGAGATTTTGGACCATATTGACATGATGGCATCACACAGTTGGCGCAGATTTGTCGGCTGCACATCCCTGATGCGAATCTCCCGTTCCACCACATCCCAAAGATGCTCTATTGGATTGAGATCTGGTGACTGAGGAGGCCATTTGAGTACAGTAAACTCATTGTCATGTTCAAGAAACCAATCTGAGATGATTCGAGCTTTATGACATGGCGCATTATCCTGCTGAAAGTAGCCATCAGATGTTGGGTACATTGTGGTCATAAAGGGATGGACATGGTCAGCAACAATACTCAGGTAGGCTGTGGCGTTGCAACGATGCTCAATTGGTACCAAGGGGCCCAAAGAGTGCCCAGAAAAAATTCCCCACACCATGACACCACCACCACCAGCCTGAACCGTTGATACAAGGCAGGATGGATCCATGCTTTCATGTTGTTTACGCCAAATTCTGACCCTACCATCCGAATGTCGCAGCAGAAATCGAGACTCATCAGACCAGGCAACGTTTTTCCAATCTTCTACTGTCCAATTTCGATGAGCTTGTGCAAATTGTAGCCTCAGTTTCCTGTTCTTAGCTGAGAGGAGTGGTACCCAGTGTGGTCTTCTGCTGCTGTAGCCCATCTGCCTCAAAGTTCGACGCACTGTGCGTTCAGAGATGCTCTTCTGCCTACCTTGGTTGTAACGGGTGGCAATTTGAGTCACTGTTGCCTTTCTATCAGCTCGAACCAGTCTGCCCATTCTCCTCTGACCTCTGGCATCAACATGGCATTTCCGGCCACAGAACTGCCGCTCACTGGATTTTTTTTCTTTTTCGGACCATTCTCTGTAAACCCTAGAGATGGTTGTGCGTGAAAATCCCAGTAGATCAGCAGTTTCTGAAATTCTCAGACCAGCCCTTCTGGCACCAACAATCATGCCACGTTCAAAGGCACTCAAATCACCTTTCTTCCCCATACTGATGCTCGGTTTGAACTGCAGGAGATTGTCTTGACCATGTCTACATGCCTAAATGCACTGAGTTGCCGCCATGTGATTGGCTGATTAGAAATTAAGTCTTAACACACAGTTGGACAGGTGTACCTAATAAAGTGGCCAGTGAGTGTATTTCTCCATACAGAATCATTGGTCCCATATAAAGTTTGAAACAGTATATGATGAGCTCCACATAATGCTACAGTATATGTTGGTCTCCATGGATGAAGCTCCACTGTGTTATGGGCCCAAATAATGCTCCACATATAATGGGCCCCATTTCTAATGCTCCAGTGTATAATGGGCCTGTAAATGCTGCTCCAGTGTATGATGTCCACCTTTGGAGAGCTCCAGTCTATGGTGGGCCTCATATATCATTCTCCAGAGTATAATGCTCCCCAAAAATAGCTGTCCCAACATTGAAAACAATTAAATAAGTCTCCTCGCTAGGGAATCCCTGTACTAGTCTGGAGTCCTCGTCGTCCCCATCTTCCATCTCACTGCACTTGGACTGTTTAGGCAGAGAGCATACAGATGTGATGTCATCGCGCTCTCTGACCAGAATGTCACTGTCAGGAAATGTGGAAGATGTCACGGTGGTGGAGCAGGGAGAGGTAAGTATTTCAACTTTGCAAGTGCTGTGATCCTGAGCAAGCGGGCGGGCCCACTCATTGGCAATGGCTCTGGCACAGGGCCTCTCATAGTACGGCGGTGTGTCTGTCTCCCACCGGCAGAGACAATTTTGCGTACTATGAGGGGCCCTGTGCCAGTGCGTCGCACAAGAGTATGCCCCCCCACCTGCTCAAGGAACCTGCACTTTCATCTGCACCTTTCTCTTTGTCACCGTGTAAGGTGGTATAGTATGCGGGAAGGGGAACCTGAATTTCATCAGGGTCAGATTCTGGCAGTGTAGAGTGAGAGGGGAATGTAGTGGTCTGGGTCAATGTACCAGCAGAATCATCTAGCAGTGGCTGGACATCAGTGCACATGTGGCGCCCCGAGGAGTACGGTCGCCACAGTGGCATTACCTTCCTCCTAGGGAGTGTGATGTCATGCTTGGGAGCAATGATGGATCTCTCTAGCAGTTAAACCAACAGACAACACAGATCCCACTCCAGGCCAGCAGGGAGACCTCTGAACCTGACTGCTGAGGAGCTGCTCTCTGTGGTCGGGAGGAGGGAAGTTAGGGCAGTCTGTGAAGGGAAGGGGAAGAGTGTGGACGTGAGAAGGGGAGCTGGAGGATGAGCAGAGTTAAGGCTCACTCCTACCTGGAGCTCATGGTCGGGATTCCGGTCTCTGAGTTTGTAGGGACACTGACGGTCCTGCAGCAGAAACCGGAGGAAGAAGCAGCTGTAAATGCTCTGCTCCCAACTAAGGCTCGGAGGCCCCAGCAACGACGTGTGTGAGCCAGAAGGAAAAGGCTATGGCTGCCTGCCATACGAGAAAGTTCCAAAAGAGAGTCAACAAGGGGAACTTCAGTGAACTCAGTACTGCGAGTACCTCAGATAAGCGCTAGAATGGAGGCCACATTACCTATCTGCAGAGAGAGAATTCCTAATTTGCTTCCAGGCTGACCAACTCCTTCTCCATCTGTACTCTGGGTCCTGGATGGCACTTACCAAGTACAGGTAAAGGAACTGCATGACTGTGTCTGTCATCTTTCTCCTGCGCCTGGCCTGCTACATCCTGCACTGCACACCATCTACCAACTCTTTCATCTGCCCTGCAACTATGGCCGTACCTGTGCAGGGCTTCTACATCTTAGCTGCACCACAACATCTGTCCTAGAGAAGCGACACTGCAGCGCGTGTCAATCTGATCAGAAAACACAGGTGGCCTCATGTATCATTCACCTATAAACATTATTCACCCCTTTGCATGGATGCCCAGGGCCACGGAACAGGTCATCACCACCAACGTGACACATTCCTCTGAGACACCGGCCCGGTACCGATTAACTCCACTGCCCTGGCTGGCCACCCACTCCATGTCAGATTCATCATGGACTGGGGAATTCACGATTTGACTTGATAACCCAGGCATGGTATGACAGAAAGAGCTACATGGACTAATGTGAAGTGTGGCCTGCTGCATCATTCACTTTTGGTGGGGGTGGAGGACACAAGGAAATGGGTTCTTCCAGACCAGGAGACAGCACTTGACGACTCTGTGCTTGCATTTTTTTAAACTTCAGAACAGGAGGGCATATTTCCTGGAGTCTGTTTCGGCAATGTAAGCCAAAACCAGTTCCTGATGCTCCGGCTTTAAAAGCGGTTAACCTACTCCAAGAAAAGGTAGCCTTCCATGCTTTCTGGAGCCAGACCATGACGCAGGCTCAACACTAGAGATGAGCGACTTTGCCTTTTTTCGGGTCGAGTCGGGTTTCACGAAACCCGACTTTCGCAAAAGTCGGGTCGAATGAAATCTGCCGATTATCGTGAAAAGTCGAAGGCCGACTGAAACCAGAAACCCAATGTAAGTCAATGGGGAAGAAAAGTCTGCAGTGAGTGAAGGACAGGAAACACACCTAGAGTGCCCATTTTAATGCCAAAAACATCAATTCTTATTCCTTAAGCTTGTCAACCTTAATTTACTTTATAATAATAGTTAGGCATTGAAAACTGGGGGTTATTTGGCTAAAGTTGTGGGGGGGTAGTGCTGGCTCCAGATTTTCGTGGGCCCAGGGCCAAAGAGTGTCACTGGGCTCCTTTAACACATGACACAATTCATGATCCTTTGATACGGCAGAGAAATAGCAGTATAGTACAATGAAAAATACTTCAATTCTTACGTCACATGACTGATATCAATTTTAAATTCTCCACTAGCTCCAAAAACAGACAGTATATTCCTCCATACAGTATTATATCCACCGCATAGTGCGCCATACAGAGTAATGAGGCCCATACAGAATCATTGGTCCCATATAATGTTCGATACAGTAATGATGAGCTCCACATGATGCTACAGTATCTGTTGTTCACCATGGATAAAGCTCCAGTGTCTTATGGGCCCAAATAATGCTCCATATATAATGGGCCCCATTTCTAATGCTCCAGTGTATAATGGGCCCTGTAAATGCTGCTCCAGTGACTGATGTCCACCTTTGGAATGCTCCAGTGTATGGTGGGCCCCAGATATCATTCTCCACAGTATCATGCTCCCCCAAAATTGCTCCCAACCTTTAAAACAATTAAATAAGTCCCCTCACTAGGGAATCCCTGTACTCTGGACTCCTCGTCTTCCCCATCTTCCATCTCTCTGCACTTGGACTGTTTAGGCAGAGGGCGTACAGACGTGATGTCATCGCGCTCTTTGACCAGAATGTCACTGTCAGGAAAAGTGTTTGGTTTCCGGGGACAGTTGGCTGCAAAGCTGAACTTTAAAGGAATGTCCAGAAGGGCACCACCTGGAGTGGAGCCTGCGGCATAATTGGACTCAACAGGGGCAACCTCAACCATGCCATTCACAAAAAAGCTGCACAGATTGCAAGCTTAATTCCGTTAACTAATGAGACTAAGGCATGCCCCCGCGGTACGCATCCAGCTTACTAGAGTGACACACGAGGCTCTGGCACGCAAGATCAGCCAGTAACAGGTCTGTCATGCCCTTACATGTCCGGGGCTGCATGCGTGCTACAATGAAAGGACCATTGTGTATCTCTTACAGGTGCGGATAACACTCTGAACCCCGTTAGTGATGGGGATCTCGGATTACACTTCTTCCCCGCAAACAAGCCTTTCCCAGTAAGTGCAGGTCAACCGTAATTCCGGAATTAGGCCTAAATGGCATTCCAGAAAGAATGTGAAAAAATTGTGTCCAAACCACAGGTGCTGTAGCTTGCTTAACAGCTGGGCTCCTCTGCTGAGTAGCACACAGTTCTTACATAAACAGGCGGCATAGCTTGGTTCACGGGTGGCCAACTCTGCTGAGCAGCATACACAGTTACAAGGCCCAAAGTATTAAGTGGTGTAAATGCAGTCAAAAACTGGTTCTTTCATAAACAGGCGGCATAGCTCGGTTCACAGGTGGGCTCCTCTGCTGAGTAGCAGACACAGTTACTTGGCCCAAAAGGATTTTCAGGACAATATGTGGTAAAAAATTATTAGAAACACACACGGTGTAGCTCCTTCACAGGTGTACTACACCGCTGGCTACCAGACACTGCTACTATGCCCTAAAACTGTCTATTATCATTGAGAACCATTATTAATGGGAAAAAAAGATACACTTTTGTTTAACAAAACGTTCTCGAACGGAAACTCGAACAGCCGAATTTTAATCAAAGTGTTGTAGTTCGACGAACGGATCTAACACCGCCCAAAACAGCTAGAATTTGAACTTGGCCAACAGTTCCACTCAAACACCACTCATCTGTAATCAGGAGGCAGACTCAGACGGTCTCAGGCACAGTATGGATTCAACAAGATTGCAGAAAGTTGAGAAAGGGTACAGTATCACCGGATAACAGGTATATATAGCATACTTTAAACATTTAAAATCTCCGTGTTTATTTCCGGAGTCCGACAAAGACACTCACAGCCTCAGTATTGGTTAGACAACAATCTAAAAAGTAGAAAAAAGGAAATGTTTTTGAAGTGTACACCAGTATACACTGTTGGGGTATTTTTAAATCTTCATATATATTTCTGTCTCAGTAAGACAGTCCAGACTCTCCGCAAAAGGAAACGAGATAGATAAAAGTACAGACATAAAGTTGAGTGATTGCAGAAATTTAGGAATTACTAATCAGGGGAAAAACTCCCGGGAGAATTCATAGAGGCGATGCTGACCCTCAATTACTTTGTGAGTGGAGACAGCGAAAACAGTTCTTTGTGAAGAAAGGGTTGCTGTATCGCAGTACCGTTGATCCCATCACCGTTACTCATCTCCATCAAATTTTGTTCACAGGGAGAGATGTAGACATAGTCCTCACTGCCTATCATGATCTGTCAGGTAACTTTGGAGTGCAAAAGACAGAAGCCACAGGCTGTAGGCGATTCTATTGAATTGGCATGTGAGGGCACATTTAAAAATGTGGGCAGGAAAGTTACATGTCTTTGAGTAGGAAAACTGTGAAAGCTGATGATAAACCACCACTGTATTTCATTGTGAGTCGACGTCCATAAGAAATGGAAGCCATTGATCATCTGAAGCTAGAGCCTGGCCAGCAGGACAGGGCATAGCTACATCTTAACCATCATCCATCAGTTCACCAAATTTGTAGTGGCAATCCCAGGGAAGGATTTGACAGCCCAGACTACACAGCGGAGGAGCAGGGAGAGTTAAACCTTGCAAATGCTGGGGCCCTGCCCAAGCAAGGGCGTCGGTACTGGCACTGGGCCCCTCATAGTACACCGGTGTGTCTGACGGCGGGTGTGCACCCCCACCGTCAGAGACACTTGATTGCACTATGAAGGACCCTGTGCCAGTGCCAGCACCACAGAGTCAGCCCACCCACCTGTCCAGGGCAATGGCACTCGCACGGTAGCGTGCGCTAGGTGGTGACTCCAGCCATGGGGGGGTGAGGCAGCCCAGTTAGGGAGGTTTAAAAAATGGCATATGTTGATGTTGGACATTCAGCAGCTGCAAATGGAGGAATTGGAGAAGTCCGAGGAAGAGGAGGACAAAAGCGAGCCATTTTTCTGGCAACCTATGTGTCATCAGGGCAAGGTGGGACAAAATCCTTTGAAACCCATGCATGGTTCATTTTAATGAAGGTTAGATCATCAACATTTTGGGTCGACAGACGGGTCCTTTTTTCTGTCAGGATCGATCCAGCAGCACTGAAGACTCTTTCCGATAGCACTCTAGCAGCAGGGCAAGCGAGCTCCTGTAAGGCATATGGTGCCAATTCAGGCCAGGTGTCCAGTTTAGAGGCCCAGTAGTCAAAGGGGAATGACCAGTGAGGGAGAAAATCGATATGGGACGAGAAGTAATTTGTAACCATAGTTGACAACTGCTGTCTCCTGTCACTTTCAATCGATGCAGTATTACCAGTCGTGTAAGCCGTTCTTGAAAAATCAGTCCACAACATGGTCATGAAACCCCTGTGTTCCACGCCACTTCGGCTGTGTGTACCACAAACACCTCTTCCATGTTGCCCCCTACGGCTCTTTGGAGAACCATCACCGCTGCTGTGTGCTGGGAATGCCACAAACGGTTTATCAAAGTTGCTTGTTTGGTAGCCAATATTAGGTCAAGGTTCTTCTGTGGCATGATGTTTTGGAATTTGCCTTTATAGCGTGGATCCAGGATGCTGGCCAACCAGTAGTCATCATAATTCATCATTTTGGCAATGCGGGGGTCCCTTTTTAGGTTCTGCAAGGCATAATCTGACATGTGGGCCAATGTTCCAGGTGTCAATGATGCACTGCGAGTGCTGGGTGGAGGAGCACTTTCTGGTAAATCCACATCACTCCAGTCACGCACAAACCCTGTACCAGACCTTGCCATTCCAACATTTTCTCTTGCCCCTCGAGAAGCATCCTCCTCCCCTAAATAATCATCCCCATCATCATTCTCCTCCTCCTCTTCCTCTTCTTCCTCCACCTACTTCCCTGACCAGACAATGGCTGACTGTCATCAAGGCTTCCCTCCTCCTCTTCCTCCTCGGCTGCAGACACCTGCTCCTTAATGTGCATCAAAGTTTGCATGAGCAGACGCATAAGTAGGATGCTCATGCTTATGATGGCGTCGTCTGCTCTTACCAGCCGTGTGCATTCCTCAAAACACTGAAGCACTTTACAGAGGTCTTTCAGCTTCGACCACTGCACACCAGACAACTCCATGTCTGCTTGCAAACTGCCTGCCCGTGTATCCTCCCACAAATGAATTACAGCCTGCCTCTGTTCGCACAGCCTCTGAACCATGTGCAGGGTGGAGTTCCACCTTGTTGCAACGTCGATAATTAGGCGGTGCTTGGGAAGGTGGAGCAATCGCTGCAGCTTCTGCATATGACTGGAGTGTACGGGCGACCAGCGGATGTGTGAGCACAGTCTTCGCACCTTATGGATCAGGGGTGTTATCTCCGGATAATTATTGAGGAAGCGCTGCACCACCAGGTTCAAGGTGTGAGCCAGGCAAGGTATGTGTCTGAGTTTTGAAAGGGCTATGGCTGCTACAAAATTCTGGCCGTTATCACTAACTACCTTGCCTGCCTCAAGATGTAGACTGCCCAGCCATGACTCAGTTTGTCGCTGCAAGTAGTCGGCCAGTACCTCCGTGGTGTGTCTGTTGTCTCCCAAACACATCATCTTCAACATAGCCTGCTGACGCTTACCACAAGCTGTTTGATAGTGGGACACCTCGTGTGCAACACTGGCAGCTGCGGATGGAGTGCTGGTGCGACTACGCTCGGTGGACGAGCTTTCGCTTCTGGAGGAGGAGGAGGGTCAAACGCCTACAGCCAACTGTTTCCTATACCGTGGGCTAGGCACTGTCCCACCGCCGCTGTCCCCTGTGGACCCTTCATCCACCACATTAACCCAGTGCGCAGTGATGGACACGTAATGGCCCTGGCCATGCCTACTGGACCATGCATCTGTTGTGAGGTGCACCTTTCCACTCACTGATTGCTTGAGTGCATGGACAATGCGGTCTTTCACATGCACGTGGAGGGCTGTGATGACTTTTCGCGAAAAGAAGTGCTGACTGGGTAGGTCATAGGGTGGTACTGCGTAGGCCATGAGCTCACGGAAGGTTTCTCTTTCAACCAACTGATAGGGCATCATCTCTAACGAGATTAGTTTGGCAATGTGGGCGTTCAAAGCTAGTGTACGCGGATGAGAGGATGAGTACTTTCTTGTCCTACTCAGAGTCTCTGGTAGGGTGAGCTGGACTTGAGAGCTGCATATGGTGGAACTAGTGGAACTAGCGGTGGACATGGTTGACTGAGAGAGGGTTGGTGATGGTGATGTGTTGGTGGTGTTGCTGATAGCCTAGATTTAGTCTTTCGTAGCAATAACATTGAGATTCCACGACTGCTTTGCCCTTGCGACGACACCTCGATATTTGCTGCTGGTGGTGTGCTAACCGGTGGGCTTACAGTGTGGGAAACGATTTAGCTTGCTGACTACCTTAATTCGGAGCAGGTGCACATGTGGTACGTGAGGTTTGATAGTCCGTCCACGCTTGCAAGTGCATGGTGGTTAAATGTCTAAGCATGCAACTGGTATTCAAATTTCTCAGCTTTTTCACTCGGCTAAAGGTCTTTGCGCACTTCTTACAGATAACTTTTGCTTGATCATTAGGATTTTGTTCAAAAAAGTGCCACACTGCACTCTTCCTACTATGGAAGACATTTTGAGACCTTGCACGCTGTGCTAATTTGACCGTTTGACCAAGCCGTCCTGCAACTCTTTTGGTTTTTGTAACACGTTTTTGGACTGCTACGGTCCTGCCAGATAACAGCTGTTGCGATGTCGTTGCCTGCTGTGGATCCTCCTCCTCCTCTTCTGAGCTATTGGCAGCGGCACCCTCTTCCACCAATGGATGCCAATCTGGGTCAACAACTGGGTCATCCATCACCTCCTCTTCAATTACATGTGCACCTTCCTTGGTGTCACCGTGTAAGGTGGTATAGTATGCGGGAAGGGGCACCAGATTTTCATCAGGGTCTGATTCTGCCTCAGTACATTGCATGGACAATGTAGTGCTCTGAGTGAATGTACCAGCAGAAAAATCTAGCTGTGGCTGTGCATCAGTGCACTCCATGTCAGATTCATCTTTGGGGAATTCACGATTTGACATGCTAACCCAGGCATGGTATGTGAAAAGAGCTCCATGGAGTAATCGGTAGTGTGGCCTGCCACATCCTTCACTTTTGGTAGGGGTGAAGGACACAAGGAAAGGTGTTGCTCCTCACCAGGAGCCTCCATTGACGACTCAGTGCTTTTATTTTTTGAAACTTCAGAAGAGGAGGCGAGAGAGCTGGAGGCTGTGTCAGCAATGTAAGACAAAACTTGTTCCTGAAGATCCGGCTTTAAAAGTGGTTTACCTACTCCCAGAAAAAAGAGCCTTCGAGGCCTTGTGGAGCCAGACGATGATGCAGGCTCAACACCTCCTGCCTTAGGTGCTATTGTGCTTTTGCCACCACCACCATCGGGACCAGCTGGCAACCCCCACTGTTGTGAGTTCATTCTCTGGTTCACCAGTTGTGAGTTCTCCTTCCAGACTCCCTCTGGTGGTAACAGGAGGTAGAGAGGCTGATTTGATCGGTGGAGATCTGCCACCTGAGAATGAGGATGACGATTGGATCTCAGGGGTCTCAGATTGGATTTAAGACAGCCGACGCGTTATTCAGTTGCTGGTGATTCCTTCTGGCTTGTCAGCTCTTGGTTTTCAGCTCTGTTCCAGTCATCTAAAGCTAAGTTTTTCTGCTAATGTTCACACTTGATTTTGTTGGTCTATTCAGTTTTTTGGTGTGGTCAGCCAGCCCCTGCTGGGGGCTGTGCTGAATTTCCACTCTTATTTATCAGTATTTTGCCAATTGGCTTTTTGTCCCTTACTAGTTCGGTCTCTTTTTGCTCTGTCTCAGAATATTTCAGAGTGCTGATGTAGTGGGAGAAGTCTAGTGACTTCAGGGTTAATTTTGCTATCAGAAGTGTTGGAAATGATTTTTGTAGGGTTTTTTGCAGGTTGCAGCAATGTCTCTCCTTTCCTTTCCTGTCTAGTTAGTTTGGGCCCCATCATTTGCTCAGCCTATTTTCCTGCCTGTGTTTGTGCCTTCATCTTGTTTCACCGTCAATACATGTGTGGGGGCTATCTATTCCTTTGGGGTCTGCTCTGGGGAAGTTAGTTTTCCCTTTTCTTGCTTTAGGCTTATTTAGTCCTCCGGCCGAGACGAGGCGTCTAGGAACATCGTAGGCACGCTCCACGGCTATTGCTAGTTGTGTGGTAAGATCAGGGATCTGCAATCTGCATAGTTACCAACCTCTCTGGTTTTCTGTGACTTAGCTTGTTTTGTTTTTTTCTCCTCGGTGACCCATTCATAACATCCCGCCCACTTCCATGGTGTCTTCCACCATACTTGCTCATTGTTGTGAAAATGTACCCAAAATACCACCAGCTATATGGTACTGTAAAACAAGGTAGAAGGTGTATCTACTATTGGTGAGAATTTGAATTTCGTTAGAGATTTCAGGACGCTGATCTATTGTCACAGGCCCAGTCGAGATTACACCTTAATGTAACAGGCTGAAATTGGATGGTGAATGACAAGGTGGAGGGTGTCTATAGGATTGGTGAGATTTTGAATCTCACAATAGATTTGAGGACGCTGAACTATTGTCTCAGGCTCAGTAGAGATTACACCTCAATGTAACAGGATGAAATTGGATAGTGAATGACAAGGTGGAGGGTGTCTATAGGATTGGTGAGAATTTGAATTTCACTATAGATTTAAGGACAGAGAACTATTGTCTCTGGCCCAGGAGAGATTACACCTCAATGTAACAGACTGAAATTGGATTGTGTATGACAAGGTGTAGGGTGTCTATAGGATTGGTGTGAATTTGAATCTCACTATAGATTTGAGGATGCAGAACTATTGTCTCTGGCCCAGTAGAGATTACACCTCAATGTAACAGACTGAAATTGGATTGTGTATGACAAGGTGTAGGGTGTCAATAGGATTGGTGAGATTTTGAATCTCACTATAGATTTGAAGATGCAGAACTAATGTCTCTGGCCCAGGAGAGATTACACCTCAATGTAACAGGCTGAAATTGGATGGTGAATGACAAGGTGTAGGGTGTCTATAGGATTGGTGAGATTTTGAATCTCGCTATAGATTTGAGGACGCAGAACTATTGTGTATGGCCCAGTAGAGATTACACCTCATTGTAACAGGCTGAAATTGGATGGTGAATGACAAGGAGGAGGGTGTCTATAGGATTGGTGAGATTTTGAATCTCACTATAGATTTGACGATGCAGAACTAATGTCTCTGGCCCAGTAGAGATTATACCTCAATGTAACAAGCTGAAATTGGATGGTGAATGACAAGGTGGAGGGTGTGTATAGGATTGGTTAGATTTTGAATCTCACTACAGATTTGAGGACGCAGAACTACTGTCTCTGGCCCAGGAGAGATTACACCTCAATGTAACAGACTGAAATTGGATGGTGTATGACAAGGTGTAGGGTGTCTATAGGATTGGTGAGAATTTGAATCTCACTATAGAATTGAGGACACTGAACTATTGTCTCAGGCTCAGTAGAGATTAAACCTCAATGTAACAGGCTGAAATTGGATGGTGAATGACAAGGTGGAGGGTGTCTATAGGATTGGTGAGAATTTGAATCTCACAATAGATTTGAGGACGCTGAACTATTGTCTCAGGCCCAGTAGAGTTTACACCTCAATGTTACAGGATGAAATTGGATGGTGAATGACAAGGTGGAGGGTGTCTATAGGATTGGTGAGATTTTGAATCTCACTATAGATTTGAGGACGCAGAGCTATTGTCTCTGGCCCAGGAGAGATTACACCTCAATGTAACAGGCTTAAATTGGATGGTGTATGACAAGGTGGAAGGTGTCTCTAGGATTGGTGAGAATTTGGATCTCACTATAGATTTGAGGACGCAGAACTATTGTCTCTTGCCCAGGAGAGATTACAGCTCAATGTAACAGGCTGAAATTGTATGGTGTATGACAAGGTGGAGGGTGTCTATAGGATTGGTGAGAATTTGGATCTCACTAGAGATTTGAGGACGCTGACAATGATGCTCTCAGTCCAAGTATGGACGCATGCAGCCTAATAAGCAGGACTGCTGCACAGTGCACACACAAAAGGTTGGAAAAATGAACGCTTGGTAACAGTGCAGAAAAGAGGAAGAAAAGTATTTTTGCTTTTAAAAAAGCAGTGTGCACAGCAGTGTGCAAATAGCAATGCAGCTATCAGGGAGCCTTATAAGGCAGCCTAATAACCAACAGAGCTGATGCACAAAAATAGAGCCTCCCCTGTCACTGCACACAAAGTGTTGTGTTGTAAGTGGAAATCGCTAACAGCAAAAGCAGTTTTTTGGTTCTTCTTCCCTGCCTAACGGTCTCCCTACAGAATCATCAGCAGCAGCTCTCCCTATGCTACGATCGGCATAAGTAAGATGGCAGTCGGCGTTCACGCCCTTTTATAGCCCCTGTGATGCCACGCAAAGCCAGTCAATCACTTGCCTGCCCTTCTCAAAGATGGTGGTGACCGATGCCTATTTCATCGCGTTGCCCACAGTGTGCGTCCTCCATCATTGGCTTAAAAAGGGCGCTGGAAGCATCTTTTGAAACACGACTTTGGCGCTCTGGTCGCCAACCTCGTGGCTGACCTCACACTATGGTCAAGTTTCGTTTCATGAAACCCGACTTCAGCGAAAGTCGGCAACTTTTGAATATGACTGACCTGTTTCGCTCAACTCTAGTGATGGGTAAACCCGTAGATGTTCGGGTTGGGCGGGTTCACCCGAACATTTTTAAAAAGTTCTGTTCAGGTACCAGAATGGTACCTGAACGTGAACCCTAACCCAGGCACATTCAAGTGAATGTTGTTTCCCATGCTGATCATACAGATGACATCATGTGAGCCAACAGCTGTGGGTGGCTGTTGTGAGTTCATTTTCCCCTTCATTACTGAGGCCCGAGGAACTCCCTCTTCTGGTAAAGAAAGGTAGTGAGCCTGATTGTCAAACACCTGAGGCTGATGATTGTGACTGGCTGAGTGGAGTTACGGACTGGATATAATGCTGCCGACACCCTTCTGCCCTGCGGGTGATTTCTCTGTGGGATCCTTGGAGACCAGTCTGAATTCCTGCTCCTCCTAAGCTAAGTTTGCTGCTCGGCCTTTTGCTTTTGTGCTTTGACTTTGTTTTTGCTTTGTTTTTCTGGATTTCTGCCATTCCCTGCTGGGGTGTGCTGAATTCATTTAGCTCTGTCTTCTGAAAATACCTGAGTGCTGATTCAGTTTTGGAAGCCTAGCTGCTTCAGGGCCTTTTTCATATCAGCTGGTTGGCTTATGTCTTTGATAGGGTTTTGGCAGATTGCAGACAGCAGCCTTCCTGTCCTTTCCTATCTAGGTAGTTTTGGGGCCCCATCTTTGCTCAGTCTATCTTTCTGTCTGTGTTGGTGTTTTCATCTTGCTTCACCGTCATTATATGTTGGGGGCTGCCTATTGCTTTGGGGTCTGCTCTGGGGCAGTTTCGATTTCCCCTTTCTTTCTTTAGGCCTATGTATTTCTCCGGCTGTGATCGAGGGGTCTAGGGCATCGTAGGAACCCCCCACGGCTACTGCTAGTTGTGTTGATAGGTTCAGGGGTCTGCAATCTGATAGTTGCCAACTTCTCTGGTTTTCTGGACTTAGCTTGTATTTCTGCTTTTGCCTCCTACGATGACTCATTCATAACAGAATCACCCGCCATACCGCAGATTCTAGGGTACTTAATAGCAGGAAAGAATTGTAAAAAAAAAAAAAAAAGTGTATATTTTTTCCTCTATATCTCTGAGGCCGTAGGTGGAATTTTTTTTTTTTCTCTCAATGGAGATAAAGCAATTGTCTGATCGTGTGGAGCAGCTCGCTGCGGAAGTGCGGGGAATTTCCGCCTACCTTGCTCATTCACATGCTGCTGAACCAAAGATTCCTACACCTGATGTATTTTTTGGGGATCGGTCTAAATTTTTGAATTTCAAAAATAATTGTAAATTATTTTTTGCCTTGAAGCCTAACTCGTCAGGGAGCTCCGCGCAGCAGGTTAAAATTGTCATCTCTTTGCTGCGTGGCGATCCCCAGGATTGGGCGTTTTCTTTGAAACCAGATGATCCTATTCTGACTAATGTGAGCGCATTCTTTCAAGCTTTGGGGTTGTTGTATGACGAACCTAATGCCATTGATCTGGCTGAAAAGACCCTGCTGGCATTGAGCCAGGGTCGTGATTCTGCAGAATTGTACTGTCAAAAATTCCGAAAGTGGGCAGTACTTTCTACCTGGAATGATAATGCCTTGGCTGCTCTCTTTTGGAAGGGGTTGTCAGAAGCCGTAAAAGATACTATGGTGGGATTTCCTGTTCCCTCTGGTCTTGACGATTCTATGTCATTTGCCATTCAGGTTGATCGGCGTTTGCGCGAACGCAAAGCTGCACGAGAGGTGTTGCCACCTGTTGAACAAATGTCTGAACCTATGCAATGTGATAGAGTTTTTTCCAGAGAGCAGCGTCAGGAGTTCAGAAGGCGTAATAAGTTGTGTTTTTTCTGTGGAGATGCCTAGCATATTATTTCTGCCTGTCCCAAACGAGAGAAACGCTTTGCACACACGTTTTCTGTTGGGGGTGTTCAACCTAAGTTTCTTCTGGCTATTACTCTGATCTGCTCCATGTCCACATTTTCCTCCAAGGTGTTTGTGGATTCGGGAGCAGCCCTAAACCTAATGGACTTGGATTTTGCTAAAGGTTGTGGATTTCCGATGACACCTCTGCAGACGCCTATCCCTTTGAGGGGAATTGATGCTACTCCTTTGGCTAAAAACAAACCCCAGTTTTGGACCCAGGTGGTAATGCGGGTCGCCCCAGACCATCAAGAAAATTGCAGATTTCTGGTGTTGCATAATCTGCATGATACTGTTGTTCTGGGGTTTCCCTGGTTACAGATTCATAATCCAGTTTTAGATTGGAAATCTGTGTCAGTGGTGAGTTGGGGTTGTCGGTGTGCCTTTAGTGAGGCTCCGGTGTTTTCCACCTCTCCTCAGTTGCATGATGTTCCTGATTATTTGGCGGACTTTTATGATGTATTTAGTGAGAATGAGTCTGCGTCTCTGCCTCCTCATAGGAGTTATGACTGTGCAATTGAACTGAGCCCGGGGTGTAAATTTCCCAAGGGTCGGCTCTTCAATTTATCTGTACCCGAGCACGAGGCTATGCGATCCTATATTAAGGAGGCGTTGGAGAAGGGTCATATTAGACCATCCTCGTCACCCTTGGGTGCCGTTTTTTTTTGTAGCCAAAAAGGATGGATCATTAAGACCTTGTATTGATTATCGTGCCCTCTACAAAATTACTGTTAAATATCAGTATCCGTTACCCCTGATTTCTGATCTATTCTCCAGAGTTAAAGGTGCTTGCTGGTTTACCAAGCTTGACCTCAGGGGGGCGTATAATCTTATTTGCATTAAGCATGGGGATGAATGGAAGACGGCGTTTAATACTCCGGAGGGACATTTTGAGTACCTGGTGATGCCTTTTGGGCTCACTAATGCCCCTTCTGTCTTCCAGTGCTTCATGAACGATATTTTCCGAGATTTTGTCGATAAATTTTTGATTATCTATCTGGATGATATTTTGATCTTCTCCAAGGATTGGGATTCTCATGTGGAACATATTCGGATTGTGTTCTGGATCTTGAGGGAGAACTCCCTGTATGTCAAGGGATCTAAATGCCTTTTTGGAGTACAGAGTATTTCTTTTTTGGGATTTATTTTGTCCCCGTCAACTATTGAAATGGACCCGGCCAAGATACAGGCCATTCACGATTGGGTTCAGCCCACTTCTTTGAAGGCCCTCCAGAAGTTTTTGGGTTTTGCTAATTTTTATCGGAAATTTATAGCAAAATTTTCTAGTATTGCCAAGCCATTGACTGATTTGACTAAAAAGGGTGCTGATGTGTTAAATTGGTCTCCGGAGGCTGTTTCTTCCTTTCAGGAGTTGAAGCGAAGATTCACCTCCGCCCCGGTTTTGCGGCAACCTGATGTCTCACTTCCATTCCAGGTAGAGGTGGATGCTTCTGAGATTGGTGCAGGAGCTGTTTTGTCCCAAAAGGATCCGGTAACATCTAAAATGAATCCCTGTGCTTTCTTTTCCCGAAAGTTCTCTCCATCTGAACGTAACTATGATGTGGGGAATAGGGAACTGCTGGCCATGAAATGGGCATTTGAGGAGTGGAGACATTGGTTGGAGGGAGCTAAGCATCAAGTCGTGGTCCTAACTGACCACAAGAATTTGATTTACCTAGAGTCGGCTAAGCGCTTGAACCCTAGACAGGCTAGGTGGGCCTTGTTTTTTACACGTTTTGATTTTGTGGTTTCTTTTCTTCCTGGAACAAAGAATGTCAAGGCAGACGCCCTCTCTAGGAGCTTCCTTGCTGATTCTCCTGTGGTGACCAAGCCTGCTACCATCTTAGGCGAAGGGGTAGTTCTTTCTGCCATCTCGCCCGATTTGAGACGTGCTCTGGAAGAGTTCCAGGAGGACAAACCTGAGCGTTGTCCCAGTGGAAAGTTGTATGTTCCTGACCAGTGGAAGAAGAGAGTGATGTCTGAAGTTCATTGCTCTGCATTGGCTGGTCATCCAGGTATTTTTGGTACTAGAGATCTGGTTAGTCGGTTTTTTGGGAGGCCCTCCTTGTCTCGTGATGTCAGGAACTTTGTGCAGTCCTGTGGGACGTGCTCCCGGTCTAAATCGTGTTCTCGCTCTAGTGGGTTGTTGATGCCTTTGCCTGTCCCCAAGAGGCCATGGACCCATATTTCAATGGATTTCATCTCTGATATGCCTGTCTCTCAGAGGATGACTGTTATTTGGGTGATTTGTGATAGGTTCTCTAAGATGGTTCATCTTGTACCACTCCCTAAGTTGCCGTCTTCCTCTGAGTTGGTGCCCCTGTTTTTACAACAGGTGGTTCGTTTGCACGGGATTCCTGAGAACATTGTATCTGACAGAGGAGTGCAGTTTGTGTCTAGATTTTGGAGAACTTTCTGTTACAGGCTGGGAATTCAGTTGTCCTTCTCCTCTGCTTTTCACCCTCAGACCAATGGGCAGACAGAGAGAACAAACCAGACCTTGGAGTCATATTTGAGATGTTTTATTTCTGCTGATCAGGATGATTGGGTTTCATTTTTGCCCTTGGCCGAATTTGCTTTGAATAATAGAGCTAGTTCTGCCACTTTGATGTCACCTTTTTTTTGTAACTTTGGGTTTCATCCTCGATTTTCTTCAGGGCAGGTGGAGCCCTCTGCCTGCCCAGGTGTTAACACTGTGGTGGAGAGAATGCACCAGGTCTGGGACCAAGTGGTGGATAAGTTGTCTCTCTCCCAGGAGAAGGCCCAGTGGTTTTCCAACCGACATAGGACCATTGGTCCCCAGTTTAAGGTTGGTGATATGGTGTGGTTATCATCAAAAAATATTGCTATGAAGGTGGCTTCTCCTAAGTTTAAGCCTAGATTTATTGGACCTTACAAGATTGTGGAGATTATTAATCCGGTCTCTTTTCGTTTGGCTCTTCCTGTCACATTTAAAATCCATAATGTGTTCCATAAATCTTTGTTGAAGAGGTTTGTTGAACCTGTTGTTCCGGGGGTGGCACCTCCAGACCCTGTATTGGTTGAAGGTAACATGGAGTATGAGGTAGAGAAAGTACTGGATTCCCGTCTGGCTAGACGGAGACTCCAGTATTTGGTTAAGTGGAAGGGTTATGGTCAGGAGGATAATTCCTGGGTCTCCGCCTCTGATATTCATGCCAAACGATTGGTGCGTGCCTTTCATCGGGCTCACCCTGATCGCCCTGGTGGCATAGTTGAGGGTTCGGTGACCCCTCCTCAAGGGGGAGGTACTGTTGTGAGTTCATTTTCCCCTTCATTACTCAGGCCCGAGGAACTCCCTCTTCTGGTAAAGAAAGGTAGTGAGCCTGATTGTCAAACACCTGAGGCTGATGATTGTGACTGGCTGAGTGGAGTTACGGACTGGATATAATGCTGCCGACACCCTTCTGCCCTGCGGGTGATTTCTCTGTGGGATCCTTGGAGACCAGTCTGAATTCCTGCTCCTCCAAAGCTAAGTTTGCTGCTCGGCCTTTTGCTTTTGTGCTTTGACTTTGTTTTTGCTTTGTTTTTCTGGATTTCTGCCATTCCCTGCTGGGGTGTGCTGAATTCATTTAGCTCTGTCTTCTGAAAATACCTGAGTGCTGATTCAGTTTTGGAAGCCTAGCTGCTTCAGGGCCTTTTTCATATCAGCTGGTTGGCTTATGTCTTTGATAGGGTTTTGGCAGATTGCAGACAGCAGCCTTCCTGTCCTTTCCTATCTAGGTAGTTTTGGGGCCCCATCTTTGCTCAGTCTATCTTTCTGTCTGTGTTGGTGTTTTCATCTTGCTTCACCGTCATTATATGTTGGGGGCTGCCTATTGCTTTGGGGTCTGCTCTGGGGCAGTTTAGATTTCCCCTTTCTTTCTTTAGGCCTATGTATTTCTCCGGCTGTGATCGAGGGGTCTAGGGCATCGTAGGAACCCCCCACGGCTACTGCTAGTTGTGTTGATAGGTTCAGGGGTCTGCAATCTGATAGTTGCCAACTTCTCTGGTTTTCTGGACTTAGCTTGTATTTCTGCTTTTGCCTCCTACGGTGACTCATTCATAACAGGTGGCAGTAAAAAGGTAACCACTAGTCACAGGCATCACGTGATGAGAGTACTACCCTCAACATCCTATGCCTGGTCTTGATAATAGGAGTGAAAGCAGGCATACGATGATGAGAGTATTCATCAGCAGGCACCTGTGCAATAAATAAATAAAATAAAAAAATGGTGTAGTGTCAGCTCTACTTTTGCTAAGCAACGCAAGCAAAACTGACAGCTGTGGGCTGCAGCCCTCAGCTGTCGTGTTTTCTTGGCTGGTTATCAAAAATAGAGGGATCTCCACACTGTTATTTTAATTATTTAAATAAATAATTTTAAATAAACGGCGTGGGGTTACCCACATATATGACAACCAGCCAAGCAAAAGCAGACAGCTGGGGGCTAGTATTCTCAGACTAGGAATTAGACATGGATATTGGCCCTGCCTAGCCTAAAAATAGCAGCCTGCAGCCTCCATAGAAAAAGGTGCATCTATTAGATGCGCCAACTCTAGCATTTGCCTAGTTATTCTCACTTGCCCTGGTGCAGTGGCAAGTGGGGTAATATTTGTGAGATTGATGTCAGTTTAGTAATGTCAGCTGATTTCAAGCACACAGGTTATTAATTGAGACGTGCCTAAAAAACACCTCTGTTACTAGCCCTATAGTCAAATGAAATAAAAGCACAGACATAGAGAACAGTCTTTTATATGAACATAGACTTTTTATTTGAAAGAAAATTCTCCCCACCCTCTTTTACCCATTTATTAAAGTTAAATTAAAAATAATAAAACACATATTCCTCACTTGTCTGACAATAATCTATATGTCCCTCGATGTCCTCCAACTCTTCTATATCTGGGCTGCATTGCTGAACAGAAGCATGATGTAACTGCTTAGCCGTGAATCTAGGAGACACTAAGTTGAGCCTAAGGCTGGAGTCACACTAGAGAGAAATACGGACGAGTGCTATGCAATAAAAAAATCGCATAGCACTCAAACCAATATTAACCTATGGGGCAGCTCCCATCATCCATTTTTTTCTCACCCATATTATACGTGTGGGTGAAATCGCAGTAAGCAATATTTTCCACGCTAATCAGTTCACCTCTGGTCAGGTGGGGAGGCTGCGCAGACAGTTTCTCAGTCATTCCTCCATGGTTTAGCCGGTTGCATTAGCACCCCTTTTCTGGGGTTGCTGGGGGCAGATTTTTTTAGCCAGGGGAGCCCAAAAACAATTGTCCTTCTCTAGGCTATTAATATCTGCCCTCAGTCACTGGCTTGCCCTCTCTGGTGGAGAAAATTGGGTGGGAGCCCACGCCAGATTTTCCATGAATTAATTCTTTAATTTAAGACCTACAGCTCAAAATTTTACACACATACACTATTAACATTATTAGTGAGGGACAAATAAAAAATAACGGATATGCAATGGTATATAGTATGTAAACCATGTCTCATAGCCTGTCGTGTTCTGTAATGATTTTACCGAAGCCGACAATTGATTTTTCACCTGTTCTGCTATCTACCTCTGTACGAAATATAAATATATATATATATATACTGTATATATATATATATATGTCTCACTGACATACCGTACAGACCAAAAGTTTGGACACACCTTCTCATTCAAAGAGTTTTCTTTATTTTCATGACTATGAAAATTGTAGATTCACTCTGAAGGCATCAAAACTATGAATTAACACATGTGAAATTATATAATTAACAAAAAAGTGTGAAACAACTGAAAATACTGTATGTCTTATATTCTAGGTTCTTCAAAGTAGCCACCTTTTGCTTTGATTACTGCTTTGCACACTCTTGGCATTCTCTTGACGAGCTTCAAGAGGTAGCATAGTTATTAAGGTTGAAGGAAGACTTTAAGTCCATCTAGGTCAACCCATATCCTAGCCTAACTTGCCCTAACATGTTGATCCAGAGGAAGGCAAAAAAAACCCGTCTTTGTCAAGCTTGCCTATTTTTTTCCTTTATTTATATATATATATATATATATATATATATACTGTATATATACTCACATTGCACACGGATGACGTATGGATCACTGCTCAAGAAACATTTGTGCAATTCTCGTCCATGAAAAACGAGAATTTTTAACATATATTTTTCATAACACATTTTTTATATATCCATGTTAATAAAGGTTATGTTTTATTTTTATTTTTATTTTTTTCTAATTTTTAAATAAGAAATTTCTGGACTAAATAGGGTTAAATTTAATCCATTTCTGCGGAACAATGGTTAAATATAGGGTCCCGCAATCATTTGGCTACATGGAGGTACACCAGCACTTTGTAGTACATTTAATTAAGGCGCTCAATCAGGCATTTGGGTCAGGTGATCAGTCAACTCAGGCTCAGTCTGCTATAAATGGATGTTACCTTCTTCAGTTATGTGTGGTATATAGATTGTGTAGAGCTTATAGGCATCTATCAGAAGGGACGATGGTGCTTTAGGCATTGAGGAGAATGATCTCTCTAAGGTAATGAGCTTATCAGTATATAGGAGAGGGGCAAACGTGCCTCCAGATGCGGTGTCCACTGGTGACACCTTAGAGAGATCATTCTCCTCAATGCCTAAAGCACCATCATCCTTTCTTATAGATGCCTATAAGCTCTACACAATCTATATACCACACGTAAATGAAGAAGGTCACATTGACTGAAACGTCTTTTTTCATGTACTACAATAAAGCGCCTTACAAATACCTTTAAGTTGAGTGCTAGGTTCATATTTGTTGCTTTAACGGATTGGGAACCTAACCTTAGCACCATCTTGAGTTGTGTTCACGGTGTTCTTTCTATGCTATAAATGGATGGTCCGCACATTAACAGGCACAACCCTGATGAAGAGGGAAGCTGTCCCTCGAAACGTGTCGGTATTTGTGCCGCCTTTGAGCCACCGTCTTATCCCCAGGGTAATGTCATGCTAGCCCCGCCCCCTTCACACTCCGACTTCCTCAGCGTTGCTCTCGGCCGGAGCGCGAGGCAGCTGCGGTCTCCATTTGTACACGGAGCAGCAGCAGCAGTCCCCACACTGAGCACCCTAGCCTGCCTCACTGAGCACTGGTCTCGCAAGTAAGTGCACTAGAATCCAGCACTCCATTCCACTAGCGGGCACAAGCTGTCACTAACGTTCATCCATTTTGCAGGACCTGTGCCACCGTTTGTTCTACATTGGTTAAATCATTCTGACCCTGCCTGTTGAATTCAGTATGCAGTAAGGTCAGCATCCAGTTGTCATCTTAAGTATATACTTATTTCCCTTTTTTTGTTGTCCCATTTTCATTTTTTAACCATTATATTTTTGCATCAGAATCAGGCTGCAATATTCCAATCTTGCTGCCTAACAATGGCTACTTATACAGCACGTATTTTATATGGTTCTGTTATACTCAAGTGAGTAAGTTAAGCGTAGTTCATTTTTTCTGAATCTCATTAACAGGCTCACCCTCACTTAACCCTATATTGTCTGCTCAGCAGTTTTTGCATCCAAATGGGAGACAACACATATCTGTGACAAGGTGACAAGTCTCGGACACAGCCACACATCCATCACCATGCGATCTTTCATATATTAGCAAGTGAGTAATCAGTTATTTTATTCTTTCATTTCCCAGTATAGCTCAGTGTATCTCTTTTCTAAATGTTATTAAGCATTTTGCGTGACATAACTCTCTGATTTAAAGGCATAAAAATGAAAAGTTGGAAAATTACAAAATTTTGCAAATTTGTTCTAAATTTCCAATTTTTTTCACAAATAAACAAAACTCATATTAAAGAAATTTTACCACTACCACAAAAAACAACCTCAGAATCAGCGAGATCTGTTGAAGTGTTCTTGAGTTATTACCTCAGAAAATGACACTTGTCAGAATTGGAAAATTTGGCCTGGTTGTAAAGGTGAAAAAAGGCTTACGGGCTGAAAGGGTTAAACAAATAACTTATGCAAAAAACATAATACATAATACATACATAATAAAAATGCAAAATACAGTGTAAAATGGCTGAGTACAGCTGTTATAATTGTCTAGTCAGCCAAAGGAATGGTCATGTCCTTTGTGATTCCCACCTTGTTCATTTTTAGGAATATTGTTGTCTGTGGACATGTGGATACGCTTGTCAGGGATGATACCACCTGCGATGCTAAAGACACATTCTAACATGACACTTGCAGCAGGGCAGGCCAGCATCTCCAAGGCATACAGGGCAAGCTGTTCATGTGTCCATTTTTTACAACCAATAGTTAAATGGGACAGACCCATCAGTTAGAACGTGGATATGTGTGGACACGTACTCTTCCGTCATGTTGTGGAAACGCTGCCTCCTGCTAATACGGGCAGTTAGTACCTGTGTTTCCTCATACTCTTAGATGAGCTGCAGTGGTCAGCTGACCATGTGCATTGGCTCTCCCATATACTCATCCTCTGACATAAAGAGTTGTTGAACATCAGTGTGTGGCACCCCAGAGTCTGGTTGCTATGGTGACGTTGCCTCCCTCTAAGGGGTGATGTCATGTGCCAGGTAATACAGTGTACATGTCAATTTCTGCTCCAAGCCAGAAAGGGGAGCTTCCTTATAAATTCTGGCCAGCAGGTGGGGATTGTGAGTGAGAAATAAGTCAGCTGAGAGAGTAAACAGGAGAGTTGCCATGGAAACGGAAGCCAACACGAGCTCATGACAGGACAGGACAGTGAGAGAGAGTTGGAGTTGGTCTGTGGAGAGAGAAGGGACAGGAGGAGAGACAAGAGCTCAGGGGAATAAAAACTGCATATAGTTGACCCCAGAGCGGAGCGCTGACAAAAAGGGACACCAGAGTCCTTGGCTGGGTGGTTGCTGTACGCCCTGACAGCCGAATCTGGAGGGCAGGGGACTGTAAGCTCCCTGGCCACACCGAACACCTGAAGGCACGGCAGCAGACCAAGAGCCTGGGGCTGACAGTGAATAGGACAGTGGCCGTGATATAGGCTCATTGCTGTCTGCCATACAGGTTAGAAATCATCATGCAGGAGAGGGCCCGCAGCTTAGCTGCAAGCGGCAGAGACCCTAAAAGAGAGCACAGAAGGAAGGTCCTTGACCCCATCTGGCAGGGTGGATCCCCTGAAAGCCTCCAGGCAAGCCGGACTCAATCCATCATCTGTAATTGGTACCTAATGTTGAATCTACTTTTAAGTAAAAGGTAAAGAAAACTGCATCTCTGTCCTTCACTTATTCTCTGCACCCCAACGTTCACCACCATCTGAACAATCAAATATATTTGCCCTGGGGCTCTGCTCTACCCGTGGGGAGCTGAACCATCTTTGCTGCGTCACCATCAGCCCCAGTGGATCAAAACTGCAGCATCGGCCACTCATTGCCGAACACCATGGGTGGCATCACGATTAAACACCACATAACTATCCTCTATTTTATGACACGGCCAGGGCCATGGAAACGGATCACGGCCCCATGACCTCCCCCAAAGAACTGTCTGGTCTGATTCCATGTACACTACAGCCCTGGTGGGCGTGTCAAGTGCACTCAGTCTCTTCCACTTGTGGGGCAGGGCCAGGTGGATGGGTCAAGAAACCACAGCCAGCGGAGTTCTCAAACATCAGAAGAGACTGCTACACGACTTGTGGCTTAGACAGCTTGACTATTTTTTAAGAGGGTGAGGTGCAAGAATGTGCTTTCTGCAGGGGAATGTGTGGAAGACAATGTCATGGAACTAGAGTGACTTTCAGCCAGCCAATCTACCACCTTTTAAAAATCTTTTGGCCTCACCATTTTGCCAGTATTACTCGGACCTACGAAAAGATGCCAAATCTCCTGGCATCTGCATGTAACAGAGGAAGGTGTTGAATTTTGGGACGTAGCAGGTACAGAACTACCACATCCTCTTTGTTTAAATAATTAAAAAAAAGGCGTGGGGACCCCTGTATTTTTTGATAACCAGCCAAGTTAGGTGATGGCTGCAGCCCCCAGCTTAGCAGCCTTAGCTGGTTATCAAAGATAGAGAGGACACTATGCTATTTTATAATTATATTTATTTATTGCACAAGTGCTGGCTGATGAATACTCTCATCATCTTATATCTGCTCTCGCTCCTATTAGTGAGACCGGCCGTACAATATTGAGAGTAGTACTGTGACCAGCCATAACTTTTTTAGCGCCGTTCACTGCTGCCAGCTCACATGCTGTTATCTATATGACATTCTGGGAACCACAGCACTTACCGCCATTCAAGCTGGTGTTTCTAATACTGTCACACAGATAGCGTTGGAAACACCGGATGTCCGAAGTGCCGAACCCAAACAGTAATGCAAAGTTCAGGGAGAAGCCTGTGTTCGAGGTCAGTGCATGGACACTAGGTGTTTGATATGGACCCTGAACTTTACTGTCCAGATTCGTCCATCCCCACCCAATACAACTGTGAAGACTTAGATGCCAAAGTCAACTCTGCTATAAAATTATTCTGTGTATGTTTTACTGCACAGAGGCCTTTAGGAAACACTGTGGATAGTGGATAGTCTGTATATGAATAACGCAATTAGTGGTCACATTTTTAAATTTTGGTTTTTATGCTACAGTATGGCTGGGCTGCCAGTGGGAGGCAACATCTTACAGTATATAAGAAATATGAGAGAGACGGAAAAGGGAGAGAACACAATGAATGCACAAAGCATAAGCTAAACCGATTTACTATAACTACTGTACATATTTAACAGAGCTGATTAACAGCCCTTTTGAGGGAAAAAATATGGATTATGGCCTATGCCTCATGCCCATGATGGACGCTAGTGGCTTGAGAAAATCAAAAGAAGAGAAAATGATTTCACCATGTTGCTTTGGTACTTCTAAGCAGAAAGTAAATTAAGAGAAACTGACAGGAGAGGTCAAAGCCTTAGTCGAAGCTGCCGCTAATAAGATGTCATGCAGGTAAATCATAGATGCCACTGGCTCAGAAGGGGATAATAGCAAGATATTTTGTATGAGGGCTCCAGGGAAAATATTATGGATGGGCAGAATTTAGGTGGAATGACAGCTGATCTTTCATGGAAGTTGTTTATTTTTTTGAGAAGCTTCACTTGAAGGACATAATTTTATGCAATCTAGGGTTTGAGGGTAATATGTCCAATTACATAATGTGTTCTCATTTAACCAACATGGTTTAAAAGCAATAAATGTATGATAACATAAATTAGGTAGGTTTTTAGCAGCTCCGTTAGAGCTTTGACTATACCATGAGATGTGATTGCTATTATGGGAAACTAGCATCGTTGTGCCTGAAGTCATGTGAAATTTTTGTGGCTGATGTAATTTTCTGGAATGTGTCAAATTCATTACGGGCATTTTTTGGCAACTTGTGCTAATTTAACTGTACGTTGTTTGAATTCGTTGGGAACTGCAAATTTACTAAAATGCAACACAAATTGTTTTTGCATCAAAATAATTAATTAGTCTCTACTAGAGATATTGTGGGTGAGCTGTCTTCTCATATAGTTTTCTTAAAATCGCAGAAGAAATTGTAGCATGTAATGTCCACATGGTGTAAGGAATTCAAGAGAGAACGCTTTAGCTGTATTTTATTCTTCTCCTTCTTACTCCAGCACACAGAACCACATTTTCTTCATCAGGATAAACGTCGTGTGTTAGGCGGCAGGTTCCTGTCGCTGCACAGCATGAATCCTGAGCCTTGCTTCCGGCGGTCTCCCATTCCTCTCCAGCCGCAGAGGAGGTTGCTCAGCAGACTTGTTGGTCCCTGCACTCTGCCCAGACTCGATCTATGGGTTTGGTTGCTGCTGCCACCTCTGGCCCAACTATAGCAATGCTCCAGCAGCGAGTCTCTCCAGGGACTTAATCCTCATGTCGGTCCACTGAGCATGCCCGTGGAGTGATCTCCCATTGGAAATCAAAGGTCACGTGCTCAGGTCCTTCTGCAGCTCGTATTGGTCCATCCGAAAAGCCAGTAAGGTCCCAGAAGCACGCGGCTATAAAAGGTTCTCATGGCCGCTCGGCCATGCGCTAGTATAGACTGCATTATCAGACTATGAGGAGTGAGTGTTGTATGCATGTATGAATGTCTCTGGTGAATGACTCATTAAGAAACCCCTACCCTTGGTACGCATGTGTTGTGCAGCCTAGCCTGTTAAGCGCCCAGGCTTAGGTGAAGGTAGGACAGAGTCTGAGACAGGCATCAGTCTCCATCAGTGACTCAGCACGCCTCAGTGCACGTGCTCTACACTCCGTGGTCAGCGTCTATAGCGGCATCCGCAGTTGCGATGCCGCACGCTCAGAAGGTCTAGAGGGATTCTGACCCCATGTCGTTGGGGCAGAGTTCTATGACCACTTTCAAGAATTTGTATAGTGACTGTTTCGGTAGGGTGTGCTCCAGAATAGCTGCCTTGATTCATTTTCCCATAGTGAGCATGAAACGTTCTACAATTCCATTGGCTTGCGGCCAGCAAGGTGTGATTTTCCTGTGGCTGAACCCTAAGTATTCAGAAAAATGTGTGAATATTTGTCCATTGAATTGAGGTCCATTGTCTGTTTTAACCACTCTTGGAATGCCATATGCAGAGAATATGTCATCCAGTTCTCATATGACACTATTAGGCTGTGTGCACACGGTGCGGTTTCTGCTGCGTTTCCGCAGCGGTTTTGCCGCCGCGGAAACGCAGCAGTTCCGCTGACCAAGTACAGTACAATGAAACCCTATGGGGTTTCAAAAACGCTGTGCTGACGGTGTGGTTTTTTCCGCGCGGTTTTGCTGCGGTTTACAAACCGCAGCATCTCAATTGTTTGTGCGGTTTCCGCAGCGGTTTCATACCTCTACCATAGTAGAGGTGTGAAACCGCAGGGCAAAACCGCAGACCAAAATGCAGGAAAACCGCAGGTCACTTTACCTGCGGTTTTACCTGCGTTTCCGCGCGGAAAAAACCGCAGCGGAATCCGCAACGTGTGCACATAGCCTTAGCAGATGTTGAAGAGATGAACAAAATAACAGGGTATCTAGAATATTCATCAATTGTTACTAGAATGTATTGGCCATTTGTTAATGGTCCATATATGTTGACTGCCACTGACTCCCAGACAGCAGTGGGTAACGGAGACATTTGTAGTGGCTCTAAACTTGATGATGGAGTAATTAGATGACAAGTGGAGCTGTGTCTATTCTTCTCTCTTCCACCAATTGATATGGTTCCACACTGATTTGGGAGCCACACTTTTTCTCCGAGAAACTTCTTTGTGCCAACAATTGCTAGATGACTTTTGTGTGCTATCTGTATGACTAAGTTGCGCAAGGTCTTAGGTACAACCAGTTTGGTACCTCAAAGGATGAGGTGCTCTTCAGTGACTGACAATTCCTCACATACATTTGAAAATAGTTTTAATTCCTTCAGAGCAATCCAGAATCAGGAAAATTTTCCTTTTGAATTTCATGCCATCTTCGATTTTGGATGATTTGCATTAAGGCACAGAGTGTCTTGTCACTTGTTGTTGTATTCACAAACTGATCAAGAGAAAGTGCTTTTGGCATGGCGCGAGCTGCAACAAATCATATGTATTCTTCCATGGAGGAATGCCCAGGTATATCATCATTCACAGGAGTTTGTGAACAATTTTGTAATTGTGGTTCTGTAGCTGTAGACCCCATCGTTCGATCCGTGCAGACATTTTAGCTCGGAGATTTCCAAAAATTGTAAGGAGAGCCTGATGATCTGTTATCTCAATAGCACGGGCCATCTTGAGTAAATCATGCAGACATAGATCCTGCTGCAGAGTTTTATGCCTTATGTTATTAGACGAGCAGGTGACAATTACTTGAGTAAGAATTTCATCATCTACAGCCGTAAATGCACATTCATGGGCTAGCTCTTTTAGCCTTGTGACATAGGTGTCTATGGATTCTTCTGGGAGCTGCTTAGCAATCCTGATTTTGTATCTTTCATATCTGATGTTCTGTTTGGGGTTGAAGTAGTCAGTGAGAGCTTTGGTGCAGTTACTGTTCGTGTCTGTCTCGGATGCAGATAACATGCTGTATATGTCATATACTCCTGTGCCCGTGCAGTGCAGGAGCACGGCTCTCTTTTCTCCTCTTTTATGTCCATAGCTTCCAGGAAGTTCTCAAATCGGTTTAGCCATTTTCTCCAGTTATGAGAGAGATTAATGACGTCATATCAAACTGTGGGAACGTGTGCAAGTAGTCAGCCATGATGGAGTCTCTCAGTTGCACTGGCATGTGACGCGGTAAAGCAGGGGTTAGTACTAACAGCAGCAGGTGATTGCATCCCATCCTCGTCGCCAGTTATAATGTCTGTTAGGAGTGGCAGAAGGCACTAAATAAAAATATAATTAAAGTGCCTTCGCCACTCGGGGTCCACCATGCGGAAGCTGGAAAAACCGCAGCGAAGTGAAGGCAGAACAATCTGGCGGTAGTGTGCAAAGGGTTAAACTACACCCAATTGCACTAAGCAAGCTCTGTTACAATCACAGAGGCTGCAAGCAAAACCCAAACACAGAAACGCTGAATCTGTTTAAGGTCATAGATTCTCAGCGATGCACACGCGGTATTTATGGTCACAGGAGTAGCCTTAGACAGCAGGACTACTCCGTCTAGACCTACCGTAGAGACACATGTGCGTGGCGTCGCAACTGCGAACGCCCGGCAGGACTGCAATCGCAGTGCGGCGATAATTGCGCTGCTGGCAAAACGCCGCTATCACGCTGGCGCAATGCAGACGCTAAGCTGCTGAGATCGATGGAGCAAATGCGCGCTGGCGCTAGCGCTGCTACTGGCAGATCTCAAACACTCACACAGACGTAGTATCAGAGGAATGGGGGGTTTCAAATGAGTCATTCACCAGTCCAAGCATCCATCAACAAACATACAGAAGCAAGTATGAATATACTAACACATGGCGGACCAGCCATGCGCGCTTTTTATAGCGAATGGGACCTTCCGGAAATCTCCTAGGCTCCAGGAAGAGCCAATGGGATTCGACACAGGACCTGAGCACCTGACTCCAAAACTCCAATGGGAGTTCGTCTCATGAGCATGCTTCTATGAGGGAACAAAGGACTTAGCCTCTGGAGAGAGTTACCGCAGGGCAATCTCCTCTGCAATCTCCTCTACAGCAGGGAAGGTGCAGGAGACTGCAGCATGTGAGGATCTAGATTTCAGCAAGGGAGAGGCAGAAATCTGACTCCTAACAATGTCCACATGGTATAAGGAATTCAAGAGAGGACGCTTTAACTGTATTTTATTCTTCTCCTTCTTCCTCCAGCAAACAGCATCACATTTTCCTCATTAGGCTTAACTGAAACTGAAACTCCCCTAACCCACTTCCTGTCTATAACCTTTTAGTCACAAGACTTCCTTTTCTTAACCCCTTTCTGCCATTAGACGTACTATCCCGTCCATGTGCCCTGGGACTTAATTCCCAAGGACGGGATAGTACGTCTAATGCGATCAGCGGCGCCCACGTGGTGAGCGCCGCTGATTGCGGCCGGGTGTCAGCTGATTATCACAGCTGACACCCGGCACAATGTGTCAAGGGTGGTCACGGACCGCCCCGACACGTTAACCCCTTGTACACCGCGATCAAACACGATCGCGGTGTACCGGGAGTTAAAGGGAAGCTTCGGCAGGGAGGGGGCTCCCTCCGTGCTTCCCTGAGCCCCCCACGGCAGCGCAATGTGCAGTGCTGCTGCGGGGGGCTCTTTCCCTACAGGCCCCCGGATCCAAGATGGCGACGGGGGCCTTCGGGGGCCTGTAGGGAGCTGACTTCCTCACTGCCTGCAAAGCGCAGGCATGAGGAAGTCTGCAGAACTGCCTGTGACAGATTGCTGATCTGTCACAGTGATCTGTGATGTAACAGATCAGCGATCTGTCACAGGACAGTGATGTCCCACCTGGGACTATGTAATAAAGTAAAAAAAAAAAAAAGTGTAAAAATAATTTTAAAAAAATCGCTAAATAAATGAAAAAAAAATATTCCCTAATAAATTCATTTTTTGGAAATAAGAAAAAAAAACAATAAAAGGGCACATATTTGGTATTGCCGCATCCGTAACGACCTGCCCTATAAAACTGTCCCATTAGTTAACCCCTTTAGCGAACTCCTTAAAAAATAAAAATAAAAAACGAAGCAAAAAATAATGATTTATTATCATACCACCGAACAAAAAGTGCAATAACACGCGACCAAAAAGACGAATATAAATATCTATAGTACCACTGAAACCGTCATCTTGTCCCGCAAAAAACGAGCCGCCATACAGCATCATCCGCAAAAAATTTAAAAAGTTATAGCTCGCAGAATAAAGCGATGCAAAAATAACTATTTTTTATATAAAATTGTTTTCATTGCAAAAAACCGACAAAACATAAAAAAACAACCTAAATGAGGTATCGCTGTAACCGTACCGACGCGAAGAATAAAAGCGCTTTATCAATTTTACCGCATGCGGAACGGTGTAAATGCACCCCCCCAAAAGAAATTCATGAAACGCTGATTTTTGTTCATTCTGCGTCCCAAAAATCGTAATAAAAAGCGATCAAAAAATGTCACGTGCCCAAAAATGGTACCGATAAAAACGTCAACTCGTCCCGCAAAGAATAAGACCTCACATGACTTGGTGGGTCAAAATACGGAAAAATTATAGCTCTCAATATGTGGTGATGCAAAAACTATTTTTACAATAAAAAGCGTCTTTTAGCGTATGACAGCTGCCAAACATAAAAACCGCCATAAATAGTAAATCAAACCCCTCGTTATCACCCCCTTAGTTAGGGAAAAATAATAAAATTAAAAAAAAAGTATTTATTTCCATTTTCCCAATAGGGTTAGGGTTAGGGCTAGCGTTAGGGCTAGGGTTAGGGCTAGGGTTAGGGCTAAGATTAGGGTTAGGGGTGTGTTGGGTTTAGGGTTGGAGTTATAATTGGGGGGTTTCCACTGTTTGGGCACATCAGGTGCTCTCCAAATGCAACATGGTGTCTGATCTCAATTCCAGCCAATTCTGCGTTGAAAAAGTCAAATGGTGCTCCGTCCCTTCCAAGCTCTGCCATGCGCCCAAACAGTGTTTTACCCCCACAAATAGGGTATCAGCATACTCAGGACAAATTGCAAAACAACTTTTGGGGTCCAATTTCTCCTGTTACCCTTAGGAAAACAAAAAATTGGGGGCAAAAATATCATTTTTGATTTTTTTATTTTCACGCCCAGGCGTTATAAACTTCTGTTCAAAGTGCTCACCACACATCTAGATAAGTTCCGTGGGGGGTCTAGTTTCCAAAATGGGGTCACATGTGGGGAGTTTCAATAGTTTAGGTACATCAGGGGCTCTCCAAACGCACATGACACCCGCAGACCAATCCATCAAAGTCTACATTCCAAAACGTCACTACTTCCCTTCCGAGCCCCGACATGTGCCCATACAGTAGTTTTCTCCCACATATGAGGTATCAGCGTACTCAGGACAAATTGGACAGCAAAATTTGGGGTCCAATTTCTCCTGTTACCCTTGGGAAAATAAAAAAATTGGAGACTAATTGATCATGTTTGTGGAAAAAATACGATTTTTTTATTTTCATGCCTGGGCATTATATACTTCTGTGAAGCCCTTGGGGGTTCAAAGTTCTCACCACACATCTAGATAAGTTCCTTAGGGGGTCTCGTTTCCAAAATGGGGTCATTTGTGGGGGGTTTCCGCTGTTTAGGTACATTAGGGGCTCTCCAAAGGCAACATGACACCCGCAGACCATTCCATCAAAGTCTGCATTCCAAAAACGTCAATACTTCCCTTCCGAGCCCTGATGTGTGCCCATACAGTAGTTTTCTCCCACATATGGGGTGTCAGCGTACTCAGGACAAATTGGACAACAACTTTTGGAGTCCAATTTATCCTGCTACCCTTGGGAAAATAAAAAAAATAGGTACTAAAAGATGATGTTTGTTGAAAAAATACGATATTTTTATTTTCACGCCCGGTCGTTATAAACTTCTGTGAAGCACTGGGGGGTTCAAAGTGCTCACCACACATCTAGATAAGTTCCTTAGGGGGTCTAGCTTCCAAAATGGGGTCACTTGTGGGGGGTTTCCACTGTTTAGGTACATCAGGGGCTCTCCAAAAGCAACATGACATCAAACCATTCCATCAAAGTCTGCATTCCAAAATGTCACTACTTCCCTTCCGAGCCCCGACGTGTGTCCATACAGTAGTTTTCTCCCACATATGAGGTATCACCGTACTCAGGACAAATTGCACAACAACTTTTGGGGTCCAATTTCTCCTTGTACCCTTGGGAAAATGAAAAAAATCGGTGACTAAAAGATCATGTTTGTGGAAAAAATACGATTTTTGTATTTTCACGCACGGGCGTTATAAACTTCTGTGAAGCCCTTTTGGGTTCAAAGTTCTCACCACACATCTAGATAAGTTCCTTGGGGGGGTCTACTTTCCAAAATGGTGTCATTTGTTGGGGGTTTCTACTGTTTTGGTACATCAGGGGCTTTCCAAACGCGACATGGTGTCCGATATCAATTCCAGCCAAAAATGTCAAATGGCGCTGCTTCCCTTCCGAGCTCTGCCATGCGCCCAAATAGTCATTTACACCCACATATGGGGTATCAGTGTACTCAGGACAAATTGCACAATAACTTTTAGGGCCTATTACCCTTGGAAAAATAAAAATTGGGGGTGAAAAGATCATTTTTGTGGAAAAAATATGATTTTGTAATTGTACCGCTGTATGTTATAAACTTCTGTGAAGCCCTTGTGGGTTCAAAGTTCTCACCACATATCTAGATAAGTTCCTTGGGGGGTCTAGTGGGGTCACTTGGGGGGGTTTCCACTGTTTAGGTACATCAGGGGCTCTCCAAACACGACATGGCGTCCGATCTGTATTCCAGCCAATTTTGCATTGAAAAAGTCAAATGGCGCTCTTTCCCTGCAAAGGTCTGCCATGCGCCAAAACAGTGGTTACCCCCCACATATCAGGTATCGGTGTACTCAGGACAAATTGCACAATAACTTTTGCAGTCCAATTTCTCCTGTTACCCTTGGTAAATTAAAAAAAATTGAACCTGAAGTATTTTTTTAGTGAAAAAAGTTAAATGTTCATTTTTTTTTAAATATTCAAAAAATTCCTGTGACGCACCTAAAGGGTTAATAAACTTCTTGAATGTGGTTTTGAGCACCTTACGTGGTGCAGTTTTTAGAATGGTGTCACTTTTGGGTATTTTCTATCATATAGACCCCTCAAAGTGGCTTCAAATGTGACGTGGTCCGTAAAAATAAAATGGTGTTGCAAAAATGAGAAATCGCTGGTCAACTTTTAACCCTTATAACTTCCTAACAAAAAAAAATTTTGGTTTCAAAATTGTGCTGATGTAAAATAAACATGTGGGAAATGTTACTTATTCAGTTTTTTGTGTGCTATATCTCTGTGATTTAAGGGCATAAAAATTCAAATTTAGAAAATTGCAAAATTTTCAAAATTTTCGCCAAATTTCTGTTTTTTTCACAAATAAACGCAAGTTATTTGAATGAAATTTTACCACTAACATGAAGTACAATATGTCACAAGAAAACAATGTCAGAATCACCGGTATCCATGGAAGCGTTTCAGAGTTATTACCTCATAAAGGGACAGTGGTCAGAATTGTAAAAATTGGCCTGTCATTAACGTGCAAACCACCCTTGGGGCTTAAGGGGTTAAAGAGACAAGTCAAATCATTAAACATTACATAGCATATTAATGTATATTATATTATTCATGTATGTTCAAGTTTTAGTTATGCATTGTAGGGATTTGCTCTGGTAGGTAATGGCAGGGCTGCAGTAATGAGACAACACACAGGCTGAAAGTCCAATTTCAGTGGTTTAATGTCACGTATGCAAACAGCAGATTAACAGAAAGTAAGGAAAAACATAAATATGCTGCAGCTTGGAGAACCACTGGTCCCAGACACACCCCTTGCACGGGACGGGCTTAACTTAGCAGCTGCCAGGTCCATGGCATCCGCCAGGTGCCATTCCCAGGGTTGTTGAGAGTCTGGCTGCTATAGTCCTGCAGCACAGGGATCCTGTATACAAGTTCAGGCTAAGTCCAGCCAAGTTCCTGTAACTTCCAGACACACACTTACCACGTGCCAAACACCAACCTCCGTTACATAGCCCATAACCCCTCCTACAAGTGAGGTAAACATCATATGTGCTGATCACGTGACCATGATATCATCGCAGGTCCTGTCTTTAGGGAAAAACCCGGCCAAACATTAACCTGCTGGGAGAAATGTATCTCCCATCCAGTAAAACACCCTTTACTGTACCACATACCTCCTCCTATATTCAACCGTAAGGGGGTGGACACATGACATACAGTGAACTCTGGACAGGGCATCTGCATTCCCCTGTAGTCAGCCTGCCCGATGTTCTACTGAAAATTATAAATTTTGCAGGGACAGGAACCCCCTGGTGACTCGGGCATTCCTCTCCTTCGCTTGACTCATCCACGTAAGAGGGGAATGATCTGTCACCAACCGAAATGTTCTCCCCAGCAAATAGTAGCACAATGACTCCAGTGCCCACTTGATGGCCAAGCACTCTCTCTCCACAATGCTGTACCTGGTTTCAGCTGGGGTAAGCTTCCGGCTTAGGAAACTAATGGGATGCTCTTCCCCGTTAACTTCCTGAGACAGCACGGCCCCGAGCCCTATCTCAGAGGCATCTGTCTGCAAAACAAACTCTTTTTTGAAATTTGGAGTGATCAGGACTGGTGTACCACACAGTACCCCTTTTAACTTTGTAAAGGCCTCCTCTAACTGACCATTCCAGTGGACCATCACAGATTTTCTCCCTTTTAAGCAGTCTGTTAAAGGCGCAGACAGGGTTGCAAAGTTGGGAAAGAACCACCTGTAATATCCCACCAAACCTAAAAAGGCTTTTACCTGTTTTGTTGTGAGGGGACAGGGCCAGTTCTCAATTGCCTCCACTTTGTTTACTTGAGTCTTGAGAACTCCTCTCCCATTGATGTAACCCAAGTACCGAGCTTCCTCCAACCCTATGGAACACTTCTTTGGGTTGGCAGTTAGCCCTTCTTGTCGCACAGAGTCTATCACTGCCTGTACTTTTGCTAAGTGACTTTCCCAGTCGGTGCTGTACACAATATCGTCTAGATAGGCTGAGACATAGCGGCGATGGGGACGGAGAACAATATACATTAATTGCTGGAATGTTGCTGGTGCACCATGCAACCCAAAGGGTAACACCTTATACTGGAACAGCCCCTTGGGTGTTACAAAAGCCGTTTTTTCCTTCGCAGCCTCTGTTAAGGGTACCTGCCAATAACCTTTTGTGAGGTCCAGAGTTGTAAAATACCGTGCCTGCCAAATCGTTCTATCAACTCGTCAACACGGGGCATAGGGTAGGTGTCAAACTTTGAAATGTCATTAAGTATTCTAAAATCATTATGGAATCTTAGAAACCCATCAGGCTTGGATATTAGGACTATTGGGCTGGCCCACTCACTTTGGGTCTCTTCTATGACCCTAACTGTAGCATAGTTTTTACCTCTTCTGAGATGGTATCATGATCCATGCTGGATCATGACAGATATAAAGCACAGGTAACCTTTTTTTTCCCTAAGCTGTGCTTAGGGGTGCTTTTTGCCCCCGGTGGCCATTAGGATTATTGCACTGTGGTGTCGTTTGTTCTAAGTCTGCCCCCGGTGGTGGTGAGCATCATTGCACTCTTGTTTCTTCAGTTAAGTGCACATGATTATAATACAGGTGTGATTGCTGGCTCTGCTATAAAAGAGTCACAGATGTTGCAATCAGTGTTGGTGATAGTGTTCATTTCAACCATCCTTGGTGGAGGAAGGAGCTGGAGAGCAGCTCTGACAGAGCCTGGTGTGAAAGGAGTCACAGGGGATTTCCTTAGCTCTGACAGAGCTTGGTGGCAGCGATTCAGGAGGAGAGCTGCATGCTGGTGGTGGACTCTGTTGCCAGGAGCAAGTGCAACAGAGTAGAGCTAAGAGGTGTTTCCCTGTTTGTGTTTTTCCTTAGTGTGTATTATTGCAGTGGTGGGGCCAGTGCCTGCACCACCCAGCTCCCTAGCAAGGGATAGGTGTAGGGTGTACTAGGGCGACAGGTTCGTGATCAGCGCCCGGTGCGGAACCGGCATAGGGAACACTAGGAGCGTTAGGGACACTGACTCAGGGGAATACAAGAGGTCTCCACGTCCCCTGTCCCTATCGCAGGGCCCACCGTTGTAACTGTTTCCCTACCCCTTGTCTTGTTGTTTTAGTTACCGGCCTGCGAGCTATGTCACACAGGACAGTATCACATGTCACGTCCTGTTGTTTTAGTTACCGGCCTGCTGGTCGCGTCACATAGGATGGGTCAACGTGACATTTATCACCAACCAGTAACTTTTTTTTCTGCTGAGCCACGGACCCAGTTCAGACCTTTGCCCAAATGCTGCAGACCCTTACTGATGAGATTAGGGAGCTGCGCGTTGAGTTGTTGCAGCAACTGCAGCAGTTGGTGGGCTTTGGGGGCTTGGTTCAGAGACAGGCTCAGCCAGAACCCAAGATATCCCTCCCTGACAGATTTTCTGGAGGGAGAGATCAAGTCTTGGTTTTTCAGCAATCCTGTAAATTGTATTTCAGGCTGCGCCCTCGTTCATCAGGGAGTGAAGAGCAACGGGTGGGAATCATTATGTCCCTTCTTAAAGGGGATCCCCAATCCTTGGCCTTCTCCCTATCGGACGATTCTCCATCTTTAGAGTCCATAGACGAGTTTTTTGCAGCTTTGGCGCTTGTGTATGGGGATCCTGTTGGCGTCGCCCTGGCGGAATCTTGAATCCGAAGGTTTTAACAGGGAGTCCGGGTCGCTGAGGAGTACTGCTCAGAGTTTAGGAGATGGACCACTAATACTCAGTGGAATGACCTTGCACTTAGGAGTCAATTTGTGCAGGGTTTGTCTCCAAAGTTGCAGGATACTCTTGTGCAGTACGCCGCTTCCAGGTCGCTGGAGGCTGCCATGTCCCTTGCCATCCGGGTGGATAGACGCCTTAGGGAAAGACATATACAAAAAGTGCCCCCTGATGTCCTCGCTAGGGAGGAGGACCCACCAGCGCAGATGGAGGAACCCAGCAGCCCGGGTGTTGTTGATACAAAAAAGGGGGTGTCTGCGGCTGGTCATGGTGGGGGGGTATGCTTTTCCTGTGGGAAGCCTGGCCATTTTATGAGAGCCTGCCCAGTTCATGCCAAGTCTCCTGTCGAACCTTTGCAAGTAGAAGGAGCTAGTTTGTTTTCGGAGCTGCCTACAGTTTGGGGAGTGGTGTCAGCATGTTTGTACTGTGGGCAGACTGGTCATGTCCTGAAGGCTTGCCCATTGCGCTCCAAATTATCTGTGCCATCTGAGAAGCTACATTCCCCTGGTCGCTTGGAGGGAGGTGACCAGGGAGTATACATTTCCTCCATTTTGTCCTCCCAAAGTACCGTGTCAGCAGAGGTCTTGGCTGGCGGGGTACCGGAGGGAAAAGATTGGCAGGCGAGGGAAGTGGTCAGCTGGGGGCACTCGTGCGAGGGCTGCTGCCTATGAACTACTGTCTCTGCTGTCTCCCTGCAACGGACCTCTTCCTCTCCGGTGAGGGCAGCAGATGTGCTGCAGGAGAGTAGGGGCAAGTATCAACCCTCGCCATTGACAAACCCTGGGAGTCGCAGACCTCGTGGTGGCAGGGGTTGGAGGGTGGTGTACCCTTTGGTGAGGTGCGGGGGTGTGAGTGTGGTGACACAGGGGGACGCCTCTGTTGTCAATCCCAGAGAGAGGTCTCCAAGTGGTGACAAACGAATCAGTGGCAATAAACCTTCAGGTCCGGACCTGTGTGTGAACGAGCGTGTATGGGTGGCCACCAAAAAACATCCAGTGGAAGTGTGTTGTGGAGTGTTACCAGCTCATACCAAACATACACATACACAACCCATTTCCCAGGTCAGCGCTTCGGAGATGTGTGTTGCCTCCAGAACATACGCTGCCAATACCAGCGGGCTCGTTTCTCATCAACCTGACATACAGGTAGTTGCTGGGGTGAACTCTGGGTCTGGGCATCCCCACTGTAGGTGGTTCCCTGATGGGGAGCGGTCATGAGGGTCCAGAGTCCCCTCATTAAGGGGAGAGTACTGTCATGATCCATGCTGGATCATGACAGATATAAAGCACAGGTAACCTTTTTTTTCCCTAAGCTGTGCTTAGGGGTGATTTTTGCCCCCGGTGGCCATTAGGATTATTGCACTGTGGTGTCATTTGTTCTAAGTTTGCCCCCGGTGGTGGTGAGCGTCATTGCACTCTTGTTTCTTCAGTTAAGTGCACATGATTATAATACAGGTGTGATTGCTGGCTCTGCTATAAAAGAGTCACAAGTGTTGCAATCAGTGTTGGTGATAGTGTTCATTTCAACCATCCTTGGACGAGGAAGGAGCTGGAGAGCAGCTCTGACAGAGCCTGGTGTGAAAGGAGTCATAGGGGATTTCCTTAGCTCTGACAGAGCTTGGTGGCAGCGATTCAGGAAGAGAGCTGCATGCTGGTGGTGGACTCTGTTGCCAGGAGCAAGTGCAACAGAGTAAAGCTAAGTGGTGTTTCCCTGTTTGTGTTTTTTTGTGTATTAGTGCAGCGATGGGGCCAGTGCCTGCACCACCCAGCTCCCTAGCAAGGGATAGGTGTAGGGTGTGGTAGGGCGACAGGTTCGTGATCGGCACCCGGTGCAGAAGCGGCATAGGGAACATTAGGAGCATTAGGGACACTGACTCAAGTGAGTGCAGGAGGTCTCCACATCCCCTGTCCCTATCGCAGGGCCCACCGTTGTAAATGTTTCCCTACCCCTTGTCTTGTTGTTTTAGTTACCGGCCTGCGAGCTGTGTCACACAGGACAGTATCACGTGCCGCGTCCTGTTGTTTTAGTTACCGGCCTGCTGGTCGCATCACACAGGACTGGTCAACATGACAGATGGCTTGTCGCCGGGCCTCAGGCACCCGATATGGCTTTAGTTGGACTTTCGCCTGGAGCTGTGACAATGTCTTGTTGGATTAGGGAGGTGCGTCCGGGGAGCTCCAATAAAACATCTGTATTTCGGCTAATGAACTCCCGGACCTCCTGAACCTGTCTAGAAGACAAAGTGTCTGCAATTTTGACTGCGGATTGGGCTTCTCCTGACTCGCCCCAAGGTGATGGAGCCTTCTCCATCTGAAACGCAGGCAGCGGATATCTCCACCAAGGTTTTCTCCATCTTTCCATGATTTAAGCAAATTAACATGGTAAACCTGTTCTGGCTTTTTCCGTCCTGGCTGGTGTACCTTGTAGTCTACTGGCCCCACCTTTTCCATGATCTCGTAGGGTCCCTGCCACCATGCTAGAAATTCGCTATCTACGGTAGGCACAAGTTACAACACCAGATCCCCAGGGCTAAAGGTTCTTACCCGAGCCCCCGGATATAGACCCGACTCTGTGACTGTTGTGCTGCCTCCATATGTTCCCGGACTAAGGGTAGGACTGTCTCCATTCTTTCTTGCATTTTTGCAACATGTTCTATCACACTTTTGTGGGGGGTAGGTTGGTTCTCCCAGGCCTCTTTGGCTATATCGAGTAAGCCCCGTGGATGTCTGCCATAAAATAGTTCAAAGGGCGAGAACCCCGTAGATGCCTGAGTCACCTCCCGCACTGCAAACAACAAATATGACAATAAGAGATCCCAATCCTTCCCATCTTTGGAAACATGTTTTTCAGCGTCTTATTGAATCTTTCTACCAGACCATCTGTTTGGGGATGATAGACCGATGTGTGCAACTGTTTAACATTTAGCAAACGGCAGAGTTCCTTCATAATTTTTTACATAAAGGGGGTTCCCTGGTCTGTTAAAATATCTTGAGGAATTCCCACCCGCGAAAACATACCCATGAGTTCCTTTGCTATAAGCTTAGCTGATGTGCGGAGCAGAAGAATGGCCTCAGGATATCGGGTAGCATAATCTAGAACTAACAAGATGTGTTGGTGTCCCCTTGCTGACTTATTGAGAGGTCCGACCAGATCCATTGCCACTCTCTCGAAGGGTACCTCTATGATTGTTAAAGGCACCAACAGACTCTGAAAGTGAGGCTGGGGACTGGTTACCTGGCACACTGGACAGGAATTACAGTACTGTTTAACTTCTTCTCCACTCGGTACAGCAAATCTTGCTTCAGCTCAAAGCGTTTCAACACTGTAGCTGCTCCAGGTTGTTGGGGTTCCCCATTAACAAACAGTACATTTTCTCTGGCCTGGGCCAAAGTAGAGTCTCGGAGTTGCACCGTACCAAAATTGTCACCTGCTACATTCAAGTCTGACAACTCAGGTCCCGGCAGCAAGTCTTCCACCTCTCCAGCCAATACTTCTATGGGAGAATTCTTCAACTCCTCCACCGAAGGGAAGGTTACCCCTACTGCCAGCACTTCTTCCTCTGGGCCACCAGGTTCATGCCCTACTTCTGGTGAATGTAACCTGGTTGCCTCTGGTGCCAGCAGTTGCTCCGTGGGTGGGACAATAGATGGCCACACCACAGAAAATAAGGAAAGTCTCTTCCAATTATCACTTCATAATGCAGATTAGTCACAACCCCCACCTCGTGGCACTGCCTTCCTGCTGGCATGTTTATCATCACTAGCGCGGTGGGATAGTCTCTTAAGTCCTCATGTATACACAACACCCCTATTTTCCAACCCGTATACTTGCTGCTTTGTATCCAGCTGGCTCGTACCAGGGTTACAAGACTCCCTGAGTCCAATAGTGCCACAGCGGGGTACCTTCCACTTCAACCCGACACAAATGTTCCATATTGGGACCTTTTGGTGTGCCCATTGCACACATCGGTTCAGCATAGTGAGACTGGCGGTACCCAAAGTTTGTGTCCATGGGCTCAGCCAGGTGGGGGCAATCAGCTCTCATATGACCTGTTTCCTGGCACCGCCAGCAGATTATGGGGCTCCTTACTTCCCCAGATAAGTCCTGAGTGGCCTTTCTGGGCTCCGTTCGCCGAACCAGGGGTGGAGACTTAGGGAACCTTCCTGTTACCTACCGGGGAGTCCCTCCCTGTAGCTCTTTGGTAGCCCCACACCTTTCTATGAGGTCTATCATCTGCATGGCTTTAGTAGGGGATGCCTGTCTGACCCATGTCTGGAGGGGGGGACAACACCCTCCAAAACTTATCAGTCACTATGCGGTCCAGCATGGCCATGGTGGACAACACCTCAGGCTGCAACCACTTTTGTAACAGGTGCATCAGGTCATAATACTGGGACCGAGCGGGCTTGGAGGGGGTAAACTCCCATTGGCCCATTGGTGTACCTACTAGTCCCGAACTAACACATTTACCCCAAGACGTGCAAGTATCTCACCCCTGACGACCATGTAGTCCGCCCTTTGCTCGGTGGGTAGGTCCTGATACGCTTTTTTGGTCCTGGGGCCAGAAATGGAGTGATGATTTCTGCCCACTGGTCCTGGGGTAGCTTTTCTCTCTCAGCGACTCCCTCGAACATCTCCAAGTACGCCTCCACATCGTCCGACTTCTCCATTTTGGTATTCGATGTACGAACCGCTTTCCAGACATCATGGATTCCCCGGTTAGTTCATTTTGTCTGCGCTGTCGTGATATGTTGTATCAACAGCTGATTGGTTTCCTGCTGCTGCTTCATAGCCTACTGCTGAAAAGCCTGCTGTTGCATGGCCTCCTGCTGCTGCTGCATGGCCTCCTGCTGCTGCATAGCCTGCTGTTGCTGTGTAGCCTGCTGCTCCTGTCGCATGGCCTCTTTGAGCGTTTTTACCATGGCCTGCATTTCTGGAAAGTTCCCCACCTGGGTCTGTGCCACTCGTTTCACCCAGGACATAGGCTGGGGTACAAATCAAAAATAAGAAAAACAGTCTGTCCTCACTGTGTTTGCCTGCATTCAGTCCACCAATTGTAGGGATTTGCTCTGGTAGGTAATGGCAGGACTGCAGTAGTGAGGCAACACACAGGCTTAAAGTCCAATTTCAGTGGTTTAATGTCACGTATGCAAACAGCAGATTAACAGAAAGTAAGGAAAAACAAAAATATACTCCAGCTTGGAGAAACACTGGTCCCAGTCACCCCTTGCACGGGACGGGCTTAACTTAGCGGCTGCCAGGTCCGCTGCATCCACCAGGTGCCATTCCCAGGGTTGTTGAGAGTCTGGATGCTATAGTCCTGCAGCATGGGGATCCTGTACACAAGTTAAGGCTAAGTCCAGACAAGTTCCTGTAACTTGCAGACACACACTCACCATGTGCCAAACACCAACCTCCATTACATAGCCCATAACCCCTCCTACAAGTGAGGTAAACAACACATCAGCTGATCACGTTTCCATGACATCATCGCAGGTCCTCCCATCCAGTAAAACACCCTTTACTGTACCACAGTATGCACATTTACAATACCGTAAAGGGGCACTCTTAACATTCACATTATCTAGTTTACCAAAAAGATTTTGAAATACACATCTAAAAAATGACAGACTTCCTCCAAAGAAAAAATTAGACATGTACACAGCCCATTTTTTTCTTTTTGTTTATTTTGTTTGCTGTGCTAGATGCAGACAAAGTTCAGAATAAAAGTTTCTCCTGCACACCCAAGGCTAAAATAAAAAAGGGATATATTGCACTGATTAAAGGCTGTAATTGCCATGCATAGGCAGCTGCTCATAACAAAATCTGCATACATTCAATGAGTCAATAGTTAATATGAAAATGCATATATTAGTGATTCTAAATTACTCTCTCTGCAGACCTACAGTGAAAATTGAGACATCTCACAAAGCAATAATTTGACCAGTATAGTAAAACAGACACTCTTCCATTTATTTAGTAAAATCAATGAGGCATCTGATTTGCTCCAAATTGATTCTGCAGCAAGAAAACAATCACAAACATAAAGGCAACATATTTGCCGTATATATTCGAGTATAAGCCGAGATTTTCAGCCCATTTCTTAAGGCTGAAAGTGCCCCTCTCGGCTTATACTCGAGTCATATACCAGGGGGCCGGAGATGGAGGGGGAGTGTGGGTGTCAGATCATACTCGCCCCCTCCTGGCATGGTCTCTTCAGCCCCTGCTTCTCCCATCGTCTCTGGCACCTGTGTTCATCGGTCACGTGGTACCGCTCATTAAAGTCATGAATATGCTCATATTCATGACTTTTATGAGCAATACCACGTGAACGCTAAACACTGGAAGAGCTGCAGCACCGGAGACCATGGGAGAAGCAGAGGCTGCAGAGATGTGCCAGGAGGGGATGAGTATGACGGGGAGGATAGGAGAGCATATGCTTTATTCACCTGTCCCCATTCCTCCACCGCTCTGTTCTCCGCGTCCTCTGGCTGTGACATTCAGGTCAGTGGGCGCAATGACATAGTGCGTGCTCTCTGCCTGAACAGTCACTGACAGAGGAAAAGGAAGACAGAGCGGCGTGCAGCGGTGGAACAGGGATAGGTGAATATCGCAGGTGCCAGGGCACTGAGCCAGCGGTGACACTGGAACCTGGCCCCATAGCGTGCCAGTGTCCCCGCCTGCTCAGGATACCGGCATCTGGCCCCCAGTGATGAGAGAGGAGTATGTCATTTTTTATTCACAGCAGCAGCATATAGGGCCTATTCTATGGAGAATCTTATGGGGCCATAACCTTTATGGAGCATCTTATGGTGCATATTATATAGAGGATCTTATGGGGCCATAACTTTATGGAGCATTTTACGGGGCATATTCTATGGAGCATCTTATGGGGCCATAACCTTTATGGAGAATCTTATGGGGCATATTCTATGGAGCATCTTATGGGGCCATAACCTTTATGGAGCAGTATATGGGGCATATTATTCTGTGGAGCATCTTATGGGGCCATTATTAACCTTCGTGCAGAATTTTATGGAGCGTAGTTTGTTTGGAGCATCTTATGGGGCCATCATGAACTGTATGGAGCATTATATGGGGCTTCTGATTCAATATGGATATTCAAAAACATTTAACCTACTAATGTCTCAATTAACTAGTAGCTGCTGCATTTTCCACCCTAGGCTTATAATCGAGTCAATAAGTTTTCCCAGTTTTTTGTGGCAAAATTATGGGCCTTGGCTTATACTCGGGTCGGCTTATACTCGAGTATATATGGCATATATTATTTTACTCTTTATTATTTTTTTGTATTTTTACATGTATACTTCTAATACATGCACATGTCTTTTAATAATATCACAGTTTGCCACATTTGTGAAATGAAGGCAATTTTATTTTAATATTTGGTATCTTATATATGTAAACGAGAACAAGCAGTCCTGGAAGCGACGATATGAGCTTCACAGAGCCCTCATCTCAACACCATCGAGTGTTTCTTTGATTACATGAAGAGACAGAAGGATTTGTGCAAGCCTACTTCCACAGAAGTATAGAGATGACACAACTATATAATGGTGCACATGTAGGATTCAATCCCCTTCAATTATACATAAGAAAGCTTAGCTCTGAGTAGATGAAATTAAATAAATGATTTAATGTTCAATCCAACAATAATGATTCACAAACATTTCAGTCTACATTATACCTTCCTCAGTGTGCCTATTGTCCAACAGAAAAGATATCAGATTGTGTTTTATCCCATGGGTCAGCTAGAAACCATCGGTTTCATACAGTGCTATTGGTAGAAAAATGTAAGGAAAGTAGCACGGGTTGTTGACCCACAGTAGAACCTTTTAAAATGGCACAAAAGCAGTCAGACATGGGCCATGCACGCGCTTTCAGGGTCTGGCCCAGCATTTACAGCTTGGAATTGAAGTTACATTGAGGAACTGGTGGGTAAGGGAGAGGTGTAAGCCTTTTTAGCAGGGAGCCCTGGTACCTCATAAAACATGTCCAATTTTTTTTTTTCCAGCCACACTTAGATGGCACAAACATCAGTTTCATACAGTAATACTGGTAGATAAATGTAAAGAAAGTAACACAGGTTGTTGACTGATTGGTTGACCCACAGCAAAAATTTTTATAAAGGTACTGAAGAAGTAATCCATGAGCCATGTATGAGGTACTGGGTCTTGCTCAGCATTTACAGCTTGGAAATTAAGGTTTTAATGAGGACCTGGTGATTAAGGGAGTGGTGTAAGCCTTCTTAGCTGGGAGACTTGAAACCTCATGCAATACGTCCATTTTTTTTTCAGCCACACTCAGATGGCACAAACATCAGTTTCATACAGTATTGTTGGTAGAAAAATGCAAGGAAAGTAACACAGGTTGTAGACTGATCAATTGACCCATGGTAAGACTGAAAGCAAGTGTAGGTCTGCCTGTCTCGGAGCCATACTTACACAGGCAACCCACCAGATGGAGACTAAACTTGGAGTCTCCATATTTAGAAAAAATTGTGACATACCACTAAAGTGTCATCAATTTCCACAGAGTAGAAACAGTATAATAGACCTCTGACATACCTTCCACTTCAGGCAACCCACCAGATGAAGACCCAACTTGGAAGTCTCAAAATTCAAAAAATAATTGTTACACACCACTAAAGTAGCATCAATTTCCACAGAGTAGAAACAGTATATTAGGCTTCTGACTAGTGATGAGTGAATACATTCGGCCCTATTCGTAACGAATAGTAGTGTTACAGATTTAGTAAATATGCCCCAAATATCTGTATTTTTTCTCAAAGTTCCACTCCAGCTTTCTTTTTATTTCCATGCTTGAGTGATGATACTTAAAATACCTGCACCTAATATACTCACCACCTGCGGTCTTCAGCTGTTTCCGGCGCCACTCTGGTCTCACACTACCATCTTGTGACTGCAACTTCTGACTGATCAAAAGTCAGTTGTATCAGTAACATGCTCTCAATGTATGTCTACAAGAGCGTCATTCTGGCTCTCATAGGATTACATTGAAAATTTACTTTCGGATTGCTCAGCAAACATGGAGCTATCAGGCAGCTCACAAACTGCTGAAAAACTACCTGAACGGCGGCAATAAAAAGTGAAGATGTCATTTGCTAAGTATATGATTAAGGGAAGTGACTTTAGGTTAGTACCACTGCTTCAGCAGCACTGCAATAGAAAAAAATGCTGGAGTGGTGCTGTGAGAAATGTATGCTGTTATCTTAACACTCTCACACACAGAATGATACTGTGATGCTGAGTCACTTCTCAAGGACAAGCAGTGAGACAGGATAGATACAAAGGCGTAGTCAGGTAATGGTCAGAGGTCAGAATACCAGGAACATAGTGGTTCAGAGCAAAAGGGGTAAGACAAATGGGTGGTCAAAGGGAAAGTCCAGGGTCTAGCAAGAAAGTATCAGAAAATAAGAATGCTGAGAAAAAGGCACAGAAGAAACTACACAGAGCTGAAAGCTTTGACTAGCAGTTATCTGTACCAGACAGCCCAGTTAGGTAGCTAAGTAATCACTTGAGCAGGAAACACGTGAAGGGAGCTCAGCACCTCCTAGACAGAGATTGGAAGGCTGAGCTATTAACAAGAAAACAGACAGCTCAGCATGCTCCTGCACTAAACTGGACAATGGAGCTGTCAATCATTGCACATACTGCTCAGGACACACATGCACCAGACTGGACTACTGAGCTGTCACTGCATCCTAAGCCATACTGACGAGTGGAATCATTACTGATACATTTTAACCCCTTTCTGACTTGAGGCATACTATCCCGTCCACGGTCCCCAGTCCCCTATGAGCGGGGATGGGATAGTACGTCTAAAGTGATCAGCGGCACTCCCGTCTCAGATTATCACAGCTGACACCTGGCACTATGTTTCAGGGGTGGTCATGGACCGCCCCCAGCAGGTTAACCTCTGGTACACTGCGATCAAACATGATCTCAGTGTATCGGGGATTAGGGAAGCATCGGCAGGGAGGCTGCTCCCTCTGTGCTTCCCTGAGACCCCCAGAGCAGCTCGATGTGCTGCGCTGCTGTGAGGGCCTCCTTCCCTGCAGGCCTCCAGATCCAAGATGGCCGCGGAGGCCTTTGGGGGACTGCAGGGAGGCGGCACGAGGAAGCCTGCAGCAGCGCCTGCCAGATCGCTGACCTGACACAGCGCGGTGTAATGTGTCAGATCAGCGATCTGACACATTACAGTGATGTCCCCCCTTGCACAATATAATAAAGTAAAAAAACACTGTAAAAATAATTAATAAAAAATCCATAGATAAATTAAAGAAAAAAATATTCCCTAATAAATTCATTTTTTGGAAATAAAAAAAGCCAAAACAATAAAAGTACACATATTTAGCATCACCGCGTCCATAACGACCCGCCCTATAAAACTTTCCCTCTAGGTAACCCCTTTAGTGAACCCCTTAAAAAATTAAAATAAAAAACAAAGCAAAAAACAATGCTTATCATCATACAGTCAAACAAAAAGTGCAATAACGCGCAATCAAAAAGACGGATATAAATATAGTACTGCTAAAAAGTCATCTTGTCCTGCAAAAAATGAGCCTTCACACAGTGTGATCAGCAAAAAAATATAAAAGTTATAGCTCGCAGAATAAAGCGATGCAAAATAATTATTTTTTATATAACATTTTTTCATTGCATAAAAGCGCCAAAACATAAAAAAACATAAATGAGGAAACGCTGTAATCATACTGACCCAAAGAAAAAAATCACTTTATCAGTTTTACCACACGCGGAATGGTGTAAACGCACCCCCCAAAGAAATTTATGAAATGCTGATTTTTGTTCATTCTGCGTCCCAAAAATCGGAATAAAAAGCGATCAAAAAATGTCATGTGCCCAAAAATGGTACCAATAAAAACGTCAACTCGTCCTGCAAAAAATAAGACCTCATATGATTCTGTGGGTCAAAATATGGAAAAATTATAGCTCTCAAAATGTGGAGATGCAAAAACTATTTTTACAATAAAAAGCGTCTTTTAGCGTATGACAGCTGCCAAACATAAAAACCAACTAAAAATAGTAAATCAAACCTCCCTTTATCACGCCCTTAGTTGGTTAGGGCTGAGATTAGGGTTAGGGGTGTGTTGGGGTTAGGCTTGGAGTTAGAATTGGGGGGTTTCCACTGTTAAGGCACATCAGGTGCTCTCCAAACGCAACGGCGTCTGATTTCAATTCCAGCCAATTCTGTGTTGAAAAAGTCAAACGGTGCTCCTTCCCTTCCCAGCTCTGCCATGCGCCCAAACAGAGGTATACACCCACATATGAGGTATCAGTGTACTCAGGACAAATTGGACAACAAATCTTGTGGCCCAATTTCTCCTGTTACCCTTGGGAAAATAAAAAATTGGTGGCAAAAATATGATTTTTGTGGAAAAAAATATGATTTTTGCATTTTTATGTCTCTACGTTATAAACTTCTGTGAAGCACTTGGGGATTCAAAGTGCTCCCCACACATCTAGATAAGTTCCTTCGGGCGGTCTAGTTTCCAAAATGGTGTCATTTTGGGGGGTTTCCACTGTTTTGGCACATCAGGGGCTTTCCAAATGCGACATGACGTCCGATCTCAATTCCAGCCAAAAAAGTCAAATGGCGCTGCTTCCCTTCCGAGCTCTGTCATGCACCCAAATAGTCGTTTACCCCCACATATGGGGTATCTGCGTACTCAAGACAAATTGCACGAGAACTTTTAGGGTCCTGTTAATCTTGAAAAAATAAAAATTGGGGGTGAAAAGATCATTTTTGTGGAAAAAAAATGTTTTTTTAATTGTACGGCTGTACGTTATAAACTTCTGTAAAGCCCATGGGGGTTCAAATTTCTCATCATATATCTAGATAAGTTCTCTGGGGGGTCTAGTTTCCAAAACGAGGTCACTTGTGGGGGGTTTCTACTGTCTAGGCACATCAGGGGCTCATCAAATGTGACATGGCGTCCGATCTGAATTCCAGCTAATTTTGCTTTGAAAAATTCAAACAGCGCTCCTTCCCTTCTGAGCTCTGCCATGTGCAGAAACAGTAGTTCCCATCCACATATGAGGTATCAGCGTACTCAGGACAAATTGCCAAAAACTTTTTCGGTCCAATTTCTCCTGTTACCCTTGGTAAAATAAAAAAATTGGACCTGAATTAATTTTTTTGTGAAAAAAAGTTAAATGTTCATTTTTTTAAACATTCAAAAAATTCCTGTGAAGCACCTGAAGGGTTAATAAACTTCTTTAATGTGGTTTTGAGCACATTGAGGGGTGCAGTTTTAAGAATGGTGTCACTTTTGGGTATTTTCTTTCATATAGACCCCTCAAAGTGACGTCAAATAAAATGGTGTTGTAAAAATGAGAAATCGCTGGTCAAATTTGAACCCTTTGAACTTCCAAACAAAAGAAATTTTGGTTCCCAAATTGTGCTGATGTAAAGTAAACATGTGGGAAATGTTATTTATTAAGTTTTTTGTGTGTGATATCACTGTGATTTAAGGGCATAAAAATTCAAAATTGCAAAATTTTCAAAATTTTTGCCAAATTTCCATTTTTTTCACAAATAACCGCAAGTTATATCAATGAAATTTTACCACTAACCTGAAGTACAATATGTCACGAGAAAACACTGTCAGAATCACCAGGATCCATGGAAGCGTTCCATAGTTATTACCTCATAAATGGTCAGTGGTCAGAATTGTAAAAATTGGCCGTCATGAACGTGCAAACCACCCTTGGGGTAAAGGGGTTTACAAACAAAAATAGTGTACACAGTGATAGATTGTACAGGCACCTAGTCACACTTGCACATACATACAGTATATACACTCATAAGCAATCCTTAAAAATATACACACAAACATAAACAGCTTATTTATACATACATACAAACCCGAATTCTCAGGCATATACTGTATATACACGCTACAGACACATGGCTTGCACATATACACACTTTACACATTGAGCATACATACAAATATAGTATTTACTCACTCTTTACTGCAGGCAATTAGATTACTTCATCCTGTACAGGGTTGACAACCGTCCAGAAATTCCTGGAAAGCCTGTAAAAATAGGGCCCTTTTTGGCCTGAGAATAAAAAAATTTGAGGTGTCCATGATTTTTTTTTACAAAGAGAAGCAACAGCAGCACTCAGGAGAGTTTTTGTTTTTGCAAAACAAAGCTTAACCCTGCTGTTCTGTTCAGTCAAAAATGACCGTTTTTGAACTTTGATATTTTTTAAAAAATTCATTATGCGGTTCTGAAAATTGTGGTTACTTGTATTTTCCTAATTTGAGGGGTTCTTTCTAAGGGTACTTTTTTTTTTTTTGGTTTAGTTTTTGCGCCACATTTTTTTTTACACTTGTACTGTTCCGTTCAAAAATGACCAAATAGCATTTTATGCTAATTTCAGCCATTTTTTGAGTAAAACAAATGAGTTATAATTTCTTTTGAGACTACTTATTGCACTTACTATTGTTTATGAAGTAAACAGTTGCTTTAGGTGCAGATTTACACATGCTTTCAGTACAAACCATACACATTGGCTTTCAGTACAGTTCTGTGTAATTTTTTTTCTCTGTATGTTATTTACCCTGCTTTTCCTCTAAAAATAAATAAATTCAGTTGTCAGTTGTTTTTTTTAATTTTTTTTATTATTTTTAATATTTTTTTCAAAATGTTTGCACGCATTTTATACTATAGTTAATTTTAGTTATAGTTTTAGTTAGTTATAGTTGTTATAGTAATAGTTGTTTTAGTTAGTTAGTTAAGCTCAAATTTGTAATTTCTGTGCAGAATTCAATAAGCCCTTGTAACCTTTATAAACACAAAATAAATAAAAAAATTGAGTTTTTACGTATTTTTTTTTTTATAATGACCAACCATGTTCACATACAGTATAATAATGCAACTGGTATTCAAAAATTTTTTTTTAAGTAGCTAAAACAGCATTTTAATAGGTCCGGTCAAAAACCGGAGCAGTACAAGTGTATAGTGGAAACGAACAGAACAGCAGGGTTAAATTTATTCCGTGTTCACCACAAGAAAAGAAAAGTGACAAAATAACGAGGTAACGTTTCGACCCTGCTTCGGGTATTTATCATGTTAAGGATATGAAATCAGTATATAGTTATGAAGATATTCAAAATATATATTTATATGCATAGATGCTATATTTGAGTCATGGACCCTTTAAGTATATACTGAAATTAGCTCTTAAAAACTATTTCTGCTAACACGTTATGATTCAGTAAATCTTGGTGTATTGTTTGCTACGCTTGCCAATAACTTGACCTGTAATGGATATTTGCATAACCATGCTTGCATCTGGTAAGAACAAATAAATAATGGTCTAGGAAAGGTCCTGTGACCAAAAGTTATTGTTCCTATATGAATAAGCCATGAGGTAATGATTTGGCAAGCACCTCGCTTTTTCTCTTTAACCCCTTTCTGACATCAGACGTACTATCCCATCCATGGGACCCGGGCCCCTATGCCCATGGACGGGATAGTACGTCTAGCGCGATCAGCTGCGCTCACGGGGGAAGCGCAGTTGATTGCGGCTGAGTGTCAGCTGATTATCACAGGTGACACCCGGTACTATGTTTCAGGGGTGGTCACGGACCGCCCCCGACACGTTAACCCCTTGCACACCGCGATCAAACACGATCGCGGTGTACCGGGGGTTAAAGGGAAGCATCGGCAGGGAGGGCCTCCCTCCATGCTTCCCTGTGCCCCCCACAGCAGCGCAATGTGCAGCGCTGCTGCGGGGGTCTCCTTCCCTGCAGGTCCCCGGATCCAAGATGGCGACGGGGACCTTCGGGTGCCTACAGGGAGCTTGCTTCCACAGTGCCTGCAAAGCGCAGGCATGAGGAAGTCTGATTCTATGCCTGTGACAGATCGCTGATCTGTCACAGTGATCTGTGATGTGACAGATCAGCGATCTGTCACATGACATCTATGTCCCCCCTGGGACAATGTAATAAAGTTACAAAAAAAAGTGTAAAAATAATTTTAAAAAAATCGCTAAATAAATAAAAAAAAATATACTCCCTAATAAATTCATTTTTTGGAAATAAGAAAAAAAAACAATAAAAGTGCACATATTTGGTATTGCCACGTCTGTAACGACCCACCCTATAAAACTGTCCCTTTAGTGAACCCCTTAAAAAATAAAAATAAAAAACAAAGCAATAAATAATGATTTATTATCATACCACTGAACAAAAAGTGCAATGATGCGCAATCAAAAAGACGCGCATAAATATCCATGGTACCGCAGAAAACATCATCTTGTCCCGCAAAAAACAAGCCACTATACAGCATTATCAGCAAAAAAATAAAAAAGTTATAGCTCGCAGAATAAAGCGATGCAAAAATAATTATTTTTCATATAAAATTGTTTTCATTGCATAAAAGCGCCAAAACATAAAAAAAGACATAAATGAGGTATCGCTGTAACCGTACTGACCCGAAGAATAAAACTGCCTTATCAATTTTACTGCACGTGGAACTGTGTAAATGCACCCCCCAAAAGAAATTCTTGAAATGCTGGTTTTTGTTCATTCTGCGTCCCAAAAATTGTAATAAAAAGTGAACAAAAAATGTCACGCACCAGAAAATGGTATCAATAAAAACGTCAACTTGTCACGCAAAAAATAAGACCTCACATCACTCTGTGGGTCAAAATAGTGAAAAATTATAGCTCTCAAAATGTGGTGATGCAAAAACTATTTTTACAATAAAAAGTGTCTTTTAGCGTGCGACAGCTGCCAAAAATAAAAACCCGCCATAACTAGTAAATCAAACCCCCCGTTATCACCCCCTTAGTAAGGGAAAAATAATAAAATTAAAAAAAATGTATTTATTTCCATTTTCCCATTAGGGTTAGGGTTAGGGCTAGGGTTTGGGCTAGGGCTAGGGTTAGGGTTAGGGCTAAGGCTAGGGGTGTGTTGGGGTTAGGGTTGGAGTTAGAATTTGGGGGGTTTCCACTGGTTGGGCACATCAGGTGCTCTGCAAACGCAACATGGCGTCTGATCTCAATTCCTGCCAATTCTGCGTTGAAAAGGTCAAATTGTGCTCCTTCCTTTCCAACCTCTGCCATGCGCCCAAACAGTGTTTTACCCCCACATATGGGGTATCAGCCTACTCAGGATAAATTGCAAAACAACTTTTGGGGTCCAATTTCTTTTGTTACCCTTAGGAAAATAAAAAATTGGGGGCAAAAATATCATTTTTGTGGAAAAAAATAAGATTTTTTTATTTTCACGCCCGGATGTTATAAACTTCTGTGAAGCACTTGGGGGTTCAAAGTGCTCACCACACATCTAGATAAGTTCCATGGGGGGTCTAGTTTCCAAAATGGGGTCACTTGTGGGGGGTTTCCACTGTTTAGGTACATCAGGGGCTCTCCAAAGGCAACATGACACCAGCAGACCATTCCATCAAAGTCTGCATTCCAAAACGTCACTACTTCCCTTCCAAGCCCCGACGTGTGCCCATACAGTAGTTTTCTCCCACATATGGGAAATCAGGGTACTCAGGATAAATTGGACAACAACTGTTGGGGTCCAATTTCTCCTGTTACCCTTGGGAAAATAAAAAAATTGGGGACTAAAAGATCATGTTTGTGGAGAAAATATGATTTTTTTATTTTCATGCCCGAGCATTATAAGCTTCTATGAAGCACTGGGGGGTTCAAAGTGCTCATCACACATCTAAATAAGTTCCTTAGGGGGTCTAGTTTCCAAAATGGTGTCATTTGTGGGAGGTTTCCACTGTTTAGGCACATCAGGGGCTTTCCAAACGCGGCCTGGCGTCCAATCCCAATTCCAGACAAAAAAGTCCAATGGCGCTGCTTCCCTTCCGAGCTCTGCCATACGCCCAAATAGTGGTTTACCCCCACAAATGGGGTATCAGCGTACTCAGGACAAATTGCACAATAACTTTTCGTGTCCTGTTACCCTTGGAAAAATAAAAATTGAGGGTGAAAAGATCATTTGTGTGGAAAAAATATGATTTTTTTAATTGTACGGCTGTACGTTATAAACTTCTGTGAAGCCCTTGGGGGTTCAAAGTTCTCACCACACATCTAGATAAGTTCCTTGGGGGGTCTACTTTCCAAAATGGTGTCATTTGTGGGGGGTTTCCACTGTTTTGGTACATCAGGGGCTTTCCAAACGCGACATGGTGTTCGATCTCAATTCCAGCCAAAAAAGTCAAATGGCGCTGCTTCCCTTCCGAGCTCTGCCATGCGCCCAAATAGTCGTTTACACCCACATATGGGGTATCAGTGTACTCGGGACAAATTGCACAATAACTTTTAGGGTCCTGTTACCCTTGGGAAAATAAAAATTGGTGGTGAAAAGATCATTTTTGGGGAAAAAATATGATTTTTTAATTGTACGGCAGTACGTTGTAAACTTCTGTGAAGCCCTTGTGAGTTCAAAGTTCTCACCACATATCTAGATAAGTTCCTTGGGGGGGTCTATTTTCGAAAATGGGGTCACTTGTGCAGGGTTTCCACTGTTTAGGTACATCAGGGGCTCTCCAAATGTGACATGGCGTCCGATCTGAATTCCAGCCAATTTTGCATTGAAAAAGTCAAACGGCGCTCCTTCCCTTCTTAGCTCTGCCATGCGCCAAAACAGTGGTTCCACCACACATATCAGGTATCAGCGTACTCAGGACACATTGCACAGTAACTTTTGCAGTCTAATTTCTCCTGTTACCCTTGGTAAAATAAATAAAAATGGACCTGAAGTAATTTTTTTTGTGAAAAAAAGCTAAATGTTCAATTTTTTTTAAACATTCAAAAAATTCCTGTGAAGCACCTGAAGGGTTAATAGACTTCTTGAATGTGGTTTTGAGCACCTTGAGGGGTGCAGTTTTTAGAATGGTGTCATTTTTGGGGATTTTCTATCATATAGACCCCTCAAAGTGACTTCAAATGTGATGTGGTCCGTAAAAATATAATGGTGTTGCAAAAATGAGAAATCGCTGGTTAAATTTTCACCCTTGTAACTTCGTAACAAAAAAATTTGGTTCCAAAATTGTGCTGATGTAAAGTAAACATGTGGGAAATGTTACTTACTAAGTTTTTTGTGTGCTATATCTCTGCAATTTAAGGGCATAAAAATTCAAAGTTGGAAAATTGCGAAATTTTCAAAATTTTCACTAAATTTGTTTTTTTCACAAATAAACGCTAGTTATTTGACTGAAATTTTACAACTAACATGAAACAATGTCAGAATCAGAGTAATTACCTCATAAAGGGACAGTGGTCAGAAGTGTAAAAATTGGCCCGGTCATGAACGTGTAAACCACCCTTGGGGGTAAAGGGGTTAAAACCCAGCTATAATTGCTACAATAAAGAGATGATATGAGGAATTCATCTTGGACACAACATGTTGTTTGGTGTATTTCTTCAATGCTTGCATGTGCTCACATATAATTTGGCCACAGACAATTAAGAAGGGTCTCACCCTAGTGGGACATTCAACCACAACAATCAAACCTCACTGCAAAGAATACAGAAATATCAAAATTAGCACACAATATTAGCACACAAGGTAAATACACATATAAAAAAATTGGAATACTGTACACATATTTACATATTGGTATAACAAATATAACCAAGAGTCTGCATCAAAGGCATAGAAATCAGAAGTCACAGCTGGGGCTGTGAAGATGAAGTAAAGTTTCTCAGATGATGGAGGAATCATGGTTGTAGTGGTGAGAGCCAGCAGAGACATTAACCTATTGATTGTACAGGGATGGCGCCGTCTGTGGTGATAAGGGTGTGCATTGTTGGCAGTGTGTGTTAAATATCCCAATGCCGCGCGGGTGCCAGAAGTTGTGGGAGGTGTGTAGGAGAAAGAGGCTTGGAAGGCAGGCACGTGCGCACTAGCTGCTACATAACACTGAGGCTTGGAAATACATGTCAAGGAGCACCGTGGGCACATGCACAGAAGCGTCAGTGAAGGGGAATCATAGCATGGCTTGAGACGTATGTTGTCTCACTTGTATGCTCTGTAGGGAGCATGTGCGTTGTGTAGCTGGAGTAGGCAATGGAACCTGTGTAAATAGAATGAAAATAAACAGAATGAAAACTGGGAATGGAGGGTGGGGGTAAGATAGAGACAGGAATACAAGAAAAAATGGTGGAAAACATAAAACTGGGTACAAAATATTATGTATGAAAGGAATTAATCTAGACATCTAGACATCAGGAAAAAGTTAGCGGAGAATATAAATAATGAAATAATAAAAAAACCTAGGAAAATGAATGGAAATAAAGAAAAACAAAGTAATACATAATGATGTTAATCATGGTGAAAAATAAAAATCAGTATAAAATTAAAAAATAATGAAAAATAAAAAAATAAAAAATAAGAAATGAAAATGAAAATAATCAAAGTAAAATTGAAAATAATAATATGAATCAAAAGAAAAAAGTGAAAAAATGAATGAAAAAAATGAAAGTAAAATAAAAATCAGTATACAATTAAAAAATAATGAAAAATAAACAAATAAAAAATAAAAAATAAGAAATGAAAATGAAAATAATAAAAGTAAAATTGAAAATAATAATATGAATGAAATCAAAAGAAAAAAGTGAAAAAATGAATAAAAAAATGAAAGTATAGAGTAGAGAATGAAAAAATGGAAAAAATAGAAAATAAAAATAAAAAAAATGAAAAAAGAATTGCAAAAATAAAAAAATAAAAATGGGCTGAAAGAAAAGGAGAAAAAGGAAAAAATAATAAAAATAAATGTGAAAAAAATAATACGAAATAAAATAAAAAATAGAAATTAAACAAAAAATAAAAAATAGTAAAGGGTTTACTTACCCCCAATGGATGCATAATTGATAAGAAGAAAGATCACTATGTCTGTAAAGTAAGTAACAGGTTAGTGGAGAGAGAAGCAATTGTGATTTTTTTTTATATAATAACCAGCAGGTTCTCTACTTCCCCCGAACCAAATAGGTATATTAAACAAACAGCCGCACCAGCAAACAGTGATCACCTTAAACAATAGGGTACCAATGAGAGACAAAGAACACCGAATATATTATCTGACAATAAGGTCCAATTCCCTGTTAAGACCTTTTGGTGCCAAGATTTGTAGGATATAAATCTAATAGGATTCCTGATCCTTGAGTAGTTTAATGTCATTTCCACCCCGTCTTGGTCTCTCAACCTGTTCTACAATTTGGAACCTTAATTGTGAAACTAAGTGGTTGGCAGAGATAAAGTGTTGTGGGAGAGGAAGCAATGTTTTTTTGCATCTTATCATTGATTTATGGCTAGATATTCGATCACGCGCATGTTGTGTCGTCTCACTGACATAGAGTAATCTGTTATGAATGAGTCACCGAGGAGGAAAAAGCAAAACACAAGCTCAGCCCAGAAAATCAGAGAGGTTGGAAACTAGCGGATTTCAGACCCCTAATCCTATCACACAACTAGCAGTAGCCGTGGAGTGTTCCTACGGTGATCCTAGACACCTCGTCACAGCCGGAGATCTAAATAAGCCTAGAGAAAGAAAAGGGAAAAACTGACTGCCCCAGAGCAGACCCCAAAGCAATAGGCAGCCCCCAACATATAATGACCGTGAAACGAGATGAAAACACTAACACAGATAGAAAGATAGGTTGAGCAAACGATGGGGCCCAAGCTAACTAAAAAGGACAGGACAGAAAAGCTGCTGTCTGCAATCAGAGAAAACCCTGCTAAAAATATTACCAACACAACTGATTAGCAAAAAGGACCCTGAAGTCACTAGACTTCAAACCCTATATCAGCATTCAGAATATTCTGAAAGCAGAGCAAAAGAGAACACTGATCAAGGAATAAGAATCCAGCACATCCCCGGCCGGGGATGGCTGAACTCAAAAAACAAGGTAAACAAAACCAAAACTAATAAGTTCAATAGCAGAGCAAAAACTTATCTTTGGGAAGCAGGAATCAGACTGGTCTCCAAGAATCCAGCAGAGAAATCACCAGTCACTCAGAAGGGCGTCGGCAGTCTTATATTCAATCTGAAGTTCCTGTTACCCAGTCACAATCCACCTGATCAGGTGTTTGGTTTCTTTCATCCAAATCAGCCTCACTACCTTCCTTCACCAGAAGAGGGAGATACTCGGACACAAAAGGTGAATGTACAGATGAGCTCAAAACAGTACCTCCCCCTTGAGGAGGGGTCACCCAACCCTCATCCAAGCCACCAGGCCGATCAGGATGAGCCCGATGAAAAGCACGCACCAATCTTTCGGCATGAATATCAGAGGCAGAGACCCAGGAATTATCCTCCTGACCATAACCCTTCCACTTAACCAAATACTGGAGTCTCCGTCTAGCCAGACGGGAATCCAGTATCTTCTCTACCTCATATTCCATGTTACCTTCAACCAACACAGGGTCAGGAGGTGCCGCCAAAGGAACCACTGGTTCAACAAACCTCTTCAACAAGGACTTATGAAGCACATTATGAATCTTAAATGTGACAGGAAGAGCCAACTGAAAAGAGACCGGATTAACAATCTCCAAAATCTTGTAAGTTCCAATAAATCTAGGTTTAAACTTTGGAGAAGCCACTTTCATAGAGATATTCTTTGATGACAACCAGACCATATCACCCACCTTAAACCGGGGACCAATGGTCCTATGCCGGTTAGAAAACCGCTGCGCCTTTTCCTGGGAAAGAGACAACTTATCCACCACTTGGTCACAAATCTGCTGCATTCTTTCCACCACAGTGTCAACCCCTAGACAGGCAGAAGACTCCACCTGCCCTGAAGAAAATCGAGGATGAAACCCAAAGTTACAGAAAAAGGGTGACATCAAAGTGGCAGAACTAGCTCTATTATTTAAAGCAAATTCGGCCAAGGGTAAAAATGAGACCCAATCATCCTGATCAGCAGATATAAAACATATCAAATAAGCCTCCAAAGTCTGGTTTGTTCTCTCCATCTGCCCATTTGTCTGAGGGTGAAATGCAGAGGAGAAGGACAACTGAATTCCCAACTTGGAACAAAAGGTCCTCCAGAATCTAGAGACAAACTGAACTCCTCTGTCCGATACAATGTTCTCAGGAATCCCGTGCAAGCGAACCACCTGTTGCAAAAACAAGGGTACCAACTCTGAGGGCGATGGCAACTTAGGGAGTGGTACAAGATGGACCATCTTAGAGAATCTATCACAAATCACCCAGATAACAGTCATCCTCTGAGAGACAGGCAGATCAGAAATAAAATCCATTGAAATATGGGTCCATGGCCTCTAGGGCACCGGCAAAGGCATCAGCCACCCACTAGAACGAGAACAAGGCTTAGATCGGGAGCAAGTCCCACAGGACTGCACAAAATTTCTGACATCACGAGACAAGGCAGGCCACCAAAAAGACCGACTCACCAAATCTCTAGCACCAAAAATACCTGGATGACCAGCCAACGTGGAGCAATGAACCTCAGACATCACTTTCCTCCTCCACTGGTCAGGAACATACAACCTACCACTTGGACAACGCTCAGGCTTATCCTCCTGAAACTTCTCCAGAGCACGTCTCAAATCAGGTGAGATGGCAGAAAGAACCACCCCCTCACCTAAGATGGTAGCAGGCTTGGTCACAATAGGAGAATCAGCCAAAAAACTCCTAGAGAGGGCATCAGCCTTAACGTTCTTAGTGCCCGGAAGAAAGGAGACCACAAAATCAAAACGTGTGAAAAACAAGGCCCACCTGGCCTGTCTCGGATTCAAGCATTTAGCCAACTCAAGGTAGATCAAATTCTTGTGGTCAGTGAGGACCACAACTTGATGTCTAGCTCCCTCCAACCAATGTCTCCACTCCTCAAATGCCCACTTCATGGCCAACAGTTCTCGATTCCCCACATCATAGTTGCGTTCCGAAGGAGAGAACTTTCGGGAAAAGAAGGCACAGGGGTTCATTTTAGATGTTGCAGGATCTTTTTGGGACAAAACAACTCCTGCACCAGTCTCTGAAGAATCCACCTCCACCTGAAATGGAAGTGAGACATCGGGTTGTCGCAAAACCGGAGAAGAAGTGAACCTCCGCTTCAGCTCCTGAAAAGAAGAAACAGCCTCTGGAGACCAATTCAGCAAATCAGCGCCCTTCTTAGTCAAATCAGTCAATGGTTTGGCAATAACAGAAAAATTGGCTATAAACTTACGATAAAAATTAACAAAACCCAAAAACTTCTGGAGAGCCTTCAAAGAAGTGGGCTGAACCCAATCATAAATGGCCTGTACCTTGGCCGAGTCCATTTCAATAGTTGACGGAGACAAAATAAATCCCAAAAATGAAATCCTCTGTACACCAAAAAGACATTTCGATCCCTTAACATACAGGGAGTTTTCCCTCAAAATCCGGAACACAGTCCGAACATGTTCCAGATGAGAGTCCCAATCCCTGGAAAAGATCAAAATATCATCCAAATAAATGATCAGAAACTTATCCACAAAATCCCGGAAAATATCATTCATGAAGCACTGGAAGACAGAAGGGGCGTTAGTGAGCCCAAAAGGCATCACCAGGTAGTCAAAATGTCCCTCCGGAGTATTAAATGCTGTCTTCCATTCATCCCCATGCTTAATGCGAATAAGATTATACGCCCCCCTGAGGTCAAGCTTGGTAAACCAGCAAGCACCTTCAACTCTAGAAAATAGGTCAGAAATCAGGGGTAACAGATACTGATATTTAACAGTAATTTTGTTAAGGGAGCGATAGTCAATACAGGGCCTTAATGAACCATCCTTCTTGGCCACAAAAAAAAACAGCACCCAAGGGTGAAGAGGATGGTCTAATATGACCCTTCTCCAACGACTCCTTAATATAAGAACGCATAGCCTCATGTTCGGGTACAGATAAATTAAAAAGTCGACCCTTGGGAAATTTACACCCCGCACTCAGCTCAATTGCACAGTCATAACTCCTATGAGGAGGCAAAGACGCAGACTTACTCTCACTAAATACATCATAAAAATCAGCCAAATAGTCAGGAACCTCATGCGACTGGGGAGAGGTGGAGAAAACAGGAGTGTCACTAAGAGCACACCGACAACCCCAACTCACCACAGACACAGATTTCCAATCCAAAACTGGATTATGGATTTGCAACCAGGGGAACCCCAGCACGATGGTATCATGCAAATTATGCAACACCAAAAATCTGCAATTTTCTTGATGGTCTGGGGCGACCCGCATTACCACCTGGGTCCAAAACTGAGGTTTATTCTTCACCAAAGGAATAGCATCAATACCCCTAAAAGGAATAGGCGTCCGCAGGGGTGTCATAGGTAAATCACATTTAGCAAAATCCAAATCCATTAGGTTCGAGGCCGCTCCGGAATCCACAAAGGCTTTAGCAGAAAATGTGGACAGGGAGCAGATCAGAGTAATTGCCAGAAGAAACTTAGGTTGTACACCACCTACAGCAAATGTGTGTGCAAAACGTTTCTCTCATTTAGGGCAGAAAGAAATAATATGAGAGGCATCTCCACAGAAAAAACACAGCTTTTTATGCCTTCTAAACTCCTGACGTTGCACCCTAGACAAAACTCTATCACATTGCATAGGTTCAGACATTTGTTCAACAGGTGGCAACATTTCCCGTGTAATTTTACGTTCCCGTAAATGCCGATCAACCTGAATGGCTAATGACATAGAATCGTCAAGACCAGAGGGAACAGGAAATCCCACCATAGTATCTTTTATGGTTTCTGGCAAACCCTTCCGAAAGAGAGCTGCCAAGGCACCATCATTCCAAGTGGTGAGTACCACCCACTTTTGGAATTTTTGACAGTACAGTTCTGCAGAATCTTGACCCTGGCTCAATGCCAACAGGGTCTTTTCAGCTTGATCAATCGCATTAGGTTCATCATACAACAACCCCAAGGCCTGAAAAAATGCGTCCACATTAGTTAGAATAGGATCATCAGGTACTAAAGAAAACGCCCAATCCTGGGGATCGCCGCGCAGCAAGGAGATGACAATTTTAACCTGCTGTGCAGAGCTCCCCGATGAGTTAGGCTTCAAGGCAAGAAATAATTTACAATTATTCTTAAAATTCAAAAATTTATACTGATCCCCAAAAAAACACATCAGGAGTGGGGATTTTTGGTTCAGCAGCGTGTGAATGAGCAAGATAGGCGGAAATTCCTCGCACTTCAGCAGCAAGCTGCTCCACACGTTCAGACAATTGCTTAAACTCCATCAGAAAAAAAAAATATTGCTCCTACGGCCTCAGAGAAAAAGAGGAAAAAATATACACAAAAAATTTTTTTTTTTTTTTTTTTTTTAACAATTCCTTCCTGCTTTTGAGTACCCTAGAATCTGCGGTAAGGCTGGTGATTCTGTTATGATTGAGTCACCGAGGAGGAAAAAACACAAGCTCAGCCCAGAAAATCAGAGAGGTTGGAAACTAGCGGATTTCAGACCCCTAATCCTATCACACAACTAGCAGTAGCCGTGGAGTGTTCCTACGGTGATCCTAGACACCTCGTCACAGCCGGAGATCTAAATAAGCCTAGAGAAAGAAAAGGGAAAAACTGACTGCCCCAGAGCAGACCCCAAAGCAATAGGCAGCCCCCAACATATAATGACCGTGAAACGAGATGAAAACACTAACACAGATAGAAAGATAGGTTGAGCAAACGATGGGGCCCAAGCTAACTAAAAAGGACAGGACAGAAAAGCTGCTGTCTGCAATCAGAGAAAACCCTGCTAAAAATATTACCAACACAACTGATAAGCAAAAAGGACCCTGAAGTCACTAGACTTCAAACCCTATATCAGCACTCAGAATATTCTGAAAGCAGAGCAAAAGAGAACACTGATCAAGGAATAAGAATCCAGCACATCCCCGGCCGGGGATGGCTGAACTCAAAAAACAAGGTAAACAAAACCAAAACTAATAAGTTCAATAGCAGAGCAAAAACTTATCTTTGGGAAGCAGGAATCAGACTGGTCTCCAAGAATCCAGCAGAGAAATCACCAGCCACTCAGAAGGGCGTCGGCTGCCTTATATCCAATCTGAAGTTCCTGTTACCCAGTCACAATCCACCTGATCAGGTGTTTGGTTTCTTTCATCCAAATCAGCCTCACTACCTTCCTTCACCAGAAGAGGGAGATCCTCGGACACAAAAGGTGAATGTACAGATGAGCTCACAACAGTATTCCACACGGACATTTGATTACATAGACAACATAGTTAGTGTCACAGGTGTAGAAACCCTTAATTTTGTAGCGTTTAATCATACGGGGATGGGTAATCTCATTGGCCTTAACAACATTAGAGCAGCAGGCACAGTTCAAGCATTGATATGTGCCCATTCACTCTGTAGCCAAGAAGCTCTGTTTGGGTAATTTTGACAGACTGCTAGAGATGAGCGACTTTGCCTTTTTTAGGGTCGAGTCGGGTTCATGAAAGCCGACTTTCGCAAAAGTCGAGTCGAACGAAATCAGTCGACTATAGGTAAAAGTCAGAGGCCGACTGAAACACGAAACCCAATGCAAGCCAATGGGGAAGCAAAGTCGGCAGGGAGTGGAGGACAGTAAGCACACCTACAGTGCCCATTTCAATGCCAAAAACATCAATTCTTATTACTGAAGCTTGTCAACCTTAATTTATTTCATAATAATAGTTACACATTGAAAACTGGGGGTTATTTGGCTAAAGTTGTGGGGGGGTAAGGCTGGCTCCAGGTTTTCGTGTGCCCTGGGCCAAAGAGTATCAGTACGTCCCTTTAACACATACCACAACTCATGATGCTCCGATACGGCAAAGAAATATAGGTATAGTACAATGACAAATACTTCACTGCTTACATGATATGACTAGTGTTGAGCATTCCGATACCGCAAGTATCGGGTATCGGCCGATACTTGCTGTATCAGAATTCCGATACCGACTTCCGATATTTTTTCAATATCGGAATTCGGCATCGGAATCGGAAGTTCAAAGTTGATTGACAGACTGACGTCATCATGATGCGCGGTGTGTGCGCATCATGATGCGCCGTCATTTCGGGCCTTCCGGGGGTCTCTGCCGGCCTGCCGGGGGGCTGTGCCGGCCTGCCGGGGGGGCTGTGTGGACTGCCCGGGGTCTGTACCGGCCTGCCGGGGGGCTGTGTCGGCCTGCCGGTGGTCTGTGCACCCTGTGGGGGTCTGTGCCGGCCTGCCGGGGGGCTGTGCCGGCCTGCCGGGGGGCTGTGCAGGCTCCGGGGGGCTGTGCCGGCCTGCCGGGGGGCTGTGCCGGCCTGCCGGGGGGCTGTGCAGGCTCCGGGGGGCTGTGCCGGCCTGCCGGGGGGCTGTGCCGGCCTGCCGGTGGTCTGTGCAGGCTTCGGGGGTCTGTGCAGGCATCGTCCGATGGGACTACAAGTCCCATCGGGCGATGCCTGCTACCATGACAGTGATTGACACATTAGCCAATGATGGGACAGTAGTAGTCCCATCATCCGGCTAATGTGTTAAATGTTAAAAAAAAAAAAAAAAAAAAAAAAAATACTACATACATGCTACATACTACATGCATGTTACATACATACTACATGTAACATACATACATACATACTACATATATACTACATGCATGCTACATACATACTACATGCTACATACATACCACATACATACATGCTACATACATACTACATATATACTACATGCATGCTACATACATACTACATATATACTACATGCATGCTACATACATACTGCATGCTACATGCATGCTACATACATACTACATACATACTACATACATACCACATATATACTACATACATACAATACATTCATACAATACATACATAGACATACAGTACATATAACATAGAGTAACATACTTACCAATACTTGTCACATTGTTCCCCAAAGCCATTGTCGTCTACGGAATAAATATTAACATAACAAACCACAAAAATACTCACCCATGATCCGAAGCAGTCCACGAGTGTGTCCCACGACGATCTTGGGTAGAGAACTGCAGCATCAGATGATGCTGCCGTTCTCTACGGGCTGCAGGAATCCAATGACGGAAGGTAGGTATCCTTCCGCACTGTATTCCTCCGCCACTTAAAAAAAAAAAGTCCCTAGTCTCACTTTATGCCATTGCTGCGTGGGAAATTCCCACACAGCAATGGCATAAAGTGAGACTAGGGACTTTTTTTTTTTTAAGTGGCGGAGGAATACAGTGCGGAAGGATACCTACCTTCCGTCATTGGATTCCTGCAGCCCGTAGAGAACGGCAGCATCATCTGATGCTGCAGTTCTCTACCCAAGATCGTCGTGGGACACACTCGTGGACTGCTTCGGATCGTGGGTGAGTATTTTTGTGGTTTGTTATGTTAATATTTATTCCGTAGACGACAATGGCTTCGGGGAACAATGTGACAAGTATTGGTAAGTATGTTACTCTATGTTATATGTACTGTATGTCTATGTATGTATTGTATGAATGTATTGTATGTATGTAGTATATATGTGGTATGTATGTAGTATGTATGTAGTATGTATGTAGCATGCATGTAGCATGCAGTATGTATGTAGCATGCATGTAGTATATATGTAGTATGTATGTAGCATGCATGTAGTATATATGTATGTAGCATGTAGCATGCATGTAGTATGTATGTAGTATGTATGTGGTATATATGTAGTATGTATGTAGCATGTAGTATGTATGTAGCATGTAGTATGTATGTAGCATGCATGTAGTATATATGTAGTATGTATGTAGCATGCAGTATGTATGTAGCATGCATGTAGTATATATGTAGTATGTATGTAGCATGTAGTATGTATGTAGCATGCATGTAGTATGTATGTAGTATGTAGCATGTAGTATGTATGTAGCATGCATGTAGTATATATGTAGTATGTATGTAGTATATATGTAGTATGTATGTTGCATGTAGTATTTATGTAGTATGAATGTAGCATGTAGTATGTATGTAGTATGTATGTAGTATGTATGTGGTATGTATGTAGCATGTAGTATGTATGTAGCATGCATGTAGTATATATGTAGTATGTATGTAGCATGCAGTATGTATGTAGCATGCATGTAGTATATATGTAGTATGTATGTAGCATGTAGTATGTATGTAGCATGCATGTAGTATGTATGTAGTATGTAGCATGTAGTATGTATGTAGCATGCATGTAGTATATATGTAGTATGTATGTAGTATATATGTAGTATGTATGTTGCATGTAGTATTTATGTAGTATGAATGTAGCATGTATGTAGTATGTAGTATGAATGTAGCATGTATGTAGTATGCATGTTGTATGTATGTAGCACGTAATTTTTTTTTTTTTTTTTTACATTTAACACATTAGCCGGATGATGGGACTACTACTGTCCCATCATTGGCTAATGTGTCAATCACTGTCATGGTAGCAGGCATCGCCCGATGGGACTTGTAGTCCCATCGGACGATGCCTGCACAGACCCCCGAAGCCTGCACAGACCACCGGCAGGCCGGCACAGCCCCCCGGCAGGCCGGCACAGCCCCCCGGCAGGCCGGCACAGCCCCCCGGAGCCTGCACAGCCCCCCGGCAGGCCGGCACAGCCCCCCGGCAGGCCGGCACGGCCCCCCGGAGCCTGCACAGCCCCCCGGCAGGCCGGCACAGCCCCCCGGCAGGCCGGCACAGCCCACCGGAGCCTGCACAGCCCCCCGGCAGGCCGGCACAGACCACCGGAGCCTGCACAGACCCCCTGGCAGGCCGGCACAGCCCCCCGAAAGGCCCGTACAGACCCCAGAGAGGCTGTACAAGGGCAGGAAAGGGTTTTTCTTATTCCGATACCGGAAGTCCCATAGACTTGAATGGGACTTCCGGTATCGGAATCGGCGATACCGATACTTTTTTTAAAGATCGGCCGATACCATCCGATACGATACTTTGAAATATCGGACGGTATCGCTCAACTCTAGATATGACTGATCTATTTTAAATTGCACAATAGCTCAAAAAAGGACAGTATATTACTCCATACAGTATTATGACCACCACATTGTACGCCATACAGAATAATTAGCCCCATATATTTCTCCATACAGAATAATTGGTCACATATAATGTTCCATACAGTATTTGATGAGCTCCACATAATGCTACAGTATATGATGGTCCCCATGGATGATGCTCCAGTGTTTTATGGGCCCAAATAATGGTCCATATATAATGGGCTCCATTTCTAAAGCTTCAGTGTATAATGGGCCCCGTAAATGCTGCTCCAGTGTCTGATGTCCCCAATCTGGAATGCTCCAATATATGATGGGCCACATGGATGATGCTCCAATGTATGAAGGGCCCTAATAATACTCCATATATAATGGGCTCCATTTCTAATTCTCCAGTGTATAATGGGCCCTGTAAATGCTGCTCCAGTGTCTGATGTCTCCCATTTGGAAAGCTCCAGTGTATGATGGGCCTCATGGATGATGCTCCAATGTATGAAGGGCCCTAATAATACTCCATATATAATGGGCTCCATTTCTAAATCTCCAGTGTATAATGGGCCCTGTAAATGCTGCTCCAGTGTCTGATGTCCCCAATCTGGAATGCTCCAATATATGACGGGCCCCATGGATGATGCTCCAGTGTATGATGGGCCCAAATAATGCTCGATATATAATGGGCTACATTTCTAATGCTCCAGTGTATAATGGGCCCTGTAAATGCTGCTCCAGTGTCTGATGTCCCCCATTTGGAATGCTCCAGTATATGATGGGCCTCATGGATGATGCTCCAGCCTATTATGGTCCCTAATAATGCTCCATATATAATGGGCTCCATTTCTAATTCTCCAGTGTATAATGGGCCCCATAAATGCTGCTCCAGTGTCTGATGTCCCCATTCTGGAATGCTCCAGTAAATGATGGGCTCCATGGATGATGCTCCAGTGTATGATGGGCCCAAATAATCATCCATATATAATGGGCTCCATTTCTAATGCTCCAGTGTATAATGGGCCCCATAAATGCTGATCTAGTATCTGATGTCCCCAATCTGGAATGCTCGAGTATATGATGGGCCTCATGGATGATGCTCCAGTGTATGATGGGCCCTAATAATGCTCCATATATAATGGTCCCCATTTCTAATGCTCCAGTGTATAATGGGCCTCGTAAATGCTGCTCCAGTGTCTGATGTCCCCAATCTGGAATGCTCCAGTATTTGATGGGCCTCATGGATGATGCTCCAGTGTATGATGGGTCCTAATAATGCTCCATATATAATGGGCTCCATTTCTAATACTCCAGTGTATAATGAGCCCAGTAAATGCTGCTCCAGTGTCTGATGTCCCCCATTTGAAATGCTCCAGTATATGATGGGCCCCATTTTTAATGAACCCAGGCATGGTATGTGAAAAGAGCTCCATGGAGTAATCTGACGTGTGTGCTGCCACATCCTTCACTTTTGGTGTGGGTGAAGGACACAAGGAAAGGGGTTGCTCCTGACCAGAAGCCTGCATTGACGACTCAGTGCTTGCATTTTTTTATACTTCAGAAGAGGAGGCAATAGAGCTGGAGGCTGTTTCAGCAATGTAAGCCAAAAACAGTTCCTGATGCTCTGGCTTTAAAAGCAGTCTACCTACTCCCAGAAAACAGAGCCTTACAGGCCTTCCAGAGCTACACCATGACGCAGGCTCAACACCTCCTGCCTTAGCTGCTATTGTGCTTTTGGCACTACCAGCAGATGCACCACCACCACCATCAGTACCAGGTGGCCCCCCACACCCACATCCGTGTCCTCTTCCACCATACTTCCTCATGTTTTGGAAAATGGACCCAAAATACCTGCAGATATATGGTACTGTATCAGAAGCGTACAGCTCTATAAAGTCTAGGGATAACAGTAAATCTCCGTATATATTTCATGAGTCATACACAGAAAAAGCTGTAAATGGGTAATGTAACAAAAGAGTACAGCTGTATACAGTGTTGGAGTAATCTTAAAGCTCCAAATATATTTACGGAGTAACAGACAGACGTTCACAGGCTAATTATGGATTACACCAGAATCTAAATAGCAAAAAAGGTTACTGTATCAGAAGTAAAATCTCGGTATATATTTCTGGAGTCACCCTCAGAAGCTCACTCAGTCTGGGTTTGACCATAATAAAAAATGTTGCAAAAAAGGTACTGGCTAACAAGATAGCAAGTATATATATTATAGGGTACAATTGAAATCTCTGTATACATAGTCCCATAGTCACTCTCAGATGCTTACTCAGTATGGATTTGACCTTAATACTAAATGTCGAACAAAGGTACTGTATAACAAGATACAAGCTGTATCGAGTATAGGGTAAAAATTGGTATCTCCGATTCACCGCATATATAGAAGGTGTAAACCACACACTCTCACTCACTATGGATGATACCGTAATACAAAATTTGGAACAAAGGTACTGTATCAGCACATACCAGGTGTATCTAGTCTAGGGGTAATTGTAAATTTTCGTCGATACTTCCGGAGTCAGACACAGACACTCACAGGCTCAGTATGTATTGCACCAGAATTTAACAAGTATAAAAAGGAAAGGTAGTCGAAGCGTACAACAGTATACAGTGTTGTGGTACTTTTAAATCTTTGTATATATTTCAATCTCAGTAAGCCAGACCAGACTCTCCGCTACTGGAAACTACATGGATACAAGTACAGATGGAAAGTCGAGTGTTAGCAGAAATTTGGTAGATGTTGCAGAGGCGATGCTGACCCTCAATTACTGTGTCTGTAGAGACAGCGAAAATGGTTCTTTGTGAAGAAAGGATTGTTATATCACAGTAGCATGGATCACGTCACCGTTACTCGTCTCCATCAAATTGTGATCACAGGGAGAGATGCAGACATGGTCCTCACTGCCTACCATGATGTGCCTGGTCATTTTGGAGTGCAAAAGACAGAAACCACAGGCCGTAGGCAACTCTATTGGATTGGCATGAGAGGAGACATTGAAAAATGGTGGCAGGAATGTCACACGTCTGTGACTATCACAATTGTGAAAGTTGATCATAAAGCACGACTGCATCCGCTTGTAAGTTGACGTCCATTACAAATGGTAGCCATTGATCATCTGAAGGTAGAGGCCAGCAGGACAGGCCATAGCTACATCTTAACCATCATCGATCAATACACCAAATTTGTAGTGGCTGTCCCTGTGAAAAATTTAACTGGCCAGACTACACAGCAGTGGAGCAGGGAGAGGTAAGTATTGCAACTTATAAGTGCTGTGGCCATTACCAAGCGGGGGGGCACACTCGTGGGCGACGGCACTGGCACAGGGACACTCATAGTACACTGGTGTGTCTGACGGCGAGTTGGCCCCCCCACCATCAGAGACACTGTATTGTACTATGAGGGCCCCTGTGCCAGTGCCGTCGGTCATCAGTGGACCCATCCACCTGTTCAGAGCAACGGCACTAGCCCGGGTGCACCAGGTGTTGACCCCAGCCCTTGGGGGGGTGGGCAGCCCAGTTAGGGAGGTTTAAAAAATGGCATATGTTGATGTGTAGGCTGGACATTCAGCTGCTGCAAAAGGTGGAATTGGGCAAGTTCGAGGAAGAGGTGGACAAAAGCGAGGCACTTTTCTGGCAACCTATGTGTCATCAGGGGAAGGTGGGACAAAATCCTTTGAAACCCATGCATGGTTCATTTTAATGAAGGTTAGATCATCAACATTTTGAGTCGACAGACGGGTCCTTTTTTCTGTCAGGATTAATCCAGCAGCACTGAAGACTCTTTCAGATAACACACCAGTAGTAGGGCAAGCGAGCTCCTGTAAGGCATATTGTGCCAATTCAGGCCAGGTGTCCAGTTTAGAGGCCCAATAGTCCAAGGGGAATGACCTGTGAGGGAGAACATCGATATGGGAGGAGAAGTAATTTGTAACCATAGTTGACAGCTGTTGTCTCCTGTCACTTTTAATCGATGCAGTATTAGCAGTCGTGTGAGCGGTACTTGAGAAATCATTCAACAACTTTGTCATACCCTTGTCTCCAACGCCACTTCAGCTGTGTGCACCACGAACACCTCTTCCATTGTGCCCACTACAGCTCGTGGGAGAACCAGCACCGCTTCTGTGTGCTGCGAAAGCCTCAAACAACCTGTCTACCAGAGTTGCTTGTTTGTTAGCCAATATTATCTCTAGGTTTTCCTGTGGCAAAATGTTGTGTAATTTGCCTTTGTAGCGTGGATGTTATGAATGGGTCACCGAGGAGAAAAAAAAAACAAAACAAGCTAAGCCACAGAAAAACAGAGAAGTTGGTCACTATGCAGATTGCAGATCCCTGATCTTACCACACAACTAGCAGTAGCCGTTGAGCATGCCTACGATGTTCCTAGACGCCTCGTCATGGCCGGAGGACTACATAAGCCTAAAGCAAGAAAAGGGAAAACTAACTGCACCAGAGCAGACCCCAAAGGAATAGATAGCCCCCACACATGTATTGATGGTGAAATAAGATGAAGGCACAAACACAGGCAGGAAAATAGGCTGAGCAAATGATGGGGCCCAAACTAACTAGACAGGAAAGGAAAGGCAAGTCACTGTCTGCAACCTGCAGGCAGACCACACAAAAAACTGAATAGACCAACAAAATCAAGTGTGAACATTAGCAGAAAAACTTAGCTTTAGATGACTGGAACAGAGCTGAAAACCAAGAGCTAACAAGCCAGAAGGAATCACCAGCAACTGAATAGGGCGTCAGCTGTCTTAAATCCAATCTGAGAATCCCAAGATCCAATCATCATCCCCATCCTCAGGTGGCAGATCTCCACCGATCAAACCAGCCGCACCACCTCCCGACTCCACCAGAGGGAGTTCAGAAGGGGAACCCGAGAATGAACTCACAACAGTGGATCGAGGATGCTGGCCAGCCAGTAGTCATCATCCTTCATCATTTTGGCATTGCGGGGGTCCCTTTTTAGGATCCGCAAGGTATAATCGCACATGTGGGCCAATGTTCCCGGTGTCAATAATGCACTGCCACTGCTGGGTGGAGAAGCACTTTCTGGCAAATCCACATCCCTACAGTCATGCACAAACACTGTACCCGACCTTGGAATGCCAACATTTTCTCTTGCCCCTTGAGAAGCATCTTCCTGCCCAAAATAATCATCCCCCTAATCCTCCTCCTTCTCTTCCTCTTCTTCGTCCACCTCGTCCAGGACAGTTCCCTGACCAGAAAATGGATGACGGTCAGCAAGGCTTCCCTCCTCCTCCTGTTCCTCCTCTGCTGCAGACGCTAGATCCTTAATGTGCATCAAACTTTGCATGAGCAGACGCATAAGTGGGATGCTCATGCTTATTATGGCATCATCTGCGCTTACCAGCCATGTGCATTCCTCAAAACACTGAAGGACTTTACAAAGGTCTTTCAGCTTTGATCACTGCACACCCGACAATTCTATGTCTTCCCTCAAACTGCCTGCCCTTGTATCCTCCCAGAAATGCTTTACAGCCTGCCTCTGTTCGCACAGCCTCTCAACCATGTGCAGGGTGGAGTTCCACCTTGTTGCAACGTCTATGATTAGGCGGTGCTTGGGTAGGTGGAGCAATCGCTGCAGCTTCTGCATACGAGTGGAGTGGACGTTTGAGCAATGGATGTGGGAGCACAGTCTTCGCACCTTATGGAGCAGGGATGTTAACTCTGAATAATTATTAAGGAAGCACTGCACCACCAGGTTCAAAGTGTGAGCCAGGCAAGGCATGTGTGTGAGTTTTGCACGGGCTATGGCTGCCACAAAATTACGTCCGTTATCACTGACTACCTTGCCTGGCTCAAGATGTAGAGTGCCCAGCCATGACTCAGTTTGTCGCTGCAAGTAGTTGACCAGTACCTCCACGGTGTGTCTGTTGTTGCCCAAAGACACCATCTTTAACACAGCCTGCTGACGCTTACCACTAGCTGTTCGATAGTGGGACAACTTGTGTGCAACACTGCCAGCTGCGGATGGAGTGCTCGTGCGACTGCGCTCTGTGGACAAGCTTTCGCTTATGGAGGAGGAGGGTCGAAAGCCTACAGCCAACTGTTTCCTATACTATGGGATAGGCAGCACTGTTCCACCGCCGCTGTCCCCTGTTGAGCCTGAATCCACCACATTAACCCAGTGCGCAGTGATGGACACATAACGGCCCTGGCCATGCCTACTGGACTATGCATCTGTTGTGAGGTGCACCTTCCACTCACTGATTGCTTGAGTGCATGGACAATGCTGTCTTTCACATGCAAGTGGAGGGCTGGGATGGCTTTTCGAGAAATGAAGTGCTGACTGGGTAGGTAATAGCATTGGACTTCGTAGGCCATGAGCTCGCGGCAAGCTTCGCTTTCAACCAAACGGTAGGGCATCATCTCTAATGGGATTAGCTTGGCAATGTAGGCGTTCAAACACAGTGTACGTGGATGAGAGGAGGAGTACTTTCTTGTCCTACTCAGAGTGTCTGCTAGGGTGAGCTGGACTGGAGAGTTGCATATGGGGGAAGTAGCAGTGGACCAGACGGAGTGAGAGGGAGTTGGTGATGGTATTGGTGGTGATGGCCTAGATTCAGTGATGTGTTGCAAAAGCATTGTGATTCCCTGAGTGCTTTGGCCTTGCGACTACACCTCAACATTTGGTGCTGGTGGGGTGCTTAAAGGTGGCGGTGGTCTTACAGTGGGGGAAGCGATGGAGCGTTTCTGGCTACCTTCAGTCGGAGCAGGTGCACATGTGCTACCTGAGGTTTTGTAGTCTGTCCACGCTTGCAAGTGCATGTTGATTAAATGTCTATGCATGCAACTGGCATTCAAATTTTTGAGTTGTTTACCTCGGCTAAAGGTCCTTCCGCACTTCTTACAGGTAACCTTTGCCTCATCAGCAGGATTTTGGGCAAAGAAGTGCCACACTGCACTCTTCCTACTATGGTATACATTTTCTGGCCTTGCACGCTGTGCTAAGTTGACCGTCTGGCCAAGCTGTCCTGCAACTCTTTTATTTTTTGGTCCACATTTTTGGACAGCTACGGGCCTGCCAGATAACCACTGCTGCGATGTCAATGCCTGCTGCGGATCCTTCTCCTTATCTGAATTATTGCCAGCGCCACCCTCCTCCCCCAATGGATGCCAATCCAGGTCAAGAACTGGGTCTTCCATCACCTCCTCTTCAAAGTCATCTGCACCTTCCTCTTTACCTTCCTCTGTGTCACCATGTAAGGTGGTATAGTATGCGGGAAGGGGCACCTGAGTTTCATCAGGGTCAGATTCTGGCTCAGTAGACTGCGAGGGCAATGTAGTGCTCTGTGTCAATGTACCAACAGAATCATCTAGCAGTGGCTGTGCATCAGTGCACTCCATGTCAGATTCATCTTGGACTGGGGAATTCAGGATTTGACTGGATAAAACATGCATGGTATGTGAAAAGACCTCCATAGAGTAATCTGAAATGTGGGCTGCCGCATCCTTAACATTTGGTGGGCGTGAAGGACACAAGGAAAGTTGTTTTTCCTGACCAGAACCCTGCACTGACAACTCTGTGCTTGCAGGTTTCGAACGTTCAGAAGAGGAGGCAATGGAGCTGGTGGCTGTTTCGGCAATGTACGCCAAAACCTGTTCCTGATGCTCCGTCTTTAAAAGCGGTTTTCCTTCTCCAAGAAAAAGGAACCTTACAGGCCTTCTTGGGCCAGCGCCACCCTCCTCCCCCAGGGGAAGAGTCTTGAGGAGATCATTTGCATATTCCCAGTGCCTTCTGGGATAAGTGAAGAGTCTCCGTGAGCTCAACGATCACTGGGTTTTGGCCATTGCAGCTAAAAAGAGGAAATCGGAAAACCAGGGGAAGAGTCTTGAGGAGATCATTTGCATATTCCCAGTGAATTTTGGCTCATCTTTCATCGTTTTTAAGAAATCTCAATATGGAAGAGGACAGGAACCATTTGGTGAGCTGCATTTCTTGCTACATGTTCACAGACTTACCAGTGGAAAAGCCAAACTTCACATGCCACAAATGCAAGCTTGTGTCCCTGTTGGAGGAAAAGTTGCAAAATCTCGAAGAGAGGTTAGCTACGTTGAAGATCATTCAGGAAGGTGAAGAGTTCTTGGACAGAGCAGAATTATCTCTTCATGTTACAGAAAGAGAAGAAATTCGAAGTGCACCTGAAGAAACAGAGGAATGGAGACATGTGACCCAGAGAAGCAGGAGGATCAGGAGGCAGTCAGCATCCATACTGCTCAGGAACCAGTACCAGGCTCTCACGCAGGAAAACGATGAAGAAACACATCAGGATAAGACTTTGCTAACAAACAGCAACCTTGTACGCCTTCAGAGTCCTCCTGGATGGAGAAAGAAAAATGTTGTGAAGAAGAAACGGAGAGTGGTGGTCATGGGGGATTCCCTGCTGAGAGGAATAGAGGCTGCTATCTGCAGACCGGATATAACTTCAAGAGAAATGTGCTGTCTTCCAGGTGCAAAAATTAAAGATGTGTCTGACAGGATATCAGGACTTTTCAGACCTACAGATGACTACCCATTCCTGCTACTACATGTGGGGACAAATGACACCGCAAGAAATGACCTGGAAACCATCTGCAGAGACTTTGAAGACTTTTACAAGAAAGTGAAAGAACTGGGAGCGCAGGTGGTCTTCTCTTCCATCCTCCCAGTGGATGGCCATGGAACAAGGAGGTGGAATAAGATTCTGCAGGTGAACAACTGGCTACGTCGATGGTGCCGGCAGCAACGATTTGGATTTATGGATCACGGAGTGAATTACCTTTACAATGAACTACTTGCTAGAGATGGGGTGCACCTTACGAAGACTGGAAAACATGTATTTGGAAGTCGCCTTGCTACACTTGTAAGGAGAGCTTTAAACTAGAACAACATGGGAAGGGAAGCAAAAGACCAGAAAAAGCCATACACCTGACAAATGCTATTGAGAACTCTGCTATTAGAAGTGGAAAGGAAGAACAAAGACAAAAGAATCTAATTAATAAAAATATTGGAGAAAGGGAAACCAATCACAAACTAAAATGTTTCTATACTAATGCACAAAGCATGGGCAACAAACAAGGAGAATTGGAACTACTAACACAGGAAAAGAAATATGATGTCATTGGAATCACTGAAACTTGGTGGGACAATACACATGATTGGAATACAAGACTAGAAGGATACAACTTATTTGCAAGAAACAGGCTTGATAAACAAGGAGGAGGTGTCGCATTGTATGTTAGAAATGCGTATAACTGCACAGAGATTGAAGCTTCAGAGACTGGGAGTTCTGTGGAAACTGTTTGGGTAAGCATACAAGGACAGAACAATGGAAAGGACACCATTGTAGGCATTTACTACAGGCCGCCTGTGCAAGCTGAAGATATGGATGAACTCTTTATGCATCAAATGGCCAAGTTCTCCAAAAAATATGACATAGTTGTCATGGGAGATTTCAACTATCCAGACATTTGTTGGGAATCTCTCTCAGGCAAAACTAACAGGTCAAGCAAATTCTTATCCTCTCTTGCTGACAACTTTATCTTCCCAAAGGTAGGGGAGAAAACAAGGGGAACTCCTACCTTGGATCTAATCCTTATAAACAGGGAGGAAATGGTTGAGGAGGTAAAAGTGGCTGGGACCCTGGGAGGTAGCGACCATGTTATTTTAGAATTTTGGATAACTAGAGGAGGAAGACCTGTGAAGACTCAGACGTCAAGGTTAGATTTCAGAAAGGCAGATTTTAAGGGATTCAGAAAGAGAATTGGAGGGATCCAATGGCTGGATATCCTTAAAGACAAAAATGTCCAGGAAGCATGGGAAATCTTGAAAAATGAAATTCTCAAAGCACAATTGTTAACAATTCCAAAAAGAGGGAAGAATAGGAAGCATTTAAGGAAACCAGGATAGATGAACACAGAACTTAAGCACATGCTAAAAAGGAAGAAAAAAAGTTTATAAAATGGAAAGAGGGAGGCATATCTAAAGAAGAATATAATGCTGTCTGCAGAACCTGCAGGGCACAAATCAGATTACTAAAGCTGAAAATGAATTGAGGCTTGCAAGAGATGTCAAAAGCAATAGTAAAGGATTTTGGGAATATGTCAAAAGTAAAAGAAAAGTCAAAGATGCTATAGGATTTTTACAGGATGAAAATGATGAAATGGTAAGACAGGATGTTGAGAAGGCCGAACTTTTAAATTCCTATTTTGCATCTGTTTTCTCTCAGAAAGGAAATGTAACATCAACCGTTCTTCACTGTCCTATTAAGGGAATAGAAGAATCCAGGATATCTATAAACAGAAAGATAGTGAGGAAACACTTAGCTAACCTAAATGAATTCAAGTCTCCAGGTCCAGATGAATTACACCCCAGAGTACTGAAGGCGATAGCAGAAGAAATTTTTGAACCCCTTTCCATAATGTTTGAAAATACTTGGAGGACAGGAGAAGTCCCAGAAGACTGGAGAAGAGCAAATGTTGTTCCTATCTTCAAAAAGGGGAAGAAGGTGGACCCAGGCAACTATAGGCCGGTGAGTCTGACTTCTATACCAGGAAAGATCTTTGAACAAATTATTAAACAACATGTATGTCAGTACCTGGATAAGAATAAAGTGATTAAACAGAGTCAGCATGGGTTTGTAACTAATAAGTCATGTCAGACTAACTTAATTTCCTTCTATGACGGAATCACTGATTGGGTGGATCAAGGAAATGCTGTAGATATAGTATATCTTGACTTCAGCAAGGCATTTGACAAAGTATCTCATACAATCCTTATTGAAAAAATGACTAAGTATGGAATGGACAAGGCAACTGTTAGGTGGATTCATAACTGGCTTAGTGATCGGACCCAAAGAGTGGTCATAAATGGCTGCACATCCAGTTGGAAGAATGTCTCAAGTGGGGTACCACAGGGCTCTGTCCTGGGCCCTGTATTGTTCAACATCTTTATCAATGATTTAGATGAAGGAATTGAGGGTAAACTGATTAAATTTGCTGATGACACAAAGCTAGGAGGGATAGCTAATACTAGAGAAGAGAGAGAGAGGATTCAAAAAGAAATAAATAAACTGGAGAAGTGGGCAGCAACTAACAGAATGGTTTTTAACTTGGAAAAATGCAAAGTACTACATCTGGGCAATAAAAATGAAAAAACCATATACAGAATGGGAGGAATAGGGCTAAGCAACAGCACATGTGAAAAAGACTTGGGTATACTAATAGATCACAGACTGAATATGAGTCAACAGTGTGATGCAGCAGCAAAAAAGGCAAATGCAATTCTAGGATGTATTAACAGAAGCATACAGTCCATATCACGTGAAGTCATTATTTCCCTCTACTCCTCTTTGGTCAGACCTCATCTGGAATATTGTGTCCAGTTTTGGGCACCACATTTTAAAAAAGACATCAACAAACTGGAGCAAGTTCAGAAAAGAGCGACCAGAATGGTGACCGGTCTGCAAACCCTGTCTTATGAGGAAAGGTTGCAGGATTTGGGAATGTTTAGTTTGCAAAAGAGAAGACTGAGAGGAGACTTAATAGCTGTCTATAAATATCTAATGGGCTGTCACATTGTAGAAGGATCAACTTTATTCTCATTTGCACAAGGAAAGACTAGAAGCAATGGGATGAAACTGAATGGGAGGAGACACAGATTAGATATTAGAAAAAACTTTTTGACAGTTAGAGTGATCAATGAGTGGAACAAGCTGCCACGAGAAGTGGTGAGTTCTCCTTCAATGGAAGTCTTCAAACAGAGGCTGGACAGACATCTGACTGGGATGATTTAGCGAATCCTGCTTTGAGCAGGGGGTTGGACCAGATGGCCCAGGAGGTCCCTTCCAACTCTACGATTCTATGATTCTATTAGATGATGACGCAGACTCAACACCTCCTGCCTTAGCTGCTATTGTGCTTTTGCCAGAACCAGCCAATGCACCACCACCATCAGTACCAGCTGCGCCCCCCTGCACACGTCCGCGGCCTCTTCCACCATACTTCCTCATGTTTGGGAAAAATTTACCAAAAATACCAGCAAAGATATGGTACTGTATGAGGAGCGTCCAGCTGTGTAAGGTGTTAGTCACTGACGTTCTCCCAATATGTATTTGACCATAATCCAACAAGCAGATATACGGAACTGTATCAGAAGTGTACAGCTGTATATGTTTTTTGTATAACTAACAATCTCCGTATATGTATTTACGGAGTGTCACACACAGACGCTGACTCTGTATAGATGTGACTGTAATGCAAACAGCAGATATACAATACTGTTTGAGAATCGGACAGCTCTATACGGTGTCTGTATGGAAAATTGTCCGTCTCAGTATATTTTTATACGGAGTGACACACGCTATCTCTGTATAGTTTTGACCATAATCAAACAGCAGATATACGAAACTGTTTGAAAAGCGGACAGCTCTATAAGGTGTAGGTCTGGAAAAATGGAAAATCTCCTTGGTTTGTTTTTCCAGAGTCACACACAGCTACCTTGTATTTGTCTGTGATACCAGCCGGTACACTGTAGTGTGTGAGGAGCGTACACCGCTATACGGTGTCTGTATGGAAAATTGTCAATCTCCGTCTATTTTTATACGGAGTGACACACGCTGTCTCTCTATAGTTTTGACCATAATCAAACAGCAGATATACTAAACTGTTTGAAAAGCAGACAGCTCTATAAGGTGTAGGTCTGGAAAAATGGAAAATCTCGGTTTGTTTTTCTAGAGTCACACACAGATAGCTGTTATTTGTCCGTGATACCAGCCGGTACACAGTAATGTGTGAGGAGCGTACACCGCTATACGGTGTCTATATGGAAAATTGTCAATCTCCGTCTATTTTTATACAGAGTGACACACGCTGTCTCTGTATAGTTTTGACCGTTATCAAACAGCAGATATACGAAACTGTTTGAAAAGCGGACAGCTCTATAAGTTGTAGGTCTGGAAAAATGGAAAATCTCCTCGGTTTGTTTTTCCTGAGTCACACACAGATAGCTTGCATTTGTCCGTGATACCAGCCAGTACACGGTAGTGTGTGAGGAGCGTACATCGCTATACATTGTGTGAAAAAATGAACGCTCGGTAACTCACCAGAACAAAATAATAAAAGTTGGAGTGCTTTGAAAAAAGCAGTTTGAGCAGCAGTGTGCACACAGCAATGCAGCTAGCAGGTAGCCTTAAAAGGCAGCCTAATCACCACCAGCACTGCTGCACACAACAAAAATCCTCCCCTTTTGCTGCACACTAACTGTACAGTGAAAAGTGCTATCAGCAGAAGCAATTTTTTTTCTTCTTCCCTGCCTAACGCTCTCCCTTATTCAGAATCAGCAGCAGCACCTCTCCCTATTCTAAGATCGGCAGAAGTTAGATGGCGGTCGGTGGTCACAGCCTTTTATAGCCACTGTGACGCCACACAAAGCCAGCCAATCACTTCAATGCCCTTCTCTAAGATGGTAGTGGCCGCTGCCCATATCATCGCGTTGCCCACAGTGTGCGTCCTCCATCATTGGCTGAGAATAGGCGCTGGAAGCATTATTTGAAAAGTGACTTTGGCGCTCGGCTCGGCGACCTCATGGCCGACCTCACGCTATGGTCGGGTTTCGATCGGCGAAACACGACTTTAGCTAAAATCGGCAATTTTTGAATTTGACCGATCCGTTTCGCTCAACTCTACAGGCTGCCTATGTCTGTTTTGACAATTCAGTCCCTATCGTTATTGGAATATGAAAAAAGAAAAAAAAGCCAGCTCACCCCTCTGGTAATCCAGGAGCTCAAGCATGAAAACCTGCAGTGCAGCAGGATCAATGTCCAAATGAATAGAAGAAATCCAACTTCCCGTTCCTGGAGAAATTTCCTTTATTGGACAAAGTTTAAAAAATCCAACTTCATCTCAGCATATTGTCACCACCGAAGGTGGGACAGAACAGACGCGTTTCGAGCTTAGGAGCTCTTTATCATTGCTCCATTATTGGGTCTCGTCTTATACATAAGGGCTGGTGCTTTTAAGGCTTCAATTTGTGGATAAGATTGTGACAGGAGAGGCCAGTGTTTTCAGATGACATCGTAAACCTTAGGCATAACAGGGTGGTGGGTGTGCACAAAAGCTATACTTTCCAGTTTTGGTTTTGGGATCTGATTGGTCAGTGGCTCAAGAACCAAATTTTTCTCCCTCTCAAGTATTTGTGTGGGTTAATGTCTAGCAATAAGTTGTTTGGACATTTCATTCGAGTAGGTAGGTAGAAGACTTGGTTCAGGGACTTTGATAACAAGGGTGTCTAGGAAAGAAATCTTGGCCATATTCCAACTGAGTGTGAAATTCAGTTCTGGTCAAATTGAATTGAGCTGTTCCATGAACGTGAACAAAGCGTCGGGCGTACCTGTCCATAGACAAAAAATATTGTCTATGTAGCATAGCCAACATTTGCTATATGTTGAAAAGAGCATATTATTGTAAATGTAGGAGCACTCAAATGAGTCCATGTAGAGGTTTGCGTAAGCCGGTACCACATTGGAGCCCATCATGGTGGTCTCCAAAGAGGAAGAAATTTTCGTGTAAAACTAGGGACAAGTCCAAACATAGCTGTTTTGAGTTGTGCGTGAGATCAGATGTATCCAGAACATTATTTACTGCTTCTAGGCGTAGATCATGTCTAATAGTTGAATATAGGCTTTTTACATCTAGAGTGACGAGGATACAGTCAGGTGGGATATTTGGGAGTTATGAGATGATTTTAAGGAAAAGACCAGTGTCTGAAATGAAGGACCTGGTTTCTTGGTCAATGGAGTCAGTAATGTTTCCAAAAAAAAATGGAGTTAGGGGCCAGGATGGATTCAGTGGAGACTACAATACGGCGACCGGGTACATTGTTTAGGGATTTATGGACTTTAGGGAGCGTATAGAATACTGGAGTGACGGGATGTTGGTTGGTCAAGAAAGTGGCAGTTTTTTGATCAGTCGTGTTTAAGGATAAGTGTTTGGTTCTATTATGGTTCTGATAGCTGGAGTGGGATCCTGGGGCATGTTCTTGTACGTGGATAAGTCAGAAAGTTGGTTCAAAATTTCGGTGGTACAGTCTGTTAGATTTTGGATGACAATAGCTCCCCTCTTGTCAGCTGGTTTTATGATGATATGTTTGTTGTTCCTGAGGGATTCAGTGGCCTGTTTCTCAATTGGAGTGATGTTATTATGTGTTGGAAGGGACCCCCTACGGTGTTGTTATAGGATGTGATCTATATTCCTTTGCATGAGGTCAATAAAGGCCTCAATAGCATGGCAATTCTGAGGTTGGTGGAAACTACTAACATTGCGTAGTCCCAAAGACAAATCAATAATTCAGGGACAGGGGTTTCCACTGAGGTAGCTACCCTGTGCCTAGTAACATCCTAAATCAGCAACCACACAGCATAGAATAGGATGGGGAAGGCAACAAGATGTCCAGTAGTGTAGGACCTGCTCTAGCAGTCCTAGCAGCAGTAGTGTAGTATAGCATTATAAAAAATAATGCAAATTCTGGATACGTGTGGCTGACATGACTGTCAAGGACCAATGGCAGTGTCTGCAGCAGATACTGCATAGTATCAAAAGATAATGGAGCAAGCAAGGAGATATCTGGCAGTGTAGGGCCAGCAGAAGCACAGTATAGGTTGCATGATGAATAAGGAGTAAATGGGCAAGCAGGCAGTTGGTATGGCCAAACAAATCATTGGCATCAAGCATAAATGAATGAAAGTTGACATTGATCAGTGCCTGATTCATTGTGACAAATGTTTTCCATACTTTTCTATCTAGATTTGAAAAAAGTCACTGGTGATGCTAAATGTCCTATCAGACAGTACACTGAAGGCTGTATATGATAGTACACCAATAGAAAACTGAGGCAATTGTTACCAATGTCACACTCTGCTAACCCAGAAGTCCACAGTATCAAGGCTCAGGGTATCTGCAAGAGAAAGATGTCTGCCAGTCTAGGTATGACTGTACCAGATCGGCCAGTATTTCTTTTAGCTGAAGTACTAAAGCTTTGGGCAGTGGCAAATAAAACATCTGGTCCAAAATGCCAAATACACTGTACTATTGTCACCACTCTGTTGTAAGGAATCCTGGTGACAGGGGCTCCTTCCTTTTCCATATTTCTAGGGGTGCCCTAGTTATCCCTGTTCCCTAGATTACTTATATTGGTGAAGATGATGAGGCTACTTACCTTGCTGAGCACCTGAATCTGCACTAAGTCTGTTCTCTTCTCCCACCCAGGGAACAAGGGAGTAGTAGTGTATGGTGTAAGGGTCCTGTTACATTTAGCGATGCACCGGCGATCCCGACAACCATACGACCTGGTCAGGATCGCTAGTGCATCATTAAATGGTCGCTAGTGAGCTGCCAAACTAGCAGATCTCACCAGCGACGCAGCAGTGATAAGCGATCTGTCGGCAGTTGCTGTTACTTTTCACACCGCAGCGATGATGACGACTTCCACCTGCATCCATGCTTCGCTAGTCGGTGCTAGCGGGACACCAACGACAAAAACATGGCCCAGGACATTCGAGCGCAATCAGCGATATCCAGCCGGGGGGGGGCCGGTAGCAGGTATGTGTCACACAAAGCGAGATTGCTAGCGATCTCACTATGTGTGAAAGGCCCTTAAGGTTCCATCATGTGTGTGGACGGGGATTACTCACTTTGCAGGTCTTGGAGGTAAACACTAGCATGCTCAGGGTTAAAATGAAGTCATTCAGTTTATTACTAAGACAGTTCCAGCAGCCATTTGCACTGTCTGCTAAACATTCAGCTTCAGCACATGAATACAGATACAGTCTCTCACTGAACAATACTTCTCACTGACCTCGGTCAGTATAACACACGGTTGTCAAGACCGTTACCTGTTGGATCGGCCACACAGGTTCCCGGTACCTCTTATCCAAAGAGGCACCCTATAGCCACTTCTCACACAGCCTTTCACTGACCCCGGTCAGTATAGCACACGGTTGTCAAGATCGTTACCTGTTGCATCGCCCAGACAGGTTCACGGATCCCTCTTGTCCTCAGAGGTATCGTATAGATATCAGTTCACACACAGACTCTTTCTGACCCCGGTCAGTATCACAGGGTTTTCAAGACTGTTACCTGTTGGCTATGCAGGTTCCCGGATCCCTCTTACCGCGGAGGAATCCTGTATACATTTCTCTCTGACCCCGGCCAGTATCACACGGTTTTCAAGACCATTCGCTCCTTTTGGCTCGGACTCTCCGGCACGGCATCCCAGGCTATGTGACGTCCGAGCCTGGAACATGGGAGCTCTGTCTGGGCTGACAGACTCCAACACACTCTCATCCACATGTGCAACACACCTTCCTTTGATAGCCTGTAACCACTCCCAGTTACCTAACACATGGCTAGTCACATGATCATGACCTCATCACAGGTCCTGCAGATTCACAACCACACACATATCTTCAGACAAAACGGGGTACAGGGAGCCCCCTCACCACAGGGTATGCTACATGGGTAGCCAGACCCTCCCAACTCTCAAAGCTACCCGTAGCCCGGACCCAAATGTGAACAACAACTACTTAAGAATCTAGATACACTTAAGAAAAACACTCCGGGCTACATCACAGGTAGATGCCATCCCTGTGACACATACCTTCCATTAACCACTTGACGACAAGTCACACCACAATGGCTATACTCCAACCAGACTTAGAAGGTAATACGAACAGGGATAAAGGAAAATACCAATCATACAAACATGCTCACACAAACAACAGAGGGAGACACTGGGGGGTAACGGAAGGAAAAACCAAAGTAGATGATAGAGATGATTTGCACGCAACCAGAGTCTAGCAACAGTCTTAGATAAATCCACCAAATGCTTTTTTATACAACACACCACCAACTCCTGAACCATGCAGGAATGAAGCCAACTCTGGCAATGCCTATTTGCCAGAGTCCAGTTTATAGAGATGAGACCATGAAACCACAAAAACACTAATGCACGCCCTTATCATCTCCCACCTTGACTACTGCAACCTCCTACTCTCTGGCCTCCCCTCTAGCACTCTGACACGACTCCAATCCATCCTACACTGCTGCCTGACTAATCCACCTGTCTCCCCATTATTCCCCAGCCTCTCCCCTATGTCAAGCCCTTCACTGGCTTCCTATCGTCCAGATGCTCCAGTTCAAAACCCTAACTATGGCATACAAAGCCATCCATAACCTGTCTCCTCCATACATTTGTGACATGGTCTCCTGGTATTTACCTACATGCAACCTTCAATCCTCTCATGATCTCCTTCTCTACTCCCCTCTTATCTCCTCTTCTGACAACCTCATCCAAGACATCTTCCGTCCTTCCCCTATGCTCTAGAATTCTCTACCCCAACATACCAGACTCTTGCCTACCACGGAAAACTTCAAAAAGAACACGAAGACCCACCTCTTCTGACAAGCCTACAACCTTCAGTGATCCTCAGTCTACTGAACCACTGCACAACCATCTCTACCCTTTCCTAGTGTATCTTCACCCATCTCCTGTAGATTGTGCGCAGGGTCCTCTCTCCTTCTGCACTTGTTTGTGTCTTGTTTTGCTCATGTTTATTGTACTTGTCTATATTTGCCCCTTTTCACATGTAAAGCGCCATGAAATAAATGGCGCTATAAAAGTGTATAATAATAATAATAATAATGAGGGGAGTGACAAACAGTGAAAAGCTGAGAGCCAAAGGCAGGTAAGCTTCCAGGAGCTCTGAACTGAGTAGATAAACCCCTGAACTGCTAGAAGAAACCAGTCCTGATTAATATGAAGGTGAAGTGCTTCTAGTCAGTGCAGGAGTAGGAGAAGTAAGATGGTGGGGTCTTCTAGTTCATCTCAGTTGCGGCAACCCCATTGCAGCTGTAGTTGCTGCTGTTATCTCAACCTCTTATTCTATCCCATTGCAAAGATCAGAGAGATGTCTCCTAGTCAATCATGCAGTTGATAGGTGTCAGCTCAGTGAAAGTTTTGTTTAACAGGTAACACAGTCTATCTTGCTAATTCAATTTAGACTCCTTTTTTGGAAGATGAAAAAATGCATTTTGAGTCAATTCTTAGCAAATCAATTCAAATATCTATATTATACATACATACTTTAATATACAATATACAAAATATATACTTAATTGAAATGGTTAAAATTATGCAAAATTTCCAGTTTGATTTTTCTCTTTATAGGTATATTTTTGAGTAAAATGTAAATTGCTCTTTTATTCTATAAACTACTGACAACATGTCTTCAAATTTCTAAGCACTAAATTTTGTATTTATTTTCAGAAAATGAGAAATGGTCAAAATAACAAAAACAATGCAGTGCTTGCAGACCTCAAATAATGCCTATAAAACAAGTTCATAATCATTTAGAAACAACAATACTAATGTTTTAACTCAGGAAGAGTTCAGAAATCAATATTTCGTGGAATAACCACGATTTTTAATCACAGCTTTCATGTGTCTTGGCATGCTTTCCACCAGTCTTTCACACTGCTTTAGGGTGACCTTATGCCACTCCCGGTACTAAAATTTAAGCAGCTCTTCTTTGATGGCTTGTGACTATCATCTTCCACTTGATTAATTTCCATAGGTTTTCAAAGGGGTACAGGTCTGGAGATTTGGCTGGCCATGACAGCGATTTGATGTTTTGGTCCTTCATCCACACATTGATTGTCCTAGCTGTGTGGCATGGCGCATTGTCCTGCAGTAAAAAAACAGTCAGCAAAGTTGGGGAACATTGCCTGAACAGAAGGAAGTAAGTGTTTTTACAGGATAACCTTGTATGCAGCTTGATTCATACGTCCTTTGCAAAGATTAACCTGCTCTATTCCAGCCTTGCTGAAGTATCCCCAGATTATCACTGATCCTCCACCAAATTTCAGGGTTGGTGCAAGATACTGTGCCTTGTACGCCTCTCCAGGTCTCCATCTAACCATTAGACGACCAGCTGTTGGGAAAGATGAAAATTAGCCTAATCAGAGAAGATTACCTTACTCCAGTCCTCTATGGTTCAATCCTTATGGTCTTTGGCAACCTTCAGCCTGGCTCTCCTTTGCTTCTCATTGATGAAAGGCTTTTTTCTAGCTTTACATGACTTGAGCCCTGCCTCTAGGAGCCTGTTACGAACAGTTCTTGCCATGCACTTCACCCTAGCTGCTATTTCCACTCCTTTTGTAAGTCACTTGATGTCATCCTGTGGTTGCTGAGTGTCATTCGAATAAGATGATGGTCATTCCGGTCAGTGGAGATTAGTTTTTGCCCTCTACCGGTCTGTAGCTTTATTGCCCCAATGTCTGCTGCTTAACCTTGTTGTAATGGACTGCCGTCTTAGAAATTCTAAGGATGGAGGCAACATGATGCTCACTGTATCCCTCTGCTAGTAAAGCCAGAATTGAGCCCATCTTTTCCTCACTCAAGACTTTTCTTTTCAACTCCTTTGGCGTGGTTAAAATTTATGTTTTCATTCCTATTACTTTTGGGATATTGCTAGCACTTGTTTTGCCATCCAGCTTGTCCTATTGCAAGAGGATTGTGAACACCACAGCAGGGTTTTTTATACTTTCCTTCATTAAATAAAATTTGGTTCAGGTGATCACCTAATCAGAAGCACATTACTTAGAATGAGGTGTACTCTGGCTGGAATTCAACTGAAACTGGAATGGAATGGATATCAGACATGTAGAGAAGCTGAGTTTTATAAAACTGAGCTGGGGTCTCTTAATTTTTGCCAGAGCTGTGTGTACAATATGAAAGCCTTATTTAAACAATGTTAATTTCTGATGAGATATTCCCTTTGGATGATCATTAGTGTTGAGCATTCCGATTGTTATGATTGAGTCACCGTAGGAGGCAAAAACAGAAATGCTAGCTAAGTCCAGAAAACCAGAGAGGTTGGCAGCTATCGGATTGCAGACCCCTGAACCTATCAACACAACTAGCAGTAGCCGTGGGGGGTTCCTACGATGCCCTAGACCCCTCGATCACAGCCGGAGAATTAAATAGCCTAAAGACAGAAAGGGAAATCTAAACTGCCCCAGAGCAGACCCCAAAGCAAAAGGCAGCCCCCCACATATAATGACGGTGAAGCAAGGAGAAAGAACACAACACAGACAGAAAGATAGACTGAGCAAAGACGGGGCCCAAGCTAACTAGATAGGAAAGGACAGGAAGGCTGCTGTCTGCAATCCGTGAAAAACCCTATAAAAATAAGAGCCAACAGACTGACAGTGAAAAAGGCCCTGAAGACGCTAGGCTTCAAAAAGACTATGTCAGGAATATTCTGAAGACAGAGCACCCGGCAAAAGGAGAATCAGCTCACCCCAGCAGGGAATGGCAGAATCCAGAAAAGCAAGGCAAACAAATGCTAAAAGGCAAAGCAGAAAACTTAGCTTTAGAGGAGCAGGAATCAGACTGGTTTCCTAGAAGTCCACAGAGAAATCACCCGCAGGGCAGAAGGGTGTCGGCAGCCTTATATCCAGTCTGTGACTCCACTCAGCCAGTCATCCTCATTAGGCTCAGGTGCCTGATAATCAGGCTCATTACCTTCCTTTACCAGAATAGGGAGTTCACCAGACCTCAGTGACGAAGGGGAAAATGAACTCACAACATCCGATACTGATACTGCAAATATCGGGTATCGGCCGATATTCGCGGTATCGTAATTCCGATACTTAGTTCCCATACTTTTTGCATATCGAATTCTGGAATCGGAAGTTCCCATAATGCTATGAGCCAGTTTGATTTGATTCAGCCAATGAGGAATCCTAAGAAGTGTGGGCACATCCTGTTAGGCATGTTAACTAATGGCGTGGCTGTGATTGGCTGCGAGCAGACCACCCAGCTGCTCCTCCCCCAGACACATGCTGAACAGTGATCTATGGAAAGTAAAACTAGTGAGGGAGGAGGAAACGACCAGTTCTCATTTCAACGCCAGAACACCCCCCCCCCTGGATGTTTATCTTAGAAGCAAGAGATGATATCTTGGAAACCGTGCAGACTAGCCACAGAAGGTAAATTACTTATTGTCAGCATTCTGCAGCCAAGATATGCCCTGAGATTATGTGAAAAGCCCGGACAACCTGTTCTGTTATGTATTTCCACCAAGTTGGATCGCCCGCCAGGGCTGGTGGGGTCCTCGGAACCCTGCCCGTTGGTTTCAATGTGAGATGTCACTGTAGCTGTGACCCGGTCTGTGGCCCTGGGCGTCCATTGTAAAAGGGAAATGTTGAACGTGTGGATGATGATTAAAGTTTATGAGTGAATGATTTTTGATGCCACCTGTGGTGTTCGGCAATGAAGATGTTAAGCCGACGCTGCAGACAGATCCTCTGGGACATATGGTGTGGTGCAGCTTTGATGTTGTGGCCCTCCACAGGAAGGGCTGTAGTCCCAGGGCAGTGTAGATGGAGAGGTAGTGAAGAGACGTAGATGGTGCAGTGCCAGGCACAGAGATGTAGCAGTGCTGAGTGTGTTGGCGCAGGAATAACTGGAGGACACCAGGGCATGTAGTTCCAAAGCTTTACTCACAGTATGTTGTGCATACAGGTGCCCGCATCGTGACGTGTCCTCTGGGTCAGGGGCTCAGTCAACCTCCAAGCTAGATGAAGCACTCCGTTCCAACACTCCGCCAACATGTGCCTTTTCTGAACGTCTCTCTCTATTGCTACACAACCCCTTTAACATAGTCAATATCTTTGTAACTCCGAACGTCTTAAAAAAAAATTAATTCCTGCTATTCCATTTGATTGGTCTAAACCTCTATACCTTTACTGTCTCCTCCACCTCCCCAATACATTCTACATTATTCTTAGCTGTTTTCCTTCATGTAGAATTAACCTACAAGGAAAGAAAGGGTTTATTTTCATTCCGATATTTCTGTCCCATTGACTTGCATTGGTTTCCGGTATCGGAATCGGCGATATCCGATACTTTTTGGGTATCGGTCCGATCCAATCCGATCCGATATTTCCCGATATCGGAAGGTATCGCTCAACACTAATGATCATATGACAAATGCACTAGAGGCATGTAATGATGGTTAACACAAAAAGAAATCTTGAAAACTATTAAGAAATCTATACTGAAAGTACGATACTGTGTATTGAAAGTTGTGTAACCTTTTAATGCACATTGCGTATCCTTGATAAGTTATTTTGAATAGCTATTAGTACTAAAGCATATACAATAATGTTTCTTGTAAACTCCACCAGTACACAGTTTTGTTTTACTAATTCATTTTTTAAAATAAATAGCAGAAAATACATTTGTAAAAAGAACTTTCATTGTATATTCAATGGAGTAACTAATGATTGCAAAGACAAAGGCAATACATGTTAACACCTTTTATTTTTAGCACTCTACGTGTCAGGTTTAATTCAAATCTATGTTGGAGTATCTGTTTCAAATACCATCATATTTGACTGGAGAAAATATTGCAGCACATAGCATTGCTGCAATATTCTGGTAAATTCTGGTAAATATTGCTGCATTATTCTGGTAAATTGATGACAACGCCTGACGTTCTCCAATATCAGTCAACGGGGTCCATCAGGAACTGTTGATGTACATGATGTGACAGATCTGGTGTATATATGTTAATGGAGAGAGGGGAATAAGTCTCTCTTATAAGCTGTTGCCAGAGGTTCTGTCATACAGCAGAGGCATAGCTAGGGAATACAGGCAAGGTCTCTGCCCTGGGCACAGCCAACAGGGTGGCGCTGTGGGGCCGGCTAATGTGGCAGTCCGAAGTGTCTCCCCTGGTGGCTGCATTTTGCCATCCCCAGACTAAGAGTCATTTGTTCTCTGAGCCAACTGTCAAACTGACAGCCATCTCACAGAAGGTGCAGCGCGCAAACTCCTATTGAACAATTGTACTCATGTCTTTCTGATGCGAGTACAATTGAATGGAGCTGAGCGACTTTTGGTTTTTTAGGGTCGAGTTTCGTTTCGTGAAACCCGACTTTTCCAAAAGTCGGGTTGAGCAAGATCGGCCGATTATAGGGAAAAGTCGGGGTCGTCCCGAAACACGAAACCCAATGTAAGTCAATGGGGAAAAAAAGTTGGCAGTGAGAGGAGGACAGGAAACACACCTACAGTGCTCATTTGAATGCCAAAAGCATCAATTCTTCTTACTTAAGCTTGTCAACCTTAATTAACTTCATAATACAAGTTACGCACTGAAAAATGGGGGTTATTTGGCTAAAGTTGTGGGGGGGTAGGGCTGGCTCCAGGTTTTCATGTGCCCTGGGCGAAAGAGCGCCCCTTTAACACATACCACAACTCATCATGCTCCGATACGGCAGAGAAATAGCGGTATAGTACAATGAAAAATACTTCACTTTTTACATCTCATGACGAGGCCCATCTATTTCTCCATACAGAATCATTGGTTTGAAACAGTATATGATGAGCTGCACATAATGCTACAGTATATGTTGGTCCCCATGGATGAAGCCCCACTGTCTTATGGGCCCAAATAATGCTCCAAACATAATGGGCCCCATTTCTAATGCTCTAGTATATAATGGGCCCTGTAAATGCTGCTCCAGTGTCTGATGTCCACCTTTGGAATGTTCCAGTGTATGGTGGGCCCCATCTATCATTCTCCAGAGTATAGTGCTCCCCAAAAATTGCTGTCCCAACATTGAAAACAATCAAATAAGTCTCCTCGCTAGGGAATCCCTGTACTAGTCTGGACTCCTCATCGTCCCCATCTTCCATCTCACTGCACAGTATTTCAACCTAGCAAGTGCTGTGATCCTGAGCAAGCAGAGGGGGCCCACTCGTTGGCGACGGCACTGGCACAGGGCCCCTGATAGTACGGTGGTGTGTCTGATGGCGGGTGGGCCGAACCTGCACTTTCATCTGCAGCTTCTTCTTTGTCACCATGTAAGATGGAACTGTATATGGGAAGGGTAACCTGAGTTTCATCAGGGTCAGATTCAGGCTGTCTAGCGTGCGAGGGGAATGTAGTGGTCTGGGTCAATGTACCAGCAGATTCATCGAGCAGTGGCTGGGCATCAGTGCACTTGTGTTGCCCCCAGGAGTACGGTCGCCACAGTGGCATTACCTTCCTCCTAGGGAGTGTGATGTCATGCTTGGGAGCAACGAAGGATCTCTCTAGCAGGTTAACTGATTGGGCGGCGTTATTCCCACGAGTCATGACCCTCCAAACAGCGTTCATGAAGGCAAATTGTTTGTTTTACGTGGGCAGTATGGTTGCAAAGCTGAACCTTAAAGGAATGTCCAGAAGGGCACCACCAGGAGTGGAGCCTACGGTTAAATTCGACTCCACCTGGGAAACCTCAACTATGCCAGCTACAGAACAGATGCACACATTGCAAGCTTAATTCCGTTAACGACCGAGACTCTGTCATGCCCCGCGGTCCGAGTCCGGCTTACTAGAGGGACACGTGAGGCTCTGGCACATGAGATTGGCCAATAACTGGTGTGCCATGCCCTTACATGTCCGTGGCTGCATGTGCGCTACACTGAAAAGGCCAGCGTTTGTCGCTTACAGGTGCAGATAACCCGCTGAACAACGTTAGTGATGGGGATCACTGATTACAATTATTACCCGCGAACGATGATTTCCCCGTAAGTGCAGGTCAACCGCAGTTCCGGAATTAGGCCTAACCGTCATTCCTGAAAAAATGAAAAACTTATGTGTGCAAACCACAGGTGCTGTAGCTTGCTTAACAGCTCGCCAGCCGTTCTCACGCCCAGTATGGATTACACGTGATTGCACAAAGGTGAGAAAGGGTACCGTATCCCCGGATAACATGTATGGATAGCGTACACATTCAAAATATATGTCTATACATCAGGAGGCAGGCTCAGACGGTGTTAGGCCCAGTATGGCTTGCACGTGATTGCACAAAGGTGAGAAAGGGTACCGTATCCCCGGATAACATGTATAGATAGCGTACACATTCAAAATATATGTCTATACATCAGGAGGCAGGCTCAGACGGTGTTAGGCCCAGTATGGATTGCACGTGATTGCACAAAGGTGAGAAAGGGTACCGTATCCCAGGATAACATGTATGGATAGCGTACACATTCAAAATATATGTCTATACATCAGGAGGCAGGCTCAGACGGTGTTAGGCCCAGAATGGCTTGCACGTGATTGCACAAAGGTGAGAAAGGGTACCGTATCCCAGGATTACATGTATGGATAGCGTACACATTCAAAATATATGTCTATACATCAGGAGGCAGGCTCAGATGGTGTTAGGCCCAGTATGGCTTGCACGTGATTGCACAAAGGTGAGAAAGGGTACCGTATCCCCGGATAACATGTATGGATAGCGTACACATTCAAAATATATGTCTATACATCAGGAGGCAGGCTCAGACGGTGTCAGGCACAGTATGGATTTGACGGCCCAGACTACACAGCGGAGGAGCAGGGAGAGGTAAAGATTGCAAATGCTGAGGCCCTGCCCAAGCAAGGGGGGCCCACTCGTGGGCGTCGGTACTGGCACTGGGCCCCTCATAGTACGGCGGTGTGTCTGACGGCGGGTGTGCACCACCACCGTCAGAGACACTTGATTGCACTATGAGGGACCCTGTGCCAGTGCCCGCGCCCAAGAGTCGGCCTACCCACCTGTCCAGGGCAACGGCACTCGCACGGTGTCGTGCGCTAGGTGGTGACCCCGGCCATGGGGGGGAGGCAGCACACTTAGGGAGTTTTAGAAAGTGGCATATGTTGATGTTGGACATTCAGCTGATGCAAAAGGCGAAATAGGTCAAGTCCCAGGAAGAGGTGGACCAAAGCAAGCCATTTTTCTGTCACCCTATGTGTCATCAGGGGAAGGTGGGACAAAATCCTTGGAAACCCATGCATGGTTCATTTTAATGAAGGTTAGATCATCCACATTTTGGGTTGACAGACGGGTCCTTTTTTCTGTCAGGATTGATTCAGCTGCACTGAAGACTCTTTCCGATAGCACACTTGCAGCTGGGCAAGCGAGCTCCTGTAAGGCATATTGTGCCAATTTAGGCCAGGTGTCCAGTTTAGCGGCCCAATAGTCAAAGGGGAATCACCTGTGTGGGAGAACATCGATATGGGAGGAAAAGTAGTTTGTAACCATAGTTGACAACTGCTGTCTCCTGTCACTTTCCATCGATGCAGTATTACCATTTGTGTGAGCGGTATTTGAAAAATCAGTCCACAACATTGTCATGAAACCCCTGTCTCCAACGCCACTTCTGCTGTGTGCACCATGAACACCTCTGCCAAGCTGCCCCCGGCCCGTACGGCTCGTGTGAGAACCATCACCGCTGCTGTGTGCTGGGAATGCCTCAAGCAACCGATTTACCAGAGTTGCTTGTTTATTAGCCAATATTAGGTCAAGGTTCTCCTGTGTCATGATGTTTTGTAATTTGCCTTTATAGCGTGGATCCAGGATGCTGGCCAACCAGTAGTCGTCATCGTTCATCATTTTGGCAATGCGGGGGTCCCTTTTTAAGATCCGCAAGGCATAATCTGACATGTGGGCCAATGTTCCCGGTGTCAATGATGCACTGCGAGTGCTGGTTGGAGGAGCACTTTCTGGCAAATCCACATCCCTCCAGTCACGCACAAACCCTGTACCAGACCTTGCCACGCCAACATTTTCACTTGCCCCACGAGATGCATCCTCCTCCCCTAAGTAATCATCCCCATCATCATCCTCCTCCTCCTCTTCTTCCTCCACCTCGTCCAGGAGAGGTCCCTGAGCAGACAATGGCTGAATGTCATCAAGGATTCCCTCCTCGTCAACATTGGCTGCAGACGCCTGCTCCATAAGGTGCGTCAAAGTTTGCATGAGCAGATGCATAAGTGGGATGCTCATGCTTAGGATGGCGTCGTCTGTGCTTACCAGCCGTGTGCATTCCTCAAAATACTGAAGGACTTTACAGAGGTCTTTCAGCTTCGACCACTGCACACCTGTCAACTCCATGTCTGCTCTCAAAGTGCCTGGCCATGTATCCTCCCACAAATGCATTATGGCCTGCCTCTGCTCGCACAGCCGCTCCACCATGTGCAGGGTGGAGTTCCACCTTGTTGCAATGTCGATAATGAGGCAGTCGTTGGGAAGGTGGAGCAATCGCTGCAGCTTCTGCATACGAACGGAGTGTACAGGCGACCAGCGGATGTGCGCGCACAGTCTTCGCACCTTCTGGAGCAGGGCTGTTAACTCCGGATAATTTTTGAGGAAGCACTGCACCACCAGGTTCAAGGTGTGAGCCAAGCAAGGTATGTGCCATAGTTTTGAAAGGGCTATGGCTGCCACAAAATTACGGCCGTTATCACTAAGTACCTTGCCTGCCTCAAGATGTACACTGCCCAGCCATGACTCAGTTTGTCGCTTCAAGTACTCGACCAGCACCTCGGCGGTGTGTCTGTCGCCCAAACAAATCATCTGCAACACAGCCTGCTGACGCTTTCCACTAGCTGCTCGATAGGGGGACACCTCGTGTGCAACAGTGGCAGCTGCAGATGGAGTGCTCGTACGACTGCGCTCTGTGGACGAGCTTTCGCTTCTGGAGGAGGAGGAGGGTCGAACGCCTACAGCCAACTGTTTCCTATACCGTGGGCTAGGCAGCACTGTCCCACCACCGCTGTCCCCTGTGGACCCTGCATCCACCACATTAACCCAGTGCGCAGTGATGGACACGTAACGGCCCTGGCCATGCCGACTGGACCATGCATCAGTTGTGAGGTGCACCTTTCCACTCACTGACTGCTTGAGTGCATGGACAATGCGGTCTTTTACATGATGGTGGAGGGCTGGGATGGCTTTGCGAGAGAAGAAGTGGCGACTGGGTAGGTCATAGCGTGGTACTGCATAGGCCATGAGTTCGCGGAAAGCTGCGCTTTTCACCAACAGATAGGGCATCATCTCAAACGAGATTAGTTTGGCAATGTGGGCGTTCAAACCCAGTGTACGCGGATGAGAGACTGAGTACTTTCTTGACCTACTCATAGTGTCTGGGAGGGTGAGCTGGACTTGAGAGCTGCATATGGTGGAAGTAGCGGTCGACAGGGCGGACTGAGAGAGGGTTGATGATGGTGATGGAGTTGGTGTTCTTTCTTATGGCCTAGATTCAGTATTTCGTTGATATAACAGTGGGATTCCCTGACTGCTGTGGCCTTGCAACGACACCTCAACATTTGCTGCTGTGCTAACCGGTGGGCTTACAGTGGGGGAAACAATGTAGGGTTGCTGACTACCTTCTTTGTGATCAGTTGCACATGTGGCACTTGAGGTTTGGTGTTGTGTCCACGCTTGCAAGTGCATACTGGTTAAATGTCTAAGCATGCAACTGGTATTCAAATTTTTCAGATTTTTCCCTCGGCTAAAGGTCTTTGCGCACTTCTTACAGATAACCTTGGCCTGATCATGAGCATTTTGTTCAAAAAAGTGCCACACTGCACTCTTCCTACTTTGGCAGACATTTTGCGGCCTAGCACGATGTGATCTTTTGACCCTCTGGACAAGTTGTCCAGCAACTCTTTTGATTTTTGGAACCTGTCTTTGGAGTGCTCCGGGCCTGCCAGATAACAGCTGTTGCGATGTCGATGTCTGCTGTGGATGCTCCTCATCTGAGCTATTGGAAGCAGCACCCTCTTCCCCCAATGGATGCAAATCTGGGTCAACAACTGGGTCATCCATCACCTCCTCTTCAATGTCATGTGCACCTTCCTCTGTGTCACCGTGTATGGTGGTATAGTGTGCGGGAAGGGGCACCTGAGTCTCATCAGGGTCAGAATCTGGCTCTGTGCACTGCGAGGACAATGTAGTGCTCTGAGTGAATGTACCAGCAGAATCATCTATCAGCGGCTGTGCATCAGTGCACTCCATGTCAGATTCATCTTGGCCTGGGTAATTCACCATTTCACTTGATAATCCAGGCATGGTATATGAAAACAGCTCCATGGAGTAATCAGTAGTATGGCCTGCGTCATCCTTCAATCTTGGTTGGGGTGAAGGACACAAGGAAAGGTGTGGTTCATGAACATGAGCCTCCAATGACGACTCAGTGTTTTTATTTTTTACAACTTCAGAAGAGGAGGCGATAGAGCTGGAGGCTGAGTCAGCAATGTAAGCCAAAACTTTTTCCTGAAGCTCTGGCTTTAAAAGCGGTTTGCCAACTCCTAGAAAACTAAGCCTTCGAGGCCTTGTGGAGCCAGACGATGACGCAGGCTCAACACCTCCTGCATTCGGTCCTATTTTGCTTTTGCCACTACCATCAGATCCACCACCAACACCATCATTACCAGCTGCCAACCCCAGCCCAATTCCATGGCCTCTTCCACCAGCCTTCCTCATTTTTTGTAGAAATGTAGACAAAATCCAACAAACTATATAGTAATGTAAAACAAGGTACAAGGTGTCTATAGGACAGGGGAGATTTTGAATTTCTGCACACACTAGTGGACACTGGACACTTTTGAATTGTGTGAGGCCCACTGAATATCAGAGCGCTATGTCACAGGCTCGATGGCACAGGTGTGAAAAAAGTGACTACAGGATAAGGGAGATTTTGAATTTCTGCAGACACTTGTGGACACTGGACACTTTGGGATTGTGTGAGGCCCACTGAATTTCAGACCGCTATGTCACAGGCTCGATGGCACAGGTGTGAAAAAAGTGACTACAGGTTAAGGGAGATTTTGAATTTCTGCAGACACTTGTGAACACTGGACACTTTTGGATTGTGTGAGGCCCACTGAATATCAGAGCGCTATATCACAGGCTCGATGGCACAGGTGTGAAAAAAGTGACTACAGGATAAGGGAGATTTTGAATTTCTGCAGACACTTGTGGACACTGGACACTTTTGGATTGTGTGAGGCCCACTGAATATCAGAGCGCTATGTCACAGGCTCGATGGCACAGGTGTGAAAAAAGTGACTACAGGATAAGGGAGATTTTGAATTTCTGCACACACTAGTGGACACTGGTGGACACTTTTGGATTGTGTGAGGCCCACTGAATATCAGAGCGCTATCTCACAGGCTCGATGGCACAGGTGTGAAAAAAGTGACTACAGGATAAGGGAGATTTTGAATTTCTGCAGACACTTGTGGACACTGGACACTTTTGGATTGTGTGAGGCCCACTGAATATCAGAGCGCTATGTCACAGGCACGATGGCACAGGTGTGAAAAAAGTGACTACAGGATAAGGGAGATTTTGAATTTCTGCAGACACTTGTGGACACTGGACACTTTTGGATTGTGTGAGGCCCACTGAATATCAGAGCGCTATGTCACAGGCTCGATGGCACAGGTGTGAAAAAAGTGACTACAGGATAAGGGAGATTTTGAATTTCTGCAGACACTTGTGGACACTGGACACTTTTGGATTGTGTGAGGCCCACTGAATATCAGAGCGCTATGTCACATGCTCGATGGCACAGGTGTGAAAAAAGTGACTACAGGATAAGGGAGATTTTGAATTTCTGCAGACACTTGTGGACACTGGACACTTTTGGATTGTGTGAGGCCCACTGAATATCAGAGCGCTATGTCACAGGCTCGATGACACAGGTATGAAAAAAGTGACTACAGGATAAGGGAGATTTTGAATTTCTGCAGACACTTGTGGACACTGGACACTTTGGCATTGTGTGAGGCCCACTGAATATCAGAGCGCTTTTTCACAGGCTCGATGGCACAGGTGTGAAAAAAGTGACTACAGCATAAGGGAGATTTTGAATTTCTGCACACACTAGTGGACACTGGACACTTTTGGATTGTGTGAGGCCCACTGAATATCAGAGCGCTATGTCACAGGCTCGATGGCACAGGTGTGAAAAAAGTGACTACAGGATAAGGGAGATTTTGAATTTCTGCAGATACTTGTGGACACTGGACACTTTTGGATTGTGTGAGGCCCACTGAATATCAGAGCGCTATGTCACAGGCTCGATGGCACAGGTGTGAAAAAAGTGACTACAGGATAAGGGAGATTTTGAATTTCTGCAGACACTTGTGGACACTGGACACTTTTGGATTGTGTGAGGCCCACTGAATATAAGAGCGCTATGTCACAGGCTCGATGGCACAGGTGTGAAAAAAGTGACTACAGGATAAGGGAGATTTTGAATTTCTGCAGACACTTGTGGACACTGGACACTTTTGGATTGTGTGAGGCCCACTGAATATCAGAGCGCTATGTCACAGGCTCGATGGCATAGGTGTGAAAAAAGTGACTACAGGATAAGGGAGATTTTGAATTTCTGCACACACTAGTGGACACTGGTGGACACTTTTGGATTGTGTGAGGCCCACTGAATATCAGAGCGCTATGTCACAGGCAGAAATTGGCTAGTGTATCACAAACTACAAGGTGTATGTAGAATTGGGCAGAATAGGAATCTCCCTAGAGTTTAGGTCTGTAAGAAGGGAAAAAGTCCTCCACTTATCCTTCCACAGTGACACACAGATAGCTTCACTGTGGCTGTGATAACAGCCGTTACACGGTACTGTGTGAGGAGCGTACACCGCTGTATGGTGTGAAAAATTGCACGCTCAGTACCTCAGCAGGACAAAAAAAAAAATTGGGATTGCTTTTAAAAAAGCAGTTTGCAGAGCAGTGGGTAAACAGCAATGCAGCTGTCAGGAAGCCTTAGAAGGCAGCCTAACAACCAACACTGCTGATCCACCACAATATAGCCTCCCCTTGCACTGCACACACAGTGACTGGTGTGTTGTACAGGCAAAATCGCTAGGAGCAGAAGCAGTTTTTTTTTCTTCTTCCCTGCCTAACGCTCTCCCTACAGAATCAGCAACCTCTCCCTATGCTAAGATCGGCAGAAGTAAGATGGCGGTCGGCGTGCACGCCCTTTTATAACCCCTGTGACGCCCACCAAAGCAAGCCAATCACTTGCATGCCCTTCTGAAAGATGGTGGTGACCCCTGCCTATGTCATCACGTTGCCCACAGTGTCCGTGGATCCTGATTGGCTGAAAAAGAGCGCAAAACAAACTTTTGAAATGCGACTTTGGCGCGTAAGTCGCCGACCTCGTGGCCGACCTCATCCTAGGGTCGGGTTTCGTTTCATGAAACCCGACTTTGCCAAAAGTCGGCGACTTTTGAAATTTTTCGACCCGTTTCGCTCAACTCTACAATTGAAGCTCTGACCGCGTGATCAGGTCATGTGATCATGCTGCTGACATCACTCTCTGGTGCTTTAGAGATGTGCATTGATCGTAAGTGCTCCAGAGCTGAAGAGTCAGTGTAACATGGCGGTATTTAGTGTGTGGGTGAGATTTAGGGTGGGAGGAGAAATTTAGTGTGTGTGGGGAGTGGTGGGGAGATTTAGTGTATTGGAGGAGGAGAGATTTGAGGATACAGTTTGGGGAGTAAGAAAGGGACAGGTCCAAACACAATATGGGCAGAGAATTTGAAGACACTATATGAGAAGCAAGAGAGGAGGTGGGGAATTAGGAAAAAGTACAGTGCAATTAATAATAATAATAATAATAATAAATTTTATTTTTATAGCGCCGACATATTCCGCAGCACTTTACATTTCAGAGGGGATTTGTACAGACAATAGACATTACAGCATAACAATAATCACATACAGTAGATTATAACAAATACCAAGAGGAGTGAGGGCCCTGCTCGCAAGCTTACAGTCTATGAGGAAAGAGGTAGACACGAAAGGTGGGTGGTAACAGTTGCCCTGATTGTATGGACCAGCCATAATGTTAAGTGTGTAACAGTACAGACACAGAGGGCTAATGGATGCATAAAGCATGTGGGAACATGATGCTGGGAACCTGGTTATGGTAAAACTTTTGGCTCTGCCACACAGGGATAGGTTAGGTTAATGTGTTGAGGCGATAGGCCAGTCTGAATAAATACGTTTTCAGGACACGCTTAAAATTGTGGGGATTGGGGACTAATCGTATTGACCTGGGAAGTGCATTCCAAAGAATTGGCGCGGCACGTGTAAAGTCTTGGAGACGGGAGTGGGAGGTTCTGACTATTGAGGATACTAACCTCAGGTCATCAGCAGAACGGAGGGCTCGGGTAGGGTGGTATACTGAAACAAGGGAGGAGATGTAGGGTGGTGCTGAGCCATGGAGGGCTTTGTGGGTGAGGGTAATAAGTTTATACTGAATTCTGGAGTGGATGGGTAGCCAGTGTAATGACTGGCACAAGGTAGAGGCATCGATGTAACGATTGGTGAGGAATATGATCCTGGCTGCAGCATTCAAGACAGATTGGAGAGGGGAGAGTTTGGTAAGAGGGAGACCGATTAGAAGAGAGTTACAATAGTCGAGACGAGAATGAATAAGAGAAACAGTAAGAGTTTTTGCAGAGTCAAAAGTAAGAAAAGGTCGAATTCTAGAAATGTTTTTGAGGTGCAGATGACAAGAGCGAGCCAGTGATCGAATGTGGGGGGCAAAGGAAAGCTCGGAATCAAGTATGACCCCAAGACAGCGGGCATGTTGCTGGGGAGTAATAGTGGAACCACACACGGAAATGGCAATGTCGGGTGTAGGTACATTAGTAGCGGGAGGAAACACAAGGAGTTCAGTCTTTGACAGGTTCAGTTTCAGATATAGTGAGGACATGATATTAGACACAGCGTTTAGACAATCGCCAGTGTTTTCTAGAAAGGCTGGCGTGATGTCAGGAGAAGAAGCGTATAATTGGGTGTCATCAGCATAGAGATGGTACTGGAAACCAAATCTACTGATTGTTTGACCAATAGGGGCAGTGTACAAGGAGAAGAGGAGGGGGCCTAGAACCGATCCTTGAGGAACCCCAACAGTAAGGGGAAGGTGAGAGGAGGAGGAACCGGCAAAAGAAACAGTAAAGGAGCGGTCGGAGAGATAGGAGGAGAACCAGGAGAGAACGGTGTCCTTGAGGCCAATGGAATGGAGCATAGTGAGGAGGAGCTGATGATCCACAGTGTCGAATGCTGCAGAGAGATCCAAGAGAATTAGCATGGAGTAATGACCATTTGATTTAGCTGTTAGCAGATCATTAGAGACTTTAGTGAGGGCAGTTTCAGTGGAGTGTAAAGAGCGGAAACCGGATTGGAGAGGGTCGAGAACAGAGTTTTCTGAGAGATAGCGGATAAGACGGGAGTGGACCAGGCGTTCCAGGAGTTTAGAGATGAAGGGAAGATTAGAGACAGGTCTATAGTTAGCGGCAAAGTTTTGGTCGAGGGATGGTTTTTTAAGTAGTGGATGTATGATGGCATGCTTAAGTGAGGAGGGAAAAATACCAGAAGAGAGAGAGAGGTTAAATATTTTAGTTAGGTGAGGGGTGACAGCAGGGGAAAGGGACTGGAGGAGATGTGACGGAAATGGGTCACTGGTGCAAGTAGTTGGTCGAGAAGATGCAAGGAGCCTGCTTACTTCTTCTTCTGTGACTGGTTCAAAATCAGAGAGTGAGTTAGATGCAGTGGGGGAGGGAGGACAGTGCATGGTATGAGGGGATTTGGAGATAATTTCCTGTCGGATCTGGTCAATTTTTTCTTTGAAGTAATTGGCCAGATCGTCAGCTCGGAGCTCCGTGGTTGGGGCCTGTACTCTTGGATTGAGTAGAGAATGAAAAGTGTCAAAGAGACGTTTCGGGTTATTGGACAGTGAGATGATGAGGGTGTTGAAATAGGTTTGTTTGGAGAGGTGAAGGGCAGTGTTGTATGTTCTAAGCATAAACTTAAAATGGATGAAATCTTCGTGTAGATTGGATTTTCTCCACAGACGTTCGGCGCACCTGGAGCACCGCTGCAGGAAACGTGTTTGCACCGTGTGCCAGGGTTGTCGCCGTCTGCATTGTGGTGTTCTATTTATAGGGGGTGCAAATTCATCCAGGGCACTTTGAAGTGTTTCATTGTAATGCTTCAATGCAGAATCAGGACATGAGAGGGAGGAGATAGGGGCCAATGAAGACTGCAAGTTCTTCAGAAGTTTCTGGGTGTTAATGGCCTGTATGTTTCTATAAGTCTGGACAGTGGGGGTGACCTGAGCAGCCTGGCAGTTCTTTTGGTGCAGGCACAGTATGGTGAGTGGGAGGGTGGATGGGGACACAGTATGAGTAAAGAGGAAAAATGTCTTAGGCGCCGAGGTTCTCCCACTGCACAAGGGGAATCTCAAGCAATGTACTCTGCAGTTTCCCATTCCTCTACGGCCGCAGAGGTTCCTGCTCAGCAGAGACGTCGGTCCCAGTGTTTTGCCCAGGCTAATGTTAGGCGTCTGGTTGCTACTCCAGGTTCAGCTATTGTACCACGCATGAGTCAGCAGCGAGCAGATGCTCCTGTGACTAAGTCCTGCTTTTCTCCTACTGAGCATGCCCGTGGGATGACCTCTCATTGGAGGTCAGAGGTCACATGCTCAGGTCCTATTGCAGCTCAGATTGGGCCATCAGGAAGGTCCCGGAAGGCTGCGTCTATAAAAGGATCGCACGACTGCACAGCCATGCGCTAATATAGAAAAATATTAGACCATGTGGAGTGAGTGTTGTATGCATGTATGAATGTCTCTGGCGAATGACTGGCGAATGACTCATTAAGAAACCCCTACCATTGTTATGCATGTGTTGTGCAGCCTAGCCTGTTAAGCGTCTAGGCCTACTGTAGGTGTAGGTAGAGACAGAGTCAGAGACTAGCATCAGTGTCCACCGGTGGCTCTACACGCCACGGTGCACTTGCTCGACACTCCACCATAGTCAGCGTCTATAGTGGCGCCCACAGGTGTGACGCCGCATGCTCAGAAAGTCTAGAAGGACTCTGACCCCGTGTCCTCGGGGCAGAGTTCTGTGACCACATTCTGTGCGCTCCCTTGCCGAGCTCTGTGAGTTCTAACAGACTCCGGCATTTATGTTCTGCGGTAGTGCGGCTCTGTGACGGAACAGAGTCCGCTCCAGTACACATCGTGTGACTGTTAACCTGCATCTGGTCTTTTATACAGCCATATTGCATCCGCCATTACCAAGCAGCAGTTTACCACCTCTGCATGGTGGACCCCGGGCTGCGAACGCACCTTACTATCATCTTTATTATTTGGTGATTTCTGCCAGCCCTAAGAAAATGTATGCAGTCACAGTATGGGGAGTGAGGGTGATGGTATGTGTGCAGAAACAGTATCGGGAGCGAGGGTAATAGGATGTAAGCAGACACAGTATGGGGAGTCAGGGATGTGTGAGGAGGCAGTATGAAGAATGAGGGGGTAAATATATGAGGAGACTGTATGGTTAGCAGGGAGATGTGAGAGGAGAAAATATGAGCAGTTAGGGGAAAACATATGATGGGATTATTTAGGGTAATAGTGTGATGAGACAGTTTGGGGAAAGTGTGAGTAGGCACAGAAAAGAGACTGACAAGTGTTGGAGGTAGCATGAAGTGACAATGTAAGGGCACAGACAGGAAGGGACAGTAAACCAAGGAGGGGGAGTCTGATGAGGGGGCACAGTATAGAGACTGGGCCCTATAGGGGGGGACACAGTATGACATAGTGTGAAGAAGGGCCCCAATATGGATAGGAGACGGCACTGTGGAGGGCATGTACGATAAGATGGACACTGTGTGGTTCATCTCAAACGTGGACAAGCTCTTTAATCATAAAATGAAGCACTTTAGCATGCCAATCCTAACAGCATGTAATATACTCACTGTCAGGATTCAGCTCTGCTTGCAGGTTCCAGCAATTATCACATGGCCTCTTCAATTATATGCACTTTTCATGCTTATAGTTATGTGACAAATAGCTTTTTTTCCTGCTTCTCTTAGTTTTTCACTGAAAAATTGAGAGCAGCTAGTCATCACGTAACTAAGTATACAAATCGTGTATGGGCTTGAGGGGAAGTTGCCAAACTGAATTCTTGCCCTGGGTGCCAAAAAACCTAGAAACACCTCTGTTATATGGAAACAAATGATTGGACTTGGTAAAATCTATCAAGCTCAGTGTATCTAAAATTGAAAGTAAAACAAAGTAAATAGCTGTGCACCATTTTGTGTCTATGGCAACTCATGCAATTGGAAGCCAACAAACAACAAAAGACAAGCGTAGGCTGATCATGTAGACATACTCTGTTCCATCCCCTTCTCCGCACCAATTGTCATCTTGCCTATAAACATTGATAGGTCTTGCCAAGAAGTGTGGAACAAATTGAAGGCATCAGCAACAGACTACACAGAGTTTGTTTGTGGCCTATAATTTTGGAGATATCTACCATATATGATTCAGATTGTACTTTTTTGTGTAAGTTGCTTCACTTTTCATTTTAAATTACTCTTGTATCTGTTTTAAAACTATGTTTTTTAATTAGTTTAACCCTCACTAGCAGACTCCTTATGTTTTTTCATATATATATATATATATATATGCACTTACTGTACAAATTCAGCTGCTCTGACTGTTAATAATCAATTAAACCTTTATATATATGCAATCTAAAATTGTACTTAATTAGGACAATTTTTGTGTTTCAAATTCTACTTATCTTGTTACTATTAGTGCAAAAAAATAACATTAAAATTACACAAAATCAATAATGTAATTTAGAAAAAAACTTCTAAAATGTAAATTATTGTAAAAAAATAGACTTAAAACCTGAATGAGCATCTAGTGTTATTGGGAGTAGAATGAATAGCTGTTTGTTCCAGTGGTCAATGAAGTAATGTGTCTTATCTTGACATTTCTCAGCAATGAACCTTCAAATGGACAAGGACATTGTAGAAAACAGAGTAGAGTAAATATCCTCGGAGCACAGGGAATTGTATTTTGTCTTTCTTGGTTCAAGCATCCCTAATCTCTCCCCCAGAGAGCTGAAGATTTACCAAACATCTGAGGTTTACGATAGTCCCAGTGCCTGTTTGAACATGTAATCTGACAATGCCAGAATCACATATCCTCTTTCAGATGGGGCCAAGCTTTGAAAAAGTGGCCTTGGGGGAGCAAAGAGATCCAGGCGGTTTTAAGACTGCTAGGTCTAAAATCTCTTGACTTATTACAATGAAAGGTGATTGAGAGCAATAATCATCAAAAATTGTAAAAGATAGATTTTCACATATTCCAAAAATGTTATCAGAGGTGAGACTAAACACTATTATTGATTTAAAAAGGTCTGTTCTAGAATAGAATTTTAAACAACTACAATATGTTTAGGTCTGAAATACCGTATATTAGTTTATTTGCCAAGAGAAGAGGCATAAAATTAGCTCTTGCAGGTATTATGCTTCCATTCCTACCACTCTTGTTATCTAGAGATAAGAAAAAAATAGACTGCGTAGTTATTGTGATTTAAAGTATATATATATCTAAAGGAAGAATGGTCTGATGCTTATGCAGGATGCCTGAGATACATTGCTGATTTAGAGTCAAGGTTGAAATAATGGGCTAAAGACAAGAGAATTTCAGCCCTATCTTTTCGAGAGCAATGGCCTAACTTCAGTGGAAAAAAATCCAATTAAATTAGAGATGTGGAAAAGTGCTTTTATTGTCTTTCTCAGCAGAACACATGGAACATTACACATACCAAAAAATATGTCATGAACTTCATTGACAGTCACCTTGTGAATTATATTTTATAAAAAAGCCCAAAGCTTCAGGTGCATCTATTCAATTATTTATGATTAGAGATCGGCGGACACCTGGATGTTCAGGTCCGGGTGGTTCGCCTGAACAGTTACAAAAAGTTTGGGTTCAGGCACCAGAATAGCACCTGGACCCGAACCCAGATCCCATTCATTTTAATGGGGGGCCCATCCAGTGTTTGCCATGCTGTTATATGTGAATGACAGCGTGGCAAGCACCGTTTCTGATCGGCGATAAAATCATCAATCAAAAGACAGAGTTCATTGGTGTCAGCTGATGGGACTACGGCTCCCATTAGCTGAAGCCTGCTGCCGCTAATAACAGTGAGAGCAGGAGCGGCTGATGGGAGTATTCATCAAGCGACTACTGCATTGTAAGTAAAAAATTTTTTTATCAAGAATAGAGGGGTCCCCATGCCATATTTTTTATTTATTTAAATAAATAATTAAAAGCAAAGTGTGGGGTCACTTCCATTTCTGACAAACAGCCTTGCTAAAGCAGACATCTGGGGGCTGATAATCTCAGGCTGGTACGGGGCCATGGATAATGTCCACCCTAGCCCAAAAATAGCAGTCCGCAGCAGCCCAGAAAATGTACATCTATTAGATGCACCATTTCTGGCGCTTTGGCCAGCTATTCCCGCTTGACCTGTAGCGGTGGCAAGTGGGGTTCATATTTGTGGGGTTGATGTCACCTTTGTATTGTCAGGTGATCTTAAGCCCATGAATTAGTAATGGCTTAGTCAGGGAGAGAAATCACTATTTTCTTTTCAATTTATTTGTAATTTACCAACTCATTTGACACATCCAGCCACCTTCATGCATGCATTGTTTTTATATTTTTCATTTTTTATCCCCATTGTGTAATTATGTTTTATCATTCATTTGTTGTGTAATCATGTTTTAATATTCGTTAATAAAGTATTATATTGTACACGCTTTTTCATTGAATATGTTATTTGGTTGTTGTATTATAGTTATGGTATTCATTGTATGGTTAATTATTTTTTATTTATGGTATTTATTTTCCATGTTGGTTTTTGTCTTTTTAGTAATTTCTGGAAACTCTACAGAATGGTTACTGACATGGATTAGGACTCAGTTCATACACGCTGGATCAGGATTAGGCAGCACATGGACCAGAGGACAAGATTCATGCACTGGCAGCTTCAGGACCAGGGGACAAGTTTCAGGCACTGGCAGCTCTTGGACCAGTGGATCAGGAAAAAACAATTTACATTCAGCAAAATGTTGATGGCGGCAGCACCTGTGCAGTATCATGTATTGCAAAATGCACATGATATTGGCAGGTAAAAAAAAAATTAAATTCATCAAAATGGCACCGGCGGTCACGCATGCACAGTAGCAATTTCAATAGATCTACAGCACAAGCACCACTGCCATTTTTCTGCAGTCACATTTTTTTCTCCAGCAAAATTGCAGCTGTGCATGCTCAGAATCATCTGATGCTATTGCACATGTGCCACTGCCGTTTTGCTACAGAAAAAAATTGCTGCGTCACAAATTCGGTGATGCGCTAGCGATATCGCTAGCGATATTGCTATATGTAAAGGCCCCTTAACTGAAAATAAAAAAAATATGTATATTTAATTATTAGGGATGAGCGAGCACTAAAATGTTCAGATGCTCGTTACTCCAACCGAGCAACTCCTAATGCTCAGATGCTTGTTTGGAGTATCGAGAATAATGAAAGTCAATGGGAAATCCAAGCATTTTTGGGGCAGACCCTACAAGGAAGTCTGGGGGCAGTGAAAATGTTGAAACGGATGGAAAAAGGGCTAAATGGAAGGAGAAGAGCATGGGGAAGACCTCTGGAAGCATCTTTAAGGGCCCCATCACACATAACGGCGATCCCGCTAATGGTACGACCAGATAAGGATCGTTGCTGCATCACTATGCGATCGCTGGTGAGATTTTCCCAACGATGCAGCAACAATACGGTGACCCATAGCGATCTTTGTAATGTTGTCAGCGGTCTTTTAAACCCTGTCAGACTACTTCTGTTCTGACAATAGAGAAAATGTTCTTAAGAGTATTACACCTCCGTGCAGTCATAAGAAGGCATTCAGGAAGGCATTCCCGTAGAACCGAATCAGTTCGTAAGACAGCCCAATGTCGATTAAAGATGGATCTCATCATGTCCCATTTGTGGTTGTAGGTTGATATATACTGTATCTTACCTCTCCATCAGTTTTGGTTTTGGACTTATTCCACCTGTTTGCCAAGAGATCTGTCCTTGAAGACAGGATGAAGTGGAAATTATTATTATTATTATTTTTTATTTTTTATTAATCACATATTGTGAATCATTTGTATTTATTATGCACATTATATATATATTCTTAATTGTGGAAATTATTTGTACTTCTGATAAAGCTTTATATATCCATATATTGTGGGCACCTCCTTATGGATTATAATTAGTGTTGAGCATTCCGATACCGCAAGTATCGGGTATCGGCCGATACTTGCTGTATCGGAATTCCGATACCGACTTCCGATATTTTTTCAATATCGGAATTCGGCATCGGAATCGGAAGTTCAGTTGATTGACGGCCTGACGTCATCATGATGCGCAGTGTGTGCGCATCATGATGCGCCGTCATTTCGGGCCTTCCGGGGGTCTCTGCCGGCCTGCTGGGGGGCTGTGCCGGCCTGCCGGGGGGCTGTGCCGGCCTGCCGGGGGGCTGTGTGGACTGCCCGGGGTCTGTACCGGCCTGCCGGGGGGCTGTGCCGGCCTGCCGGTGGTCTGTGCACCCTGTGGGGGTCTGTACCGGCCTGCCGGGGGGCTGTGCCGGCCTGCCGGGGGGCTGTGCTGATGTCCGGGGGTCTGTGCAAGCATCGTCCGATGGGACTACAAGTCCCATCGGGCGATGCCTGCTACCATGACAGTGATTGACACATTAGCCAATGATGGGACAGTAGTAGTCCCATCATCCGGCTAATGTGTTAAATGTTAAAAAAAAAAAAAAAAAAAAAAAAAAAAAAAAAATACTACATGCATGCTACATACATACTACATGCATGCTACATATATACTACATACATACTACATACATGCTACATACATACTGCATGCTACATACATACATACTACATACATACTACATACATACTACATACATACTACATATATACTACATACATACTACATACATGCTACATACATACTGCATGCTACATACATACTACATACATACATACTACATACATACTACATACATACTACATATATACTACATACATACTACATACATGCTACATACATACTGCATGCTACATACATACTACATACATACTACATGCATGCTACATACATACTACATATATACTACATACATACTACATACATGCTACATACATACTGCATGCTACATACATACTACATACATACTACATACATACTACATATATACTACATACATACTACATACATGCTACATACATACTGCATGCTACATACATACTACATACATACATACTACATACATACTACATACATACTACATATATACTACATACATACTACATACATGCTACATACATACTGCATGCTACATACATACTACATACATACTACATACATACTACATACATACTACATATATACTACATATATACTACATACATACTACATACATGCTACATACATACTGCATGCTACATACATACTACATACATACTACATGCATGCTACATACATACCACATACATACTACATGCTACATACATACCACATATATACTACATACATACAATACATTCATACAATACATACATAGACATACAGTACATATAACATAGAGTAACATACTTACCAATACTTGTCACATTGTTCCCCGAAGCCATTGTCTATTCCGGGATAAATATTAACATAACAAACCACAAAAATACTCACCCACGATCCGAAGCAGTCCACGAGTGTGTCCCACGACGATCTTGGGTAGAGAACTGCAGCATCAGATGATGCTGCCGTTCTCTACGGGCTGTAGGAATCCAATGACGGAAGGTAGGTATCCTTCCGCACTGTATTCCTCCGCCACTTAAAAAAAAAAAGTCCCTAGTCTCACTTTATGCCATTGCTGTGTGGGAATTTCCCACACAGCAATGGCATAAAGTGAGACTAGGGACTTTTTTTTTTTTAAGTGGCGGAGGAATACAGTGCGGAAGGATACCTACCTTCCGTCATTGGATTCCTGCAGCCCGTAGAGAACGGCAGCATCATCTGATGCTGCAGTTCTCTACCCAAGATCGTCGTGGGACACACTCGTGGACTGCTTCGGATCGTGGGTGAGTATTTTTGTGGTTTGTTATGTTAATATTTATCCCGGAATAGACAATGGCTTCGGGGAACAATGTGACAAGTATTGGTAAGTATGTTACTCTATGTTATATGTACTGTATGTCTATGTATGTATTGTATGAATGTATTGTATGTATGTAGTATATATGTGGTATGTATGTAGCATGTAGCATGTATGTGGTATGTATGTAGCATGTATGTAGCATGCATGTAGTATGTATGTAGTATGTATGTAGTATGTATGTAGTATATATGTAGTATGTAGTATGAATGTAGTATATATGTAGTATGTATGTAGCATGTAGTATGTAGCATGCATGTAGTATATATGTAGTATGTATGTAGTATGTATGTAGCATGCATGTAGTATATATGTACTATGTAGCATGTAGTATGTATGTAGCATGCATGTAGTATGTAGCATGTAGTATGTATGTAGCATGCATGTAGTATATATGTAGTATGTATGTAGTATGTATGTAGCATGCATGTAGTATGTATGTAGCATGTAGTATGTAGCATGCATGTAGTATATATGTAGTATGTAGCATGTAGTATGTATGTAGCATGCATGTAGTATATATGTGTTATGTATGTAGCATGTAGCATGCATGTAGTATGTATGTAGTATATATGTGGTATGTATGTAGCATGCAGTATGTATGTAGCATGCATGTAGTATATATGTAGTATGTATGTTGCATGTAGTATTTATGTAGTATGAATGTAGCATGTATGTAGTATGTAGTATGAATGTAGCATGTATGTAGTATGCATGTTGTATGTATGTAGCATGTAATTTTTTTTTTTTTTTTTTTTTTTTACATTTAACACATTAGCCGGATGATGGGACTACTACTGTCCCATCATTGGCTAATGTGTCAATCACTGTCATGGTAGCAGGCATCGCCCGATGGGACTTGTAGTCCCATCGGACGATGCCTGCACAGACCCCCGGAGCCTGCACAGACCACCGGCAGGCCGGCACAGCCCCCCGGCAGGCCGGCACAGCCCCCCGGCAGGCCGGCACAGCCCCCCGGCAGGCCGGCACAGCCCCCCGGAGCCTGCACAGCCCCCCGGCAGGCCGGCACAGCCCCCCGGCAGGCCGGCACAGCCCCCCGGAGCCTGCACAGACCACCGGCAGGCCGGCACAGACCACCGGAGCCTGCACAGACCCCCTGGCAGGCCGGCACAGCCCCCCGAAAGGCCCGTACAGACCCCAGAGAGGCTGTACAAGGGCAGGAAAGGGTTTTTCTTATTCCGATACCGGAAGTCCCATAGACTTGAATGGGACTTCCGGTATCGGAATCGGCGATACCGATACTTTTTTTAAAGATCGGCCGATACCATCCGATACGATACTTTGAAGTATCGGACGGTATCGCTCAACTCTAATTATAATATGAAAGATATTTTTATAATGTATTTGTATCTAAGGGTCACTATCTGTATTATACATGTATGCACTTTCTAGGCACAATTGCATTGTATGTGTAATATACACTTTATAATATACACAGCCGCACTATATGCCACTATTTTACACTTTTTATCCTGCTCATCCGGTCTGACTGCAGGTATTTAGGCTCCAGTGCGCATGTCTGTGGCTTGTGCCCTTGGAGCATTGCTAAGGCTCGTTATGTGACGCGTGCGTGTCGGTGATGTCATTGCGACACTCTTTGACACGCAGCGCCATGTTGGTCGCCGGAAGCAATGCAACATCCGGGGCATGGGACCGGACATATGCGCCAATCAAGCGGGCACCTGCTGACATGGTATTTAACCATGGCCCCTTACACAAAACATTACCGCACCTTGAAAAAGAGGCGAAACGCGCGTCAGTGGCGGCGCTGCATTGTTCCTAGTGGCGCTCATGATGGGTAAGCACTATTGTGTGGGATAATGGGGGTCTCTTTGCAGGATGCGCACCTGTTTGTGATCTCCGTTCACTTGTGAGTCCCTGAAAACATGGCCCATCTACTTGAAAAGCACTGAGCATTTTATATATAAATGCTTTTAGGACTTAAGCAGCTTGTATTACCTGATCCTTATTTTGTATATATATCTGTTATGTCAGTATTACTATATGTCTAATAAATTTGATATCTATTTATAATATTGGACGTGTACTCCATTTTCTCTGTGGTTAATATGCTATGTGGGAGTGTCCATTTTCAATCCCCCTTTGGTCAATACTACAAAGTATATGACTTTATTCAGGTATATACTGGTTTGTTCCATATGGTTTTGTTTTATATTCTGTTCTAACGATGCAGATCCAGATGAGGGCTGTACTCTCTGACGTTGTAGGCACCCAGGCATTGTTTAGCGTTGCCTTTTCCGTGCCCCCTTATCTCCGATTGGTGGTCACTACTGCGCTCTGATTGGCGGCGTTTCTGTTCTTTGTTCCTGACCCCACGAACAAAGGCAACCTATCAGCGCTTCTGTTATTTGTTCCTGCCTGCGTGTTGGTTTACAGGTCGTAGTAGCGCTCTCCGGCTTCGACTCCAAACCGAATTCTATATTCTTCCACGTTATTGTTGGACACCTATACTTTGTGCACAGTAGGTATCTTTGGGGTCTCAAATGAGATGTAATTAAAAGAACAACTTCAAATTATCAGCTGTGATCACTTGTGAGCAAGGGAGGGTGTGGCATCTATCTGTGTCCATATGATTTTGCATGGGCAGCCATTTTAGGTGGGTTTGTGTGCACACACCCGTGAAAGCACGTTTTAAGCTGAAAAGTTGTGCGCTTCCAACTTCTTTGGGGGGGTTCTAAAAGTACCATTGGTGGTCTCAAATGCATTTTCATTTGATCAATTTTATCAAACAACTACAAGCTCTCTGCTATCATTGCTCTTGAGGGAGGGGCATTTTTTCTATCTGTGGATGGGCAGCCATTTTAGGTGAACTCGTGTGCACACACCCATGTTTTCACGACTACAGTAGTGTGCTTCAAACGTAATTTTTTTTTTCAAATTTTCCATGTATGCTCACTGTATGCTTTTCTTTATTTCAGATGTCTTACAATACTGAGGAGTTTGTTTGTGAACTTATCGAGCTGTATCGGTCTCTGCCCTGCCTTTGGCAAATTAAGTCGGCCGATTACAGTAATAGAATTAAAAAAAGGGATGCATGCGAGAAAATGATTGCCGTCTTTAAGCAGCATAATCCATGCGAGAAGGTGGATGAAAGCCTTGTTCGCAAAAATCCAAGGTCTACGCACTGTGTATAAAAAGGAGCTCAACAAGGTGGAGAAGTCAAGGAAGTCTGGTGCCAGTACGGATGAGGTTTATGTGCCCTAGTTGTGGTACTATGACTTGCTTGGCTTCACCCATTTCCAGGAGCTACCACGGGCAACGGTATCATCGGTGCGGCCAATCCTGGAAGAAGACCCTGTGATCCATAATGATCCAGACTCCCCGGTTGGAGATGTAAGTACCTTCTTTGCTTCCCAGAATATAGCAATTAAAATTTGTATGTGCATTCCTATCGTTGAATTGAAAATATTAACTAAGGTTTTACCCGTTTATTTCTGCAGTTTACAAATGTTTTCCCTTCCAGTTCAGATAAGTACACTACTATGCTCTTTTTGCCCGACTTCTATCTCATTACCTTGAGTTAACCCATGATGGACATGATAAATCCAATGCCAACTATTTATGTGGTGTGCTGCATGATGTTCAAAAATATTTTTTTGGGTTTTGCTTTAACCGTTATTTTCTTTTTCTGCAGCCCCATCAGCAAGAACTTGTTACTCCAACAACTGAGGACATCATGGGTAGTGAGCACAGCATGGAGGACCCTTGTGAGGGGTATAGTCAAGAGCCAGCGCCCTCTACTCTACCTCATCGACAACAGCTTTCTTGAAAAAGAAAGGCCGCCATGCAGCCATCTCCTGATCTTCTGTCTTTGGCTAATCAAATTTTGGCTGATCAGGCCAAGACCAGCATGGACACTTTTGCTACCTTTGCGGCTGATAGACTGGGTAAGCTGGATGCTAGACAAAGGAGGCATGCAAAAAGGGTGATATTTGAAACTTTAAGTAAAGCTGCAGCAGGTCAATTTGATAAGTCTTCAACAGTACGAAGTGTGCTCGACCGTGATCCTTCTGAGCAGTCATGGACATAAATGCCGGAGCCACTTCGGAGGATTGGTCCTCCTCAAAGCCTGACGATCCCCCCCCCCCCCAGTATCCTGCGTTTTCACAATTTTTTTGTCCCAAATTTCTTCTCCGCCCAGGCGAGTTTATTTGGCTGAAGAAAACCAGTACCAGGAATTGTAGCGCCGTTTTACTTTTTGCTTTAATTTGTATTGTAATATCGTAAACTAATTGTACATTTAACAGTTTATTAACTTAACTTATGTTATTGTTGAAATATTTGCTGTATTTAAATAAAAAAAAAATTTTGTCTTATAACTTGCAGTCGGCTTTGATGAATTAAGCATATGCTTATTGCCAGGACAACTTGGAGGGGTAATAGGCTGGGTGCATCTATATTGATGCGTAGATGTTATGGATGTGAGTAGATGTAATAGATGTGCTAGATCAGGGGTCTCAAACTCGGCAGAGTAAATGGGCCACACATAAAAAAAAATTGACACGGAGGCCCCTGATCATGTGACCCCTGACTCCACCCCCTCCTGTGACCTCATCCCAGGTCCTGTGCAGAGTGTGCACACAGAACAGCCATCGTGGATCACACGCTCCTGAATGCGTGCTTTCCCCCTGCCTCAGGGACTGAGACATGTGGTGCACCGCGGGCCGCAGATGCCTGCCTCAGGGGCCGTGTTTGAGACCTCTGTGCTAGATGAAACATAACATTTTTAGAAAAAAAAAGACCACAACACAACAGCGGATATTAACTATAATTATTTTTTAATAACAGGGCTAAACAATGCCCAGACAAAGCAACATAAAAAACAGGAAAAAAAAAAACTTAGTTGGAGTCGCCCTGTTCTTGGTCCGCCAAGGAACATAACAGCAGGGCTCTGTGTTGTACTAAAGCTTCAATGGCTCTCCCCAGCGAAGCCACCAGGTCTTTATTAGTAGGTATTTCTAAAAGGAAAGGGATTGTTAAATCTTAAATTCTATACAAGGATCAAATTAACAGGTACGTGTTTGCTATTTCACACTTACGGTTTTGTGGTTCCTGGTGTTGAACACTGGATGCCGCACCAGCCGTCGCTTGGGTGGGGATGGGCTGACGGACCACCCGGATCCTCTGGCATCCTCTGGTCATTGAAAATGGGGCTGTGGGTCAGCAGGTGAGTCCTGCTGGGGCTCCTGCTCATCATTGGCCTCCTCCTGGGCCTCCGGGTCTGCAGGAGCAGGAGGAAAGAATACCCCATTATATACAATACGATATTAAACTAAAGACCGAAGATTAAACTAAAGTTTAACTAATTATATTTTTATTATTATTAATTATAATTTATAAAGGGTGCTAGCAGTGAGGCCACAGAAAAGGATGTTGCTGTAGTCGAGGCAGGAGATGTTGAAGGCATGCACAAGTAGTTTTGTAGATTGAGGGTTCACAAAGGGGCGGATTATGGAAATATTTTTGAGCTGGTGGCAACAGGAGGTGTAGAGAACTTGGATGTGTAGTTTGAAGGCTAGGGCGGAGTCAAGGGTTACTCCCAGGCAGCAGATGTACTTTACAGGTGAAAGCGTGATGTTGTGAATTGTTATACAAAGGTCGGGTAAGATCTGGGATCTTAAGGAAGCAGAGAGGTGACGTATGGGCCGGAGAGGTAGCCTTGGGGGACTCCAACATAGGGAGAGGGCGGGATGAGATGGTAGTGTGGGAGTGGGAGACGCTGAATGTGCGTTTGGAAAGGGCGAGGTCATTAATGCCAAAGGAGGAGAGGATCTGTAGTAGAAGGCAGTGGTAAACTGTGTCAAAGACTGACTGCAGGTCTAGAAGGAAGAGTATAGAGTATTGTGCATTATTGGTGGAACTGAAGAAGCAGAGCCATTGGGCCTTTTTTTTGTTGACGTGAAAAATAGCCTCTGTTGGCCCTTTTAACAAAGTTCATGATGGTGCAAACTGAAACAAAAAAAAGTTACAACAATTGTTTTGTCGGGGGTTGGGTGTGTGCACACAAGACCACCTAAAATGGCTGACCAGGCATTAAACATATGGACAGACAAAGAAACCACACCCTCCCTCCATCCAGAGCAATGAAAGCAGATAATTGGTAGCTGTTCTATAAATTTGTGAAAATGGAAACGCATTTGAGACCCCAAATGATACCTACTGTGATCAGAAGAACCATTGATGAATAGAAAAATCAGTGTGGAGTCGCAGCCAGAGAACGCTATTTTGATCTGTAACCAGCAAGAAGGAACAAAGAACACAAACGCTGCTATGTTGCCTTCTTCATTGGGTCAGAAACAAAGAAGAAAAGCACCACTATGTTGCCTTCTTTAAAGGCAAGCACACCAATAAGAACGTAGTAGCGACCACCATTCGGAGCTGAGGGGTGCTGAAAAGGCACCGCATAAACACGCCTATGTTTCTCGCTTCAAGTCGCTTGCGAGGTCGCTGGTTAGGTGTCAAACAGAATGAAGCATGCTATGCTTGCTACCCAGCAGGGCCTCAACGACCAAAAAAATGTCCAGACTATTCCTAAACAACCAGCGATCTCACAGCGGGGCCCTGGTCGCCGCTACCTGTCACACGTAGCGAGATCGCTTGTGAGGTCACTGTTGCGTCACAAAACTTGTGTGTTATGAATGAGTCACCGTAGGAGGCAAAAACAGAAATACTAGCTAAGTCCAGAAAACCAGAGAAGTTGGCAGCTATCGAATTGCAGACCCCTGAACCTATCAACAACAACTAGCAGTAGCCGTGGGGGGTTCCTACGGTGCCCTAGACCCCTCGATCAAAGCCAGAGAACTACATAGCCTAAAGACAGAAAGGGAAATCTAAACTGCCCCAGAGCAGACCCCAAAGCAATAGGCAGCCCCCAACAAATAATGACGGTGAAGCAAGATGAAAAAACACTCACACAGATAGTTAGATAGGCTGAGCAAATGATGAACTGCCCCAGAGCAGACCCCAAAGCAATAGGCAGCCCCCAACAAATAATGACGGTGAAGCAAGATGAAAAAACACTCACACAGATAGTTAGATAGGCTGAGCAAATAATGGTGCCTAAGCTATCTAGATAGGACAGTATAGAAAAGCTGCTGTCTGTAATCTGCCAAAACCCTATCAAATCAAGAGCCAATAGCTGATAGGGAAAAAAGCCCTGAAGATGCTAGGCTTCAAAAAGACTATATCAGTACTCAGGTATTTTCTGAAGACAGAGCAAAAAGGAATTCAGCTTACCCCAGAATGGAATGGCAGAAATCAAGGAAAACAATGCAAAACAAAACCAAAACACAAATGCAAAAAGTAGAGCAGAAAACTTAGCTTTTGAGGAGCAGGAATCAGACTGGTCTCCTATAATCCCTCAGAGAGATCACCAGCAAGGCAGAAGGGCGTCGGCTGCCTTATATCCAGTCAGTAATTCCCATCACCCAGTCATCATCATCCTGCCCAGGTGCTTGGTAATCAGCCTCACTACCTTCCTTCACCAGAAGAGGGAGTTCATCAGACCTCAATGGTGAAGGGGAAAATGAACTCACAACATTGTGACTCAGCAGCGATCTCGATAGCAATCTCGCTGTGTGTGACGGGGGCTTTACTTCCAGATCGCTCCTGAGAACAATGGTGTCATAATAATAATAGTTTAGGTAAACTAAAATTGAAATTTTTTATAAAAAAAATTGGAAATGTCAATGTAACTTATGAAGTAAGCAAGAACTGCCAAAAATTAGATGGAGAACTCAGATACACACTGTATCAGGGGTAACGGATACTGATATTTAACAGTAATTTTGTTGAGGGCACGATAGTCAATACAAGGCCTTAATGAACCATCTTTTTTAGCCATGAAAAAAAACCCAGCACCTAAGGGTGAAGAGGATGGTCTAATATGACCCTTCTCCAACGACTCCTTAATATAGGATCGCATAGCCACGTGCTCGGGTACAGATAAATTGAAAAGCCGACCCTTGGGAAATTTACACCCAGGGCTCAGCTCAATTGCACAGTCATAACTCCTATGAGGAGGCAAAGACGCAGACTCGTTCTCACTAAATACATCATAAAAGTCAGCCAAATAGTCAGGAACATCATGCGACTGGGGAGAGGTGGAGAAAACAGGAGCATCACTAAGGGCACACCGACAACCCCAACTCACCACAGACACAGATTTCCAATCCAAAACTGGATTATGGATTTGCAACCAGGGAAACCCCAGAACAATGGTATCATGCAAATTATGCAACACCAAAAATCTGCAATTTTCTTCATGGTCTGGGGCGACCCGCATTACCACCTGGGTCCAAAACTGAGGTTTATTTTTCGCCAAAGGAGTAGCATCAATACCCCTCAAAGGGATAGGCGTCCGCAGAGGTGTCATAGGAAATCCACAACGTTTAGCAAAATCCAAGTCCATCAGGTTCAGAGCTGCTCCCGAATCCACAAAAGCCTTGGCGGAAAATGTGGACAGGGAGCATATCAGAGTAATTGCCAGAAGAAACTTAGGTTGAACACCACCCACAGAAAACGTGTGAGCACAACGTTTCTCTCATTAGGGCAGACAGAAATAATATGCGAGGCATCTCCACAAAAAAAACACAGCTTATTATGCCTTCTGAACTCCTGACGTTGCGCACTGGACAAAACTCTATCACATTGCATAGGTTCAGACATTTGTTCAACAGGTGGCAACACTTCTCGTGCGGTCTTACGTTCATGCAAACGCCGATCAACCTGAATGGCTAATGACATAGAATCGTCAAGACCAGAGGGAACAGGAAATCCCACCATAGTATCTTTTACGGTTTCTGACAAACCTTTCCGAAAGAGAGCTGCCAAGGCATCATCATTCCAGGTAGTAAGGACCGCCCACTTTCGGAATTTTTGACAGTACAACTCTGCAGAATCCCGACCCTGGCTTAATGCCAACAGGGCCTTTTCAGCCTGATCAATAGCATTAGGTTCATCATACAACAACCCCAAGGCTTGAAAAAATGCATCCACATTATTTAGAATAGGATCATCAGGTTTCAAAGAAAACGCCCAATCCTGGGGATCGCCGCGCAGCAAAGAGATGACAATTTTAACCCGCTGTGCGGAGCTCCCCGACAAGTTAGGCTTCAAGGCAAAAAATAATTTACAATTATTCTTGAAATTCAAAAATTTAGACCGATCCCCAAAAAACACTTGATGAGTTGGGATCTTTGGTTCAGCAGCATGTGAATGAGTAAGATAGGTGGAAATCCCCCACACTTCCGCAGCGAGCTGCTCCACACGATCAGACAATTGCTTAATCTCCATTGAGAGAGAAAAAAATTCCCCCTACGGCCTCAGAGATATAGAGGAAAAAATATACACAAAGAAATTCTGACACTTTTTTTTTTTTTTTTTTTACAATTCTTTCCTGCTATTGAGTACCCTAGGATCTGCGGTATGGCTGGTGATTCTTTTATGGATGAGTCACCGAAGGAGGAAAAAACAAAAATAATAGCTAAGTCCAGAAAACCAGAGAAGTTGGAAGCTATCGGATTGCAGACCCCTGAACCTATCCACAACAACTAGCAGTAGCCGTGGGGGGTTCCTACGGTGCCCTAGACCCCTCGATCACAGCCGTAGAACTAAATTAGCCTAATGACAGAAAGGGGAAATCTAAACTGCCCCAGAGCAGACCCCAAAGCAATAGGCAGCCCCCAACATATAATGACTGTGAAGCAAGATGAAAAACACTAACACAGATAGAAAGATAGGTTGAGCAAATGATCGGGCCCAAGCTAACTAAATAGGACAGGATAGAAAAGCTGCTGTCTGCAATCCGCAAAAACCCTATCCAAAAATGAACCAACAGACTGATAGGAAAAACAGGCCCTGAAGTCGTTAGGCTTCAAAAAGACTATATCAGCAATCAGCACTCAGGTATATTCTGAAGACAGAGCCAGAGATCAACAGATCAGAGACAAAAAATGGAATTCAGCTCACCCCCAGCCGGGGATGGCTGAACTCCAAAAAACAAGGCAAACAAAAACAGAACTAAAGTGTACAAAAGGCAGAGCAAAACTTAGCTTTGAGAAGCAGAAATCAGACTGGTCTCCAAGAATCCAGCAGGAAGATCACCAGCAAGGCAGCAGGGCGTCGGCTGCCTTATATCCAGTCATCAGTTCCTGTGACCAAGTCATCATCTACCTGCTAAGCTGTTTGGTAATCAGCCTCACTACCTTCCTTCGCCAGAAGAGGGAGTTCATCAGACCTCACTGGTGAAGGGAACTCACAACAGGGACTGGTATTCTCAGGCTGGTAAGGGTCCATGGATATTGGCTCCCCAGCCTAAAAATAGCAGCCCGCAGCTGCTCAGAAAAGGCACAACTATTAGATGTGCCAATACTGGTGCTTTGCCCAGCTCTTCCCACTTTCCCTGTAGTGGTGGCAAGTAGGATTCATATTTGTGGGGTTGATGTCACCTTTGTATTGTAAGGTGATGTTAGGCTGGCGGAACGCACCAAATAATGAAAATGACAATGAGGTGCGTTTTCCGCCTGGGGTCCACCACGCAGAGGTGTAGAACTGCTGCTCAGTAATGGCGGAGGTTATACGGCAGACAATAAATTAACATACGTGGGTTAGCATCACCCTGTGTGTACAGACGCGAGCTCTGTTACTTCACAGAACCGCAGTGTGGCACAAAGTAAATGCCAAAGCCTATTAAGCTCACAGGACTCGGCCAGATGAGCGCTAGAATACGGACACAGGACTCTGTCCCAAGGACACGGGATTAGAGTCCTTCTAGTCCACTAGCACTTGGTGCCGCTGCAGCAGTGCCTGCACGGGATAATAATCCAGATAACCGTGCAGGTGTGCACAGAGCCGCTCAGGCAAATGCCTCTAATCGCCCAGGGTTGGGCCAGATAAGTGCACAGGTTGCGCAAGGTGCTGCACAGGCGGTCGCTGCCACTTGCTGCGGTACAATAGTGCCCTGCAGAGGGCGACACTATCGGACGCTAGTGTGTGCAGTGTACTAGGTGTACAGTGGCGTGAGCATAGCCACCCATTGGCGCTGACTCTAACTCTGAAGCCCTAATGCAAACACAACCAGAGGGAGGAAATCTTAATGAGTCAGTCACCAGATACATGCAGCCTTCATCATACACACAAATAAGCATAAGAGTCTATACTAGCACATGGCCGAGTGGCCATTCGACTCATTTATAGTTGCGTCCTTCCGGGACTTTCCCAGTGGTGGACCAATCCGAGCAGGAGCGGGACCGGCGCATGTGACCTCCGACCTCCAATGAGAGGTCGTCCCACGGGAATGCTCAGTAGGCAAAATACAGGACTTAGTCCCTGGAGCGTCTGCTTGCTGCTGATTCAAGCATGATGTTACAGCAGAGCCTGAAGGAGCAATCAGACGCCTTGCATTAGCCTGGGCAAGACATCTGGACTGACACCTCTGCTGAGCAGGAATCTCTGTGGCCGCAGAGGAATGGGCGACCGCAGAGAACATGGCTAGAGATTCCCCCTGTGCAGTAGGGGAACCCGACGCCTAACAGGTGACATCAAGCCCATGGCTTAGTAATGGAGAGGCGCCTATAAGACACCTATCCATTACTAATAGATGTGTGGTAGATAAAGGCACAGCCAGACTAAAGTCCATTAGTTGAAATAAGACTAAACACAGTTTTCCATTTTTATTTAAATGCCTAATTCCAGCAAAGCCTTTGTTCTCCTGTAATAAAAGTAAAATAAAAAAACAACATTATACCATACCTGTCCATCGTTCTGTCCCACGCCGTAATCCATGTCTGTGGTATAAACAGTTTTCAACCTGGAATGTGCCAAGAGATGCGTCGGTCCAGGCTGAAAACCACTGGTGACTGAACTGCTGTGAGCGCAGCCTCAGAAAGCGGTGTTGATGTCATCCAGGTTGCGTCTGGTCACTGAGGCTCCATTCCCAGCTGGACTATACTGCCGTGACCTTGGTGACTTCCCCGCTAGCACCAAAAGAGTTTGTGTCCATCTTAATGGAGCCATGTTGTCCTGACTGTTGTTTTATCAAGTCACTCCTGATATAGAGACATATCTCCCTTTTATAGTTCACTACTAGAGATGGGTGGACCCCTGGATGTTCGGATCCAGCGGGTTTGGCCAAACAGTTAAAAAAGCTCAGGTTCAGGTACCAGGTCAGTGCCCGGACCTGAACCTGAACCCCATTCACTTGAATGGGGACCCGAACATCTAGTGTTTTCCATGCTGTCAAGTGCATGACAGTGCGACAAACACTAATTCTGAATCTAAAATCATTACTGCCAGTCAGAGAGCTGCAGTACCAACACTTTTAAATGACAGCGTGAGCACCAGCTGTGATAGAAGGTATAAAGCTTACCTCCGGTCACTGGTGTCTGCTGATGGGACTACTGTACCCAACAGCGGACACCTGTTGCCATTAATAACAGTGAAAGCAGGAGCGCTGTAAATAAATATATATATTTTTTAAGAAATGCCATGGGGTCCCCTGTATAATCAGCTAGGCAAAACTCACAGCTGAGGGCTGCAACCCTCAGCTGTCAGCATTAGCAAGGCTGGTTATCAAGAATAGAGGAGTCTCCATGCTGTTTTTTTTCATTATGACAACCAGCCTAGTTAAAGCAGACAGCTGGTTGCTGGTATTCTTAGGCTGGTAATCAGCCATGGATATTGGCCTCCCCAGCCTAAAAATTGCAGCCTGCAGCCGCCCTAGAAAAGATGATCTACTGGATGCACCAATTTTGACAATTTTCCTTGCTCTTCCCATTTACCCTGGTGCGGTGTTAAGTGGGGTAATGGTTGTGTGGTTGATATTAGCTGTTTTATGGCTGCTGACATCAAGCACACCGGTTAGTAATGGATAGGCATCTATAAGACACCCCCATTACTAACCCCATAGCTTAGATGCAAAAATGACAGGTTGTAAAATCCATTATTTGAAAGACACAACCTCAGACACACACAGAAAAGGTGTATCTATTAGGTGCCCGGCTCTTCTCACTTGCCCTGTAGCGGTGGCAAATGGGGTTCAAATTTGTGGGGTTGATTTCACCTTTGTATGGTTTTGGTGACTTCAAGCCCATGTAAATAAATACACAGCCAGTATAAAGTCTTTTACTTGAAATAAAAACAAAATACATTTTTTATTTAAAAATAACAAACACAGTTACACTCACCTAACGTCCGTTCCATTGAATCCTTTGTCTCCTGTAATAAAACAAAAATACAATGCATGTGCTGGCTGATGAATACTCCCATCAGTTGCTCCTGCTTTCACTGTTATTAGCAGCAGCAGGCATCGGCTGATGGGAGCAGTAGTTGCATCAACCGACACCAGTGACCAGAGGTAAACTTTATACCTCCGATCACATCTGAGGGATCAAGCTGTCATATGACAGTGTGGGAACCGTGGCTGTCAGATGGGTGGTAATGATTTTACTAGCAATCAGAAGCAGTGTCTGCTGCGCTGTCATGCACTCAGTGTTCGAGGGGGCCAAACACGACCAGTATCACGGACTTCCTGGTGAAGGCTATGTTCGGTGTCTGTTCCCGAACAGTAGATGTTTGGTATGGACTCCGAACTTTACTGTTTGGGTTCACGCATCTATGTTAACAGCTATCCAAGCCATCATTCACAGGTCAAGGAGAATGTGTGATGAAATTAACTGGCATTGTTTGAGTCTTTAATCAATCTGCTTATTTTGTCCTCCTCTGTTCTGCAGGTCAACATATTAACATATATCGATTGCTTCATGACCTTGCGTCCCTGTCCTCCAGAGATGGCAGACAATAGTTGCAGCAAACAGCAACTTAAAAGTCAACATCCAACCTTATACTAACAATAGTCTGTTTTTCTTGGCTAATCAAAGAAAAACATACTGTAAATTTAAAAGCCAATATAAAGACAATAGTCTATGTCTCCTGGCCTACTGAAAATAGACATCTGAATAATTAAGATTAAATGCTGTTTCCTCACACCTTGCTACTAATATCATTCCACAGCTGTTTAACCTTTACTGGTTTGAAATTATGGGGGGACTCTGCATAATTTTTTTTCTGGGGTCCTCCCATAAAATAACCAGTAAAGGCTAACCAAACAGCTGTAAGCCAATATTAACAGTCTGGGAACCTTTAGGGATAATACCCTCCTTCCCATAATATTTAAATCAGCCATCAGCTTTCCCTCTGCTGCTTATGAAGATTACAGGTGGAATCCCAACTGTTTTTTTTTCATTTTTTTATTGTATTAACAATAACAATTATGTCACATCAACAAAGCAACTGTTTTTCTTGCTTTTCAAATGTCAGTGCTGTACTGATGAACGCCTGCGAGTCTGGCACTCGGCACTCCGGCATTCAAAAATCCAGGAATGGAGCTATCGTGAGAGCCGGCGGCCTTTCAGGTTACACCCCCATTACTAAACCCACTGTAAGTTTGGAAAATAACACATAGCATGAATAAAATCCTTTATTTGAAATAAAACTCAACAACCTGTTTTACACATTTATTTAAAGATGAAAATGAAAGTTATACTCACCTTATGCCTTTTCTATTGAAGCCCTTATCCCCTTTAAAAAATCAAAAATATTAAACAACGATATCCCTCACCTGTCCAACGTGAAGATGATCCATACTGTCCCATGACAATCCAGATGATTTGGATAGTGGTGATCAGTGATGGGACCGCTATCCCCACCAGTCCAAACACACTGACAGAAGCGTAATTGCTGCACCAATGCCTACTGCTGAGCTGCCATGGGAAAGTTCTCATGTAGTGAGTGGTGCCATAATTGAGGTCAACTGTGAACTCCCATGAACTTTCTAACTGGAGCTCAGTGCTAGATTATGCTCCTGTCAGTGTGTTCTGGCTGATGGGGAGAGCAGTCACTGATGCAACAATATGGATTATTTTAGCATTGGACAGGTGTGGGATATGGTTTATTTTTAATTTTTTTCCAGGACACATAGGCATCGATGAATTAGTCGTAAGGTGAGTATAACGGTTGATTATTATTTTCTGTTTTTGACAGGTGACATGGGCTTCAATGGATTGGGAGTAAGTTGAGTATAACTGTGATTTTTTATTTCAAATAAAGGAGACTGTGTCTTTCTTTCAAGTAAAGGATTTTACAACCTGTAGTTAGTTTTTGCAATCTAACTATGGGGTTAGTAATGGGGGTGTCTTATAGATGCCTATCCATTACTAACCTGTGGACTTGATGTCAGCGGACATAAAGCAGCTGACATCAACCCCACAACCATTACCCCACTTATCACCGCACCAGGGAAAGTGGGAAGAGCTGGATAAAGTGCCAGAATGGGCACATCAAGTAGATGCTCCATTTTAGGAGCAGCTGCGGGCTGCTATTTTTTAGCTGGGGAAGGTCGATATCCATGGCCCCTTACCAGCCTGAGAATACCAGTCCCCAGCTGTTTGCTTTAGATTGGCTGCTTGTCAAAAAAATGGGGGGACCCCACCCATTTTTTAAAATATTTATTTAAATAATTTGAAAAAACTATGAGGAGACCCCTGTATTCTTGTTAAGCAGCAATGATAAAACTGACAGCTTAGGGTTGAAGCCCGCAGCTGTCAGTTTTGACTGTGCTGGCTATCAAAAAGAGAAGAGACCCCATGTCATTTTTATTTTTTATTTTAAGCATAGGCACCAACTAATGAATAGTCCCATCAACGTTGCCAGATCTCGCTGGTATTAGCGACGACAGCAGGTGTAGGCTGATGGGAGTAGTACTCTCTCAGCCAACGCATGTGACTGGAGGTAATCTGTTTACCGCTGGTCACAGCTGCTGGCTCACACTGTCACCTGATAGCGTGGAAAACACAGGTATCTGACTGGTGGTAATGATCTTACCATCAATCAAAGCCTGTGTTTGCCATTCTGTCATGCATATGACAGTGGGGAAAGCAACGGATGTTCAGGCCCCCCATTCTTCTGAATGGGGTCCATGTTCAGGTTCGGGTACTGTTCTGGTACCCGCACTCAACTTTTTGTATTTAAATTTTCAGCCAAACTCTCCAGACCCAAACATCCACGAGTTCACCCATCACTACTTAGAAGGACTTAGTATGATGGTTCAGCATTAGTACCAGTATCACCACTAGAAGACTCTGGTTAGTTAAACTGTGCACACAAATGTCTGGATAACTATTCTCTCTCACAGCTGTCCGTGAGATGTGCAATGGCATCAGTGGCATCAGTTTGGTGGTGCCTGTACTTTTTTAACCTCTGATGATGTAGTGTGGCCAGCCAATAACATTAATGCAACTATCAAGATGGCTACAGCATTACAGTGACTGGCAGTCAATCCCTGAATGCTTATTGGCTGTGTAACAGGCGCAAAACATGTGGGGCAGGGATTCAAGCTTAAAATCCAAGCAACAGCTAATGGTCTTTGAGTGCCTAGCACACCCGAGCACCCAGATACTCAAGTAATATCCGAGTTTCACTAAGCATGTTCACTCATCCCTATTAATTATTAATCTTGAATAAATAATCAAAAGCAAGAAGTTTGTGTACTAAAATAATAATCTATATAGGAATAATATTCTTATTGAAAATGAACCTAAACAATAGGTTTACCCTTTAAAGAACCATGGGGCTTCATCTAGACATAACCATTATGACATGCTCTTATCCTGGATTGAAAAAGGACATGCATTGTGAAAATTGTGCTTCTTAGTGACGATTTAAATAAACTCTGAAATTATACACACATCTATGAAGCCTTAGATTTTCTCTATTTGATGTAAATTTGGAGGTAAAAGTTTAAGGTAGCTTAAAGTACCTCAATGAGGTTTTAATAGGATAAATAAGACTTGTGTATGTAAACTGTAATATCTAAAATGTATCCTAAAATTGTGGTCAAAAGCAAAGTATGCTTGGTTTGAATTAAAATACAACTACTTTTCTTGAGTCTCTAAAAGCAATAAGCATGAAATTAAAAAAAAACCAAAAACATTTGTTCAGAGTGTTGGCTTAACTAATGATAATAGCAATATCCATTCCAAAATGTTTAATGTAATTTTAATCCGAGAGGGACATAATGTAATTTTAAGATGCTAAACCATATTCTCCAAGCACTTTACCACGTATTACTTTTCCAGATCTCTTGCACTTTGGAAATATCATTTGCTTACAGGCAGCTTCAAAAGCGTCTAATTAAAACCCAGGTGGATATGAACAAGAGCAGTTGGAGTAACGGTTTCTTTTATTACTTCCGAATTTTGGATGTAATCTAATTTCATATAAATTGGTTACAACTGTATCAGTGTAGTCACTTGCCCTTTTAAGGAATAGAAACACATGTTAATTTAAAAAGTCTTATTATAATAGCATCCAGTATTTTAATGACTATCTGGGAAGAGAGAAAAAAAAAATCAAAGCAAGTTTAATCTGAATATGTTGCCTTTTACTTCCCAGCAGGATTGCTAAATTGTCCTGATTGACTCTCACAGACACAGAAATTAAATTGAAATGATATCGTTCTCTCTAATACAAGGCAGGAATGCCGTTTCCCATCCACTTACATGACATTTTCATTACCCTAACAACATCTCACAGAATGCAGTCATCATTAGAATGCCCTGGCTCTCAGATTGGATAAGATAACAGCTCCAATTTAAAATGGATATATTTGAGAACATCACTTAAAACTTCACTGAATGCTGTATAATGATTATTAGACGTCAGTAGGAAATATTGTGCAGCTTGCTCAGATATAATAATTTAATAAAAGAAAAAATAAAGCAATCTAATAATAAAATTAGGTGTAAATTAAAACTTTGGCCAAAGTCTATCCAATATAGAAATAGCTTTAACACAATGTGAACAATCGTGATATTCTTATATAGGTTGACTTTGAGATAATGAAGGAAAGACATTGGGTGATACTTATTACAAAAGTCAAACCTCTTTTCTTTCTAGGCTTTTCTTTTTTTCTCATCATTTTTATTGAAAAACTCCAAATACAGATTTGCTATCTTTCAAATAACATGGATGACATGATAATTCTATAGTATAAAACATAGACAAAGTATCACAACTTCAATTTCCTATCCCACCCTAAATCCAAATCACAACCTTCCAGATAGGACCATTTTCGTTTTCAGAACAGCTCTAGAATAACGGAGTATAAAATTCATCAAAGGGGGAGAAGACGGAAAAAAGAGGAATAACAATTAAATGATAGCATCATAAGTATTCTATCTCTAATTAAAGATTTGTCTGCAGTCACGGTGTATTTAACCAAGGACTCCATTTCTGTTCAAATTTGCAATCAAGTTACATTTTTGACAGATTCCCTTTTCCAACTAGACTACATTCTTTATCTTTTGCTGTATGTCTCCCGTAGACTTTCTGGGATTTTCAGTTCGGTGGGCGGTCCTATAAGTGATTTACAGACATCTCTGTATGTACACTGTCAGTCAATGATAGGACTGGACTGAAAATCCTAAAAAGAGCAGAGATTAAAAATATTAAAATACAGGTTTTAGTGACTCTTTTCTCCCATAACTATACATTAATTGTTGCAGACTAGACTGCAATTTCATGGTGACAGGTTCGCATCAAAAAAATAAAAATCTCTTTCAATTAAATTACGTTTAACTTGAACAAAATCTAACAATTTTGCAACTCTAGATACAATTCTGAATGAACAATAAGGACAGAATCCACTAATTATTCTATTTTGTGCATGAACTGAGGTGGACCGTACATGGCAATGATATACTTCCATAATGATACTCTGGACCCAAAATGTAACATATTATTTTTTTACCCATATTACTGCTTTAACATAGGTATCGCTCAAGCAAAACTTTTTGTGCTTCCTTGTTGTTTAGTGTACTTTTCCAGAAGAAGGTGCTTAGTAGTGATGGGCGAGCACTAAAATGCTCGGGTGCTCGTTGCTCGGGTCGAGCAAATTGCAATACTCGGGTACTCTGACAGAACAATGAGCCCAATGTAAGTCTATGGGAGACCCGAACATTTTTACCGCGATCCCCCCGGGGTCCTTTTATGGTCTTAAAACGTCTGAAAATGATGGAAACACTGATCAAATGACATGGGGACATCATAGGGATTGCCACTGGAAGCATTCCTGACTCCTAGTTCACAGCTTTAAACAATGTTGTCAGAGTTTCATGCCAATTTTACCAGTGCACCAAAAAAAACATACCAAAATGAAACCAAAACAGATTTTGCTGGGAAATATGTTAAGGTACATCCTTTCCAGGTTAATGACTTGTATATAAAGCAAAATAAATAACCCCAGACCAAAATGTTCCTCCCCACTTGGGCTATCTTCAGACGAAGCGTTTTTCAACTTTAACATGGCTTTCAACCAAAACAAATGCATTCACTCGGAAATGTCATTGTAACATTTACCAACCCTAGCTGGCCATGTGATGTGTGACATGGGTCGCCCCTCACACCCGGGGCAGCGGGGTACTCAGTACCAGGCCGGTGTCAGGGGGATGTGTCACAGCAGCGGTGACCCGGTCCGTGGCCCTGGGCGCCCAATATCAATGGCGGTGATGTCAATAGTGTTATAGAATAGTTTGTGACGCCACCCGTGGTGTTTGGCAAGTAAGATGTTGAGCCAACGCTGCATGCAGATCCACTGGGACTGATGGGGTGGTGCAGCAAAGATGGTGTAGCTCCCCACAGGTGGAGCTGTAGTCCCAGGGCAGTGTGGGTGTAATGAATGAGGAGAGGCGCAGAATGGTATAGCTGCTGGTACCCAGATGTAGCGGTGCTGAAGGTGTTAGCGACGAATGAATGGAGGACACCAGGGCTTGTAATTTCAAAGCTTTACTCACAGTTCGTGGTACCCACTGGTGCCCGCCTCCATGCCGTGTCCTCCGGGGTAGAGACTCAATCAACCTCCCGGGCAAGTCAGGGTTTTCCTCTCCAACACTCCGCCAACATGTGCCTTTCATGAACGACTCCTCTATTGCGCCTTTTAATGTGAAGAGCTCCAGTACCGTAGTTCCCTGGAATTCCTCCTGTCAGGTGTTCCTACAACCTTACTTGTATGACAGACAGCTGTAGCCTCTATCGGGGACTCCTCTCAGAGTCCTGGCTCGCAAATCGGTTGCTGTTGTGTCCCAAGTCTTGGATGGGAGTAGTGCATTTACAGCCAACTACTCCACCGGTGTCTGCTGCAGAACCATAAGTGTCCATACAACCTCAGGGACCGGGACCCGGCCTTGCGCTGAGAACCTATAGGCAGGGTACTCTCTCAACCCACAACTCCTCTCTGTTCTCTGACTCCTTCGTTCCGCGCTGTTCCTTCTCTCTCTTATGGAAGCTGAGGTTGCAGGTCTACGTCCTTCTCTTTCTCTTCTCTTTCCCGTGCCAGCTGGCTCAGATCACTGAGGCAGCTGCAGCACTCTTTCCTCTCTTCCTCCCCTAGGGAGCTCGTTCCACTAAGACCAGTCCTCAGCCTCTCCTGACTGACTGCCTTCCTCCGCCTTGAGCTCCCCTCAGGCTGACTGTGACGTATGCAGTGATAACAAAATAGGTTACGTCCGAGAGTGGACCCTCTGGATCGCGGCACTGGAGCTCCCAGGGGTGAGCGCGCCAGGTGGTGCCGACCCCTATACAGGGGCCGTTAGGGGCAGGCCCTCAGAAGACAGATACCGCGACTGCTAGAACCAAGAGGGGCGGCTCGAAGGACTGATTGGAGGGTGCCGGACTGAGAACTGGAGTATAGGACTGGGCACTGGAGTACAGGATGGAGACACAGAGTATAGGACGGAGGCACGGAGTACAGGAGGGAGACACGGAGTACAGGACTGGGCACTGGGACACAGGACAGAGGCACAGAATACAGGACGGAGGCACGGAGTACAGGATGGAGCACTGGGACACAGGACGGAGGCACGGAGTACAGGACGGAGGCACGGAGTACAGGACGGAGCGCTGGGACACAGGACGGAGGCACGGAGTACAGGACGGAGCACTGGGACACAGGACGGAGGCACGGAGTACAGGACTGGGCAGAGGAATGTAGACTGGGCAGAGGAGTGTAAGGAGTGAGGAGGGGAGAAACCCCTAAACACCCAGGCCAGGATACCGTACGGAAGTCCACATGATAATCAGGCGTCTCCACCATGTTGGAGACGCCTGATATACCCTGCAGGAGACGGCTGAATGGTCGCTCAGACCGCTGGGCGGCGCTGCAGGGTTAAAGGATCTGCAGAGTGCGCGCTCGCGGCCTAAGGCGCCCGCAGGAAGCCAGCACACGCTGGACGGCGGAGAAGGAGGAGGAGGCGGGCCCAGAGTGGCGAGGCGAGCGCAGGTAAGTAAAGGCGGCGGCGGGCCCCGTCGTTGCTGGGACGGCGGCGGCCACTGCCGCCGACGTGACAGTACCCCCCCTTTACGTCTCCCCTTCTTGAGGTTAGACAAAAACTTCTTTAAAAGACGAGGAGCATAAATATTCTCTTTTGGCTCCCAGGACCTCTCCTCGGGACCAAAACCCCTCCAATCAACGAGGTAGAGGGTACGCCCCCGAACTTTTTTTACGGCAAGAATCTCTTTTACCTCAAAGACATCATCAGCCCCTACTGGCTGAGGAGAAGAAGGGGGAACTGAGCAGTACCGATTCAGCACAACAGGTTTAAGGAGCGAGACATGGAAGACGTTAGGGACCCGAAGCGAAGCCGGCAACTTCAATTTATAAGCCACGTTATTAATGCGCCCCAAGACCTGGAACGGGCTGATGTACCGAGGACCCAGTTTGTAAGAAGGCAGCTTCAAACGGATATACTTAGTTGACAGCCAAACTTTGTCGCCAGGTTGGTAAGGTGGAAGGTCCCGGCGCCTCTTGTCTGCATGTCTTTTAATCCGGATACTGGATCTTTCAAGAGCTTCTCTGGTCTCCTTCCAGACTTGAGAAAATTCGGTGGCGAGGGCATCTGCTGCAGGAACACCAGATGGCGTAGGGAGAGGTAGTGGTACACCAGGGTTCTGGCCGGAAACCATGAAGAACGGCGTCTTGGTGGTGGACTCACTGGGGTGGTTGTTGTGGGCAAACTCTGCCCACGGCAGAAGAGACACCCAGTTGTCTTGATGGGCGTTCGAGAAGTGACGCAGGTAGGCTGTTAATACCTGATTGATTCGCTCAACTTGCCCATTGGACTGAGGGTGATAAGCAGAGGAGAAGTCCAGAGATATACCCATAAGCTTGCTGAGTGCCCTCCAGAAACGGGAGGTAAATTGGACTCCGCGATCAGAGACAATTCGTTGAGGGAGTCCGTGAAGCCTAAAGATCTGGTGTATGAAGACCTTGGCCAACTCAGATGCCGTGGGTATTCTGGGCAGAGGGATGAAATGGGCCATTTTGGAGAACCGATCGACCACTACTAAGATGGTAGTACATCCGGAAGAACGTGGAAGATCGGTGATGAAATCCATACCAATTTGTCGCCAAGGGGCTTCAGGAGGAGGCAAAGGATGGAGCAGGCCGGACGGCAGACTTCTAGGTACCTTGTTCAGAGCACAAGCCGTACAGGAGGCTATAAAATCAGTCACATTTTGGCGAAGGGATGGCCACCAGTAGTAGCGTGAAAGAAGGCTGAGGGTTTTCTTGACCCCGACATGACCCGCAACCTTGGAAGAATGCCCCCAATCCAGGACCTCAGACCTCTTATTCTGTGGAACGAAGGTCTTGCCTGGCGGAATGGGAGAAAGCGTCACGGGGGCCACGGTGACAATTTTGGCAGGCTCAATGATGTGAGAAGAACCTTCCTCAACCTCAGGTGATTGTAGGGACCTGGACAGAGCATCTGCCTTGATGTTTCTGTCCCCCGGTCGAAAATGGAGTTTGAAGTCAAACCGGGAGAAATATAGCGACCGCCTGGCTTGCCTGGAGTTGAGCCTTTGCGCGGACTGAAGATATGCCAAATTCTTGTGGTCTGTGAAGATTATGAATGGATGAACTGCCCCTTCCAAAAGATACCGCCACTCCTCCAGGGCCATCTTAATGGCCAGTAATTCCCGGTCCCCAATGGCATAATTGCATTCTGCGGGAGAGAACGACCTAGAGAAGAATCCACATGGTACCACTTGACCAGAAGTCGTCCGCTGAGAAAGCACCGCTCCCGCACCAGTAGAAGAGGCATCCACTTCTAAGATGAAGGGCCTATTGGCCAACGGTCGATGTAGAATCGGGGCGGTAGCAAAGGACTGCTTCAAAGCAAGAAAGGCCTCTTCAGCCTCTGGAGTCCAGGCATTTGGTTTGGTCCCCTTCCTGGTCAGAGCGGAGATGGGCTTGGTTACCGAGGAGAAGAAGGGAACGAACTGTCTGTAATAGTTCGCAAAACCCAGGAACCGCTGGATCGCTTTTAGTCCAACCGGACGTGGCCATTTGAGCACGGCAGCCAATTTCTCGGGATCCATCATTATTCCGGAGTCCGTGATGATATACCCTAGGAAATGCAACAAGGACTGCTCAAACAGACACTTTTCTAGTTTGGCGTAGAGTCTGTTCTCCCGTAGACGTTGCAGAACCAGCCGAACACTTTTTCTGTGAGTGGATAAGTCGGGGGAAAAGATGAGTATGTCATCTAAGTATACCACGACAGAAGAGTAGAGTTGGTCTCTGAAGATCTCATTAACGAACTCCTGAAAAACCGCCGGGGCATTGCAGAGACCAAAGGGCATAACCAAATACTCGTAATGGCCGTCCCGAGTATTGAAGGCCGTCTTCCATTCATCCCCGGAGCGGATTCGGATCAAGTTATAGGCTCCCCGCAGATCCAATTTGGTGAAGATCCGGGCCCCTCTCAAGCGGTCAAAGAGTTCTGGGATCAGTGGCAGGGGATACCTATTCTTGACCGTGATACTGTTCAGGCCCCGGTAGTCAATACATGGCCGAAGGGATCCGTCTTTCTTCTGGACGAAAAAGAATCCTGCTCCAGCGGGAGAAGATGACTTCCGAATAAAACCCCAAGCCAAGTTCTCCTGGACATATTCAGACATGGCCTCGGTTTCTGCCGGCGACAGGGGATAAATTCTTCCCCTGGGGGGGGATTGCTGCTGGCAACAGCTCAATAGGGCTGTCATAGGCACGATGTGGCGGTAGAATATCAGCCTCCTTCTTACTGAAGACGTCGGCAAACGAGTGGTAAGCCGTAGGAAGCCCAGGAAGATCGATAGGAGCTTGCTGTGGACTGGGGCGAGATACCGGCAACAGACAGCGTTTATGGCAGAAGTGTCCCCAACGGAGGATCTCCCCGGAATGCCAGTCTAGAACGGGCTCGTGTAGACGAAGCCAGGGTAAGCCGAGGAGCACGGCACGAGACAAACTGGGCAAAACATAAAAGGCGATCTTTTCTCGGTGAAGAGCTCCAACTTGTATCTCCACCTCAAGAGTGACCATGGTGATAGGTTCAGGTAGCGGGTTGCCATCCACGGAAGCAATGGAGCGCGGACTCTCTAACGTCACAACCGGAATTCGCAGCTGGTCCACTTCCTTGAGCCGGATGAAGTTACCAGCCGCACCCGAGTCCACATACGCCTCCACAGATCTGCGCTCCTGACCTGAAACAATTAAAGCTGAAATAGTAAGGGGTAGAGAGGAATCGGTGTCACCTAGGGAGGCCTCTCTTACCTGGCCTAGGCGGAGGCGTTTCCCGGCCGCACTGGGCACGTGCGCACAAAATGGTTAGCCCCGCCACAATAAAGGCAAAGGCCCTGTGTCCTTCTTTCCCTGCGTTCCTGCTCTGACAACCTCACACGGTCTACTTGCATGGGCTCAGGAGTGGAATTACTGGAAGACGCTGGGGAGCGGGGAATGGGCGCCTGGTATAACCGAAAAGATCTCTTCTCCCTAACTGACTCCCGGGAGCGTTCCTGGAACCGTAAATCAATACAGGTAGCTAGGGATATGAGATCCTCCAGAGTGGTAGGGGTGTCCCGGCCAGCCAGCTCATCCTTTATTTTACCCGAGAGTCCCCTCCAAAAGGCCCCAACCAAAGCCTCGTTATTCCACCCCAGTTCAGAGGCCAGGGTCCGGAAGCGGATAGCATATTGACCGACGGTGAGGGAGCCTTGGCGAAGATTAAAAAGAGCCTCCGTGGTGGAGGCCACACGGCCAGGCTCATCAAATACCCTGCGGAAAGTATCCAGGAAGTTATGGATGCTAGATACCACTGAGTCATCTCTCTCCCAGAGGGGGTTTACCCAGGCTAAGACCTCTCCCTCTAAATGGGACACAATGAAAGCTACCTTGGCCCGATCCGAGGGGTATTGCTGGGGCAGGAGCTCGAAGTGCAAACGGCACTGGTTCAAAAACCCCCGACACAACTTGGGGTCACCGCTAAACCTGGGGGGTTTCCCCAAACGTGGTGGAGGATGGGGTAGGGGATCCCGAGGTAGGGATGAAGCGGCAGCAGAGGACTGTAGCGATTGGAGTCGGTCGTCCACGGACGCCATGTAGCTAAGAATATGGGATTGAGCGTCACGCTGCTGCGCGAGCTCCTGCTGGAGTCCCGCTAGCAACGGGGCGTTCCCCGGGTCGGTGGTTTGTAAGGCGGAAAGGCGGGTGTCCATGGACTTCATAAAGACATTATTCTAGTCTGATTTTCACGTAAAAAGAGCAATTCTTTTTGGGTGGCCGCTGAGGCACTAGCAGGGTCCATGGCCTGATTATGCTGTGACGTATGCAGTGATAACAAAATAGGTTACGTCCGAGAGTGGACCCTCTGGATCACGGCACTGGAGCTCCCAGGGGTGAGCGCGCCAGGTGGTGCCGACCCCTATACAGGGGCCGTTAGGGGCAGGCCCTCAGAAGACAGATACCGCGACTGCTAGAACCAAGAGGGGCGGCTCGAAGGACTGAGTGGAGGGTGCCGGACTGAGAACTGGAGTATAGGACTGGGCACTGGAGTACAGGATGGAGACACAGAGTATAGGACAGAGGCACGGAGTACAGGAGGGAGACACGGAGTACAGGACTGGGCACTGGGACACAGGACGGAGGCACGGAGTACAGGACGGAGGCACGGAGTACAGGATGGAGCACTGGGACACAGGACGGAGGCACGGAGTACAGGACGGAGGCGCGGAGTACAGGACGGAGCGCTGGGACACAGGACGGAGGCACGGAGTACAGGGTGGAGCGCTGGGACACAGGACGGAGGCACGGAGTACAGGACTGGGCAGAGGAATGTAGACTGGGCAGAGGAGTGTAAGGAGTGAGGAGGGGAGAAACCCCTAAACACCCAGGCCAGGATACCGTACGGAAGTCCACACGATAATCAGGCATCTCCACCATGTTGGAGACGCCTGATATACCCTGCAGGAGACGGCTGATTGGTCGCTCAGACCGCTGGGCGGCGCTGCAGGGTTAAAGGATCTGCAGAGCGCGCGCCCGTGGCCTAAGGCGCCTGCAGGAAGCCGGCACACGCTGGACGGAGGAGAAGGAGGAAGAGGCTGGTCCAGAGCGGCGCGGCGAGCGCAGGTAAGTAAAGGCGGCGGCGGGCCCCGCCGTTGCTGGGACGGCGGCGGCCACCGCCGCCGACGTGACACTGACCTCCTGTCAGCCTGCTCTCAGCCTCTCCTCCAGACTGAACTGACCCAACTCTAAGCTTTCCCACTCTTTTATATCTAACTCCACCCACCTCCCAGCACATCTCGTGTTACGAAGCAGGGTTCCACGAAGGGTGCTCTGCTATCCCCAGCCTGAAGCTGTTAGGCGGACCTACTGGACTATCCTGTGTGTGGGATGCAGGTGTTGGAGTGAGGAAAGGAGTTCCCAACTTACCTAGTTGGTGGGGCACTACACCTTAGGAGAAGGTGCAGTACCTCTGTGGCGACTGAGCTTCAGGGGCGCCACAGACACATAAGCAGACATATCTTGCTTCATTTATGAAGGTGGGACTCTTAAAGTCACAGAGCCTATTTTTAAAGGGGCATCAGGCAGCATTACTCTGCTTAAAGGGCCATTATTAAAGAGTGGGTCTCCGAAACTGTTATAGACTATGCAATGAATCGATGGGTTGCCAAGAAATGCAACGCACCCCAATACCCCTTTCACGAGATGTCCTGGAGGGCTTCAATAAAAAATGTTGCATTGAATGCAAGGCCTGCCCTGCTACCAAGTCATATGCACCTCAATAAGCCTTTGAACCCACATACTGTATGGGCACAGCAAAATCCACTTCACATTATTCATTTTGTACCCCCATTCTGTTTTCTTATGCATTGACTGCAAGGTCTCCCCTGCTACCAAGTCATATGCACCCCAATAAGCCTTTGAACCCACATACTGGATGGGCACAGGAAAATTCACTTCACATTATTCATTTTGTACTCCCATTCTGTTTTCTTATGCATTGACAGCAAGGCCTGCCCTGCTACCAAGTCATATGCACCCTAATAAGCCTTTGAACCCACATACTGGATGGACACAGGAAAATCCACTTTACATTACTAATTTTGTACTCCCATTCTGTTTTCTTATGCATTGACAGCAAGGCCTGCCCTGCTACTAAGTCATATGCACCCCAATAAGCCTTTGAACCCACATACTGGATGGGCACAGGAAAATCCACTTCACATTACTCATTTTGTACTCCCATTCTGTTTTCTTAGGCATTGACAACAAGGTCTGCCCTGCTACCAAGTCATATGCACCCCAGTAAGCCTTTGAACCCACATACTTGATGGGCACAGGAAAATCCACTTCACATTATTCATTTTGTACTCCCATTCTGTTTTCTTATGCATTGACAGCAAGGCCTACCCTGCTACCAAGTCATATGCACCCCAATAACCCAAATCCCCCCTTGGAAGAAACATGGAGGAGGGCCTCTTAACAAAAAATGTCCCATTAAAAAGGAGCGGGTCTCCTAGACTTGTAGTGCCCATGCACTAAGTGTTGGCTGGCAAACATGTTCCCCTGTGGGGTACACCTCAACCTTTTCCATAACAAGTATTTTACACCCAGCAAAACCACCCACCCTTGTTCGTGTGACGACTCCTGGAGTGGACCCTCTGGGCCGTGATACCAACTCACCCCGGGCGAGCTGACCTAGTAAGGACCACCCCCTATACAGGGAGTATCAGAGGCAGGCCCAGGGGAATAAAGTAGCACGACTGGTGAAACCAGGTGTCCAGCTCGAAGGAGGCATGAGGGACGGTGTTTAGCAGGGTGAAGATGGGGGAACGCAGGGTACAGGAATATGTAAAAACGTGTACTCAGTGCACGCTGGGTATGGAAGTGCATACAGCGTGTACACGCAGGGTACAGGATGGTGCAGGACGCATACTGGGAAGCACGACTGGGTACAAGACAGAGCAGAGTGCATGCTGGGAAGCACGTCTGGGTACAAGACAGAGCAGAGCGCGTGCTGGGAAGCAAAAGCGATAATCAGGCACCGCCTACAGGAAGAGGCGGCCTTATATAGGGAATGCATGCCGATACTTCCGGGTCAGTCCTCCAGGACCCTAGAGACGCCAGAGTCAGTGCAGGCGCAGTCAGAGCTGCGGGTTGTGTACACGTGCGCCTGATGGGACCTGGTACCGGGCGCGCAGTCGCAGAGTCAATAGCACATGGCATTTTAGCGCATCCTACGGGACCTCAGCGCCGGATGCAAGACCAGAAGTGAAGAAGTTGGGCGGTGTGCACCAGATGCAGAGGTACCCAGTGAGAGTGGCAGTTTGGGATTCGACACTGGCTGTAGCAGCACGGAACATGTTAACCCTGTTGATCTAGTGGTTGTGGATGATGATACATGGAGAAAGGCCTGATTTAAAACTATGCCCAATTTAAAGGAGCCGATCTCCTAGACTTGTAATGCCCATACACTAAGTGTATGGGCTGGAAAACATTTCCCACTGGGGGTAGATATTAACATAGTGTGTCCTTTTTTTTTGGTGGGGGAGCTTGGTAAACACCTTGCAAAACTGTAATGTGGTTTCATACACGGTTGCTGCTGGGAAGATGATAGGGTTGCAGATCGCACTAAATATAAAATATAAGGAAGTGCGATCACAACCCGGGGTCCACTGTGCAGAGGTGGAAAACTGCTGCTCAGAATTGGCGGAGCACTAATTAAACACCGATAGGTTAACCGCTGACCCGATGTGTACAGAAGCAAACTCTTACCTCACAGAGCCGCTGGAAAAAGTGCCAGAGCCTTTTTATCCTCACAGGGCTCGGCAGGGAGCGCTAGTGCAAAGACACAGGACTCTGCCCCAAGGACACAGGGTTAGAGTCCCTCTAGCCCCACTAGCGTTCAGCACCGCAACAGCGATGCCTGCACAGATGCTTATAGAATACTGTGCCCTGTTAACAGTCACAGGGTGCAGCTGATAGCTGCTTACCGCAGTACAGCGCAGCTCTGGCGGACGCCACTAACCAGCCCAGGCTTAGGACTGGAAAGCGCATAAGACACGCATGGTGCCACTCTAACAGATGCTGCTGTACATGTGGTAGTGAGGTGCCCAGAGCAGGATAGCACCCTATGGCACTGAGTGAGGTGCTGTGAGATGTAGCACAGTGGCGCAAGATGAAGCCACTAATAGGCGCTGACTCCAAACCCTAAACCCTACAAACATGCGTATCCAAGGGAGGGGTGTTATAATGAGTCAGTCACCAGTTTCATGCATCCATCATCACTCACACAAATAGCAATAGAGTCTATACTAGCGCATGTCTGAGCGGCCATGCAAACCTTTTATAGAAGCGTCCTTCCAGGACCTTCCTGATGGTCCAATCTGAGCTGCTAGAGGACTTGAGCATATGACCTCCGACCTCGAAAGAGAAGTCGTCCCGTGGTCATGCTCAGTAGCCTGAAAGAAGGACTTAGTCCCAGGAGCTGCTTGCTGCTGACCAGTGCAGGCTACTATAACTGAACCTGAGATGGCAGCAGCAACTGAACCGACAGCACTGGCCTGATCAAGACGCCGGGAAAGACGTCTTTGCTGTGCAGCCTCTTCTGCAGCCGGGACTGAATGGGAGACCACAGAAGGTAAGGCTTGGGATTCCTCCTGACCAGAGGCAGGAACCTGACGCCTAACAGAAGGTGCAGGTTTTTAGCAAAAATATGACGGACAAATCCTTGGATGAAGTTACCTGGAAAGGGGGCATTGTGATGACTGGAAGTTGAAAGTGCATGATTAATAACAGCAGTGGCTATGGGAGGTATGACATCCAGGATACAGCCAACAATGATTTGTCATTTAGCCATTATCAATTACCAGAATCGGTTTCATGCCCGTCAGAAGATCGGTGTACCAGATGCGCGTGTGAGACTCGCCCTAAGAAATGCCCATCCAAAATATGCTGCCAAACACGGACATATCTGTATAAAGGGCAAAGTACAACATGTTCATGAGATGCTGAATTATATAAAGCAGATCAGTGTCGGAGGAAAGCCAAACAAACTGATGGATGCTCATGAAAAACTAAAGTTAAAAAGGAATGCACCGTCCATAAGTATAAACACACCCGTGGCACAAGCTTCTTCATCTTCACAAATACATATTACCAAGAATATACAAATGTCACAGTCTAAAATGAATTGTCCGATTGTAACCAACATTGTTAAAGGAATGCCACAAAACCTATATAAACCCGGCCCTTTGAAAAACCTGATTTCCTCTTTGTAACATATGGACGATGATGGTATTGATGACTTATAAAATTTCTGCATCCACACCTAAAAGATGAAGATCACAGCTGCAAAAATGTTCAAAAAAGGCAGTGAATGTCTGAAAAATCATTTTCTCTAGGGCAAAGTTTACCTCTTACTAAAGTGATACCGAATAAGGCATACACAGCTCTCAGGTGCACTCAGCATGAGATGCTTGAAAGATGATGTATTCTGATTTGTCCATGTCCACATTTTGAAAGCGAGCAGAAAAGAAGGATGATATAGCAGGAAAACGTGTGATTTTGGTCAGTAAGGAGGTGATGTCAGGTACAGATAGGTAGATGTGCGTGTCATCGGCATAGTGATGATATTGCAAACCATGCCATTACATCATCTGGCCCAGGCCGAAGGTGTAGATGGAGAAGAATAGAAATCCTAGAACAGAGCCTTGGGGAACAACAAAAGACAGGTGTCAAGGTGAGGAGGTGGTGTGGTAGAGGGAGATAATTAAAGTACCCCTTCCAGTCTTCTTGTTTTTTAAAGACTGTGCCGATAACCCCAAAAAGGACATTTGCACCACCGGTCATGACTGCATCAGCAGGGGTAGTAACGCTACCAGTAGAGTTGAGCGAAACGGGTCGGTCAATTTCAAAAATCGCCGACTTTCGCCAAAGTCGGGTTTCATGAAACGAAACCCAACCATAGTGTGAGGTCGGCCTTGAGGTCGGCGACCCGAGCGCCCAAGTCGCGTTTCAAATGATGCTTCCAGCACCTATTTTCAGCCAATGATGGAGGATGCACACTGTGGGCAACACGATGACATAGGCAGTGGCCACCACCATCTTAGTGAAGGGCATTGAAGTGATTGGCTGGCTTTGTGTGGCGTCACAGTGGGTATAAAAGGCTGTGACCGCCGACCGCCATCTTACTTCTGCCGATCTTAGCATAGGGAGAGGTGCTGCTGCTGATTCTGAATAGGGAGAGCGCTAGGCAGGGAAGAAGAAAAAAAAACTGCTTCTGCTGATAGCGCTTTTCACTGTACAGTTAGTGTGCAGTGAAAGGGGAGGATTTTTGCTTTTGTGCAGCAGCGCTGGTGGTGATTAGGCTGCCTTGTAAGGCTACCTGCTAGCTGCATTGCTGTGTGCACACTGGTGTTCAAACTGCTTTTTTCAAAGCTCTCCAACTTTTAATATTTCGCCCTGGTGAGTTACTGAGCGTTCATTTTTTCACAGACCGCATAGCGGTGTACGCTGCTCACACACTACCGTGTACCGGCTGGTATCACGGACAAATAGAAGCTATCTGGGTGTGACTCTGGAAGAAAAAGCCGAGGAGTTGGTCCGTTTTTCCAGACCTACAACTTAGAGTGCTGTCCGCGTTTCAAACAGTTTCATATATCTGCTGTTTGATTATGGTGAAAACTCGACAAATACAGCGTGTGTCAGTACCTATAGAAATAGACGGAGATTGACAATTTTCTATACAGACACTGTATAGCGGTGTACGATCCTCACACACTACCGTGTACCGGCTGGTATCACGGACAAATAGAAGCTATCTGTGTGTGACTTTGTCCAAAAACGTGGACCAAATACTAAAAGAGTTGCAGGACAGCTTAGCCAGACGGTCAACTTAGCACAGCGTGCAAGGCCAGAAAAGTAGGAAGAGTGCAGTGTGGCACTTCTTTGTCCAAAATCCTACTGATGAAGCAAAGGTTACCTGTAAGAAGTGCGGAAGGACCTTTAGCCGAGGTAAACAACTCAGAAATTTGAATACCAGTTGCTTGCTTAGACATTTAATCAACATGCACTTGCAAGGGTGGACGGACTACAAAACCTCAGGTAGCACATGTGCACCTGCTCTGACTGAAGGTAGGCAGCAACGCCAAATCGCTTCCCCCACTGTAAGACCACCACCACCGTTAAGCACATCACCAGCACTAAATGTGGAGGTGTCGTTGCAAGGCCAAAGCACTCAGGGAATCACAATGGTTTTGCAACACAACACTGAATCTAGGCTATCACCACCAATACCATCACCAACCCCCTCTCACTCCGTCCGGTCCACCGCTACTTCCCCCATATGCAGCTCTCCAGTCCAGCTCACCCTACCAGATACTCTGAGTAGGACAAGAAAGTATTCATCGTCTCATCCGTGAACACTTTGTTTGAACGCATACATTGCCAAACTAATCTCATTAGAGATGATGCCCTACTGTTTGGTTGAAAGTGAAGCTTTCCGCGACCTCATGGCCTATGCTGTCCCACGCTATGACCAACCCAGTCGGCACTTATTTTCTCGAAAAGCCATACCTGCCCTCCACCGGCATGTGAAAGACCGCATTGTCCATGCACTAAAACAGTCAGTGAGTGGAAAGGTGCACCTCACAACAGATGCATGGACCAGTAGGCATGGCCAGGGCCATTATGTGTCCATCACTGCGCACTGGGTTAATGTGATGGATGCAGGCTCCACAGGGGACAGTGGTGGTGGAACAGTACTGCCTAGCCCATGGTATAGGAAAAAGTTGGCTGTAGGCTTGTAGGCTTTCGCTCCTCCTCCTCCATCAGCGAAAGCTCGTCCACAGAGCGCAGTCGCACGAACACTCCATCCGCAGCTGGCAGTGTTGCACACGAGGTGTCCCACTATCGAACAGCTAGTGGTAAGCGTCAGCAGGCTGTGTTAAAGATGATGTCTTTGGGGGACAACAGACACATCGCGGAGGTACTGGCCGACTACTTGCAGCGACAAACAGAGTCATGGCTGGGCAGTCTACATCTTGAGGCAGGCAAGGTAGTCAGTGATAACGGCCATATTTTTGTGGCAGACATAGCCCATGCAAAACTCACACACATACCTTGCCTGGCTCACACTTTGAACCTGGTGGTGCAGTGCTTCCTTAATAATTATCCGGAGTTAACATCCCTGCTCTATAAGGTGCGAAGACTGTGCTCGCACATCCGTCGCTCGGCCATACACTCCAGTCGTATGCAGAAGGTGCAGCGATTGCTCCACCTCCCCATGCACTGCCTACTCATAGACGTTGCAACAAGGTGGAACTCCACCCTGCACATGGTTGAGAGGCTGTGTGAACAGAGGCAGGCTGTAATGCATTTGTGGGAGGATACACGGGCAAGCAGTTTGAGGGGAGACATGGAATTATCGGGTGTGCATTGGTCAAAGCTGAAAGACCTCTGTAAAGTCCTTCAGTGTTTTGAGGAATGCACACGGCAGGTAAGCGCAGACTACGCCATCATAAGCACGAGCATCCCACTTATGCGTCTGCTCATGCAAAGTTTGATGCACATTAAGGATGAGGCATCTGCAGAGGAGGAGGAGGGAAGCCTTGATGACAGTCAGCAATTGTCTGGTCAGGGAACTGTCCTAGACGAGGTGGAGGAAGAAGAGGTGGAGGAGGAGGATGAGGGGGATGATTATTTTGGGCAGTAAGATGCTTTCAGGGGGCAAGAGAAAATGTTGGCGTTCCAAGGTCAGATACAGTGTTTGTGCGTGACTGTAGGGATGAGGATTTGCCAGAAAGTGCTCCTCCACCCACCACTGGCAGTGCATCATTGACACCTGGAACATTGGCCCACATGTGCGATTATGCCTTGCGGATCCTAAAAAGGGACCCCCGCATTTCCAAAATGATGAGAGATGATGATACTGGCTGGCCAGCATCCTCGATCCACGCTACAAAGGCAAATTACACAACATCATGCCACATGAGCACCTAGAGATAATATTGGCTAACAAACAAGCAACTCTGGTAAACAGGTTGTTTGAGGCTTTCCCAGCACACAGCAGCGGTGCTGCTTATCCCACGAGCCATAGTGGGCACAATGGAAGAGGTGTTCGTCGTTCGAAGTGGCGCTGGAGACAGGGGTTTAATGACCATGTTGTGGAATGATTTCTTAAGTACCGCTCACACGACTGCTAATACTGCATCGATTAAAAGTGACAGGAGACAGTAGTTGTCAAATATGGTTACAAACTACTTCTCCTCCCATATCGATGTTCTCCCTCACAAGTCATTCCCCTTTGACTATTGGGCCTCTAAACTGGACGACTGGCCTGAATTGGCACAATATGCCTTACAGGAGCTCTCTTGCCCTGCTGCTAGTGTGTTATCTGAAAGAGTCTTCAGTGTTGCTGGATTAATCCTGACAGAAAAAAGGACCCGTCTGTCAACCCAAAATGTTGATGATCTAACCTTCATTAAAATGAACCATGCATGGGTTGCAAAGGATTTTGTCCAACCTTCCCCTGATGACACATAGGTTCCCAGAAAACTGCCTCGCTTTTGTCCTCCTCTTCCTCGGACTTGCCCAGTTCCGCCCTTTGCAGCAGCTGAATGTCCAGCCAACACATCAACATATGCCATTTTTTAAACCTCCCTAAGTGGGCTGCCCACCCCCCCAATGGCTTGGGTAAACACCTGGCACTCCCGGGCAAGTGCCGTTGCTCTGAACAAGTGAATGGGCCCACAGATGGCCGACGGCACTGGCACAGGGCCCCACATAGAACAATACAGTGTCTCTGATGGTGGGGGGGCCCACTCACCGTCAGACACACCAGCGTACTATGAGGGGCCCTGTGCCAGTACCGTCGACCATGAGTGTGCCCCACTTGCTTGGTCATGGCCACAGCACTTGCAAGTTGCAATACTTACCTCTCCCTGCTCCACTGGTGTGTAATCTGGGCAGTTAAATTCTTCACAGGGACGGCCACTACAAATTTGGTGTATTGATCGATGATGGTTAAGATGTAGCTATGCCCTGTCCTGCTGTCATCTACCTTCAGATGATCAATGGCTACCATTTGTAATGGACGTCAACTTACAATCGGATGCAGTGGTGCTTTCACAGTTGTGATAGTCACAGACGTGTGACATTCCTGCCACCATTTTTCAATGTCTCCTCTCATGCCAATCCAATAGAATCGCCTACGGCCTGTGGCTTCTGTCTTTGGCACTCCAAAATGTCCAGACACATCATGATATGCAGTGAGGACCATGTCTTCATCTCTCCCTGTGATCACAGTTTGATGGAGACGAGTAATGGTGATGTGATCCACGCTACTGCAATTAAGCAATCCTTTCTTCATAAAGAACCGTTTTCGCTGTCTCCACAGACACAGTAATTGAGGGTCTGCATCGCCTCTGCAACATCTACCGGGAGGTTTTCCCGCGATGAGTAATTCCAAAATTTCTGCAATCACTCGACTTTCCGTCTGTACTTGAATCCATGTAGTTTCCAGTAGCGGTGAGTCTGGACTGGCTTACTGAGATTGAAATATATACAAAGATTTAAAAGTACCACAACACTGTATACTGGTGTACGCTTTGACTACCTTTCCCTTTTTCTACATGTTAAATTCTTGTGTAATACATACTGAGCCTGTGAGTGTCTGTCTGACTCCAGAAGTATCGACGAAAATTTACAATTACCCCTAGACTAGATACACCTGGTATGTGCTGGTACAGTACCTTTTTTCAAAATGTTGTATTACGGTATCATCCATAGTGAGTGAGCGTGTGTGGTTTACGCCTTCTATATATACGGTGAATCGGATATACCAATTTTTACCCTATACTCGATACAGCTTGTATCTTGTTACACAGTACCTTTGTTTGACATTTAGTATTACGGTCAAATCCATACTGAGTAAGCGTCTGAGACTGACTACGGGACTATGTTTACGGAGATTTCAATTGTAACCTATAATATATATACTTGCTATCTTGTTATCCAGTACCTTTTTTACAACATTTTTTATTATGGTCAAACCCAGACTGAGTGAGCGTCTGAGCGTGACTCCGGAAATACATACCGAGATTTCAAATTTGCCCAACACTGTATACAGGTGTACACTTGTGTTACATTACCCATTTACAGCTTTTCATTTTCTTGTGTAATCCATATTGGACCTGAGAGCATTTGTGTCTGCCTCCTGAAATGTATATGGAGACTCAGAATGTTTACTGTTGTGAGTTCATTTTCCCCTTCACTACTGAGGCCCGAGGAACTCCCTCTTCTGGTAAAGAAAGGTAGTGAGCCTGATTATCAAACACCTGAGTCTGATGATGATGACTGGCTGAGTGGAGTTACTGACTGGATATAAGGCTGCCGACGCCCTTCTGCCCTGCGGGTGATTTCTCTGTGGGATCCTTGGAGACCAGTCTGAATTCCTGCTCCTCTAAAGCTAAGTTTTCTGCTCGGCCTTTTGCATTTGTGCTTAGACTTTGTTTTGCTTTGTTTTTCTGGATTTCTGCCATTCCCTGCTGGGGTGTGCTGAATTCCTTTAGCTCTGTCTTCTGAAAATACCTGAGTGCTGATTTAGTTTTTGAAGCCTAGCTGCTTCAGGGTTTTTTTCATATCAGCTTGTTGGCTTATGTCTTTGATAGGGTTTTGGCAGATTGCAGACAGCAACCTTCCTTTCCTGTTCTGTTTAGCTAGCTTGGGCCCCATCGTTTGCTCAGCCTATCTTTCTATCTGTGTGAGTGTTTTTTCATCTTGCTTCACCGTCATTATATGTTGGGGGCTGCCTTTTACTTTGGGGTCTGCTCTGGGGCAGTTTAGATTTCCTTTTCTGTCTTTAGGCTATTTAGCGCTCCGGCTGTGATCGAGGGGTCTAGGGCATCGTAGGAACCCCCCACGGCTTCTGCTAGTTGTGTTGATAGGTTCAGGGGTCTGCAATCTGATAGTTGCTAACTTCTCTGGTTTTCTGGACGTAGCTTCTATTTTTGTGTCTTCCTCCTACGGTGACTCAATCATAACAGAATCACCCGCCATACAGCAGATCCTAGGGTACTCAATAGCAGGAAAGAATTGTAAAAAAAAAAAAAAAAAAGTGTGTATATTTTTTCCTCTATATCTCTGAGGCTGTAGGGGGAATTTTTTTTTCTCTCAATGGAGATAAAGCAATTGTCTGATCGTGTGGAGCAGCTCGCTGCGGAAGTGCGGGGAATTTCCGCCTACCTTGCTCATTCACATGCTGCTGAACCAAAGATTCCTACACCTGATGTATTTTTTGGGGATCGGTCTAAATTTTTAAATTTCAAAAATAATTGTAAATTATTTTTTGCCTTGAAGCCTAACTCGTCAGGGAGCTCCGCGCAGCAGGTTAAAATTGTCATCTCTTTGCTGCGTGGCGATCCCCAGGATTGGTCGTTTTCTTTGAAACCAGATGATCCTATTCTGACTAATGTGAACGCATTTTTTCAGGCCTTGGGGTTGTTGTATGACGAACCTAATGCCATTGATCAGGCAGAAAAGACCCTGCTGGCATTGAACCAGGGTCGTGATTCTGCAGAATTGTACTGTCAAAAATTCCGAAAGTGGGCAGTACTTACTACCTGGAATGATAATGCCTTGGCTGCTCTCTTTCGGAAGGGGTTGTCAGAAGCCGTAAAAGATACTATGGTGGGATTTCCTGTTCCCTCTGGTCTTGACGATTCTATGTCATTAGTCATTCAGGTTGATTGGCGTTTGCGCGAACGCAAAGCTGCACGAGAGGTGTTGCCACCTGCTGAACAAATGTCTGAACCTATGCAATGTGATAGAGTTTTTTCCAGAGAGCAGCGTCAGGAGTTCAGAAGGCGTAATAAGTTGTATTTTTTCTGTGGAGATGCCTCGCATATTATTTCTGTCTGTCCTAAACGAGAGAAACGCTTTGCACACACGTTTTCTGTTGGTGGTGTTCAACCTAAGTTTCTTCTGGCTATTACACTGATCTGCTCCCTGTCCACATTTTCCGCCAAGGCTTTTGTGGATTCAGGAGCAGCCCTAAACCTAATAGACTTGGATTTTGCTAAACGTTGTGGATTTCCGATGACACCTCTGCAGACGCCTATCCCTTTGAGGGGGATTGATGCTACTCCTTTGGCTAAAAATAAACCTCAGTTTTGGACCCAGGTGGTAATGCGGGTCGCCCCAGACCATCAAGAAAATTGCAGATTTTTGGTGTTGCATAATCTGCATGATACTATTGTTCTGGGGTTTCCCTGGTTACAAATTCATAATCCAGTTTTGGATTGGAAATCTGTGTCTGTGGTGAGTTGGGGTTGTCGGTGTGCCTTTAGTGAGGCTCCGGTGTTTTCCACCTCTCCTCAGTCGCATGATGTTCCTGATTATTTGGCGGACTTTTATGATGTATTTAGTGAGAATGAGTCTGCGTCTCTGCCTCCTCATAGGAGTTAGGACTGTGCAATTGAACTGAGCCCGGGGTGTAAATTTCCCAAGGGTCAGCTCTTCAATCTTTCTGTACCCGAGCACGAGGCTATGCAATCCTATATTAAGGAGGCGTTGGAGAAGGGTCATATTAGACCATCCTCGTCACCCTTAGGTGCCGGTTTTTTTTTGTAGCCAAAAAGGATGGATCATTAAGACCTTGTATTGATTATCGTGCCCTCAACAAAATTACTGTTAAATATCAGTATCCGTTACCCCTGATTTCTGATCTATTCTCCAGAGTTAAAGGTGCTTGCTGGTTTACCAAGCTTGACCTCAGGGGGGCGTATAATCTTATTCGCATTAAGCATGGGGAAGAATGGAAGACGGCGTTTAATACTCCGGAGGGACATTTTGAGTACCTGGTGATGCCTTTTGGGCTCACTAATGCCCCTTCTGTCTTCCAGTGCTTCATGAACGATATTTTCCGAGATTTTGTCGATAAATTTTTGATTATCTATCTGGATGATATTTTGATCTTCTCCAAGGATTGGGATTCTCATGTGGAACATATTCGGACTGTGTTCCGGATCTTGAGGGAGAATTCCCTGTATGTCAAAGGATCTAAATGCCTTTTTGGAGTACAGAAGATTTCTTTTTTGGGATTTATTTTGTTCCCGTCAACTATTGAAATGGACCCGGCCAAGGTGCAGGCCATTTACGATTGGGTTCAGCCCACTTCTTTGAAGGCCCTCCAGAAGTTTTTGGGTTTTGCTAATTTTTATCGGAAATTTATAGCAAAATTTTCTAGTATTGCCAAGCCATTGACTGATTTGACTAAGAAGGGTGCTGATGTGTTAAATTGGTCTCCAGAGGCTGTTTCTTCCTTTCAGGAGCTGAAGCGAAGATTCACCTCCGCCCCGGTTTTGCGGCAACCTGATGTCTCACTTCCATTCCAGGTAGAGGTGGATGCTTCTGAGATTGGTGCAGGAGCTGTTTTGTCCCAAAAGGATCCTATAACATCTAAAATGAATCCCTGTGCTTTCTTTTCCCGAAAGTTCTCTCCATCTGAACGTAACTATGATGTGGGGAATCGGGAACTGTTGGCCATGAAATGGGCATTTGAGGAGTGGAGACATTGGTTGGAGGGAGCTAAGCATCAAGTGGTGGTCCTCACTGACCACAAGAATTTGATTTACCTAGAGTCGGCTAAGCGCTTGAACCCTAGACAGGCTAGGTGGGCCTTGTTTTTTACACGTTTTGATTTTGTGGTTTCTTTTCTTCCTGGAACTAAGAATGTCAAGGCAGACGCCCTCTCTAGGAGCTTCTTTGCTGATTCTCCTGTGGTGACCAAGCCTGCTACCATCTTAGGCGAAGGGGTAGTTCTTTCTGCCATCTCACCCGATTTGAGACGTGCTCTGGAAGAGTTCCAGGAGGACAAACCTGAGCGTTGTCCCAGTGGAAAGTTGTATGTCCTGACCAGTGGAAGAAGAGAGTGATGTCTGAAGTTCATTGCTCTGTTTTGGCTGGTCATCCAGGTATTTTTGGTACTAGAGATCTGGTGAGTCGGTCTTTTTGGTGGCCCTCCTTGTCTCGTGATGTCAGGAATTTTGTGCAGTCCTGTGGGACGTGCTCCCGGTCTAAATCGTGGTCTGGCTCTAGTGGGTTGTTGATGCCTTTGCCTGTCCCCAAGAGGCCATGGACCCATATTTCAATGGATTTCATCTCTGATATGCCTGTCTCTCAAAGGATGACTGTTATTTGGGTGATTTGTGATAGGTTCATCTTGTACCACTCCCTAAGTTGCCGTCTTCCTCTGAGTTGGTGCCCCTGTTTTTACAACAGGTGGTTCGCTTGCACGGGACTCCTGAGAACATTGTATCTGACAGAGGAGTCCAGTTTGTGTCTAGATTTTGGAGAACTTTCTGTTCCAAGCTGGGAATTCAGTTGTCCTTCTCCTCTGCTTTTCACCCTCAGACCAATGGGCAGACAGAGAGAACAAACCAGACCTTGGAGTCATATTTGAGATGTTTTATTTCTGCTGATCAGGATGATTGGGTTTCATTTTTGCCCTTGGCCAAATTTGCTTTAAATAATAGAGCTAGTTCTGCCACTTTGATGTCACCTTTTTTTTGTAACTTTGGGTTTCATCCTCGATTTTCTTCAGGGCAGGTGGAGCCCTCTGCCTGCCCAGGTGTTGACACTGTGGTGGAGAGAATGCACCAGATCTGGGACCAAGTGGTGGATAAGTTATCTCTCTCCCAGGAAAAGGCCCAGCGGTTTTCCAACCGACATAGGACCATTGGTCCCCAGTTTAAGGTTGGTGACATGGTGTGGTTATCATCAAAAAATATTGCTATGAAGGTGGCTTCTCCTAAGTTTAAGCCTAGATTTATTGGACCTTACAAGATTTTGGAGATTATTAATCCGGTCTCTTTTCGTTTGGCTCTTCCTGTCACATTTAAAATCCATAATGTGTTCCATAAATCTTTGTTGAAGAGGTTTGTTGAACCTGTTGTTCCGGGGGTGGCACCTCCACACTCTGTATTGGTTGAAGGTAACATGGAATATGAGGTAGAGAAAGTACTGGATTCCCGCCTGGCTAGACGGAGACTCCAGTATTTGGTTAAGTGGAAGGGTTATGGTCAGGAGGATAATTCCTGGGTCTCTGCCTCTGATATTCATGCCAAAAGATTGGTGTGTGCCTTTCATCGGGCTCACCCTGATCGCCCTGGTGGCGTGGTTGAGGGTTCGGTGACCCCTCCTCAAGGGGGAGGTACTGTTGTTAGTTCATTTTCCCCTTCACTACTGAGGCCTGAGGAACTCACTCTTCTGGTAAAGAAAGGTAGTGAGTCTGATTATCAAACACCTGAGTCTGATGATGATGACTGGCTGAGTGGAGTTACTGACTGGACATAAGGCTGCCGACGTCCTTCTGCCCTGCGGGTGATTTCTCTGTGGGATCCTTGGAGACCAGTCTGAATTCCTGCTCCTCTAAAGCTAAGTTTTCTGCTCGGCCTTTTGCATTTGTGCTTAGACTTTGTTTTGCTTTGTTTTTCTGGATTTCTGCCATTCCCTGCTGGGGTGTGCTGAATTCCTTTAGCTCTGTCTTCTGAAAATACCTGAGTGCTGATTTAGTTTTTGAAGCCTAGCTGCTTCAGGGTCTTTTTCATATCAGCTTGTTGGCTTATGTCTTTGATAGGGTTTTGGCAGATTGAAGACAGCAACCTTCCTTTCCTGTTCTGTTTAGCTAGCTTGGGCCCCATCGTTTGCTCAGCATATCTTTCTATCTGTGTGAGTGTTTTTTCATCTTGCTTCACCGTCATTATATGTTGGGGGCTGCCTTTTGCTTTGGGGTCTGCTCTGGGGCAGTTTAGATTTCCTTTTCTGTCTTTAGGCTATTTAGCGCTCCGGCTGTGATCGAGGGGTCTAGGGCATCGTAGGAACCCCCCACGGCTTCTGCTAGTTGTGTTGAGTTGATAGGTTCAGGGGTCTGCAATCTGATAGTTGCCAACTTCTCTGGTTTTCTGGACGTAGCTTCTATTTTTGTGTCTGCCTCCTACGGTGACTCAATCATAACAGTTTACACTATACTATATATACCTTGTATCTGGTGACACTGTACCCTTTTTCGCTTTTTTATTTTATTGGGTAATCCATACTGAGCCTGTGAGCATCTGTGTATGACTCATGAAATATATACGGAGATTTACTGTTATCCCTAGACTGTTTAGAGCTCTACGCTTCTGATACAGTACCATATATCTGCTGGTATTTTGGGTCAATTTTCTAAAACATGAGGAAGTATCGTGGAATAGGACACGGACGTGGGCATGGGGGGCCACCTGGTACTGATGTGTTGGTGGTGCATCTGCTTGTAGTGCTAAAAACACATTAGCAGCTAAGGCAGGAGGTGTTGAGCCTTCGTCATGGTGTAGCTCTGGAATGCCTGTAAGGCTCCGTTTTAAGGGAGTTGGTAGACTGCTTTTAAAGCCGGAGCATCAGGAACTGTTTTTGGCTTACATTGCTGAAACAGCCTCCAGCTCTATCGCCTCCTCTTCTTAAGTTTAAAAAAATGCAAGCACTGAGTCATAAGTGCAGGCTTCTGGTCAGGAGCAACCACTTTCCTTGTGTTCTTCTCCCACACCAAAAGTGAAGGATGCGGTAGCAAACACTTCAGATTACTTTATGGAGCTCTTTTCACATACCATGCCTGGGTTAATTAAAAATGAGGCCCATCATATAATGGAGCATTCAAAATGGGGGACATCTGACACTGGAGCATCATCCATGAGCCCCATCATATACTGGAGTATTCTAAATGTGGCATATCAGACACTGGAGCAGCATCTATGGGGCCCATCATATACTGGAGCATTCCAAATAGGGGACATCTGACACTGGAGCATCATCCACGAGGCCCATCATATACTGGAGCATTCCAAATGGGGAAGATCAGACACTGGAGCAGCATCTATGGGGCACATGATACACTGGAGCATTAGAAATGGTGCACATTATATATGGAGCATTATTTGGGCCCATAAGACACTGGAGCATCATCCATGGGGCCCATCATATACTGGAGCATTCTAAATGGGGCAGATCACACCCTGGAGCAGCATCTATGGGGCACATTATACACTGGAGCAATAGAAATGGAGCCCATTATATATGGAGCATTATTTGGGCCCATAACACACTGGAGCATCATCCTTGGGGACCATCATATACTGGAGCATTCCAAATGGGGGACATCAGATACTGGAGAAGCATTTATGGGGCCCATTATACACTGGAACATTAGAAATGGTGCACATTATATATGGAGCATTATTTGGGCCTATAAGACACTGGAGCATCATTCATGGGGCCCATCATATACTGGAGCATTCTAAATGGGGCAGATCAGACCCTGGAGCAGCATCTATGGGGCACATTATACACTGAAGCATTAGAAATGGGGCCCATTATATATGGAACATTATTTGGAGCTCATCATATACTGTATGGAACATTATATGTGACCAATTATTCTGTATGGAGAAATATATGGGGCTCATTATTCTGTACGGCGCACAATGTGGTGGCCATAATTCTGTATGGAGTAATATACTGTCCTTTTTTCGAGCTATTGTAGAATTTAAAATAGATCAGTCATGTCATGTAAGCAGTGAAGTATTTGTCATTGTACTATACCTATATTTCTGTGCCGTATCGGAGCATCATGAGTTGTGGTATGTGTTAAAGGGGCGCACTTTGGCCCAGGGCACATGAAAACCTGGAGCCAGCCCTACCCCCCCCACAACTTTATCCAAATAACACCCAGTTATCAGTGCGTAACTTTTATTATAAAGTAAATTATGGTTGACAAGCTTCAGTAATAAGAATTGATGCTTTTGGCATTGAAATGGGCACTGTAGGTGTGTTTACTTTCCTCCACTCCCTGCTGACTTTGCTTCCACATTGACATGCATTGGGTATCGTGTTTCAGTCGGCCTCCGACTTTTCCCTATAGTCGGCCAATTTAGTTCGACCCGACTTTTGAGAAAGTCGGGTTTCATGAAACCTGACTCGACCCTAAAAAAGGCAAAGTCTCTCATCTCTAGCTACCAGCGTTACCACCATCAGCATGAACAGGCACATGGCAGCAAAGCAACAGACTTTGTTGGTTGAACACCAGGCTCCATAAACAGTGTCTGCGAGTGATACCACTGCTTCTTCCACTGTTGTGCGTGCAAGCCAATCCCTTGTCCACAGTGCATGCGAAGATGCCTGCTTCCATGCACCTGCCGTTGACCACAGTCAAAGAGCATCATCATCAAGTACATCCACGTCCTTGTCCCAGCGCAGCGTTCAGTTGTCCATACCCCAGTCATTGGAGCATAAGCGGAAAGACGCAGCCAATGCCCCACAGGCCACAGTACTAAATTAACAAACTTCTTGTCTGCTTGCGCTCTAAATGTCGCATTTTAGGCTCGTGGGAAATGGATGCTTTCCACAACCTGATGACAGTGACCTTAAAAAGGTACTCTGCCCCCACCCGACACTATTTCTCCCGGTCTGCCGTCACGACATTAGACAAGCAAGCACATGTCCCACAACATTACCCGGGCCATCAACAATGCTGGTACAGTGAAAGTGCACCTAACCACGGACCCGTGGACAAGTGCTTGTGGGCAGGGACGGTACATCTCGCTGACAGCACACTGGGTTTGTGTAGAAGTCATGACCCAGTCAGACATTGGAAGACCATGTCACAGATGTATGGAGGAGACAGGTTGTGCAAGTCTTTGTATGTCATATTTGGGGTTTTGAACTGTTGTATATGGGCAATAGGAAGGCAGTGAAGGGCATGGCAGAGAGGAGAGGCTGGGAAATAATGGAGGAAAAGTTGGATTACTCTGGTGGCAGAGTTTTGGATAGATTTGAGTTGGGCAAGAGTGCTAGAGGGGAGGCTAGAGAGTATAAGGTTGCAATAGTCGAGGAGTGATATCATGAGGGCATGTACAAACATTTTTTAATTTTCTTGGAATGTACGGATCCAGTAAATGTTTTTGAGTTGTAATGCGCAGGAGGAGGCAAGGGCTTGGATCTTAGCTTGAAAGAGAGGGCAGAGTCGAGTATTACCCCGAGGGCACGAACATATGGGAATATTTGTCCCAGTGTGTGGTCCCGGCATAACACAGGCATGTGTCCCACAACATTACCAGTGCCCTCCACAATGCTGTTACTTGGAAAGTCCACCTAACCACAAACACATGGACAAGTGCTTGTGGTCAGGGACGGTATATCTCAATGAGGGCACAATGGGTTGACGTAGTGGAAGCCGGGACCCTCTCCAACCTTGGTATGGTGCATGTCCTCCCAAACCCCGAGTATTGCGTGCCCTACATCAATCTGGGTTGCCCCCACAGTCTACAGCTCCTGCACCTCGTCCTCCTCCTTCACCTCCTTTTCAGCCTCACAAGCTGGAAGCACTGCAGCACTGTCAAATGAAAGCGGAAACAGGCTGTGCTGAAGCTAATATACTTCTGTGACAAACCCCAAAATGCTGAAGAGTTTTGGACAGCTCTGAAAGAGGAGGTACATCCGTGGCTGAGACGGCTGAACCCACAGCCAGGCATGGTTGTGTGTGACAATGGCTGGAACCTGGTGGTTGCTCTTTGCGAGGCGGGCTCACACACATGCCATGCCTGGCTCATGCGCTTAACCAAATCGGTCAACGTTTTTGGAAAAGTGACACGGAGCTGGCAGATCTGCTTAGATAAGTGCAACACTCGAAATACCAATTTTAGAAAGTCAGCTACAGCTTCATTCACCCTTGCCGTGATTCAGCAGCGCTTGCAGCTTATGGCTCAACGACTGGTGTGTGATGCCCCCAGCCCTTGGAACTCTACACTGCAGATGTTGGAAAGGAATTGTGAGTAGAAGAGGGCAGTTGGTGAATAGTCTTCCATCATCAACAAGTTTGTCGGTATTCAGTTCTGTCTTCACAAATAACATGTGAGGAGTGGACATGGATGTCTGACATATGTAACATCCTCCAAAACTTTGATGAATCCATAAAGAGGGTGAGTGTCAATGACACCATAATTTTCATCTCCATCCTGCTTATCTGTTCTAATTTGAAGATTAAGAGTTTATTATAGCGCAAAAACATATTTACAGTTTAACAGTTTCAAACACAACAACAACAACGATAACAATAATCCAATAATTAAACCAAAACAAAACTACCCTGATGGTGTCAGCTTACAATCTACACTAAGTAACAACGATAACAATAATTAAACCAAAACAAAGTAATCCTTCTCATGACAACTTACAATCTAAAATGAGGTGGGTGAGATAAAAAATTCAGGGGGTGTATTTACAAGATGGTATTTACAGTGATGTTTGTACAATGATATTACTGAGGTTAGTTCTACGTGTTGGAGGCCTGAGGACAATGAGGAGGAGGGCATGGTCAGTCGTCCTCTTGGTGAGGACACAAAAGTATTGACTGTTAGCAGTCTTGCATGCATGGCTGAGTTTATGTTACGCTGCCTTTCCTGTCAACCTCACGTTTGGATGATGGGCAATACTGATTTGTGACACTTCTTGTTAGGAACGGCGGAACGCACTAAATAAAAATAAATAATAAAGTCTGTTCACTGCTCGGGGTCCACCGTGCAGTAGGTGTTACACCGCTGCTAGGTAATGACAGAGGAGCAATATGGCGGTATAATGCGCACGGGTTCAACTTCACCCGAAGTGCGCAGAGTGGGCTCTGTTCACACACAGAGGCGCCGCAACGTAAACATACAAAAACGCTGAGCCTGTTAGTGGAAATGCACACATGGTATCAGGTCACAGGAGCAGGACCTAAGACAGAGGAGCTGCATCCATCTAGACCTACCATGTGTGCGCCAAGAAGGGCTGCACCTGCAGCGCAGCGTAGGACACTGCCGCCCGATGACAAAGCTAGAAAGCACGCGCAATGTCGGATGCTAGCGTAGAGGTGCGGTGTGCACAGTGGCCTAAGGCTTGCCACTGACTGGCGCTGACTGCTAAACTAATTCCCTATCCACATACGTAATATCAGAGGGAAGGGGTTTTATAATGAGTCAGTCGACAGAATCATACATCCATCACCATTCACACATAGCAAGTACAGTCTATACTAGCGCATGGCAGAACGGCCATGCGCACTTTTTATAGCCGTGCGGGACCTTCCAGATCTCCGAGATGGACCAATGAGATCTGGAACAGGACCTGGGCACATGACTCCCAATCTCCAATGGGAGATCGTCTCGTGAGCATGCCCAGTAGGAGCACAGAGGGACTTAGTCTCTGGAGCGGTCCGCTGCAAAGTAATCTCTTCTGCAGTAGAAAGACAGCAGGAGACCGCAGAATGTGAGGCTCTGGATTCCTGCAGAGCAGATGCAGAAACATGATGCCTAACACTTCTAGACCCATGCTACAGGGAGAACTTTACATCTCTTATTCCAGAGGCAGTCAGGTATAGTAAAATGTTGGAGAAACAGAGGGTCCTTCTTGCGGAATTATTTAAAAAATTCACATCTGAAAATGTTGGTAGCAGAGGTCAAAGTTTGATGGCAAAGCAAGGAGTACAGGTGAGAGACACAACTCCAAGCCAGCAAAGGCAGTGGAAACTGGCAAAGTTTGAGGAGAGTTTTCTCAGATCCTCCCATTGCCCATGTCCCTGACGTGCAAGGGACTTTCACATGGAGTGCAAGTTTTTGAAAATGCTGAGGGAGTACCCTGCTGACCGTACCAACGTCCTCTGTCATTCCTCTGTGCCTTCTAATTATTGGTTATCCACACTGAACATGTGGCAGGAACTGGCTCTCTCTCTCCAGGGCACATGCGCTGTATTCACGGTCAAGGAGCGCACAGCGACTCGCTCTCTCGCAGTTACTGGCCAAACAGTGCCTTGGTTAATGGCAGTACCGCTTTTAGTGGTGGTAGACAATGGGAACTGTTCTTTGCAGCGCCACTGCTGTAAGGACGGAGCACACTACTCAGCCTCCTATGCACTGCTTATCCATGCCAAAAATCTTTGATGTCTTGCCCGATTTATCTTAAGCTGGCCCCATGCCTCTAGGTCATCGGGTCTGTCTGCTGCCTTTTGCTGCAGTATCGTCGGTTTGGGTGCAGAGTGCACTAACCCCTTTTGCCTCCTTTTCAACCTCTGATATGGAAATTTGCATAGATAGATATATCTCTGTGTGTGCTGCGGCCTGTCCTGATTAGAACAGAGTCTCATTGAGTGCTCAACGGAAAAGAAGACACTAAACAACTTGTTAGCAGCATCTCTTTCCAGCAGGACTCTTCTGGTTTACTGCACATACATGGTTTTATCATTACATACAAAAAGGAGTGGTTAGTCAATTAACATAACTCTTGTGTTTCAATGCTGTTGGCTATTTGAGTAAATGAACATATATGGCAGTGTTCGACATGAGGGTGATTTAGCATCATATGATTTACTCTTATGCATTGTCTTGCAATGTCAGCAGAACTTATGTCTGGCAGATATATCACAAAAAGTTCAAGATAGCTGTGATCATATATATGTATACATGTATATATCAGTATATAAGAATATATGCAAGTAAGTAAGATCTATATGAAATGTATATATTTCCATCACAAGCTCAAACAGGTAGCACATCAGACACAAGCTGGAAGCACGCAGCAATGCCTAATCAAAGCGGGAACAGGCTGTGCTGAAGCTAATATGCTTCTGTGGAAAACGCCACAATGCTGAAGAGTTGTGGACAGCTATAAAACAGCAGGCATATCGGTGGATGAGATCGGTGAACCCACAGCCAGGCTTTTTTGTGTGTAACAATGGGTGGAACCTGGTGGCTGCTCTTTGGCGAGGCGAGCTTACACACGTGCCATGCCTGGCTCATGTGCTTAACCGAATTGGTCAATCTTTTTTGAAAAACGACACAGAGCTGGCAGATCTGCTGGTAAAAATACAACGCTCTAAATAACCATTTTCGAAAGTCAGCTACAGCTTCAACTCCCCTTGCTATGATTCAGCAGCACTTGCTGCTTCTGGCTCCTCTACAGGTGTGTGATGCCTCCAGGCCTTGGAACTCTACACTGCAGATGTAGTAAAGGATTTCTGAGCAGAAGAGGGCAGTTGGTGACTAATCTACCATCATCAACAAGGTTGTCGGTATTCAGTTCTGTCTTAACACATAACATCTGAGGTGTGGACATGGATGTCTGACATGTGTACCATCCTCCAAAACTTTGAGGAATCCACCAAGAGGGTGAGCATCAATGACACCATAATTAACATCTCCATCCTGCTTATCTGTGTTCTAATTTGAATATTGAAAGTTATTATAGAGCGAAAACATATTTACAGTTTAACAGTTTCAAACACAACAGTCCTAAATAACAACGATAACAATAATCCAATAATTAAACCCAAATAAAACTACCCTGCTCGTGACAACTTACAATCTACACTAAGTAACAATGATAACAATAATTTAACCCAAACAAAACAATCCTGCTTGTGACAACTTACAAACTAAAATGAGGTGGGGGAGCTTAAAAATACAGGGGCGTATTTACAAGAAGGTATTTACAATGATGTTTGTACAATGATCTTACTGAGTTTCATTGTAAGTGTTGTAGGCCTGAGGACAAGGAGGAGGAGGACCGCATGGTCAGTTGTTCCCTTGGTGACGACACAGAAGTGTTGCCTGTTAGCAGTCTGGGACGCATTGGGCTGACTTTATGTTGCGCTGCGTTTCCCGTGACCCTAGCATTATAAAAAATTTTGGTGACACTCATTACTGGTTGGTGACACTTCTAGACCCACGCTAGAAGGAGAGCTGTCAATCTCTTCTTCCAGAGGCAGAGAGGTGTGTTACACCCGGTCCCTGTCCTGGTGCGGCGCCCAGGTCTGCCACTGTTACACCTGGTCCCTGTCCTGGCGCTGCGTCCAGGTCTGCCGCTGCCCTCCGTTATGGGCACTCACCTCAAGCCTCACATGCTGTCCTTAGGCAGCAGCCGGCCTCCTCTGGATCTCACGCTGTTGCTCAGCATTCAGGCCTCCCTCCTGCCTCCACCTCCTGGCATCCTGTGAGGAGACCTGTAGCTAAGGCTATTAGGGCACGCCCACCCACTCTCCTGGTGTGCATTATTCAAAAAGTGCAATTAACCAATGGCAGCGCACTGGCTGCTATTTCTGGCCTCTCCTCCATAGGGAGAGCGCCGGAGCAATGAGTATCTATCATTGCTACATCCGGTTCTCATGCTAACCTGTCTGCGCTGCATCTACAGTCTCTTTTTCAAATGCTCTCTGTCTCCACAGCATATCAGTATCCTGTGATTCCTGGTTATATCTGCAACCATCTGGGTGAAAGCCATCCCGTTCTGCCAACAGCTATCCATGTCTGAGGACTGTGTGAAGGTCACTGGGACCGACTCCTTACCATATACCTGGATCCAGGACCCAGCTCATTACGGACTCTGCTGTAACTACTGTTATCCCTATTGGTCCTGCTGGGACAGCTGCCACGTGTTCGGGGTCTAACTGGAGGTAAGCACCTGTGTCCTCCAGGTATTCCATTCTGGCCCTGTCTGAGGGGCATTACTACAGGTGCCAGGGGCTCATTAGTCACACCCCCTTTCGGAGCCCCCCGGACCGTGGTCCTGAGGTTCCACTTTAAAAATAAAAATGAATGTGAACTTCACCATCTCTGCCTCTGCTTCCATTTGTTACAGATTGCTCCGGCCATGGAATCTGCTGGACCCCAGAGGCCTCCGACTATGGAACTGTGCCAAGAGGTGACCCGCTTAAAAGATCAACAGAACAAGATCACGTCTTACCTACGTAACCTGTCCACCCACATGGATTCTCTGCTGAACCCGGCTGCTTCTGAATCATCTATCAATACCCAGGTATCTGCTGTCACGGCAAGCAAGGGTCCTCGCCTGGCAGCTCCTACCCGCTTCCATGGTGACCCCACTCAGTGTCGGGGTTTTCTCAATCAGTGTACCCTACACTTCGAAATCTTGGGGCACATGTTTGCTTCTGACCGTGCCAAAGTGGGCTTCATTATGTCACATCTGTAGTGAAACCTCCACCAGGGGGAGCTGGTGAGGGAAGAGAGGTTACACACTAAGAGTAGCAAACACTGAGCAATAGCACAGGTGTGACAGGTAATGAGAGATAATGGTCAGACGAACCGAGTCAAAAAACTAGCAGGAGAAGACATACAAGAAGGAGCCGCAATCTCCGGACTGGACCATGACAGTACCCCCCTCTCAATGGGGGGCCACCAGACCCCCAGGCTTCCCTGGATGATGAGCATGAAAGGCCCGGACCAACTGATCCGCGTGGACCGAACGCGCCGGCACCCATGACCGATCCCCAGGACCGTACCCTTTCCAATGGACTAAGTACTGAAGTGAACGGCAGAGCATACAAGAATCCACCACCTGTTCCACCTCGTACTCGGTCTGGCCATCTACCATAACAGGCGGCGGGTGCGAGGGAGACTCATCAGAGGAAGGCACCGACGGCTACAGAAGTGCCTTATGGAACACATTAGGGATCTGCCACGACGGAAGCAAACGCAGGCGAAAGGCCACAGGAATAATCACCTCTAGAATTTCATATGGACCAATAAACTTGGGACCCAACTTAGCAGAGGGAATTCTCAGCCTTATATTTTTGGTGGATAACCATACCTTATCCCCCACCTGATAAACCGGCCCCACAGAGTGTCGTTTATCAGCAAAAAATGTATATTTGCCTTGAGCCTCCCCAATGTTCCTCTGAATCTCCCTCCAAACCTCCCCCAACTGCAAAAAAGCCAAATCAGCCTCTGGACACTCCGAATCCAGTCGGGAAAATTCACCAAAATGAGGGTGAAACTCGTAGTTGCAGAAGAAAGGAGAAGTACCAGTAGACTGATTGACACGATTATTGAAAGCGAATTCCGCTATAGGTATCATAGAGCACCAATCATCCTGTCTGGATGTGACCAGACACCGTAGTATCTGCTCCAAAGACTGATTGGTCCTTTCAGCCTTTTACAAAAAGCCCTCCAGAATTTTGCCACGAATTGCACCCCTCTATCAGACACCACACTGACAGGCACACCATGCAACCGGATCACATGCCTAATGAATAGTTTAGATAGAATCTCAGCATTAGGAAGGCCCGTTAATGGTACAAAATGTACTTGTTTACTGAACCTATCCAACACTACCCAGATCACAGTTTTACCATTAGAGGGGGGGAGAGATCGGTGATAAAATTCATGGACAGATGAGTCCACGGTCTATCCGGAATTGGCAGTGACACCAATTCCCCGGCCGGCCGGTTGTGGGAGGCTTTAGCGCGGGCACAAATTTCACAGGAGGACACAAAGCCAGTGATGTCAGAAGTCAGCGAGGGCCACCAGAACAGCCTAATGATGGCTTTACGAGTGGCCAAGATTCCAGGATGCCCACTCAGAGCCGAGTCGTGGATCTCCCGAAGCACCCTTAATCGATACTGAACAGGCACAAAGAGCTTATTTTCAGGTATGGACGGAGGAGCAAGAGATTGGGCCTCAAGAATCTCCTGCGCCAATCTCGAGGACACCCCAGCCACCACCACCCCATGCTGAAGAATGGAGGAGGGAGGCTCAGGAGGCGATACCAGATCTAGGCTGCAAGACAAGGCATCCGCCTTCACATTCTTGGAGCCTGGTCTGAAAGTGATGGAAAACTGAAATCGGGAAAAAAAAAGTGACCACCTTGCCTGTCTTGGAGTCAGACGTTTGGCGGACTCAATATAAGACAGGTTCTTGTGATCTGTAATGACAGTGATACGATGGTCAGCTCCCTCCAAAAAATGCCTCCATTCTTCAAAAGCTAATTTAATGGCCAACAACTCTCGGTTCCTCTCCGCCGAGGAAAATTTTTTAGAAAAGAAAGCAAAGGGTCTTAAGTTAGTTAATGTGGTGGGGCCCTGGGACAACACAGCTCCCACTACCACCTCAGAGGCATCCACTTCTATGATGAATGGTTTAGACAAATCAGGTTGAACCAGCACCGGAGCAGTCATGAAACGTTTTTTTAACAAAGAAAACGCCGCCACAGCTGGAGCTGACCAGTTTTTGAGATCATCCCCCTTTTGGGTGAGATCAGTGAGGGGTTTGACCACTTGAGAGAACCCCTTGATGAATTTTCTATAGTAATTGGCGAAACCCAGAAATCGCTGGAGACCCTTGAGATATCTGGGTTGCACCCAATCCACAATGGCCTGAACCTTCCTACGGTCCATACGAAACCCCTCAGCGGACAGGATGACCCCTAGAAAGGATAATTCTTGAGCAAAAGATGAACATTTCTCCAGTTTGGCAAAGAGTGAGTTCTCCCTGAGCCTCTGGAGAACCGCACGAAGATGACCCATGTGACTTTGTCTATCAGAAGAGTATATCATCAAGATAAACTACTACAAAGCGTCCAATAAAATCAGAAAAAACATGGTTAATGAAATTCTGGAATACCGCTGGTGCGTTAGTCAAACTGAACGGAATAACCAAATTTTCAAACAGACCCTCAGAGGTGAGAAACGCAGTTTTCCACTCATCCCCCCCCCGCATACGGATGAGATTGTATGCTCACCTGAGGTCCAACTTAGAGAACCACCTAGCCCCTGACAATTGATTGTACAAATCAGGTATCAGTGGGAGAGGATAAGTGTTTCTTATGGTTATCTGTTATGATTGAGTCACCGTAGGAGGAAGACACAAAAATAGAAGCTACGTCCAGAAAACCAGAGAAGTTGGCAACTATCAGATTGCAAACCCCTGAACCTATCAACACAACTAGCAGTAGCCGTGGGGGGTTCCTACGATGCCCTAGACCCCTCGATCACAGCCGGAGCGCTAAATAGCCTAAAGACAGAAAAGGAAATCTAAACTGCCCCAGAGCAGACCCCAAAGTAAAAGGCAGCCCCAACATATAATGACGGTGAAGCAAGATGAAAAAACACTCACACAGATAGAAAGATAGGCTGAGCAAACGATGGGGCCCAAGCTAGCTAAACAGAACAGGAAAGGAAGGTTGCTGTCTGCAATCTGCCAAAACCCTATCAAAGACATAAGCCAACAAGCTGATATGAAAAAGACCCTGAAGCAGCTAGGCTTCAAAAACTAAATTAGCACTCAGGTATTTTCAGAAGACAGAGCTAAAGGAATTCAGCACACCCCAGCAGGGAATGGCAGAAATCCAGAAAAACAAAGCAAAACAAAGTCTAAGCACAAATGCAAAAGGCCGAGCAGAAAACTTAGCTTTAGAGGAGCAGGAATTCAGACTGGTCTCCAAGGATCCCACAGAGAAATCACCCGCAGGGCAGAAGGGCGTCGGCAGCCTTATAACCAGTCAGTAACTCCACTCAGCCAGTCATCATCATCAGACTCAGGTGTTTGATAATCAGGTTCACTACCTTTCTTTACCAGAAGAGGGAGTTCCTTGGGCCTCAGTAGTGAAGGGAAAATGAACTCACAACAGTACCTTCCCCTTGAGGAGGGGTCACCGAACCCTCAACCACGCCACCAGGGCGATCAGGGTGAGCCCGATGAAAGGCACGCACCAATCTTTTGGCATGAATATCAGAGGCAGAGACCCAGGAATTATCCTCCTGACCATAACCCTTCCACTTAACCAAATACTGGAGTCTCCGTCTAGCCAGACGGGAATCCAGTACTTTCTCTACCTCACATTCCATGTTACCTTCAACCAATACAGGGTCTGGAGGTGCCACCCCAGGAACAACAGGTTCAACAAACCTCTTCAACAAAGATTTATGGAACACATTATGGATTTTAAATGTGACAGGAAGAGCCAAATGAAAAGAGACCGGATTAATAATCTCCAAAATCTTGTAAGGTCCAATAAATCTAGGCTTAAACTTAGGAGAAGCCACCTTCATAGCAATATTTTTTGATGATAACCACACCATATCACCAACCTTAAACTGGGGACCAATGGTCCTATGTCGGTTGGAAAACCGCTGGGCCTTTTCCTGGGAGAGAGATAACTTATCCACCACTTGGTCCCAGATCTGGTGCATTCTCTCCACCACAGTGTCAACACCTGGGCAGGCAGAGGGCTCCACCTGCCCTGAAGAAAATCGAGGATGAAACCCAAAGTTACAAAAAAAGGTGACATCAAAGTGGCAGAACTAGCTCTATTGTTTAAAGCAAATTTGGCCAAGGGCAAAAATGATACCCAATCATCCTGATCAGCAGAAATAAAACATCTCAAATATGACTCCAAGGTCTGGTTTGTTCTCTCTGTCTGCCCATTGGTCTGAGGGTGCAAACCAGAGGAGTAGGACAACTGAATTCCCAGCTTGGAACAGAAAGTTCTCCAAAATCTAGACACAAACTGGACTTCTCTGTCAGTTACAATGTTCTCAGGAATCCCGTGCAAGCGAACCACCTGTTGTAAAAACAGGGGCACCAACTCAGAGGAAGACGGCAACTTAGGGAGTGGTACAAGATGAACCATCTTATAGAACCTATCACAAATCACCCAAATAACAGTCATCCTTTGAGAGACAGGCATATCAGAGATGAAATCCATTGAAATATGGGTACATGGCCTCTTGGGGACAGGCAAAGGCATCAACAACCCACTAGAGCGAGAACACGATTTAGACCGGGAGCACATCCCACAGGACTGCACAAAATTCCTGACATCACGAGACAAGGAGGGCCACCAAAAAGACCGACTCACCAGATCTCTAGTACCAAAAATACCTGTATGACCAGCCAAAGCAGAGCAATGATCTTCAGACATCACTCTCTTCTTCCACTGGTCAGGAACATACAACTTTCCACTGGGACAACGCTCAGGTTTGTCCTCCTGGAACTCTTCCAGAGCACGTCTCAAATCGGGCGAGATGGCATAAAGAACTACCCCTTCGCCTAAGATGGTAGCAGGCTTGGTCACCACAGGAGAATCAGCAAAGAAGCTCCTAGAGAGGGCGTCTGCCTTGACATTCTTAGTTCCAGGAAGAAAAGAAACCACAAAATCAAAACGTGTAAAAAACAAGGCCCACCTAGCCTGTCTAGGGTTCAAGCGCTTAGCCGACTCTAGGTAAATCAAATTCTTGTGGTCAGTGAGGACCACGACTTGATGCTTAACTCCCTCCAACCAATGTCTCCACTCCTCAAATGCCCATTTCATGGCCAACAGTTTCCGATTCCCCACATCATAGTTACGTTCAGATGGAGAGAACTTTCGGGAAAAGAAAGCACAGGGATTCATTTTAGATGTTACAGGATCCTTTTGGGACAAAACAGCTCCTGCACCAATCTCAGGAGCATCCACCTCTACCTGGAACGGAAGTGAGACATCAGGTTGCCGCAAAACCGGGGCGGAGGTGAATCTTCGCTTCAGCTCCTGAAAGGAAGAAACAGCCTCCGGAGACCAATTTAACACATCAGCACCCTTCTTAGTCAAATCAGTCAATGGCTTGGCAATACTAGAAAATTTTGCTATAAATTTCCGATAAAAATTAGCAAAACCCAAAAACTTCTGGAGGGCCTTCAAAGAAGTGGGCTGAACCCAATCGTAAATGGCCTGTACCTTGGCCGGGTCCATTTCAATAGTTGACGGGGACAAAATAAACCCCAAAAAAGAAATCCTCTGTACTCCAAAAAGGCATTTAGATCCTTTGACATACAGGGAATTCTCCCTCAAGATCCGGAACACAGTCCGAATATGTTCCACATGAGAATCCCAATCCTTGGAGAAGATCAAAATATCATCCAGATAGATAATCAAAAATTTATCGACAAAATCTCGGAAAATATCGTTCATGAAGCACTGGAAGACAGAAGGGGCATTAGTGAGCCCAAAAGGCATCACCAGGTACTCAAAATGTCCCTCCGGTGTATTAAACGCCGTCTTCCATTCATCCCCATGCTTAATGCGAATAAGATTATACGCCCCCCTGAGGTCAAGCTTGGTAAACCAGCAAGCACCTTTAACTCTGGAGAATAGATCAGGAATCAGGGGTAACGGATACTGATATTTAACAGTAAGGCCTCTTTCACACATCAGGTTTTCGCCGTCAGGCGCGATCCGGCGCTTTTGACAGAAACCGGATCCGGCGAAATGCAATGCCGGATCCGGTTTCCCCCCCATTGACTTGCATTTGCGCCGGATCGCGCCGGATGGCCATGCGTTTCATCCGGTTTTCGCCGGATCCGGCAATGTGTTGCGATCCGGCGTCTGGAAAAAACGGCTACTGTAACGTTTTTTGTCTCCGGCGAAAAAGCTGGACACGCCGGATCCGGCGCGTCCGGCTTTTTCACACAATGAAAGCCTATGAGCGCCGCAATGCGCCGGATCTGGCAAAAGCCGGATCCGGCGGCCGGATCCGGTTTTTTGGTCTGAGCATGCTCAGTAGCTCTGCCCACAGGAGATATATAAAAGCAAGACAATGGGACCCTCAGCCACACCCAACATGCCACCCAAGCCAAGAACCAGGAGCAGGAGAAGGCAGCAGACATCTGCAGCAGCAGCACCATCAGCACCACCCCAAATGGAGCAGCATGGTGAACAACGGGAGGGGAGTCCAGCAGCAGATGAGAGACGGTAATTATCAAATCCCCCATTCCTCCAAACTAGGGCCATGGAATATCAAGATATTCATTGGCCCTTTGTTTCTCTTTATTCAACAGCCGCCAAAGAGATGCAGCAGCAGCAGAAATGGCATCACTGGCAGCAGCAACAGCAGCAGCAATACCCACAGCCATGGAGTCTGGCCATCAACAGGACAGCACATCCTCTTCTGGGAGCCCTTCCTCGCATCGTCAGCGTTTGACGGTAAGTTTTTATTTCCAAAATCCATCATCTCTGTAATATATGTCTATTCATTGCCTTTTATTTCAAAACAGGAATCACAAGATGAAGAGGAGCTCCCAGAAGAAGAAGGAAGGGGTGGACAGACACCTGGAGTGGGCTCACAATTGGTAAGTTTTTTGCATCAAACGCAGAAACACAACATCACACTACACACAACACATAGAAAACAATGTTCTGCAGACCACACACAGCAAACAAATGCCTACATCCAAAGACATAACATTTTTTGTTTTCTTCTCTAGTCTTCCCAATCTGGTGCTCGGCCAAGAGGTCCTCGCAGTGCCTCCCAGGGTCGTCGGCGACAGCAACGCGGCGGTCACCAGCGTGTAAGTATAAATATTTTTGCTTTGTTTTTTTGCACTTTTTATTTCATTTCTTTTGTGGAGGCTAATGTTATTTTTGTCTTTTTCTTTAACAGCCTTCACAGCGTGCTCCCAACTCTGACGGTGAGGATGGAGGACTCGATGTGGACCACCTCATCGATCTCGTCAGACAAAGGGACCCGACCGGAATATGGCTGACCGCCGCCACGCTGACCTTATCGTTACCCGACGACTTTGGGAGGAAATCTGTTCGCTCCTTGTGGGCCGCTGGGAGGACCTCGATGTTCGGGCCCAGATTAAAGAGCGTAAGTATATACAGTACCGGTTGCTTGATGTAAACCAGTGTTTCCCGAACTCCAGTCCTCGTGGTCCCCACGGATCATGTGTTCAGGATTTCTATTTACTATGGAAATCCTGAAAACATGACCCCTGGGGACCATGAGGACTGGAGTTTGTGAAACACTGATGTTGTATACTAACCACTCCTTTCTCGTTTCAGGGAACAGAATTGTGAATCGGTGGCGGTCTGTGAGGGATCGTTTCAAGAAGGAGTTCAATAAAGAGATGCGGGCCCCGAGTGGATCTGGAGGACGCAGGAGCAAGTACAAGTACGCACAAGCCCTGTCGTTCCTCCGGGAAACAATGCTCACCAGAAGGTAAATATTACACACCACATGTGAAAAAAAATGTTAGATGTAACTTTTTTTTTTCAGCCAGGGCCATACCATGTCAGTATTTTAATTGTTTTGTTTTCTCTTTATTCCACAGCACGGTGAGCAGCACTCGGGAGCCTGCATGATTGGACCCTTCTGAGGCGATCCCTGAGGAGACCGGCACCGAGGGACACTTCGACCGCCCCGGTACATCTGCACCTTCCCAGCCTTCCTACACATTCGACCCATCTGTCCCATCCACCAGCACAGGAGCATCGTGGCCGCCTACATTACATGAAGCTGCTGGTGAGGAGATCGCTTTCCCTTTACCCCACCCTTCTGCCCCTGCCACCTCTAGTACACCTGCGGGTACTGGGCGGCAGCGGCAGAGGGGTCAGGAAAAGAGTTATGCGCAAGAGTTCTTGCATCTGAATGCATCTTTCCAGAACTGTCTAAAAGTCTTGTCAGAGCAAATCTCCGCAGGCTTTCAGCAGATCAACTCCAGCATTCTGGAGGTGAAGACACTTCTGCAAACCATGCATTCAGAAGCAAGATCTTCGCCAAACCACACCTTTTTCAGGTCTGTTGTGGAGCGCATGGCAACACTATCTCCTACCCAGCAGATGCATGTAATGCATTCGTGCCACGGTGCTCTACAGCAGGTTACCTCCCAACCTCCACCTCCCACCACTGTAGTTCCTCCACCTGCACCCCCTCCAGCCACTTTCCATCCTCCCCCTCCTATTACATCTGCACCCCCTCCAGCCACTTTCCATCCTCCCCCTCCTATTACATCTGCACCCCCTCCAGCCACTTTCCATCCTCCCCCTCCTATTACATCTGCACCCCCTCCAGCCACTTTCCATCCTCCCCCTCCTATTACATACCAGCAACCTCCCCAGTACCAGCAACCTCCCCAGTACCAGACATCTCCCCACTTCCAGCAACCTGCCCCGTACCAAACTCCTTCCCCGTACCAAACTCCTTCCCCGTACCAAACTCCTTCCCCATACAACTTTCCATCAACATCATCTGCTCCTACAGTCCCTGCCCAACCCTCCACTCCACCGCCCACCACCGCTTCTGCCTCCAACATGTCCACCCATTCTGTAGTTTTTTCCACACCTTCACCTCTAACTGTTCCTTCCCCACCACGATCCCAGTCCTCTCTCCACACACCCAGTGTCGAAGTGTCCCGCAGCCCCTCCAGCAGTATTTCCACCCCACAATACACAGATTTGTAATGTGTTTTTTTTTTAATAAAAATGCCCATTGGGTTTAAAACCTTTATTAAAAAAGTTTGTTGCACTTTAAAAACATTTTACAAAAAAAAGAAAAATTTTAAATAAAAGTTAAATTATCGTTTCACAATGGTTGTCTGTCTTTTCTTTCTGCGGCAAACTATGTTTAAAAAAAAGGTTAAATACAGGGTATTTCAAAGGTAAAAAGGTATTCAAAACCAGGTATATAACTGTGGGTAAATTTTAGCTTTTTGCCACAGTTGTGTTCCTGGTTGTGTTTGAAGCAAAGTATTTCACCTAAAAAGTTGTGTTTATTGTTGGTGATTTCCTAACAATGTACACAACTTTTGTTAAAGGTGAAATACTTTGCATAAAACACAACCAGGTACACACCTGTGGCCTAAAGCTAAAAATAGTAGACCATGACAAGATAGCCAACTTTGGTTGGCAAAGGTATATACTGTTGGTCCAGAAGGTACACAAGTTTGGTTTTAGGGCACAAATCTTTCACACTCTGTCATCCTGCCAGTGTACTCTGCCTTGAGGGGCCACAAGGGTCAATTTTAAAAACCGGATCCGGCGTAATCCGTCGAAAAAAGGATAGAAAAACGGATGAACCGGATGAGACGGATCCGGTTTTGTCTGTCAAGAACAAGACGGATCCGGCAGAAAACCGGATCCGGCACATCAGGTTTTACAAAACATTTGCCGGATCCGGCATTCCGGCACGACGCCGGATCGCGCCTGACGCCGAAAACCTGATGTGTGAAAGTAGCCTAATTTTGTTGAGGGCACGATAATCAATACAAGGTCTTAATGATCCATCCTTTTTGGCTACAAAAAAAACCCAGCACCTAAGGGTGACGAGGATGGTCTAATATGACCCTTCTCCAACGCCTCCTTAATATAGGATCGCATAGCCTCGTGCTCGGGTACGGATAAATTGAAGAGCCGACCCTTGGGAAATTTACACCCCGGGCTCAGTTCAATTGCACAGTCATAACTCCTATGAGGAGGCAGAGACGCAGACTCATTCTCAATAAATACATCATAAAAGTCCGCCAAATAATCAGGAACATCATGCGACTGAGGAGAGGTGGAAAACACCGGAGCCTCACTAAAGGCACACCGACAACCCCAACTCACCACAGACACAGATTTCCAATCCAAAACTGGATTATGAATTTGTAACCAGGGAAACCCCAGAACAATAGTATCATGCAGATTATGCAACACCAAAAATCTGCAATTTTCTTGATGGTCTGGGGCGACCCGCATTACCACCTGGGTCCAAAACTGAGGTTTATTTTTAGCCAAAGGAGTAGCATCAATCCCCCTCAAAGGGATAGGCGTCTGCAGAGGTGTCATCGGATATCCACAACGTTTAGCAAAATCCAAGTCCATTAGGTTTAGGGCTGCTCCCGAATCCACAAAAGCCTTGGCGGAAAATGTGGACAGGGAGCAGATCAGAGTAATAGCCAGAAGAAACTTAGGTTGAACACCACCAACAGAAAACGTGTGTGCAAAGCGTTTCTCTTGTTTAGGACAGACAGAAATAATATGCGAGGCATCTTCACAGAAAAAACACAACTTATTACGCCTTCTGAACTCCTGACGCTGCTCTCTGGAAAAAACTCTATCACATTGCATAGGTTCAGACATTTGTTCAACAGGTGGCAACACCTCTCGTGCAGCTTTGCGTTCGCGCAAACGCCGATCAACTTGAATGGCTAATGACATAAAATCGTCAAGACCAGAGGGAACAGGAAATCCCACCATAGTATCTTTTACGGCTTCTGACAACCCCTTCCGAAAGAGAGCAGCCAAGACATTATCATTCCAGGTAGTAAGTACTGCCCACTTTCGGAATTTTTGACAGTATAATTCTGCAGAATCACGACCCTGGTTCAATGCCAGCAGGGTCTTTTCTGCCTGATCAATGGCATTAGGTTCGTCATACAACAACCCCAAGGCCTGAAAAAATGCGTTCACATTAGTCAGAATAGGATCATCTGGTTTCAAAGAAAACGACCAATCCTGGGGATCGCCACGCAGCAAAGAGATGACAATTTTAACCTGCTGCGCGGAGCTCCCTGACGAGTTAGGCTTCAAGGCAAAAAATAATTTACAATTATTTTTGAAATTCAAAAATTTAGACCGATCCCCAAAAAATACATCAGGTGTAGGAATCTTTGGTTCAGCAGCATGTGAATGAGCAAGGTAGGCGCAAATTCCCCGCACTTCCGTAGCGAGCTGCTCCACACGATCAGACAATTGCTTTATCGCCATTGAGAGAAAAAAAAAATTCCCCCTATGGCCTCAGAGATATAGAGGAAAAAATATACACACTTTTTTTTTTTTTACAATTCTTTCCTGCTATTGAGTACCCTAGGATCTGTGGTATGGCGGGTGATTCTGTTATGATTGAGTCACCGTAGGAGGCAGACACAAAAATAGAAGCTACGTCCATAAAACAAGAGAAGTTGGCAACTATCAGATTGCAGACCCCTGAACCTATCAACACAACTAGCAGTAGCCGTGGGGGGTTCCTACGATGCCCTAGACCCCTCGATCACAGCCGGAGCGCTAAATAGCCTAAAGACAGAAAAGGAAATCTAAACTGCCCCAGAGCAGACCCCAAAGTAAAAGGCAGCCCCCAACATATAATGACGGTGAAGCAAGATGAAAAAACACTCACACAGATAGAAAGATAGGCTGAGCAAACGATGGGGCCCAAGCTAGCTAAACAGAACAGGAAAGGAAGGTTGCTGTCTGCAATCTGCCAAAACCCTATCAAAGACATAAGCCAACAAGCTGATATGAAAAAGACCCTGAAGCAGCTAGGCTTCAAAAACTAAATCAGCACTCAGGTATTTTCAGAAGACAGAGCTAAAGGAATTCAGCACACCCCAGCAGGGAATGGCAGAAATCCAGAAAAACAAAGCAAAACAAAACAAAGTCTAAGCACAAATGTAAAAGGCCGAGCAGAAAGCTTAGCTTTAGAGGAGCAGGAATTCAGACTGGTCTCCAAGGATCCCACAGAGAAATCACCCGCAGGGCAGAAGGGCGTCGGCAGCCTTATATCCAGTCATCCGAATACTTATATCCAGTCAGTAACTCCACTCAGCCAGTCATCATCATCAGACTCAGGTGTTTGATAATCAGGCTCACTGCCTTTCTTTACCAGAAGAGGGAGTTCCTCGGGCCTCAGTAGTGAAGGGGAAAATGAACTCACAACAGTTATCTTATTCAGTTCTCGAAAATCGAGGTATGGGCGTAAACCACCATCCTTTTTTTACAAAAAAGAACCCCGCCCGCATGGAAGAGATGGTCGCCGTTTCCTTTCTTTCTCCTGGGGTTTGGTGGCTCCCACCTCCATAGGTTCAGATGGCAGCAAAACATCAAGGTTAGCAGGGAACAACGGAATCCCTCGCTGAGTAACACCTCTCTCCCTCCTTCTCCGATCCATACGGATAGCCTGAATCATAGCCTCCTTCAATGAGCTGGGGGATGGATGGAGAGCCAGAGCATCCTTCAAGCAATCCAACAGTCCCTTCCTGAGCAGACATCTCAGTGCGGAGTCGTCCCAGGACACCTCAGTGGACCATCGACAGAATTCGGAGCTGTACCATTCGGCTGAATGCTTCCCCTGCCCCAGACCCATAATAGTGTCCTCTGCCACCCTAACACAGTCCAGTTCAGCATAGATAAGACCTAGGGCCTCAAAGAACCTATCTACCGAGATCCGTTCAGGGGCAGTAAGGGGCAACGAGAAAGCCCAGGATTGGGGACCCTCCCTAAGTAAGGAGATGATAATCCCCACCCGCTGAGTCTCATCCCCAGATGATCGGGGTCTAAGAGAAAACCATAATTTACAACTCTCCTTGAATATGTGAAATTTATCTTTTTCACCAGAAAACGTGTCAGGAAGGTTAACTGAGAGTTCAGGAGAATGCAAAATAACATCTACAGAGTCACCTGGTGGACTAACAATATGAGAGGTGTTTCCCTGCATGGTCTTAATAGTCTCAGTCAGTTCTTTCTGTAAGTGGGTATGAGACATGACAAGGGACTGATGATTCACAGAAAAATCCTGCGCCATCTGCGTCAAACTGGACACTTGATCTGCCAAGTTATGCAGCAGATCCATGACCAGAGGAAAAAAAAAAGTGCAAAATCCCATTTAAATGTATAGGTTAGTGATAATGTAGTGAAACCTCCACCAGAGGGAGCTGGTGAGGGAAGAGAGGTTACACACTAAGAGTAGCAAACACTGAGCAATAGCACAGGTGTGACAGGTAACGAGAGAGAATGGTCAGACGAACTGAGTCAGAAACTAGCAGGAGAAGATGTACCAGAAGGAGCAGCAATACACATAGTCAAAATACCAAGCCGAGGGTCAGAAAGCCAAAACATGAGCACAGGGTCCAGAAACGTGAGGCGAAATACGTGGTCGGGGTACAAGCCGGGAAGACAAATGCCAGAGAGGAAATGTAGGAGCAGAGACGAATACCAAGAGACGGGGTCAGAGATCAGTCCGGGTCATACACGTGGATACTAGTCAGAGGCAGGAGGATCACCAAGGTACAAGGGTCAGAGGCTCTAAACTGGAAGCTTGAGCTATCACTAACACTGGTCAGCAGGCTGTGAGAGACTGAAATAGCCCAGCTAGCTCCAGAACGAGGCTGAGGAGCTTAACCCCTGCATGACCAGTCCACAGTGAAGACAGCAGAATATAAACTCCCGACTGGACCATGACAACATCTAGCCGGAGAGGCTCTCGCTTGGCTGGCTAAACCCGTTATGGGAGAGAGGAGACCCGCTGGTTAATGATCTTCAATCTTTCCTAGAGACTTTTCGCAGGACCTTCGATGAACCTGGCCGGGTCACATTGACCGCTTCTATGTGAAGCAACAACAAAAAAAGTGGTCTATAGGAGCGCTAAAGGAGAGGCAGAAACCAGAAAAAGGGTAAAAACTCAGCTTCTTCCTCCAATACCCACAACGCGTTTCTACGGTCACTTTTTTGTTGTTGCTTCACATTGAATTTTCATCTCTGAGGATCAGTGGCAGGAGCAGATTGGAGGGCAGTTGCTTATGGGAGAACCTGCATTTGCTGGGCGGTGCTGGGAAGCTCCGGGATCCTTGGTGTTCACTTACGGCTGGGATCGGTCTCAACTCCACGTCCTGAAGCTGGTGAGAGATGGACTGACCAGGAGAGTTGAGGTTGCTGACAGCCACATACAGTGCCCTTCTGGGTTGCGAGGACACGCTCCCCAACTACAATTCACGTTCACACCGTGGTTGTGCAAGGATGGCACAACCCTGTAAGGTGAGCACCCTGTCGATTCAGTTAGGGAATTAATTTAAACACAGGTACACTCATTGCACCTCTCTTTGCATTTTATTTTTCATGTTAATTAACGCTGGGGCGCTGGTTGCAAAGACCACAGGGATTGCTGCAGGAGGAGACCTGTAATATTCATGGGTACTGTAAGAAGAGGGTACATTCTTCGGCATTCCAAGGAGGATTCGTGATTCAGCTGAGGATTATCAAGGACTATTTTTCTTATTTTTGATCACAATAAGATTATAATGGACTTTTTTGCTAACAATAGGTTTGATTACAGGGAGCTCCTGATAACAGATGCTATAGGGTTAAATGGTCATGTTAGCAAGGGCAATAGGTTGGTTGCAACTACAGATTTGAGTGAAACTGATAAGAAACACATGATTAGCCTTTTTCAAGAGTTAGAAAATAAAAGTAAGATAGAGATCACCAACCACATTGATACTATGTTTTTAAGGCGTTATATAGAGGAGAACTAAGGGTACTGTCACACTTAGCGATGCACCAGCGATCCTGACCAGCGATATGACGCGGTCAGGATCGCTGGTGCATCGCTAAGTGGTCACTAGTGAGCTGCCACACAGGCAGATCTCACCAGCGACATCGCAGGGGTCGGGAGTCGCTACTTACCTGTCACACTAGGCGATCCTGACGTCCTCCAGCCCGGCTCCACGCTCGTCGCTCGTCTCTCCACAGGAAGCGCCGCAGGAAGCTGATGATGAGAAACAGTCCTGGACGTTCTCACGCAATTAGCGATAACCAGCGGGGGAGCGGGTCGTAGGTAAGTATCACACACAGCGATATCGCTAGCAATATCGCTATAACGTCACAAGTTATAGCGATATTGCTAGCGATATCGCTAAGTGTGACAGTACCTTTAGTCCCTAGGGGTTTGAGATTATCACAAAAGTCTTCATTTCCCCAAGATGAGGAGTTTACGAAAAAATGGGACACTTTCTCCCTCAACTGCTCCATGGGTTTCCTTAAATTATTGATATCTAAGAGAGATTCCCTGGCAGGAATAGCACTTGAGGGTGTTAGACATCTGAGGGAAAATTTGGAGATTTTTTTTTGTCATCGGAATTTAGGACTTATGATGTAGGATTGAGAACCAAACTGAATAAATTTGAGGAAGATCTAATAAAGAGAAAAGCTGCCAAACTATGGAGGGATAGAAAGGAGAACTCAGGGAGTGTGAATAGTCATGAAAAAGTAGAGGCCCTGTTACCTTTTCCTGAGCTGATGTCCAAATTCAACCTTCCAAGGCAGGTTTTCTACCAATATTTTCAAATTAGGCATTTCCTAAGCACTTTCCACCTGAGTTCCTCAGCATCAGGACATAGGTTTTTGGCAGACTTTCTATTGAAAGACTCGCCACCGGTCAAGGGCTTGTCCTTATTATATCACCACTTTGCTTCTGATGTGGAGGGGAAGACACCAACATATATGACAAAATGGGAAAAAGAGCTGTCTCTCCCCTTGCCGCCTCGGCAGTGGCATGTGGCCTCCCGGATGGTACTGGGGTCCTCCGCCTGCCTTAACCATTTGGAACAGATTAAGAAAGTACACATGGGTTGGTATAGGTGCCCAGCCCAGATAGCTAGGTTTGCGGAGGATAACTCTCCCCTCTGTTGGAAGGGTTGTGGCATGGTGGGGACAATAGGACATCTCTGGTGGTCTTGCCCTTTAATTTATAGTTTCTGGGGTCAGATCTTTGATCTAGTGGCAGAGGTTTGTGAGACTAGACTCCCTCCCTCACCTCAAATGGGGATTTTACACATGGGCTTGGACGCCTTTCCTGCTCCCATTGCTCAATGCATCTCTCACATCCTAATCTCGGCCAGACAGTGTATCGCAGCTAGGTGGAGGTCCCCTGAAACTCCTGCTCTGGAGGAGGTGATTGCTAAAATCAACGTGCACTTCCAGTATGAAACTCAATTAGCCAGCAGTGTCTCTTTGGCCTTAAAAATTCAAAAACGTTGGTCGATGTGGTCGGCCTCTCCCAGGGCCTCTCCCCCTCTAAAGTGGTGATAGCCTGCTCTTGTAATAGGTTGGACAGGTAGTTCCGTAACCGGTGGTTTAGAACAACTCTCTTTTTCTGTGCAATAAATGTACTTACTGCATTGTTGTAAGTTACCTCCCCGCCCCCCCTTTCCCCTTTTCTTTCAATGTATGATGTTATGCCTTGTCTTGTTTTGTGCATTGCCTTTCTTGTTGTTTGAAAATTCAATAAAAATCTTTGGATTAAAAAAAAAAATGATCAAGCATTAATAATAATTATGAAAAAAAGGAGGAGAAAAATGATAAAGATGCCAGTAAGGAAGAATCCTTTTCCATTTTAACATCTGAAAAACAAAGGGCTCACTATGAGGAACATAGGAGCAAACTGATTAATGGTTTGAGTAAAAGAAATAAAAAATGGATTAATACAAACTGGAATGGGAAGGATGGGACTAGCATTGAAGGTAATAAAAGGAAAAATAGTAATATGAATGAGGGAGGGTCTGGCAATCATACAGTACCAATAGAAATATCTAATTGTTCACCAATAAAAATTGCAGGGAATTTGCAAACCATTTTGGAGACCTCTGAAACACCGGTGCAGGGGCAAGATATTATTTCAAGTGGTATGGATTTATCCATTTTTACAGTTCATGATGTGACCTCCACCCAAACATTGGAGAAGGGGTCTGGAGTTATTGGGAGTAATACAGTGTTTAAATTTAGAACCAATCCCTCGAAAAGCTTAATTACATTGGAAGGTACCCCATTCTCAGGGGATTTGATAGGTGAGAACAGTGGTGATCCAACGGGTGAATTGGAAGAACCCCATGGTCTTTCGAGGGATGGGGGTTCTAGTAATCATGTTGATATATCTAATTTGATTATAAATAGCTCTCTATTGATTATGCCATTGGTAAGAGAGACAGCAAGGGTGAGTTCCTATGGGGTACATAATGTGGTGGATACCCCTACAGCATTAGAAGAGAGAAAGATGGTTCTAAAGGATTCTAAAATCACCCAGTTTTTTCGGGTGGCTCCAGGCCGTCCCCCCAAGAGAAAAAAGGGAGAAGAGGTTGTAGGGGGAGTGGATGTTCTAGAAAAGGGGGATACTCAAAATCAGACCACACTGAAGAGATCAAAAGCCAGCCCCAGAAGGGATTATATGTAATAAAAGAGGGGTGTACTGAAAAGGAATTGGGGATTTATAATCTTTCCAAATACACTTTCACACAGGAGGAGAAATCCCTTTTGGGAAAGGGACTCTCCTTTTGCCCCACTACGAATTTAGATACTTTTTCACTATATTTGGATCTCAATGAATTTTTCCGGAAACTCACCATACAAAGGAATTTTATATTAGAAGAGAAAAACAAAAGTAGAACCAATATTCAGAAATTTCCTAGCGTTCAAGAAGAGTCAGAGTCCACTAAGAACATGGTGCATGTTGATGTTAGGAATCCCAATGATAAATTTTATCCTCTTCATCATAAGGGGTCCCACATTGAGACGTTCCAGCAACTGGTTTTGAAAGAAGTTAGGGCAATTTCACAACCAAAAAGGAGATGCAATTTAAGTAAGGGTGAGGGAGAAGACATTACCTCCATTAGGGATAATGAAAATATCGTCATACGTGGGGGGGGGATAGTAATTATGGACAGGGCATGGTATATAGAGGAAGGGAGAAGGATTTTGGAAGATGAGGATTTTTATGAGAAATTAGAAGATGATCCAAATATCGAAATTTTTTTGAATTATAATTCTTTGATTAAGGGAGCCTATGAGAGGGAAATCATTAACAAAAAAGAGCGCAAATTTCTTGATATTGCACAATATAAAGTACCTTTTTTATATTTTCTACCCAAATTGCACAAGGACCCGAGTAACTCCCCTGGTAGGCCCATTATATCGGGCATCGGGTCCATAACATGCAAGTTATCTAACTACGTAGATTTATTCTTACAGAAATATGTAAAACAGTTAAAATCCTTCTTGCGGGATTCATCGCAACTTATCAGTGAGCTGAGGAATTTACCCCCAATGAAGGGATGCATCCTGATAACATTGGATGTTACAGCCCTTTATAACAATATATCGCATGAACTAGGCCTTAAAGTGGTTAATGACTGCTTAATGAATGATACTACTATGCCAGTTGAACAAAGGGAATTTATACTGAAAGCCATCTCGTTCATCCTGAGTAATAATGTGTTTCTTTTCAGGGGGAACTCTACCGCCAGTTAAAGGGCTGCGCAATGGGGACGAGATTCGCACCCAGTTATGCCAATTTATTCATGGGTGCGATGGAGTCCGTCCTCATTGCGCAGCCCAGTCTTGAAAAAGAAGGGTTGGCCTTTTACCGAAGGTTTATTGATGATTTGTTTATCCTATGGAGGGGGTCGGTTGAAGAGGCAGAAACATTTGCTAACAATCTCAATATGAATGATTGGGGACTAACTTTTACGGCTACTATTTCCACCGATTCCATCCAGTATTTGGACTTATGGGTGCGGCTTGACGGCCTGGGGATGGTGTCCACTGCAACACATTTCAAACCGGTTGATGTCAGCAGCTACCTTAGGTTTGACAGTGGGCACCTCCCCGGGTGGGTGAAGAATGTAACCTATGGCCAATACTGGAGAATAAGGAAAAATTGCACTTCTGACCAAGACTTCCAAAGTGAATCTAGAATACTTAGGAAGAGGTTTGTAGAGAAAGGATACCCAAAAAAATCTTTTAAAAGATGCTTATAAGAGGACATTCAATTTCACACAAGATTTGTGTTTAAAAAAAATGGAGGAAAAAAATAGGACACCTGGGGTGAATTTGGAGAGGAATAAATGGAGTTTGATAACTACCTTCTGTCATTCGAGATCAATTGTACGTAAATTGCTGGAGAAACATTGGTTCATCCTACAAGGAGATCCTCTTTTGGCCCCAATGATTCCCGATAAACCAAATATTATTTATAGAAAAAATAGAAGTTTAAAGAACTTGGTAGCACCAAGCAACATAACGCGGAAATATAAAACGTCATATGAAAATGATAATGGCAGCTGGGGCTGTTTTGCATGTAAAGTACCCAAATTCTTGTGTTGTGGAGTGATTCAGGATAATGCGAGGGATTTTCATTCTAATACTACCAATGAGACATTCCAGATCAAACAAAAGGTTACTTGTCAGTCCACCTATATAATCTATTTATTGGAATGCCCTTGTGGGCTTCAATATGTGAGAAGGACTATCCAAACAGTGAATGCAAGATTGAATAAGCATAGACAGAACATCCACTTGGGTTACCAATTACGCAGTGAGTCCCGACATTTTGCAGGGAGTCACAATAAGGATCCAGGAAAGATAAGATTGACCATTATTGACCATATCAAAGAGCTTGGTGAAGGGAGGCTGAGTAAACTTATTAGAAGAGAAAGCTACTGGATGTTTAAGTTGGGTACGTTATATCCAGAGGGACTGAATCTCACAATAGAGAAAGTTTCCAGGTAGGGTTAATAGTTTAAGTGATTATGATTGATTTCTCTTTTTATGTGCATCATGTAGATTTTTTTTGGAAAAAGAAATACATTTTTTTTTGGGAGGAAAATTTTTTTTTAAGAAGTGGAAAAAAAAAAGAATTTTTAAAAAAATGTTTTTAAATTTTTTTGGTAAAAGTTTTTTCCTTTTGTTGGGGGTTTTTTATTACTAGGACAGGGTTTATTATCAGTTTTTAATGGAATATTGATGAGGTTGAATGTCGTAACATGCAAAATGTATATGTTTAACGAATGTTTTTTCACAATGTTTTTATTGGAGATGTAAGGGTTAACGCGCAACATCAAGGGGAGGTCGCATAGGATTGTGGGTTGTTCCAATAATTGATGCTTCCTTCATTCCACCTGAGGAAGACGGCTGTGACCGTAGAAACGCGTTGTGGGTAGAGATGAGCAACTTTGCCTTTTTTCGGGTCGCATGAAACCTGACTTTCGCAAAAGTCGGGTCGAACGAAATCAGCCGATTATCATGAAAAGTCGAAGGCAGACTGAAACATGAAACCCAATGTAAGTCAATGGGGAAGCAAAGTCGGCAGGGAGTGGAGGACAGTAAACACACCTACAGTGCCCATTTGAATGCCAAAAACATCAATTTTTATTACTGAAGCTTGTCAACCTTAATTTACTTCATAATAATAGTTACGCACTGAAAACTGGGGGTTATTTGGCTAAAGTTGTGGGGAGGTTGGGCTGGCTCCAGGTTTTCATGTGCGTGCCCTGGGCCAAACAGCGCCCCTTTAACACATACCACAACTCATGATGCTCCGATACGGCAGAGAAATAGCGGTATAGTACAATGAAAAATACTTCACTTTTTACATCTCATGACTGATATCCATTTTAAATTCTCCAATAGCTCCAAAAACGGACAGTATATTACTCCATACAGAATTATGGGCACGTATAGTGCGCTATACAGAGTAATGAGGCCCATATATTTCTATACAGAATCATTGGTCCCATATAATGTTTGAAACAGTATATGATGAGCTTCACATAATGCTACAGTATATGTTGGTCCCCATGGATGAAGCTCCACTGTCTTATGGGCCCAAATAATGCTCCATATATAATGGGCCCCATTTCTAATGCTCTAGTGTATAATGGACCCTGTAAATGCTGCTCCAGTATCTGATGTCCACCTTTGGAATGTTCCAGTGTATGGTGGGACCCATATATCATTCGTCAGAGGGTAGTGCTCCCCAAAAATTGGTGTCCCAACATTGAAAACAATAAAATAAGTCTCCTCGCTAGGGAATCCCTTGTACTAGTCTGGACTCCTCGTTGTCCCCATCTTCCATCTCACTGCACTTGGCTGTTGAGGCAGAGGGCGTACAGATGTGATGTCATTGCGCTCTCTGATCAGAATATCACTGTCAGGACACGTGGAAGACGTCATGGCGGTGGAGCAGGGAGAGGTAAGTATTTCAACTTTGCAAGTGCTGTGATCCTGAGCAAGCAGGGGGGGCCCACTCATTGGCGATGGCACTGGCAGAGGGCCCCTCATAGTACAGCGGTGTGTGGTGGTGTGTTTGACGGCGGGTGGGCCCTCCCACCGGCAGAGACACTTTTGCATACTATGAGGGGCCCTATGCCAGTGCCGTCGCCCATGAGTATGTCCCCCCACCTGCTCAAGGAACCTGCACTTTCATCTGCAACTTCCTCTTTGTCACTGTGTAAGGTGGTATAGTATGCAGGAAGGGGAACCTGAGTTTCCTCAGGGTCAGATTCTGGCTGTGTAGAGTGTGAGGGGAATGTAGTGGTCTGGGTCAATGTACCAGCAGAATCATCTAGCAGTGGCTGGGCATCAGTGCACTTGTGGCGTCCCCAGGAGTATGGTTGCCACAGTGGCATTACCTTCCTCCTAGGGAGTGTGATGTCATGCTTGGGAGCAACGAAGGATCTCTCTAGCAGTTAAGCCAACACACAACATATTTCCCACTCCAGGCCAGCAGTGAGACCTCTGAACCTGACTGCTGTGGAGCTGCTCTCTGTGGTTGGGAGGAGGTAAGTTAGGGCACTCTGTGCAGGGAAGGGGAAGTGTGTGGACGTGAGAAGGGGAGCTGGAGGATGAGCAGAGTTAAGGCTCACTCCTAGCTGGAGCGCATGGTCCGGATTCCGGTCTCCAAGTTTGTAGGGACAGTGACGTTTTCTCCAGCAGAAATCGGAGGAAGTAGCAGCTGTAAATGCTCTGTACCCAACTAAGGCTCGGAGGCCCCAGCATCAACGTGTGGGAGCCAGACGGAAAAGGCTATGGTTGCCTGACATACGAGAAAGTTCCAAAAGAGAGTCAACAGGGGGAATTTTAATTGAATTCATCACTGCGAGTACCTCAGATAAGCGCTAGAACGGAGGCCACACTACCTATCTGCAGAGAGAGAATTCAAAATTGGCTTCCAGGCTGACCAACTCCTTCTCCATCTGTACTCTGGGTCCTGGACGGCACTTACCAAGTACAGGTAAAGGAACTGCACGACTGTGTCTGTCATCTTTCTCCTGCGCCTGGTGCACGGCTCTGCTACATCCTGCACTGCACACCATCTACCAACTCTTTCATCTGCCCTGCGACTACGGCCCTACCTGTGCAGATATTCTACATCTTAGCTGCACCACAACATCTGTCCCAGAGAAGTGACACTGCAGCGTTGGTCAATCTAATCAGAAACCACAGGTGGAGTCACGTATGATTCACCTATAAACGTAATTCACCCCTTTGCATGGACGCCTAGGGCCACGGAACGAGTCACCACCACCGTGACACATCCCTGTGAGACACTGGCCCGGAACCGATTAACCCCACTGCCCTGGCTGGCCACCCACACTCCATGTCAGATTCATCTTGAACTTGGGAATTCACGATTTGACTTGATAACCCAGGCATGGTGTGATAGAAAGAGCTACATGGACTAATGTGAAGTGTGGCCTGCTGCATCATTCAATTTTGGTGGGGGTGAAGGACACAAGGAAAGGGGTTCTTCCTGACCAGGAGCCAGCACTTGATGACTCAGTGCTTGCATTTTTTGAAACTTCAGGAAAGGAGGGCATATTTGCTGGAGTCTGTTTCGGCAATGTAAGCCAAAACCAGTTACTCATGCTCCGCCTTTAAAAGCGGTTAACCTACTCCCAGAAAAGGTAGCCTTCCAGGCATTTTGGAGCCAGACCATGATGCAGGCAAAACACCTCCTGCCTTAGCTGCTATTGTGCTTTTGCCACTACCATCAGATGCACCACCACCATCAGCACCAGCTGGCCCCCCCACGCCCACGTCCACAGCCTCTTCCACCAAACTTCAAAATTTTGCAGAAAATAGACCCAAAATAACATCAGATATATGGCACTATATCAGAAGGGTAAAGGTCTATTCAGTCAAAGGATAATTGTCAATCTCCCTATATATTCCATCAGTCACACAGAGACGCTCACAGGCTCAGTATGGATTAGACAAGAATATAAAAATTAGACAAAGTGTACAGTATCATTAGATAGCAGGTATATAAAGTATAGTTTAAACATTCTAAATCTCCGTAGATATTTGAGGAGGCACACACAGACACTCTCAGGCTCAGTATTGGATTTCAACACAATCTAAAAAGCCGTAAAACGGTAATGGATCTCAAGAGTACAGCTGTTCACAGTGTAGGTGTCATTGTTGTCAATCTCAGTATTTATTTCCACAGTCAGAAAATAACTCTTACTTGGTCAGTTTGGATTAGACCAGAATATAACAAGCAGTAAATGGGTAATGTATCACAAGCGTAGAGCTGTATACAGTGTTGGGGTAATTTTTAAATGTACATCTAAATTGCAGGAGTAACCCATAGACACTCACACGCTCAGGATGGATCACACCTCAATATTACAAGAAGATCCGCAAGAAATAATCACACATGTGGGACAATGTAACAGGTGTCAATGATACACTTAGAATGTTGGTTGGAGGAGGACTTCCTGGCAGAAAGGGTACAGTATCACCAGATACCAGGTATATATAGCATAGTTTAAACATTAACAATGTACGTCTATTAGTGTTGAGCGATACCACCCGATATTGAAAAATATTGGATCGGATTGGATCGGCCGATATGAAAAAAGTATCGGGTATCGCCATTTCCGATCCTGGAAGTCCCATTCAAGTCAAAGGAACAGAAATATTGGGATTAAAAAAAACCATTTCTTTCCTTGTAGTTTAATTCTACATGAAGAAAAACAACTAAGAATAATATAGAATGTATTGGGGGAGGTGGAGGAGACATTAAAGGCATAGAGGTTTAGCCCAATCAAATGGAATAGCAGGAATACAATTTTTTTTAAAGATGTTCAGAGTTACAAAGATATTGAATATGTTAACCTTTTGTATATTTTGTTAGATATGTACAGTATGTTTCACTACTTCCATGCTCTTCACCTTCTTTTTTACTTCTCCAACACTTTCGCCTTCATCATCCTCAGCAGCAGCATCTTTTTCATCAACTTCTTCTTCTTCACCTTATTCATCTTCTTCTTCACCTTCCTATTATTCTTTTCTTTTACATTCTTGATATTCTTCTTATTCAACTATTATTCTTCTTCATATTCTACTTCATCTTCTTCCTATTCTTCTTCTTCATCATCATATTCTTATTTGTGACAGGCTTTCCTGTAGTTGTTATCTATAAAAGTTTGAAGATTACACCTTCCGTTCTGCCTGTTACAAAAGATTTACAACAGGATTTGTCCGCGTTCAGTTTGGCCTGCAGCAGCAGGCATTTTCCAGGGGCACCACGAGGAGGAACGGACTCACCCCCATACACTGCTTAGTCTTCTGCTTATAATTTAGATAATATCTTTTGCTCTTATTTTTAGTCTTATGCTTAATGTTCTTCTGCTTTTGGTCCTTCTGCTTTTTGTTCTTCTGCTTCTTGGTCTTCTGTCTCTTGTTGTTCTGCATCTTGGTGGTTGTCTTCATGTTCTTTTTCATCTTGGTCATCTTCTTCAGGGTCATCTTTTTGGTCTCCTTCGGTGTGGTCTTCAGGGTCGTCGTATTCAGGGTCATCGTCAGGGAGAACCAGAGTGAGAGCCAAAAACCATTTCCACAAGCGTGAACTTTGAAAAGTAGCAGAAGGTACAAGAAGGCTGAGGAACTGCCGAGAACCAGCTGATGGTAATGCAACCTGGAAGGGCAGCAGAAGAAACAAGAGACAATTGCACAACCGTGGACCAGTTGACGGTGCTGGAACACGGTTACTAAGCAGGAGGTACCTGTGCTACAAAGCACTACCATGGACCAGCAGACGTTGCTGGAACTAGGATACCGAGAAGGAGGCACCTAGGCCAAAGGCACTGCTGAGAACCAGCTGATGGAGCTGGAACCCGGATGGGAAGCAGAAGCTACAAGAGTCAATGGAACTACCGAGAACCAGCTGACGGTGCTGATACCCCGAGTGGCAGCAGAAGGAACAAGAGCCAATGGCATAACCGTGGACCAGCTGACGGTGCTGGAACACTGTTACTAAGCAGGAGGTACCTGTGCTACAAAGCACTACCAAGGACCAGCAGACGTTGATGGAACTCGGATACCGAGAAGGAGGCACCTAGGCGAAAGGCACTGCCGAGAACCAGCAGACGGTGCTGGAACCCGGATGGGTAGCAGAAGCTACCCCTGAAAAACAACGTTGCAAGGCCGCGAGCCGGCCGCAGTTACCGAAACCCACAGTCCTACAGGGGGTGCTTGTCCTATTGGCACTATGGAACCAGCCTTTATTACCAGAACCCGCAGCCCACATAGGAAGCACCTAAACTGCAGGCACCATAGACTCGGCTAACCCGACCGCAACACGACAGGACTATGTATTGGTGGCAAAGTGACGTTGACAATCCCCAGAAACAGCAGGCGAGCTGGAACCAGGCTAGGCAGGAGGGAGTACCCGTGCCAAAGACACTTCTGAGCAGCAACTGGCGATGTTGGAGCCCAGGGTCAATCATGCAGCACGCTGAGGCCTACTTGGAGTGAGTAGAAAGTAAGATGTAGTGTGATTTTGGAGGCAGCAGGAGACTTTGTCTTCCACACAGCAGGGGAGCAGCTGGCGTTATTGAACCCCACTAACACTGGAGCATGTGTTTTTCTCTGTGCAGACAGCACTTCCGAGCAACAAGTGGCTGTGTTGAAGCCAAGGATCAATCATGGAGCAGGCTGAGGCCTACTTGGAGCGAGTAGAAAGTAAGATGTAGTGTGATTTTGGAGGCAGCAGGAGACTGTCGTAAACACAGCAGGGGAGCAGCTGGCATTACTGAACCCCACTAACACTAGAGCATGTGTTTTTCTCTGTGCAGACGGCACTTCCGAGCAACAACTGGCTGTGTTGAAGCCCAGGATCAAGCATGGAGCAGTCTGAGACCTACTTGAAGCAAGTTTTATATCGGTTGTACACTACTAATGATTGTAACCGTGCTCCACATAGGCCTCTGGCTCCACTGTCTCTAGTATTTCCCCTGGCCTCCAACCCCGCCAGTTGCTGCTCAGAAGTGGCGTCTGCACAATCCACACTTATTCCTGGCTTACAGGGGCTCAGTCACGTCAGTTGATCCCCTGATGTGTGTCGGCAAGATCTCCTGCTCTGTCCACATTCCCACTACTAGTAATGGGAATGTGGACAGAGCAGGAGACATTGCCGGATACACATCAGGGGATCAACTGACGTGACTGAGCCACAGGAACAAGTGTGCATTGTGCATGCGCCACTTCAGAGCAGCAACTGGCGAGGTTGGAGGCCAGGGGAAATACTAGAGACAGTGGAGCCAGAGGCCTAAGTGGAGCGCGGTTAAAAATCAGTAGTAGTGTGACTGTGTAGGCAGCAGGAGACTTTGCCATCCACACAGCAGGGGAGCAGCTGGCGTTACTGAACCCCACTGACACAGGAGCTAGTGTTTCTCTCTGTGCCGACGGCACTTCCAAGCAACAACTGGCTGTGTTGAAGCCCAGGATCAATCATGGAGCAGGCTGAGGCCTACTTGGAGCCAGTAGAAAGTAAGATGTAGTGTGATTTTGGAGGCAGCAGGAGACTTTGTCGTCCACACAGCAGGGGAACAGCTGACGTTACTGAACCCCACTAACACAGGAGCTAGTGTGTTTTTCTCTGTGAAGACGGCACTTCTGAACACCAACTGGCGTTGTTGGAGCCCAGGATCCAGCATGGAGCAGGCTGAGGCCTGATGGTTTTTGAATGTAGAGGCAGCAGGAGACTTTGTCGTCCACACAGCAGGGGAGCAGCTGGCGTTACTGAACCCCATTAACACTGGAGCATGTGTTTTTCTCTGTGCAGACGGCACTTCTGAGCAACAAATGGCTGTGCTGAAGCCCAGGATCAATCATGGAGCATGCTGAGGCCTACTTGGAGTGAGTAGAAAGTAAGATGTAGTGTGATTTTGGAGGCAGCAGGAGACTGTCATCCACACAGCAGGGGAGCGGCAGGCGTTACTGAACCTCACTCACACAGGAGCTAGTGTTTTTTTCTGTGCGGACAGCACTTCCAAGCTACAACTGGCTGTGTTGAAGCCCAGGATCAATCATGCAGCAGGCGGAGGTCAACTTGCAGCAAGTTTTATATAGGTTATAGACTACTACTGATTGTAACCATGCTCCACTATGGCCTCTGGCTCCACTGTCTCTAGTATTTCCCCTTGCCTCCAACTCCGCCAGTTACTGCTCTGAAGTGGCCTCTGCACAATCCACACTTGTTCCTGAGTTACTGGGGCTCAGTCACGTCAGTTGATCCCCTGATGTGTGTCTGGCGAGGTCTCCTGCTCTGTCCACATTCCCACTACTAGTAATGGGAATGTGGACAGAGCAGGAGACATTGCCGGACACGCATCAGGGGATCAAGTGACGTGACTGAGCCCCAGGAACACAGAAACAAGTGTTGATTGTGCAGACGCCACTTCAGAGCAGCAACTGGCTGGGTTGGAGGCCAGGGGAAATACTAGAGACAGTGGAGCCAGAGGCCTAAGTGGAGCACGGTTAAAAATCAGTAGTAGTTCGATTGTGGAGGGAGCAGGAGACTTTGCCGTCCACACAGAAGGGGAGCAGATGGCATTACTGAACCCCACTAACACAGGAGCTAGTGTTTTTCTCTGTCCAGACGGCACTTCTGAGCGACAGCTGGCTGTATTGAAGCCCAGGGATTACAGTTCAGGTGGTAGAAACATGAACACAACAGGAGACCTGGATACTGTTGCCAACCAATTATTTATTCTGGTAGAGGACTGGCAAATTCTGTCGAGATCCAGGCCTTGCTCATTTTCAGAAAAGTAAGCCGGTCAACGTTATCGGAGGATAGTCGCGTGCAACGGTCTGTTAGTACACCACCTGCGGCACTAAAGACGTGTTCCGATAATACACTGGCAGCAGGGCAAGCCAGCACCTCCAATGCATACTGGCTAAGCTCTGGCCATGTATCCAGCTTTGAGATCCAAAACTTGAAGGGGGAAGAACCATCTGGGAGTACAGACAGGGCAAGACATGTAGTCTGTCACCATCTGACGGAAATGTTGCCTCCTGCTGACTGGAGCCGTCTGTGATGGAGTAGACATTTGTGGCGGACACACAAAACTTTGCCACATTTGGGCCATAGTGGTCTTGCCTTGTGCTGAGGCGCTGCCTCTGCTCCCTCTTTGTGCCGAGCTTCCTCCACTGCCTCGACGCACAGAGATGCTTTGTAAAGCACTAGTGTTGTGAGTTCATTTTCCCCTTCACTACTGAGGCCCGAGGAACTCCCTCTTCTGATAAAGAAAGGTAGTGAGCCTGATTATCAAACACCTGAGTCTGATGATGATGACTGGCTGAGTGGAGTTACTGACTGGATATAAGGCTGCCGACGCCCTTCTGCCCTGCGGGTGATTTCTCTGTGGTATCCTTGGAGACCAGTCTGAATTCCTGCTCCTCTAAAGCTAAGTTTTCTGCTCGGCCTTTTGCATTTGTGCTTAGACTTTGTTTTGCTTTGTTTTTCTGGATTTCTGCCATTCACTGCTGGGGTGTGCTGAATTCCTTTAGCTCTGTCTTCTGAAAATACCTGAGTGCTGATTTAGTTTTTGAAGCCTAGCTGCTTCAGGGTCTTTTTCATATCAGCTTGTTGGCTTATGTCTTTGATAGGGTTTTGGCAGATTGCAGACAGCAACCTTCCTTTCCTGTTCTGTTTAGCTAGCTTGGGCCCCATCGTTTGCTCAGCCTATCTTTCTATCTGTGTGAGTGTTTTTTCATCTTGCTTCACCGTCATTATATGTTGGGGGCTGCCTTTTACTTTGGGGTATGCTCTGGGACAGTTTAGATTTCCTTTTCTGTCTTTAGGCTATTTAGCGCTCCGGCTGTGATCGAGGGGTCTAGGGCATCGTAGGAACCCCCCACGGCTACTGCTAGTTGTGTTGATAGGTTCAGGGGTCTGCAATCTGATAGTTGCCAACTTCTCTGGTTTTCTGGACGTAGCTTCTATTTTTGTGTCTGCCTCCTACGGTGACTCAATCATAACACACTAGCAGCACTGCTGTCGGTTGGAATGGAGAACAAGATGGACTGCACCAGTGTGTCTTGGTACTCCCACAGTTTACGCTCCCGGTTCAACGGTGGTATGAGGCTTTGTAAGTTGTCCCGGTAGCGAGGATCTAGGAGGGTGTACACCCAATAATCAGTCGTGTTGAGAATGTGGGCGATGCGGCGGTCATTTCTCAGGCACTGCAGCATGAAATCAACCATGTGCTGCAGACTTCCAACTGCCAAAGAAACGCTGTCCCCTGCTTGAGTCGTCATCTCTGCCTGCTCTGCATCACCCCACCCTCGCTGTACATACTGACTAGAGCATTGTGTACCTCCCTCCTCTGGAGAGATGTCTTCCTCCTCCATCGACTCCTCCTCATCCTTCTCACAAAGTGTCCCCTGCCTAGGCCTTTGTGAGGAACCACGTAGCGCAGACTGTTCAGAAGCAGATGGCATTTGTGAGTCCTCATCCTCCACCTCTTCCAAAACCTCCTCCCTTAGTGCTTGCAGTGTTTTTTGAAGCAGGCAGATTAGGGGGACAGTCAAGCTGACTAGTGCATCATCTGCACTTGCCATCTGCGTGGAATCATCGAAGGCATGCAAAACGAGGCAGATGTCCTTCATAGAGGCCCACTCAGTGGTGCTGAAGTGTGACCGGCGCACAGTGCGACTTGTTTGTGCCTGATGCAGCTGGTACTCCATGACTGCTGCCTGCTGCTCACACAACAGCTCCAACATATGTAACGTTGAATTCCACCTGGTGGGTAGGTCACATATGATGCGATGTTCCGTAAGGCATAATCGGCGCTGCAGAGCAGCAAGGCGCGATCTTGCCATGCTGGAACGCCGCAAGTAAGCGCAGTCTATGCGGACCTTGTGCAGCAGTGCATCAAGATCCGGAGAGTCCCTCAGAAAGCTCTGCACGACCAAGTTCAGCACATGTGCCAGACATGGGATGTGAGTGAGGTTGCCTAGGCCAAGAGCTGCCACCAGATTTCGGCCATTGTCACACACTACCAAGCCCGGCTGGAGATTCGCTGGCACAAACCACACGTCGCTCTCCTGCTTGATGGCATTCCAGAGCTCCTGCGCTGTGTGGCTTCGATTCCGCAAAGAAATTAATTTGAGTACGGCCTGTTGATGTTTTGCCACGGCTGTGCTCATATCGGTCGTAACAGGCTCCTGCAGCACTGTTTCTGAGGAACTTGAGAAGGAGGATGAGTCAATGTGTAGAGACTGGATTCCTGCAATCTGTGGAGTTGGCAGAACACGTACAGCGCCACTCTCCAGATCTGTACCTGGCTCCACAACATTGACCCAATGGGCAGTGAGGGAAAGGTATCGTCCCTGTCCATGGTTACTGGTCCACGCATCGGTGGTCAGGTGGACCTTGCTACTGACGGCGTTTAGTAGCGCATGTTTTATTTTTCCCTCCACATGTTTTTGCAGGGCAGGGATGGCTTGCCTGCTGAAATAAAAGCTGCTGGGAATGGTGTATTGTGGAACTGCCAATGCCATGAAGTTCCGGAAGGTGTCAGTCTCCACCAGCCTGAATGAGAGCATTTCAAGGGCCAGTAGTTTGGCAATGCCAGCATTCAGAGCCTGTGCTCGGGGATGGTTTGCCGAGTATGGCCACCTTTTATCCCATGCCTGTGCTACCGATGGCTGTAGAGTGGCCTGGGAGTGTGAGGATGACTGGGAACGTGGTGCTGTGGGTGGAATGTCACTGGGTCTCCGGACAACAGTGCGAGAGGTTCTTCCTTGGCGATCCTGTGAGGAAGCCGAACCAGCTGTGTGTGAGCTGGAGGAAGAGGCCCCAACACGAGCTGAAGAGGTGGTAGGTGGTGCTGTACATTGGCCTACGTCTTCAGTGTGTCTGTGTAACTCCACCTCGTGCTTGGTCCGCACATGTTTCCACATATTTGTGGTATTGAGGTTGCTGATATTTTTCCCTCTTTTAACTTTCTGATGACACAGCTTGCATTTGACAAAGCAAATGTCATCTGCAACTGTGTCAAAAAAGGACCACGCACTGCAAGTCTTGGGAGCGCCCGTTTTGGCTTTTGAAAGAGGAATGCTCCTAACGGGTGCCAAAGTGGAGGCTACAGGCAACCAAGTCTGCCCCCTCTCTCTCCCTCCTGTTTTGGCCGTTCGGGGAATCTCTTCCTCAGAGCTGCTCCCACCACCTTCCTGTTCCTCACGCCATGATAGGTCAAGGACCTCATCATCTACACTCCCCTCTTCAAACACTTGCTTCTCCTGGGTTGTCTCGCCAGCACCGTACGCACCAGAAAGTGGCACCTGAGTCTCGTCATCATCTGATGCGTACTGAGGTGTGCTGACCATAGGCACTGGCCCACCCGCCTCTTCAGATTCAGAGGGACAAAGAAGTTGCGCATCACTGCATACTCCCTCTTCTTCACATTCTTGAATGCTGCTTGGCTGGCCCCCTCTTTCCAAGCCAACAGATTCAGAGAACAGAAGTAGAGACTGTGATGGCTCCTGTCCAGGGCTCTCTGACTGCCTGGGCACTTTGGCAGGTGGTGAAGAGACAGATGGTTGCTCTTCAGTGCTCTGGCCCTGAGAGGACGTGGAAGTCATTGAAGTCGATGCGCTAGCTGCCATCCATCCGACAACGGCTTCAATTTGTTCCTCCCACAGCAGTGGGGTACGGCGAGGTCCTACAAAGCTGCGCATAAAGGGCTTCTGCCTGGTAAAACTGGGGGATGCTGACTCACTGGTGCCAGCAGCAGGCACAGAATCCCCATGTCCTCTCCCTGCAGAATCCCCACGTCCTCTCCCTGCAGAATCCCCACCCCCACGCCCACGTGCCTTACTCCCTGCTTTCTTCATCTTGGTAGACTGATAAAGATAGGCAGAAAAGTACAAAGGGGGGGCTTAGTGTGCTTATTCCTGAACAGCTGGTAACAGGTATAAGAAACACTAATTTTATGAAGTGTGTGTGTGGACTACACTTTAATAGGAGCTAATGTGGCCTACACAACTGTGAAATGGAGTGTTTGGTGAACTTTATTTTGTTTTTGTTTTTTTAAAAAAAACTAAAAGGATGTGACCAAAGATTTGAAAGCGATAGTATCACTAACTTTTTGGAGCTATTACAATGCAGGAAGGTAACCTACAATGCAAAAGATGAGGCTCCAAAAAAAGGGTAATACTAATCTGGCTGCAGATGTAGGGCACAAGCCAGAAAAAAGGTTCCTCTATCTATTCCTATATAGTGTTTGCAACCAACCAATGTAGATGGATACGGATGGATGCACACTAATAGGAGAATAAAAAATGAGCTGCAATAAAAGAAAAATATGTGTGAGGCAGTGACGCATGCTGAGCGGCCTACAACCAGACGTAGCTGAAGGACACACTACTCAGCATGAGCTGCATTCACACACAGTCAGAGATCTCTCAGACAGCCGTGAACAGTGCAGCAAACTGGGCACTAGCACTGAAAGGCTGCAGAGAGGCTCCGCTGTCTACTCCTATAGTGTTTGCAACCAACGTATATGGTTACTGATGGATGCACAGTGAACACTAATAGGAGAATGAAAAATGAGCAGCAAAAAGTGAAAAATATGTATGAGGCAGTGACACACTGAGCGTCCTACAACGAGACGTAGCTGCAGGACACACTGCTCATCGTGAGCTGCACTCACACAGACCTTGCAGACAGCTGTGAACACTGCTGCAAGGCAAAAGTAAGCTACACTTATTGAGAATGTAGCCTGGTTAAAGCACAATGTGATTTGTAAAATCGCTCTGTAACTGTCCTTCACAGTCTTGAACAGCAGCCTGTCCCTAACTGAATTCACAGCAGAGTGAACCAGAAATGGCGGCTGCGGCGGCTTTTATAGTGCATCATGACATCATTTCAGCAGCCAATCACAGCCATGCCATTAGTTAACATGCCTACATGCCTAACAAGATGTGCCCACACTTCTGAGGATTGTCATTGGCTGAATCAAATCAAACTAGCTCATAGCATTATGGGAACTTCCGATTCCGGTATTCGATATGATAAAAGTATCGGAACTCAGCATCGGAATTCCGATACAATGAATATCGGCCGATACCCTATACTTGCGGTATCGGAATGCTCAACACTAACGTCTATATATGAGGAGTAGTGTTGAGCCACCCCGATAGTGTTTTGGTTCGTCGCACAGGAGGCAAGTTCGGCGAATGTTCGTCGAACGTTTGACGAACACCGTCGAACCCCATTGAAAACAGTGGCAGGCAAACACAAGCACATACAAACACATAAAATACAATTACAAAACACCTTAAAAGGTGTCCCAAAGCAGACAAAATGCTCAGAATAAAAAATAACATGGAAAAGGGCAACTACATTTAGAAAAGAGGTGGAGGAGTAAAAGGAGGAGGTGGAGGAGACACAGATATAGGCTTGTCATGCCCTTATGAAGTCAAGAAAGGCTGGAATAAAAATGTAAAATACAAACACACAAAAAAAAAATTTCTGAAATCAAACACAATCATATACCGTCGGACTTCCCACCAATAAATTATGCCAACTGCCGATCGGGCGGCGTTATTCCCACGAACCTCCAAAGAGCATTAATGAAGGCAAAGTGTTTGGTTTCCAGGGGCAGTATGATTGCAAAGCTGAACCTTAAAGGAATGTCCAAAAGGGCACCACCAGGAGTGGAGCCTGTGGCTTAATTGGACTCCACCCGGGAAACCACAACCATGCCACCTAAAGAAAAGATGCATGCATTGAAAGCTTTGTCGATTCTGTGTGTGGTGTGGTATGTCCGTTTGTAGTTGTGCTAGCGATTTCTCAGCTTTATTACGTTAACGAACAAGACTCAGGCATGCCCCCGCGGGACGCGTCAAGCTTACTAGAGGGATACGCGAGGCTCTGGCACGCGGGATCGAGCAATAACTGATCTATCATGCCCTTACATGCCCGGGGCTGCATGCGCGCTACACTGAAAGGATCAGCTTTTGTCGTTTATGGGTGCTGATAACCCGATGAACACCGTTAGTTATGGGGATCTGGGATTCCAATTATTCCCCGTGAACGATGATTTCCCAGTAAGTGCAGGTCAACTGCAGTTCCGGAATTAGGCCTAACAGGCATTCCTGAAAAAATGAAAAAATTACGTGTCCAAACCACAGGTGCTGTAGCTTGCTTAACAGCTCGGCAGCCGTTCTCAGGCCCAGTATGGATTCGACAACATTGTAGAAAGTTGATAAAGGGTACAGTTTCACCGGATAACATTTATATATGTAGCATGGTTTACACATTAAAAGCCTATGTCTATATATCAGGAGGCAGGCTCAGACGTTCTCAGGCCCAGTATGGATTAGACGTGATTGGACAAAGGTGAGAAAGGGTAACGTATCACCGGATTACAGGTATGTATAGCATAGTTTACACATTAAAAATATATGTCTATAGATCAGGAGGCAGACTCAGACGTTCTCAGGAACAGTATGGATTTGACCAGATTGTACAAAGTTGAGAAAGGGTACATTATCACTGGATAGCAGGTATAAATAGCATAGTTTAAACATTTAAAATCTTCGTGTTCTCAGTATGGATTAGGCAACAATCTAAAAAGTAGAAAAAAGGAAATGTATTTGAACCGTACACCAGTATACACTTTTGGTGGTATTTTTAAATCTGCATATATATTTCTGTCACAGTAAGACAGTCCAGCCTCTCCGCAATAGGAAATGAGATGCATACAATTACTGACATAAAGTCTAGTGATTGCAGAAATCTAGGAATTACTATTCACGGGAAAAACTTCAGTCACAATTCTCAGAGGCGATGCTGACCCTCAATTAATTTGTGTGTGGAGACAGTGAAAACATTTCTTTGTGAAGAAAGTGTTGCTGTATCGCAGTACCGTTGATCCCATCACCGTTACTCATCTCCATCAAATTTTTATCACAGGGAGAGATGTAAACATGGTGCTCACTGCCTATCATTATCTGTCACGTAACTTTGGAGTGCAAAAGACAGAAGCCACAGGCCGTAGGCGATTCTATGGGATTGGCATGAGAGGGCACATTTAAAAAAGTGCGCCAGAATGTCACACATTTGTGAGTAGGAAAACTGTGAAAGCTGATGATAAACCACCACTGCATGTCATTGTGAGTCGACATCCATAAGAAATGGAAGCCATTGATCACCTGAAGCTAGAGCCCGGCCAGCGGGACAGGGCATAGCTGCATCTTAACCATCATCTATCAGTTCAACAAATTTGCAGTGGCAGTCCCAGTGAAGGATTTGACAGCCCAGACTACACAGCGGAGGAGCAGGGAGAGGTAAACATTGTAAATGCTGTGGCCCTGCCCAAGCAAGGGGGGCACACTCGTGGGTGTAGGTACTGGTACTGGGCCCCTCATAGTACGGCGGTGTGTCTGATGGTGGGTGTGCACCCCCACCGTCAGAGACACTTGATTGCACTGTGAGGGACCCTGTGCCAGTGCCCGCGCCCAAGAGTCGGCCTACCCACCTGTCCAGGGCAACGGAATTCTCACGGTTGCGTGCGCTAGGTGGTGACCCCAGCCATGGGGGGGAGGCAGCCCAGTTAGGGAGGTTTACAAAATGGCATATGTTGATGTGGGACATTCAGCTGCTGCTAAAGGCGAAATTGGTCAAGTCCGAGGAAGAGGACCAAAGCAAGCCATTTTTCTGGCAACCTATGTGTCATCAGGGTAAGGTGGGCCAAAATCCTTGGAAACCCACGCATGGTTCATTTTAATGAAGGTTAGATCATCCACATTTTGGGTCGACAGACGGGTCCTTTTTTCTGTCAGGATTGATCCAGCTGCACTGAAGACTCTTTCCGATAGCACACTTGCAGCTGGGCAAGCGAGCTCCTGTAAGGCATATTGTGCCAGTTCAGTCCAGGTGTCCAGTGTAGTGGCCCAATAGTCAAATGGGAATGACCTGTGAGGGAGAACATCGATATGGGATGAGAAGTAGTTTGTAACCATAGTTGACAAGTGCTGTCTCCTGTCACTTTCAATTGATGCAGTATTACCAGTCGTGTGAGCGGGACTTGAAAAATCAGTCCACAAGATGGTCATGAAACCCCTGTCTCCAACGCCACTTCTGATGTGTGCACCATGAACACCTCTGCCAAGCTGCCCCCGGCCCCTACGGCTCGTGTGAGAACCATTACCGCTGCTGTGTGCTGGGAATGCCTCAACCAACCGGTTTACCAGAGTTGCTTGTTTGTTAGCCAATATTAGGTCAAGGTTCTCCTGTGGCATTATGTTTTGGAATTTGCCTTTATAGCGTGGATCCAGGATGCTGGCCAACCAGTAGTCGTCATCGTTCATCATTTTGGCAATGCGGGGGTCCCTTTTTAGGATCTGCAAGGCATAATCTGACATGTGGGCCAATGTTCCCAGTGTCAAAGATGCACTGCGAGTGCTGGGTGGAGGAGCACTTTCTGGCAAATCCACATCCCTCCAGTCACGCACAAACCCTGTACCAGACCGTGTCATGCCAACATTTTCTCTTGCCCCACGAGAAGCATCCTCCTCAACTAAATAATCATCCCCGTCATCATCCTCCTCCTCCTCTTGTTCTTCTTCCTCCACCTCATCCAGGAGAGGCCCCGGATCAGACAATGGCTGACTGTCATCAAAGCTTCCCTCCTCCTCTTCCTCCTCATCAACCTTGGCTGCAGACGCCTGCTCCCTAATGTGCGTCAAAGTTTGCATGAGCAGATGCATAAGTGGGATGCTCATGCTTATGATGGCATCGTCTGCGCTTACCAGCTGTTTGCATTCCTCAAAACACTGAAGGACTTTACAGAGGTCTTTCAGCTTCGACCACTGCACACCTGTCAACTTCATGTCTGCCGTCAAAGTGCCTGCCCGTGTATCCTCCCACAAATGCATTATAGCCTGCCTCTGGTCGCACAGCCACTCAACCATGTGCAAGGTGGAGTTCCACCTTGTTGCAACATCGATAATGAGGCGGTGCTTGGGAAGGTGGAGCAATCGCTGCGGCTTCTGCCTACGACTGGAGTGTACCGGCGACCGGCGGATGTGCGAGCACAATCTTCGAACCTTATGAAGCAGGCCTGTTAAATCTGGATAATTATTGAGGAAGCACTGCACCACCAGGTTCAAGGTGTGAGCAAAGCAAGGTATGTTTCTGAGGTTTGAAAGGGCTATGCCTGCCACAAAATTCCGGCCGTTATCACTAACTACTTTGCTTGCCTCAAGATGTTGACTGCCCAGCCATTACTCAGTTTGTCGCTGAAAGTTGTCGGCCAGTACCTCCGCGGTGTGTCTGTTGCCCAAGCACATCATCTTCAACACAGCCTGCTGACACTTTCCACTAGCTGATCGATAGGGGGACACCTCGTGTGCAACACAGGCAGCTGCGGATGGAGTGCTCGTGCGACTACGCTCTGTGGATGAGCTTTCGCTTCTGGAGGAGGAGGAGGAGGGTTGAACGCCTACAGCGAACTGTTTCCTATACCGTGGGCTAGGCAGCACTGTCCCACCACCGCTGTTCTCTGTGGACCCTGCATCCACCACATTAACCCAGTGCGCAGTGATGGACACGTAATGGCCCTGGCCATGCCTACTGGACCTTGCATCAGTTGTGAGGTGCACCTTTCCATTCACTGATTCCTTGAGTGCATGGACAATGCGGTCTTTCACATGAAGGTGGAGGGCTGGGATGGCTTTGCGAGAAAAGAAGTGGCGACTGGGTAGGTCATAGCGTGGTACTGCGTAGGCCATGAGTTCGCGGAAAACTGCGCTTTCAACCAAGCGATAGGGCATCATCTCTAACAAGATTAGTTTGGCAATGTGGGCGTTCAAACCTAGTGTACGCGGAAGAGAGGATGAGTACTTTCTTGTCCTACTCATAGTCTCTGGTAGGGTGAGCTGGACTTGAGAGCTGCATATGGTGGAACTAGCGGTGTACATGGTGGACTGAGAGAGGGTTGATGATGGTGATGGAGTTGGTGTTCTTTCTGATGGCCTAGATTCAGTCTTTCATTGATATAACATTGTGATTCCCTGACTGCTTTGGCCATGCGACGACACCACAACATTTGCTGCTGGTGGTGTGCTAACCAGTGGGCTTACAGTGGGGGAAACAATGTAGCGTTGCTGACTACCTTCTTTGGGAGCAGTTGTACATGTGGCATGTGAGGTTTGGTAGTCCGTCCACGCTTGCAAGTGCATGGTGGTTAAATGTCTTAGCATGCAACTGGTATTCAAATTTCTCAGATTTTTCCCTCGGCTAAAGGTCTTTGCGCACTTCTTACAGATAACCTTTGCCTGATCATTAGGATTTTGTTCAAAAAAGTGCCACACTGCACTCTTCCTACTATGGAAGACATTTTGAGGCCTTGCACGCTGTGCTATTTTGACCGTCTGGCCAAGCTGTCCTGCAACTCTTTTGGTTTTTGTAACCTGTTTTTGGACTGCTCCGGGCCTGCCAGATAACAGCTTTTGCGATGTCGATGCCTGCTGCGGATGCTCCTCCTCCTCTTCTGAGCTATTGGCAGTGGCACCCTCTTCCCCCAATGGATGCCAATCTGGGTCAACAACTGGGTCATCCATCACCTCCTCTTCAATGTCATGTGCACCTTCCTCTGTGTCACCGTGTCTGGTGGTATAGTATGCGGGAAGGGGCACCTGAGTTTCATCAGGGTCAGATTCTGGCTCAGTACACTGCGAGGACAATGTAGTGCTCTGAGTGAATGTACCAGCAGATAAATCTAGCAGTGGCTGTGCATCAGTGTACTCCATGCCAGATTCATCTTGGCCTGGGTAATTCACGATTTGACTTGATAACCCAGGCATGGTATGTGAAAACAGCTCCATGGAGTAATCTGTAGTGTGGCCTGCCGGATCCTTCTATTTTGGTTGGGGTGAAGGACACAAGGAAAGGTGTGGTTCATGACCATGAGCCTCCATTGATGACTCAGTGCTTTTATTTTTTAAAACTTCAGAAGAGGAGGCAATAGAACTGGAGGCTGAGTCAGCAATGTAAGCCAAAACTTGTTCCTGAAGCTCTGGCTTTAAAAGCGGTTTACCTACTCCCAGAAAAGGGAGCCTTCGAGGCCTTGTGGAGCCAGATGAAGATGCAGGCTCAACACCTCCTGCATTTGGTGCTATTTTGCTTTTGCCACTACCAACAGATCCACCACGAACACCATCCCCATCATTACCAGCTGGCTACCCCTGCCCACTTCCACGGACTCTTCCATCACACTTCCTCATTTTGGGGGAAAATGTACCCAAAATACCACCAACTATATGGTACTGTAAAACAAGGTACAAGGTGTATATAGTAGTGGGGAGAAATGGAATCTCTCTACAGACTTCAGGACACAGTTGGATTCTGTCAGGCTATGGGTATATTACACCTGAAATTAACAGGCTGATTCTGGATGGTGTAAAAAGGTGTATAGAGGACTGGGGAGAGGACTGGGGAGAAATGGAATCTCTCTACAGGCTTCAGGACACAGTTGGATTCTGTGAGGCCCTGGGTATATTATACCTCAAAGTAACAGACTGATTCTGGATGGTGTAAAAAAGGTGTATAGAGGACTGGGGAGAAATGAAATCTCTCTACAGACTTCAGGACACAGTTGGATTCTGTCAGGCCCTGTGTATATTACACCGCAATGTAACAGGCAGGAATTGCCTAGTGTATGACAAACTACAAGGTGTATAGAATTGGGCAGAATTGTAATCTTCCTAGAGTGTAGGTCTGCAAGAACGGACAAACTCATCAGCTTTTTCTTACAGAGTCACACCCAGATAGCTTCAATTTGGCCGTGATACCAGCCGGTACACGGTACTGTGTGAGGAGCGTACACGTACACCTCTGTACGGTGTGTGTATGTAAAATTGTCAAGCTCCGTGTTTTTGTATATGGACTGACACACGCTGTCTCTCTCTAGTTTTGAATGTAATTAAACAGCAGATATACGAAACTGTTTGAAAAACGGACAAAACTCTAAGGTGTAGGTCTATAAGAACGGACAAACTCCTCGGCTTTTCCTTACAGAGTCACACACAGATAGCTTCAATTTGGCCGTGATAACAGCCGGTACACGGTACTGTGTGAGGAGCGTACACCGCTGTACGGTGTGTGAAAAAATGAATGCTCAGTACCTCACCAGGACAAAACAATAAAATTTGGATTTCTTTTAAAAAGGCAGTTTGAACACCAGTGTGCACACAGCAATGCAGGTAGCCTTAAAAGGCAGCCTAATCACCACCAGCGCTGCTGCACAAAAGCAAAAATCTTCACCTTTCACTGCACACTAACTACAGTGAAAAGCGCTATCAGCAGAAGCATTTTTTTCTTTTGGCCTTCCTAACGCTCTCCCTATAGAATCAGCAGCAGCAGCAGCTCTCGCTATTGTGACATCAGCATAAGTAACATGGCGGTCGGCGTGCACGCCCTTTTATAGCCCCTGTGAGGCCACACAAAGCAAGCCAATCACTTGCATGCCCTTCTCAAAGATGGTGGTGACCGCTGCCTATGTCATCACGTTGCCCACAGTGTCCGTTCTTCCTGATTGGCTGAAAAAGGGCGCTAAAGCATCTTTTGAAATGCGACTTTGGCGCGATGGTCGCCGACCTCGTGGCTGACCTCACGCTAAGGTCGGGTTTTGTTTCATGAAACCCGACTTTGGCGAAAGTCGGTGACTTTTGAATTTTTTTGACCCGTTTCGCTCAACTCTAGTTGTGGGTATTGAAGGAAGAATTAAAGCTGAGTTTTTTACCCTTTTTCTGGTTTCTGCTTCTCCTTTAGCGCTCCTATAGTCCTCTTTTTTTGTTGTTGCTTCACATTGAATTTTCCTCTCTGAGGAACAGCGGCATGAGCAGCTTGGAGGGCAGTTGCTTGTGGGAGAACCTGCATTTGCTGGGCGGTGCTGGGAAGCTCCGGGATCCTTGGTGTTCACTTATGGCTGGGATCGGTCTCAACTCCACATCCTGAAGCCAGTGAGAGATGGACTGACCAGGAGAGCAGAGGTTTCTGACAGCCATGTACAGTGCCCTTCTGGGTTGCGAGGACACGCTCCCCAACTACCATTCACGTTCACACCATGGTTGTTCAACCCTGTAAGGTGAGCACACTGTCAATTCAGCTTGGGAATTAATTTAAACACAGGTACACTCATTGCGCCTCTCTTTGCATTTTATTTTTCACGTTGACCTCTTCTGTCCTGCTTCGTTTACGCCAAGGAACCCTCACGGTGGCTCAGTATGCTGTTCAGTTCCGCACCCTCTCGTCTGAACTGTCCTGGAACAATGAGGCCTTGCTGGCTACCTTCTGGGAGGGCCTATCTGGAAAAATTAAGGATGAGCTGGCAGGACGGGACAGGCCTACCATCTTGGATGACCTGATTTCCTTGGCAACCCAGATTGACCTGTGTTTTCAGGAGCATTCCATGAGATTAAGTGAGACGAGGTCCTACCACCTGGACTCTAGTTCTTCCAAAATGGCTACCTCATCTTCTTCTCCCGAAGCGATGGAGTTAGATCGAGTAAGTCTGGCCATCCACTGCCAGGAGGTGCATCGCAAAGACGGAAGCTGTCTATATTGTGTAGTTCCGAACACCTGATCCGCTCCTGTCCAAAGAAGTCAGGAAACTTCTGTGGCAAGGTTCGGTAGGAAAGGCCACCCTAGGTGGAGAACATTCCTCTCCTTCAATGCAGATCTCAGTCTCCGTGACCTGCGGAGCAATAAAATTTACTGGACTCTGTCTGTTGGATTCCGGGGCTGCCGGGAGTTTTATCCAGCAGATGCTTGTGGATCGTTACCACTTACCAGTTCAGGCTCTTCCCAATCTGCTGCGGGTGACCGCTGTCGCCATCGACTGTCGCCAGCCACTGACTGAACCCGTCCAGTTCCAGACTGTGCCAATTGAACTCCGGGTAGGTCTTATGCATTCTGAAAGTACCCGTTTTTATGTGTACCCTGGTTTGTCTCACCCCTTGCTCCTAGGTTTGCCTTGGTTTCAGAAACACGAACCAGTTCTTAATTGGAAATTCTACATTGGGGAGATTCCTGGTCGGACTGCTGCTTAACCCGGATTGAACCAGTTTCACCCCCGGTCCAACCTGCTACCCTGCCCGGATTAACATCCGCTTACTGGTCCTTCTCGGATGTCTTCAGGAAAAAGGAGGCTGAAAAACTCCCCCCCCACAGGTCGTATGACTGTCCGATAGATCTTCTTCCTGGAACATCTCCTAACCATGGGAGAGTTTACCTTCTTTTCCAGGCAGAGACTCAGGCTATGTCGGACTACATCCTGGAGAATTAGGCCAGAGTGTTTATCCGAAAATCATCTTCACCGGCAGGAGCAGGCTTCTTCTTCGTGAAGAAAAAGGACGGATACTTGCGGCCCTGTATGGACTACCGGGGACTGAACCAAATCACGGTAAAAAACAGGTACCCTTTGCCTCTAATTTCAGAACTGTTTGACCGTCTCCGAGGGGCCAAGATCTTCACCAAGCTGGATCTCAGAGGTGCCTACAACGTGATCTGAATCAGGGATGGAGACGAATGGAAAACAGCCTTCAACACCCGTGATGGTCACTACGAGTACCTGGTAATGCCGTTTGGTCTAAGCAATGCACCCGTTGTTTTCCAAGAGTTCATCAATGACATTTTCAGGGATCTGCTTTACACCTGTGTTGTTGTTTACCTGGACGACATTCTGATTTTTTCCACTGACTCGGTCTTGCACTGGAGGCAAGTACACCTAGCCTTACAGAGGGTCAGGGAGAACAGACTGTATGCCAAGTTTGAAAAGTGCCTTTTTGAACAATCCTCTTTGCCTTTCCTCGGTTACATTGTTTCCTCCACAGGATTAAAAATGGATCCAGAGAAGTTATCAGCTGTACTCAAGTGACCTCGTCCGTCTGGGCTGAAGGCCATACAGTGATTTCTGGGCTTCGCCAACTACTACAGACAATTCATTCCTAACTTCTCCACCTGAGTGGCGCCCATCTCGGCTCTGACCCGGAAAGTTACAAGTCCCAAGGATTGGCCCCCTGATGCGGAGGAGGCTTTTGTTTCTCTAAAAAAGGCTTTTGCTGAGGCACCTGTTCTTCATCATCTTGACTCTAATGAAAATGTTTTTCTTGTGGTCGATGCCTCTTCAGTAGGTGCGGGAGTCGTACTAAACCAAAAATCGTCCACCGGGCAAATGCACTCCTGTGGTTTTTTTTCAAGGTTTTTTTCTTCCTCAGAGAGAAATTATTCCGTTGGAGATCGGGAATTGTTGGCTATCAAGTTGGCTCTGCAGGAGTGGAGGCATCTTCTAGAAGGAGCTCTTCATCAGGTAGTCATATACACCGATCACAAAAACCTTGCTTACCTCCAAACTGCGTAAAGGCTGAATCCTCGTCAAGCTCGCTGGGCTTTAGTTTTTGCTCGCTTTAATTTTGTTCTTCATGTTCGCCCAGCTGACAAAAATGTCAAAGCAGACGCACTTTCCAGAGCCTTTCTACCTCCTGATCAGGAAGAACTGCAGCACATCATTGAACCCCCAAGGTTAGTCACTGTCGCTTCTTCTGACCTTACCCAGCTTCCCCTTGGTAACACTTTGGTGTCAGCTTCTGAACATACTCGTGTCCTTCGGTGGGGTCACTCATCTAAATTGGCTGGTCACGCCGGTCAGAGAAAGACTCTGCAACTCATCCCCCGGTACGATTGGTGGCCTGCTATGGCTAATGATATTCTGGAGTACATCACAGCCTGTCCTTCTTGTGCCCATAATAAGATGGCCAAGCACCTACCTGCAGGTAGGCTTCAGCCCCTACCAATTCTGTCTGCTCCCTGGCAACACATCGCGATGGACTTCATCACAGATCTTCCGATCTCATCTTTCTGTTCTGTGGTGTGGGTAGTGGTGGTCCGCTTCTCTAAAATGGCCCACTTCGTTCCGCTACCCGGTCTTCCAACTGCTCCTGAGTTGGCGCATCTGTTCATCTGGCACATCTTCCGTCTACATGGTTTCCCTCTCCACATCGCTTCCGACAGAGGAGTCCAGTTCACCTCAAGATTCTGGAGAGCAGTTTGTAAACTGGTAAGAATTTAACTGGATTTTTCCTCAGCATACCATCCCCAGTCCAATGGACAAGTGGAGAGGCCAAATCAAATCCTGGCTGGATTCCTGCGTCACTTTGTCAACGTGCATCATGACGACTGGGTAGACTTACTTTCCTTGGCTGAATTTTCTTACAACAACCAAGTAAGTGAATCTTCTGGAAAGTCTCCCTTTCAGATTGTCTTCGGACTGCAACACGGGATACCTCTTCCCATCTCCGGGTCATCTGGCATTCCGCTGCCGATACTTTCTCCGAAGATTTTTCTAAGGTCTGGAGGGACACCAAAACAGCTCTGGAGAAAGCCTCCCAGCATATGAAAAGGCATGCGGACAAGAGACGTTTGGATGCACCTATCTTTCGTGCCGGAGACAAGGTATGGCTCTCTTCGAAGTATATCCTTTTAAAGATGCCATCCTACAAATTGGGTCCCCGGTTCATGGGACCACTTGAGATCTTGAGACACATCAATCCAGTTTCGTACAAGCTGAAGTTGCCTACTTCACTAAGTGTACCTAACTCCTTTCATGTTTCCCTCCTCAAACTGGTAGTTTTGAGCCCCTTCTTTAAGGATCCGGGTACCACTCCTGACCCTGTCTCGGACGATGATGTTTTTGAGGTAAAACATATCTTGGCCGTAAAAAAAGTAAGGGGTAAGACATACTACCTGATGGACTGGAGGGGTTTTGGTCCTGAGGAGAGATCTTGGGAGCCTAGGGAAAACATCCAGGCTCCTCTTCTCCTAAAACAGTTCTACGCAGTCTTGAAGAAGAGGGGGTGTAAAGAGGGGGATACTGTAACACCTGGTCCCTGTCCTGGCGCGGTGCCCAGGTCTGCCACTGTTACACCTGGTCCCCATCCTGGCACTGCGTCCAGGTCTGCCACTGCCCTCCATTATGGGCACTCACCTCGAGCCTCACATGCTGTCCTTAGGCAGCAGCCGGCCTCCTCTGGATCTCATCCTGCTCAGCATTCAGGCCTACCTCCTGCCTCCACCTCCTGGTGTCCTATGAGGAGATCTGTACCTAAGGCTATTAAGGCACACCTGCCCGCTCTCCTGCCTTCTTAAAGGGACGGCGTGCATTATTCAAAAAGTGCAATTAACCAATGGCAGCGCACTGGCTGCTATTTCTGGCCTCTCCTCCATAGGGAGAGCACCGGAGCAACGAGTATCTATCATTGCTACATCCGGTTCTCATTCTAGCCTGTCTGCGCTGCGTCTGCAGTCTCTTTTTCTAATACTCTGTCTCCACAGCATATCAGTATCCTGTGCTTCCTGGTTATATCTGCAACCATCTGGGCGAAAGTCATCCCGTTCTGCCAACAGCTATACGTGTCTAAGGACTGTGTGAAGGTCACTGGAACTGACTCCTTACCATCTACCCAGATCCAGGACCCAGCTCATTACAGACTCTGCAGAAACTACTGTTATCCCTTTTGGTCCCGCTGGGACAGCTGCCACGTGTTTGGGGTCTAACTGGAGGTAGCACCTGTGTCCTCCGGGTATTCCATTCTGGCCCTGTCTGAGGGGCTTTACTACGGGTGCCCGGGGCTCACTAGTCACGCCCCTTTTGGAGCCCCCCGGACTGTGGTCCTGAGGTTCCACTTTAAAAATAAAAACAAATGTGAACTTCACCATCTCTGCCTCTGCTTCTATCAGTTACAGGTGTACAAAAATGTTGCTATACCAGAGGGCCCTTGTAGTGGAACTACTGAAAAAATTCCCATGTGAGAACGCTGGCAGCAGACGTCAGAGTTTGTTGTACAACCAAGGAGTCCAATCGAGAGAGACAGAAGTACAATCCAGCTCAGAGAGGGAACAATGGCAAAGATCTGGAAAAGTTTACTCAGACCCTCCCAACATGCCGGCACAGAGGCAAGGGGTGCTGGCACAAGAAATGCAATGTTTGGGAAGATGCTGAGGGAGTACCTTGCAGATCGCACAAGCATCCTCCGGGATTCCTCTGTGCCTTTTAATTATTGGGTATCCAAGCTGGATACATGGAATGAACTGGCTCTCTATGCCCTGGAGGTCCTGGCCTGCCCTGCTGCTAGCATTCTGTCAGAGCGGGTTTTTAGTGCTGCTGGTGGAATTATAACAGATAACCTCAAGAGAAATGTGCTGTCTTCCAGTTGCAAAAATTAAGGATGTGTCTGACAGGATATCAGGACTCTTCAGACCTACTGATGACTACCCATTCCTTCTAAAACATGTGGGGACAAATGACACAGCAAGAAACGACCTGAAAACCATCTGCAGTGACTTTGAAAACTTAGGTAAGAAAGTGAAAGAACTGGGAGCGCAGGTGGTCTTCTCTTCCTTCCTCCCAGTGGATGGCCATGGAACAAGGAGGTGGAATAAGATTCTGCAGGTGAACAACTGGCTACGTCGATGGTGCCGTCAGCAAGGATGGGGTGCACCTTACGAAGACTGGAAAACATGTATTTGGAAGTTGCCTTGCTACACTTATAAGAAGAGATTTAAAATAGAACAATGCGGGAAGGGTAGCAAAAGGCCAGAAAAAGCCATACACCTGACAAATGCTATTGAGAACTCTGCTATTAGAAATGGGAGGAAAGAACAAAGGCAAAAAAATCTAAATAATAAAAATATTGGAGAAAGAGAAACCAAACTAAAATGTTTCTATACTAATGCACAAAGCATGGGCAACAAGGATAATTGGAACTACTAATGCAGGAAAAGAAATATGATGTCATTGGGATCACTAAAACACGGCGGGACAATACACATGATTGGAATACAAGGCTAGAAGGATACAACTTATTTGCAAGAAACAGACTTGATAAATGAGGAGGAGGTGTTGCATTGTGTGTCAGAAAAACGCATATCTGCACAGAGATTGAAGCTTCAGAGACCGGGAGTTCTGTGGAAACTGTTTGGGTAAGAATCCAAGGACAAAACAATGGAAAGGACACCATTGTAGGCATTTACTACAGGCAGCCTGTGCAAGATGAATATATGGATGAACTCTTTATGCATCAAATGGCCGAGTTCTCCAAAAAATATGACATAGCTGTCATGGGAGATTTCAACTATCCAGACATTTGTTGGGAATCTCTCTCAGGCAAAACTAACAGGTCAAGGAAATTCTTATCCTCTCTTGCTGACAACTTTATCTTCCAAAAAGTAGGGGAGAAAGCAAGGGGAACTTCTACCTTGGATCTAATCCTTATAAACAGGGAGGAAATGGTTGAGGAGGTAAAAGTGGCTGGGACCCTAGGAGGTAGCGACCATGCTATTTTAGAATTTTGGATAACTAGTGGAGGAAGACCTGTGAAGACTCAGACATTAAGGTTAGATTTCAGAAAGGCAGATTTTAAGAGATTCAGAAACAGAATTGGAGGTATCCAATGGCTGGATATCCTTAAGAACAAAAATGTCCAGGAAGGATGGGAAATCTTGAAAAATGAAATTCTCAAAGCACAATTGTTAGCAGTTCTGAAAAGAGGGAAGAATAGGAAGCATTTAAGGAAACCAGGATGGATGGACACAGAACTTAAGCACATGCTAAAAAGGAAGAAAGAAATGTTTATAAAATGGAAAGAGGGAGGTATATCTAAAGAAGAATATAATGATGTCTGCAGAATCTGCAGGGCATGAATCATATTATCTAAAGCTGACAATGAATGGAGGCTTGCAAGAGACGTCAAAAGCAATAATAAAGAATTTTGGGGATATGTCAAAAGTAAAAGAAAAGTCAAAGATGTTATAGGATTTTTACAGGATGAAAATGATGAAATGATAAGACAGGTTGTTGAGAAGGCCAAACTTTTAAATTTCTATTTTGCATCTGTTTTCTTTCAGAAAGGAAATGTAACATCAACTATTCTTCACTGTCCTATTAAGGGAATAGAAGAATCCAGGATATCTATAAACAGAAATATAGTGAGGAAACACTTAGCTAACCTAAATGAATTCAAGTCTCCAGGTCCAGATGAATTACACCCCAGAGTACTGAAGGAGATAGAAGAAATTTTTGAACCGCTCTCCTTTATCTTTGAAAATTCGTGGAGAACAGGAGAAGTCCCAGAAGACTGGAGAAGAGCAAATGTTGTTCATATCTTCAAAAAAGGGAAGAAGGTAGACCCAGGCAACTATAGGCCGGTGAGTCTGACTTCTATACCAGGAACGATCTTTGAACAAATTATTAAACAACATGTATGTCAGTACCTGGATAAGAATGAAGCGATTAAACAGAGTCAGCATGGGTTTGTAACTATTAAGTCATGTGAGACTAACTTAATTTCCTTCCATGACAGAATCACTGATTGGGTGGATCAGGGAAATGCTGTAGATATAGTATATCTTGACTTCAGCAAAGCATTTGACAATGTATCTCACACAATCCTTATTGAAAAAATGACAGTATGGAATGGACAAGGCAACTGTTAGGTGGATTCATAACTGGCTTAGTGATCGGACCCAAAGAGTGGTCATAAATGGCTGCACATCCAGTTGGAAGAATGTCTCAAGTGAGGTACCACAGGGCTCTGTCCTGGACCCTGTATTGTTCAACATCTTTACCAACAGTTTAGATGAAGGAATTGAGGGTAAACTGATAAAATTTGCTGATGACACAAAGCTAGGAGGGATACCTAATACTAGAGAAGAGAGAGAGAAGATTCAAAAAGATATAAATAAATTGGAGCAGTGGGCATCAACTAACAGAATCGCTTTTAACAGGGAAAAATGCAAAGTACTACATCTGGGCAATAAAATGAAAAAAGCATATACAGAATGGGAGGAATAGAGCTAAGCAACCGCACATGTGAAAAAGACTTGGGTATACTAATAGATCACAGACTGAATATAAGTCAACAGTGTGATGCAGCAGCAAAAAAGGCAAATGCAATTCTAGGATGTATGAACAGAAGCATACAGTCTAGATCACGTGAAGTCATTATTGCCCTCTTCTCCTCTTTGGTCAGACCTCACCTGGAATACGGTGTCCAGTTTTGGGCACCACATTTTAAAAAAGACATCAACAAAATGGAGCAAGTTCAGAAAAGAGTGACCAGAATGGTGACCGGTCTGCAAACCCTGTCTTATGAGGAAAGGTTGCAGGATTTGGGAATGTTTAGCTTGCAAAAGAGAAGAATGAGAGGAGACTTCATAACTGTCTACAAATATCTAAAGGGCTGTCACATTGCAGAAGGATCATCTTTATTCTCATTTGCACAAGGAAAGACTTGAAGCAATGGGATGAAACTAAATGGGAGGAGACACAGATTAGATATTAGAAAAAACTTTTTGACAGTTAGTGATCAATGAGTGGAACAGTCTGCCACGAGAGGTGGTGAGTTCTCCTTCAATAGAAGTCTTCAAACAGAGGCTGGACCAACATCTGTCTGGGATGATTTAGCGAATCCTGCTTTTAGCAGGGGGTTGGACCAGATGGCCCAGGAGGTCCCTTCAAACTCTACGATTCTATGATTCTATGATCTGTCTATCAACTGACAATGCTGACAGGATGACTTTTTTAAAAATAAACAAGGGCTGGATTGGGAAAGACTTCTGTACACCACCGAATAAAAATAGCGAAACATAACCTCAAATACATTGTCTTTTTTGTGAAGGTGTATTCTCATGCACATCTTCACAACCACACATGGGTATCCACTTCCTGATTTGGCGTGTTTGATGTTTATCCTCCTCCTTATCCTCATCCTCATCATCCACAACCAATAGAACACCAGGGTGAATGTATTCCATGATGCAAAAGTCACTCAATTTTTTTGCAAGGGTGTTTTCATGATGCCTATTACTAATTTGAAACCAAAACAAATGATACTTCCCCAGGGGGAACTGTCATAAAGATGAGATGTATGTATAGTCTTCCCATTTATTCTTATATTTTCCAGTTTTACTATCTCTGGACCATCCTCTTAGGACCTAGTGTATACCTGTACAATAGAAAAATATTGAAATACTATAATATTATATCTTAATTTATTTCCCAGTCTCTGAGCTGTTGCTAGGGACAAACATATCTCGTTGGACACATTCTGGCTTTATATCTATGAACCTGTGTTCGCCCCTCCTTTTTGTTATTTTCTTTCATAGGTGGATTCACAATTTTTATTTATTTGTTTGATTTCAGTATGATTTATCATTATGTCTCCTCATTCTCCACCACTAAATCACCAGGGTTAACGTGTTCTGTGCTGCTACAGGCAGTCTAATTTTTGGCAAGGGTGTCTATGATGCCCATAGTATATTTTTACAAAATGTACCCCCCATGGGGAAATGTTTGTCAGCCAAGGCACTGCGTGTATATAACGAGAGTGACAGACTGCCTAAGAAAGGGAATTTAAGCCTAAAATGCCTCAATTCTTGGCACAAAGATGTATGAGGCGTGTCAGAGATAGACCTCACTGTAAAATGTGGCCTGTTTGTTAAAATAATGCAACATAGTGCTGTATATAACTTGAGTACCAGACAGGAAATCACTGGCGTACTGGCCTAAAATCCACAAATGTTTATTACATGGACGTATGAGGCGTGTCACAGATATACCACGCTGAAAAATATATATTGTTTTTTGGTGGATGCAAAAGACTGCTGGATGTAACAAGAGTGACAGACTGCCCAAAAAAGGGAATTTAGGCCTAAAATACCTCAATTTTTGGCATACGGATGTATGAGGGGTGTCAGAAATAGACACCACTTTAAAATGTGGCCTGCTGACTTCCTGTTCCGGCGCCGCCATGTGCAGACACATGTGAGGGAGCAGCTGCTGACCGCCGCAAATACTCGGCATGTACACAGAGCCCTGACTCACAAAAGGTGCTGGGATAATCGTGAGACCATCCGGGACCGTCCACCACGTGGATCGGTTTGTCACAAGAGGCGCAGGGAAGGAGCAGAGGGAGGAGGAGGTCGGAGGAGGCCTGCAGAGTGGGAGCACAGTAATGGAAACGGAGACATAGGCACAAACAGGGCAAGCACATGAGGAGATAGAATGGGAGGAGGATGTCCCAGAGAAAGAAGGAAATTTCAGCCAGGGGGAGACAGTGGAGGCAAGAGGCACACTGGAAACGCAGCTGCATGCTCATGGCTCATTAAACTTTAAACAGCTAGCAAAAGAAATGGCATCATACCTTGCTGAAGACTTTAAGCAGGCAGTGGCTGACATGATCCAATCTATCACTAAAGAGCTGCAAAGCAAGATGACTCATCAGGAGCAGAAACTGCAGGAAGCCGAGCAGAGAATCTCTGAGGCGGAGGACAAAGTTATTCAGCTAGAAAAACAAGTCAGTGACTTAAAGAAACAAGCCTCCTACACTGTGGATAAACTAGAAGATCTGGAGAATAGGACCCGCAGAAGCAATCTGAAAATGATAGGCCTCCCAGAGACAATAAACACACAGCAGCTAAATGATATCTATGAGGTGGAATTGCCAAAAGCACTGGGACTGTCCCATAACTGCAGAGTGGAGTGTGCACACAGGATAGGCCCCCCAGAGAGGCCTCTGGGGCTGAGAGGGGCAGGAATAACAGAATAACAAGGAAGCTCAGAGACCAGGCCAGGCAGTGGTAAAGTACTTGAACTTTAAAGATAAGGAAGAAATACTCAGGGCTTATAAAGGAAGAAGGCGACCACTGATAATTCAGGGACATAAAGTCCTTTTATTTGGAGACTATTCAGCAGAGGTGACACGGAGAAGAAGGGCATTCAGCGAAGCATGCACTCTGCTGTTTAAACGCAACATCAGATTCCAGCTGAACTACCCAGCAACGCTGCGTTTTCGGACAAGAGATGGTGTGATGAGGTCATTTACAGATCCTAAGGAGGCCATGAAAATTATGTCCCAGCAGCAATCTTCATCTGGCCAGCAATCATCTGATAACACCAGCCCTCCGAGAGAGGAGACAGGGGGAGATGCTGAGGACGAGAGGGGGAGACTCTATCCATATAGCCTGAGGTCGGATTTGCATTTGGAAGGAGATAATGAAAGAGAGACAATGGCTAAGGAACAAAGAACCCCAATGGGCGTTCAGGAAGAACCAAACAAGACAGAATACTAAATGATCTAATGCTTATGAGATTGTGTCAAGATATATCCTGGGGTCAGCATAAGTGAAAAGTATGACTGGAATACCTCACATGATAATATGAATATGGAATGGAGAAATTTTTGCGGTCCAGGTTGAGCTACAGAAAGACTACTTACACTCCAAATCACCTAAAATAGGAAGACGTACATTAATAAGGAATATCATCTGTGAACCACATGATGGTGTACAAAACTTACAAATTTACAGGTATATTCACCCGACTGGGTCAATATCAGATGGAACTATGTATGTTCAAGTAGAGTTGAGCGAAACGGGTCGAAAAATTTCAAAAGTCGCCGACTTTTGGCAAAGTCGGGTTTCATGAAACGAAACCCGACCCTAGGATGAGGTCGGCCACAAGGTCGGCGACTTACCTGCCAAAGTCGCGTTTCAAAAGTTTGTTTTGCGCTCTTTTTCAGCCAATCAGGATCCACGGACACTGTGGGCAACGTGATGACATAGGCAGGGGTCACCACCATCTTTCAGAAGGGCATGCAAGTGATTGGCTTGCTTTGGTGGGCGTCACAGGGGTTATAAAAGGGCGTGCACGCCGACCGCCATCTTACTTCTGCCGATCTTAGCATAGGGAGAGGTTGCTGCTGTTGATTCTGTAGGGAGAGCATTAGGCAGGGAAGAAGAAAAAAAAAATGCTTCTGCTGCTAGCGATTTTGCCTGTACAACACACCAGTCACTGTGCAGTGCAAGGGGAGGCTATATTGTGGTGGATCAGCGGTGTTGGTTGTTAGGCTGCCTTCTAAGGCTTCCTGACAGCTGCATTGCTGTTTCCCACTGCTCTGCAAACTGCTTTTTTAAAAGCAATCCCAATTTTTTTTTTTGTTCTGCTGAGGTACTGAGCGTGCATTTTTTCACACCATACAGCGGTGTACGCTCATCACACAGTAGCGTGTAACGGCTGTTATCACAGCCACAGTGAAGCTATCTGTGTGTCACTCTGTGAGAATAAGTCGAGGACATGTTTCGTTCTTACAGACCTGCACCTACTAGTTTTGTCTAGCTTTCAAACAGTTAAATATATTTGCTGTTTGATCACATTCAAAACTATAGAGAGACAGCGTGTGTCAGTCCGTATACTTAAAAAACACGGAGCTTGACAATTTTACGTACACCGGACAGCCGTGTACGTGCACGCTCCTCTCAGTACCGTGTAACGGCTGTTATCACGGCCACAGTGAAGCTATCTGTGTGTCACTCTGTGAGAATAAGTCGAGGACATGTTCCGTTCTTACAGACCTGCACCTACTAGTTTTGTCTAGCTTTCAAACAGTTAAATATATTTGCTGTTTGATCACATTCAAAACTATAGAGAGACAGCGTGTGTCAGTCCGTATACTTAAAAAACACGGAGCTTGACAATTTTACGTACACCGGACAGCCGTGAACGTGCATTCTCCTCTCAGTACCATGTAACGGCTGTTATCACGGCCACAGTGAAGCTATCTGTGTGTCACTGTGGAAGGATAAGTGGAGGACTTGTTCCGTTCTTACAGACCTACACTCTAGGGAGATTCCTATTCTGCCCAATTCTACATACACCTTGTAGTTTGTGATACACTAGCCAATTTCTGCCTGTGACATAGCGCTCTGATATTCAGTGGGCCTCACACAATCCAAAAGTGTCCAGTGTCCACAAGTGTGTGCAGAAATTTAAAATCTCTGTGATCCTGTAGTCACTTTTTTCACACCTGTGCCATCGAGCCTGTGACATAGCGCTCTGATATTCAGTGGGCCTCACACAATCCAAAAGTGTCCAGTGTCCACTAGTGTGTGCAGAAATTCAAAATCTCTGTGATCCTGTAGTCACTTTTTCACACCTGTGCCATCGAGCCTGTGACATAGCGCTCTGATATTCAGTGGGCCTCACACAATCCATAAGTGTCCAGTGTCCACTAGTGTGTGCAGAAATTCAAAATCTCTGTGATCCTGTAGTCACTTTTTTCACACCTGTGCCATCGAGCCTGTGACATAGCGCTCTGATATTCAGTGGGCCTCACACAATCCAAAAGTGTCCAGTGTCCACTAGTGTGTGCAGAAATTCAAAATCTCTGTGATCCTGTAGTCACTTTTTTCACACCTGTGCCATCGAGCCTGTGACATAGCGCTCTGATATTCAGTGGGCCTCACACAATCCATAAGTGTCCAGTGTCCACAAGTGTGTGCAGAAATTCAAAATCTCTGTGATCCTGTAGTCACTTTTTTCACACCTGTGCCATTGAGCCTGTGACATAGCGCTCTGATATTCAGTGGGCCTCACACAATCCAAAAGTGTCCAGTGTCCACAAGTGTGTGTAGAAATTCAAAATCTCCCTTATCCTGTAGTCACTTTTTTCACACCTGTGCCATCGAGCCTGTGACATAGCGCTCTGATATTCAGTGGGCCTCACACAATCCAAAAGTGTCCAGTGTCCACTAGTGTGTGCAGAAATTCAAAATCTCTGTGATCCTGTAGTCACTTTTTTCACACCTGTGCCATCGAGCCTGTGACATAGCGCTCTGATATTCAGTGGGCCACACACAATCCATAAGTGTCCAGTGTCCACAAGTGTGTGCAGAAATTCAAAATCTCTGTGATCCAGTAGTCACTTTTTTCACACCTGTGCCATCGAGCCTGTGAAATAGCACTCTGATATTCAGTGGGCCTCACACAATCCATAAGTGTCCAGTGTCCACAAGTGTGTGCAGAAATTCAAAATCTCTGTGATCCTGTAGTCACTTTTTTCACACCTGTGCCATCGAGCCTGTGACATAGCACTCTGATATTCAGTGGGCCTCACACAATCCATAAGTGTCCAGTGTCCACAAGTGTGTGCAGAAATTCAAAATCTCTGTCATCCTGTAGTCACTTTTTTCACACCTGTGCCATCGAGCCTGTGACATAGCGCTCTGATATTCAGTGGGCCTCACACAATCCATAAGTGTCCAGTGTCCACAAGTGTGTGCAGAAATTCAAAATCTCTGTGATCCTGTAGTCACTTTTTTCACACCTGTGCCATCGAGCCTGTGACATAGCGCTCTGATATTCAGTGGGCCTCACACAATCCATAAGTGTCCATTGTCCACAAGTGTGTGCAGAAATTCAAAATCTCTGTGATCCTGTAGTCACTTTTTTCACACCTGTGCCATCGAGCCTGTGACAGAGCGCTCTGATATTCAGTGGGCCTCACACAATCCATAAGTGTCCAGTGTCCACAAGTGTGTGCAGAAATTCAAAATCTCTCTGATCCTGTAGTCACTTTTTTCACACCTGTGCCATCGAGTCTGTGACATAGCGCTCTGATATTCAGTGGGCCTCACACAATCCATAAGTGTCCAGTGTCCACAAGTGTGTGCAGAAATTCAAAATCTCTGTCATCCTGTAGTCACTTTTTTCACACCTGTGCCATCGAGCCTGTGACATAGCGCTCTGATATTCAGTGGGCCTCACACAATCCATAAGTGTCCAGTGTCCACAAGTGTGTGCAGAAATTCAAAATCTCTGTGATCCTGTAGTCACTTTTTTAACACCTGTGCCATCGAGCCTGTGACATAGCGCTCTGATATTCAGTGGGCCTCACACAATCCATAAGTGTCCAGTGTCCACAAGTGTGTGCAGAAATTCAAAATCTCTGTGATCCTGTAGTCACTTTTTTCACACCTGTGCCATCGAGCCTGTGACATAGCGCTCTGATATTCAGTGGGCCTCACACAATCCATAAGTGTCCAGTGTCCACAAGTGTGTGCAGAAATTCAAAATCTCTGTCATCCTGTAGTCACTTTTTTCACACCTGTGCCATCGAGCCTGTGACATAGCGCTCTGATATTCAGTGGGCCTCACACAATCCATAAATGTCCAGTGTCCACAAGTGTGTGCAGAAATTCAAAATCTCTGTGATCCTGCAGTCACTTTTTTCACACCTGTGCCATCGAGCCTGTGACATAGCGCTCTGATATTCAGTGGGCCTCACACAATCCATAAGTGTCCAGTGTCCACAAGTGTGTGCAGAAATTCTAAATCTCCCCTGTCCTATAGACACCTTGTACCTTGTTTTACATTACTATATAGTTTGTTGGATTTTGTCTACATTTCTACAAAAAATGAGGTAGGCTGCTGGAAGAGGCCGTGGAATTGGGCGGGGGTTGGCAGCTGGTAATGATGGTGTTGGTGGTGGATCTGATGGCAGTGGCAAGAGCAAAATAGGACCGAATGCAGGAGGTGTTGAGCCTGCGTCATCGTCTGGCTCCATAAGGCTTCGAAGGCTTAGTTTTCTAGGAGTTGGCAAACCGCTTTTAAAGCCAGAGCATCAGGAAAAAGTTTTGTCTTACATTGCTGACTCAGCCTCCAGCTCTATCGCCTCCTCTTCTGAAGTTGTAAAAAGTAAAAGCACTGAGTCGTCATTGGAGGCTCATGTTCATGAACCACACCTTTCCTTGTGTCCTTCACCCCAACCAAGATTGAAGGATGACGCAGGCCATACTACTGATTACTCCATGGAGCTGTTTTCACATACCATGCCTGGATTATCAAGTGAAATGGTGAATTACCCAGGCCAAGATGAATCTGACATGGAGTGCACTGATTCACAGCCGCTGATAGATGATTCTGCTGGTACATTCACTCAGAGCACTACATTGTCCTCGCAGTGTACAGAGCCAGATTCTGACCCTGATGAGACTCAGGTGCCCCTTCCCGCACACTATACCACCATACACGGTGACATAGAGGAAGGTGCACATGACATTGAAGAGGAGGTGATGGATGACCCAGTTGTTGACCCAGATTGGCATCCATTGGGGGAAGAGGGTGCTGCTTCCAATAGCTCAGATGAGGAGCATCCACAGCAGACATCGACATCGCAACAGCTGTTATCTGGCAGGCCCGGAGCACTCCAAAGACAGGTTCCAAAAATCAAAAGAGTTGCTGGACAGCTTGTACAGAGGGTCAAAAGATCACAGCGTGCTAGGCCGCAAAATGTCTGCCAAAGTAGGAAGAGTGCAGTGTGGCACTTTTTTGAACAAAATCCTCATGATCAGGCCAAGGTTATCTGTAAGAAGTGCGCAAAGACCTTTAGACGAGGGAAAAATCTGAAAAATTTGAATACCAGTTGCATGCTTAGACATTTAACCAGCATGCACTTGCAAGCGTGGACACAACACCAAACCTCAAGTGCCACATGTGCAACTGATCACAAAGAAGGTAGTCAGCAACGCTACATTGTTTCCCCCACTGTAAGCCCACCGGTTAGCACAGCAGCAAATGTTGAAGTGTCGTTGCAAGGCCACAGCAGTCAGGGAATCCCACTGTTATATCAACGAAATACTGAATCTAGGCCATCAGAAAGAACACCAACTCCATCACCATCATCAACCCTCTCTCAGTCCACCCTGTCCACCGCTTCTTCCACCATATGCAGCTCTCAAGTCCAGCTCACCCTCCCAGACACTATGAGTAGGTCAAGAAAGTACTCAGTCTCTCATCCGCATACACTGGGTTTGAACGCCCACATTGCCAAACTAATCTCATTTGAGATGATGCCCTATCGGTTGGTGGAAAACGCAGCTTTCCACGAACTCATGGCCTATGCAGTACCACGCTATGACCTACCCAGTCGCCACTTCTTCTCTCGCAAAGCCATCCCAGCCATCCACCATCATGTAAAAGACCGCATTGTCCATGCACTCAAGCAGTCAGTGAGTGGAAAGGTGCACCTCACAACTGATGCATGGTCCAGTCGGCATGGCCAGGGCCGTTACGTGTCCATCACTGCGCACTGGGTTAATGTGGTGGATGCAGGGTCCACAGGGGACAGCGGTGGTGGGACAGTGCTGCCTAGCCCACGGTATAGGAAACAGTTGGCTGTAGGCGTTCGACCCTCCTCCTCCTCCAGAAGCGAAAGCTCGTCCACAGAGCGCAGTCGTACGAGCACTCCATCTGCAGCTGCCACTGTTGCACACGAGGTGTTGCAGATGATGTGTTTGGGCGACAGACACACCGCCGAGGTGCTGGCCGAGTACTTGAAGCGGAAACTGAGTCATGGCTGGGCAGTGTACATCTTGAGGCAGGCAAGGTAGTTAGTGATAATGGCCATAATTTTGTGGCAGCCATAGCCCTTTCAAAACTCAGCCACATACCTTGCTTGGCTCACACCTTGAACCTGGTGGTGTAGTGCTTCCTCAAAAATTATCCGGAGTTAGCAGCCCTGCTCCAGAAGGTGCGAAGACTGTGCGCGCACATCCGCCGGTCGCCTGTACACTCCGTTCGTATGCAGAAGCTGCAGCGATTGCTCCACCTTCCCATCCACCGCCTCATTATCGACATTGCAACAAGGTGGAACTCCACCCTGCACATGGTGGAGCGGCTGTGCGAGCAGAGGCAGGCCATAATGCATTTGTGGGAGGATACACGGCCAGGCACTTTGAGAGCAGACATGGAGTTGACAGGTGTGCAGTGGTCGAAGCTGAAAGACCTCTGTAAAGTCCTTCAGTGTTTTGAGGAATGCACACGGCTGGTAAGCGCAGACGACGCCATCCTAAGCATGAGCATCCCACTTATGCGTCTGCTCATGCAAACTTTGACGCACCTTAAGGAGCAGGCGTCTGCAGCCAATGTTAACGAGGAGGGAATCCTTGATGACATTCAGCCATTGTCTGCTCAGGGAACTCTCCTGGACGAGGTGGAGGAAGAAGAGGAGGAGGAGGATGATGATGGGGATGATTACTTAGGGGAGGAGGATGCATCTCATGGGGCAAGTGAAAATGTTGGCGTGGCAAGATCTGGTACAGGGTTTGTGCGTGACTGGAGGGATGTGGATTTGCCAGAAAGTGCTCCTCCAACCAGCACTCGCAGTGCATCATTGACACCGGGAACATTGGCCCACATGTCAGATTATGCCTTGCAGATCCTAAAAAGGGACCCCCGCATTGCCAAAATGATGAACGATGACGACTACTGGTTGGCCAGCATCCTGGATCCACGCTATAAAGGCAAATTACAAAACATCATGCCACAGGAGAACCTTGACCTAATATTGGCTAATAAACAAGCAATTCTGGTAAATCGGTTGCTTGAGGCATTCCCAGCACACAGCAGCGGTGATGGTTCTCACACGAGCCGTACGGGCCGGGGGCAGCTTGGCAGAGGTGTTCATGGTGCACACAGCAGAAGTGGCGTTGGAGACAGGGGTTTGATGACAATGTTGTGGACTGATTTTTCAAGTACCGCTCACACAACTGGTAATACTGCATCGATGGAAAGTGACAGGAGACAGCAGTTGTCAACTATGGTTACAAACTACTTTTCCTCCCATATCGATGTTCTCCCACACAGGTCATTCCCCTTTGACTATTGGGCTGCTAAACTGGACACCTGGCCTGAATTGGCACAATATGCCTTACAGGAGCTCGCTTGCCCAGCTGCAAGTGTGCTATCGGAAAGAGTCTTCAGTGCAGCTGGATCAATCCTGACAGAAAAAAGGACGCGTCTGTCAACCCAAAATGTGGATGATCTAACCTTCATTAAAATGAACCATGCATGGGTTTCCAAGGATTTTGTCCCACCTTCCCCTGATGACACATAGGGTGACAGAAAAATGGCTTGCTTTGGTCCACCTCTTCCTGGGACTTGACCTATTTCGCCTTTTGCATCAGCTGAATGTCCAACATCAACATATGCCACTTTCTAAAACTCCCTAACTGTGCTGCCTCCCCCCCATGGCCGGGATCACCACCTAGCGCACGACACCGTGCGAGTGCCGTTGCCCTGGACAGGTGGGTAGGCCGACTCTTGGGCGCGGGCACTGGCACAGGGTCCCTCATAGTACAATCAAGTGTCTCTGATGGTGGTGGTGCACACCCGCCGTCAGACACACCGCCGTACTATGAAGGGCCCAGTGCCAGTACCGACGCCCACGAGTGGGCCCCCCTTGCTTGGGCAGGGCCCCAGCATTTGCAATCTTTACCTCTCCCTGCTCCTCCGCTGTGTAGTCTGGGCCGTCAAATCCATACTGTGCCTGACACCGTCTGAGCCTGCCTCCTGATGTATAGACATATATTTTGAATGTGTACGCTATCCATACATGTTATCCGGGGATACGGTACCCTTTCTCACCTTTGTGCAATCACGTGCAATCCATACTGGGCCTAACACCGTCTGAGCCTGCCTCCTGATGTATAGATATATATTTTGAATGTGTACGCTATCCATACATGTTATCCGGGGATACGGTACCCTTTCTCACCTTTGTGCAATCACGTGCAAGCCATACTGGGCCTAACACCGTCTGAGCCTGCCTCCTGATGTATAGACATATATTTTGAATGTGTACGCTATCCATACATGTTATCCGTGGATACAGTACCCTTTCTCACCTTTGTGCAATCACGTGCAAGCCATACTGGGCCTAACACCGTCTGAGCCTGCCTCCTGATGTATAGACATATATTTTGAATGTGTACGCTATCCATACATGTTATCCGGGGATACGGTACCCTTTCTCACCTTTGTGCAATCACGTGCAAGCCATACTGGGCCTAACACCGTCTGAGCCTGCCTCCTGATGTATAGACATATATTTTGAATGTGTACGCTATCCATACATGTTATCCGGGGATACGGTACCCTTTCTCACCTTTGTGCAATCACGTGCAATCCATACTGGGCCTAACACCGTCTGAGCCTGCCTCCTGATGTATAGACATATATTTTGAATGTGTACGCTATCCATACATGTTATCCGGGGATACGGTACCCTTTCTCTCCTTTGTGCAATCACGTGCAAGCCATACTGGGCCTAACACCGTCTGAGCCTGCCTCCTGATGTATAGACATATATTTTGAATGTGTACGCTATCCATACATGTTATCCGGGGATACGGTACCCTTTCTCACTTTTGTGCAATCACGTGCAAGCCATACTGGGCCTAACACCGTCTGAGCCTGCCTCCTGATGTATAGACATATATTTTGAATGTGTACGCTATCCATACATGTTATCCGGGGATACGGTACCCTTTCTCACCTTTGTGCAATCAGGTGCAATCCATACTGGGCCTAACACCGTCTGAGCCTGCCTCCTGATGTATAGACATATATTTTGAATGTGTACGCTATCCATACATGTTATCCGGGGATACGGTACCCTTTCTCTCCTTTGTGCAATCACGTGCAAGCCATACTGGGCCTAACACCGTCTGAGCCTGCCTCCTGATGTATAGACATATGTTTTGAATGTGTACACTATGCTATCCATACATGTTATCTGGGATTACGGTACCCTTTCTCACCTTTGTGCAATCACGTGTAATCCATACTGGGCGTGAGAACGGCTGGCGAGCTGTTAAGCAAGCTACAGCACCTGTGGTTTGCACACGTAAGTTTTTCATTTTTTCAGGAATGACGGTTAGGCCTAATTCCGGAACTGCGGTTGACCTGCACTTACTGGGAAATCATCGTTCGCGGGTAATAATTGTAATCAGTGATCCCCATCACTAACATTGTTCAGCGGGTTATCTGCACCTGTAAGCGACAAACGCTGGCCTTTTCAGTGTAGCGCACATGCAGCCACGGACATATAAGGGCATGACACACCAGTTATTGGCCAATCTCATGTGCCAGAGCCTCGCGTGTCCCTCTAGTAAGCCGGACTCGGACCGCGGGGCATGACGGAGTCTCGTTCGTTAACGGAATTAAGCTTGCAATGTGTGCATCTTTTCTGTAGCTGGCATGGTTGAGGTTTCCCAGGTGGAGTCGAATTTAACCGTAGGCTCCACTCCTGGTGGTGCCCTTCTGGACATTCCTTTAAGGTTCAGCTTTGCAACCATACTGCCCACGTAAAACAAACACTTTGCCTTCATGAACGCTGTTTGGAGGGTCATGACTCGTGGGAATAACGCCGCCCAATCAGTTAACCTGCTAGAGAGATCCTTTGTTGCTCCCAAGCATGACATCACACTCCCTAGGAGGAAGGTAATGCCACTATGGTGACCGCACTCCTGGGGGTGACACAAGTGCACTGATGCCCAGCCACTGCTCGATGAATCTGCTGGTACATTGACCCAGACCACTACATTCCCCTTGCACGCTACACGGCCTGAATCTGACCCTGATGAAACTCAGGTTACCCTTCCCATATACGGTTCCATCTTACACGGTGACAAAGAGGAAGCTGCAGATGAAAGTGCAGGTTCGGCCCACCCGCCATCAGACACACCACCGTACTATCAGGGGCCCTGTGCCAGTGCCGTCGCCAACGAGTGGGCCCCCCCTGCTTGCTCAGGATCACAGCACTTACAAGGTTGAAATACTGTGCAGTGAGATGGAAGATGGGGACGACGAGGAGTCCAGACTAGTACAGGGATTCCCTAGCGAGGAGACTTATTTGATTGTTTTCAATGTTGGGACAGCAATTTTTGGGGAGCACTATACTCTGGAGAATGATAGATGGGGCCCACCATACACTGGAACATTCCAAAGGTGGACATCAGACACTGGAGCAGCATTTACAGGGCCCATTATACACTAGAGCATTAGAAATGGGGCCCATTATGTTTGGAGCATTATTTGGGCCCATAAGACAGTGGAGCTTCATCCATGGGGACCAACATATACTGTAGCATTATGTGGAGCTCATCATATACTGTTTCAAACATTATATGGGACCAATGATTCTGTATGGAGAAATAGATGGGCCTCGTCATGAGATGTAAAAAGTGAAGTATTTTTCATTGTACTATACCGCTATTTCTCTGCCGTATCGGAGCATGATGAGTTGTGGTATGTGTTAAAGGGGCGCTCTTTCGCCCAGGGCACATGAAAACCTGGAGCCAGCCCTACCCCCCCACAACTTTAGCCAAATAACCCCCATTTTTCAGTGCGTAACTTGTATTATGAAGTTAATTAAGGTTGACAAGCTTAAGTAAGAAGAATTGATGCTTTTGGCATTCAAATGGGCACTGTAGGTGTGTTTCCTGTCCTCCTCTCACTGCCGACTTTTATTCCCCATTGACTTACATTGGGTTTCGTGTTTTGGGACGACCCCGACTTTTCCCTATAATTGGCCGATCTTGCTCGACCCGACTTTTGGAAAAGTCGGGTTTCACGAAACGAAACTCGAACCTAAAAAACCAAAAGTCGCTCAACTCTATGTTCAAGGAAGACTACAGGACAGCTGGTGGAGAGATCCCCCTTCTCCTATTTTTTTTCTTTTTTTCCCATTCTTTTCACAGGTTCTGTTGGACTGAATGGGGAATTTGGGGTGCTGATTTAACTGGTCTGCAAGCTGATCATACTGGCTGATGGCGAATTTGCGACTTCCAGGTTTATGGACATTGTGAGGTTTTCACAAAAAGACATATATAAAGTTGGGATAATGATGACCAAATGTGATGTATATACTAGGTAGAAGACAAGATCTTCATTGAATGTCGATGGGAGTATTTTGCATTAAATTAAGATATCTTCCAGGGGGAAAGTATCATACAAATGCTAGGTTCACATTGGGAGATACTGCTTGGGAGGATGAAGGGGGTGGGAATAAAGTATTTTTATACCTCTCCGACATCAAAAAGGAGAGATGGAGAAGGACTTTAAGATAATATGGTTGTGAATATTAAGATTTTAGGAAATTGATATGATAAATTAAGGGAAATAGATGTTGATCTAAGAATTCAGAGTTTCAAGGTTACATGAGGGTCAGGGCTCAGATAGAGAATGGATATAAAATAGGTACAACATGATAAATATGGGATAATAGGCAGGTGGGAAATTATTTCTCTTTTAGTTTGGATAATGGCGGAAAAAAGAGGAGTCAACAAAGAGGTTGTTATATGGAGAGAGGGTGAGATGACAAGGGGGGGAGGGAGGGTGGGAGGGAAGTTAAACTTCATGAGCCCATTGCTATTGTACTAATTTATTTATTACTGACAGAGATGGCATTGACTGGCAGTCCGTACCTAAGAGGGAGAAGCTTCACACGTCCTCGCAGAAGAAACCATTTTGCATTTAAAAATGGTTAGATTAATAACATGGAATATAAAAGGGTTGCGTTCACAACATAAAAAGATGATGATACTTCGTCACCTGAAAAGATTGAAAACAGATATAGCCTTGCTTCAGGAGACACACTTGGGTAAAGAAGACTTTCTTAGAATGAAGAAATTATGTGTGGGAGAAGTTTAAGGTTCTAGCTCGGTAGACAGAAAAGCAAGAGTCCTAATACTTATACATAAAGCATTGGCACACAGAGTTTCATCCGTAGAAATGGACCAGGAGGGTAGGTTAATCCGTTTGAAATTAGAGATAAATAATGAAAGTATTACCCTGCACAATATATATGCCCTGAACATAAATCAAAAGAAATTTTTTATGTCCTTACAGAACAAAATACTGGCTGATAGTGGTAACAACATAATCATACAGTTGTGGCCAAAAGTATTGACACCCCTGCAATTCTGTCAAATAATACTCAGTTTCTTCCTGAAAAAGATTGCAAACACATATTCTTTGGTATTATTATCTTCATTTAATTTGTCTTAAATGAAAAAACACAAAAGAGAATGAAGCAAAAAGCAAAACATTGATCATTTCACACAAAACTCCAAATATGGGCCAGACAAAAGTATTGGCACCCTCAGCCTAATACTTGGCTGCCCAACCTTTAGCCAAAATAACTGCGACCAACCGCTTCCGGTATCCATCAATGAGTTTCTTACAATGCTCTGCTGGAATTTTAGACCATTCTTCTTTGGCAAACTGCTCCAGGTCCCTGATATTTGAAGGGTGCCTTCTCCAAACTGCCATTTTTAGATCTCTCCACAGGTGTTCTATGGGATTCAAGTATGGACTCATTGCTGGCCACCTTAGATGTCTCCAGTGCTTTCTCTCAAACCATTTTCTAGTGCTTTTTGAAGTGTGTTTTGGGTCATTGTCCTGCTGGAACACCCATGACCTCTGAGGGAGACCCAGCTTTCTCACACTGAACCCTACATTATGCTGCAAAATTTGTTGGTAGTCTTCAGACTTCATAATGCCATGCACACGGTCAAGCAGTCCAGTGCCAGAGGCAGCAAAGCAACCCCAAAACATCAGGGAACCTCCACCATGTTTGACTGTAGGGATCGTGTTCTTTTCTTTGAATGCCTCTTTTTTTCTCCTGTAAACTCTATGTTGATGCCTTTGCCCAAAAAGCTCAACTTTTGTCTCATCTGAACAGAGAACATTCTTCCAAAACGTTTTAGGCTTTTTCAGGTAAGTTTTGGCAAACTCCAGACTGGCTTTTTTATGTCTCGGGGTAAGAAGTGGGGTCTTCCTGGGTCTCCTACCATACAGTCCCTTTTCATTCAGATGCCGACGGATAGTATGGGTTGACACTGTTGTACCCTCAGACTGCAGGGCAGCTTGAATTTGTTTGGATGTTAGTCGAGGTTCTTTATCCAACATCCGCACAATCTTGCGTTGAAATGTCTTGTCAATTTTTCTTTTCCATCCACATCTAGGGAGGTTAGCAACAGTGCCATGGGCTTTAAACTTCTTGATGACATTGCGCACGGTAGACACAGGAACATTCAGGTCTTTGGAGATGGACTTGTAGCCTTGAGATTGCTCATGCTTCCTCACAATTTGGTTTCTCAAGTCCTCAGACAGTTCTTTGGTCTTCTTTCTTTTTTCCATGCTCAATGTGGTACACACAAGGACATAGGACAGAGGTTGAGTCAACTTTAATCCATGTCAACTGGCTGCAAGTGTGATTTACTTATTGCCAACACTTGTTAGGTGCCACAGGTAAGTTACAGGTGCTGTTAATTACACAAATTAGAGAAGCATCACATGATTTTTCGAACAGTGCCAATACTTTTGTCCACCCTCTTTTTTATGTTTGGTGTGGAATTATATCCAATTTGGCTTTAGGGCAATTCTTTTTGTGTTTTTTCATTTAAGACAAATTAAATGAAGATAATAATACCCAAGAATTTGTGTTTGCAATCATTTTCAGGAAGAAACTGAATATTATCTGACAGAATTCCAGGGGTGTCAACACTTTTGGCCACAACTGTATATCGGCAGCACCTCTGCCTACACTCTCTCAATCCGGAGCTGAATGCGCAGAGCAGGGCGGCATCCAGTCTCTTATACCCCTGATGATGCTGTGCGGCCAGCCAATCACTGCACGACCACAACAAAGATGGCTGCAGCGTTTCAATGCCTGGCAGGCAATCCCTGCAGCATGATTGGGTCTCTAAAGTCCACAAAAATGCTTGGTGGAGACCCGAGTTATGGCTAAGTAATCCCGGAAATGCTCGGTGCTCGCTGAGTACACCGAGTACCGTGATACTCGTGTGAGTACCGAATAGTGGCGAGCACGTTCGCTCATCACTATTAACGTTGTAAAGGCCCCATATCACACAATGAAGGTATATTAAGTAAAGAAAACTTTCTGTGAAGTGTGATAGTACTAGGATAGTTTGAGAAGGTTTACACAAGGTGTTAAATACCTTCCAAATAGCAGCTTAATCTCTTTACACATTTATCTAAAGATCATCAAGAGTGATAATGCTAATCTGTTATATGTTTTGCTAAGCATCCTGAATTACTTAAATACATTTTAAAAAGTGTAATATACAGTATCAGTTGTATGGCTGATATGCTGTAGTTATTCATAAACTCATAATTTACAGTTGTGTTCAAAATAAACTTGATCGAGTATAAAATTTGAAAAGAAACTTTATAAGACTGTTGCTGTTGTTTGAGCATTTTTCTAAGAATGATTTCAGCTAGCTTTTCTAAGCCTTATTAATAATCAGTCCCATGGGCAGAAGATTGTACGGGAATTAGAAGCAGCTGGAAGAAATTACTCAGTTTTATTAGCAATTTTCCTGCTTTTATCAGCTAAATATGAGGAATAGAAATAGTGATTCCAGCATGGGCTATCTGGGACCCTCGCTGAGTGAGCAAGCAATCATTTGTAAGCTGCTCATGGTAATTGAAAGTTAGATGTGTCCCCTGTGTGTCCTTCATTAGGCTGTTATGTAATGTGCATCATTTAGACTGTATAATAAATGACTTCAATGAGAAAGATAAATCTGCAGAGTCTCAGTGATCTTGAGCTGGGTTCAGTCTACTAGGTTGTGGTCAGAAGGTGGAGGGGAATGTATAAATATCACATCAACATATTGAATGATCCTGTGACTCATCATGCAAGAAAAATCAGCAACAGTTTACATCAGAAGAAAGAAGACTTTAACCAAATTGCCAAGGTCAGAAAAAGTGTTTTGACATTTTAATATACTGAACGCACCTAAACCTCTTACCAAACTGATTCTGAAATAATGGATTTCTTTAAATATCACCCCTCATTGTTCTTATTTGATTGGAGAAACTCTTAAAAAGGACATGTTGCCACTCGTTAAATGTCTTTTTCCAGTAAATAACTGTACTGTACATGAAGCAAAAATTCTGGATCCTTTTAAAACTCTGCGTGGTAGTATTCTTCCAATGCGTCTATTAGATATATATGACATTCATAAAAATTGATTTAATTATTGATGCCTATTACACATGTTATGTGCCTGTCCTGGGTATCTTGGACTCTAATTCCTTCACTTGGGTTCGCTGCTTTCTGTTGCACTCCACATTGGGTTATGCAAGTTGCCCGGAGTGGCTCGATGACATCCTCTCTTTAGACTCACACCTGTGTTTTAGGATTGAGGCTCCTTGTTCAGTGTTTGGTGTGATTCATCTCTTTTGCGTTCTGTGCTTTCAGCCTGCAAAACCTCTGTGTTGTTACATACTTTTGGCCTTGCCAGCTACCTGTTGAATGCCATCTCCTGGATCATCCTCTGGCTGCAAAACCTCACAGGTTATATTAGACTTTTTTTACATCATTCACTAAGCTTTGCTATAGACCTATCCACCTGTGGTCTCCAGTGTGTCAAGTCCTCCATTCCCACATACCTTTCCCATTGCCTGGGGAGTGCGGCTGATCGCAGCTGGGTGTCAGCTGATTCTCACAGCTGACACTCAGCACTAAGTGCATGCTATTGAAGCGATCAGCCTGCACAAAATGAGCGTCCCAGAGTGGGACACTGTGTAAAAGTTAGAATAAAATAAAAAAATTAAATAATTGTAAAAATATTAAAAATAATAATAAAAAATACTAAAATAAAAAAATCAATATTTATTCAATCAATAAATAGATATTTAAATTTAAATAAAAAAAATATCTGAACAACAAAAAAGTACACATATTTAGTATCGCCGCATCCGGAACGACCCAACCTATAAAACTGTCCCATTGGTTAACCCCTTTAGTGAACACCATTAAAAAAAAGGAAAAAAAACAATGCTTTATCATCATACCGCTGAACAAACATTGGAATGACACACAATCAAAAAGATGGATATAAATAAACGTGGTACTGCTGAAAACATCATCTTGTCCCATAAAAAACAAGCCACCATATAGCTCCATCATCGGAAAAATAAAAAAGTTATAGCTCTCAGAATAAATCGATGCAAAAATAATTATTTTTTTCTATAAAATAGTTTTTATTGTATAAAAGCGCCAAAACATAAAAAAATATAAATGAGGTATTGCTTTCATCGCACTGACCCGAAGAATAAAACTGCTTTATCAATTTTACCACATGTGGAATGGTATAAAAACCCCCCCAAAAGAAGTTCATGGATTGCAGGTTTTTGTCCATTCTGCCTCGGATTTAAAAGAAATCAAAAATTGTCATGTGCCCGAAAATGGTACCAATAAAAACTTCAACTCGTCCCACAAAAAACTCACATGACTTTGTGGGCCAAAATATGGAAAAATTATAGCTCTCAAAATGTGGTGATGCAAAAACTACTTTTTGCAATAAAAAGTGTCTTTTAGTGTGTGACAGCTGCCAAACATAAATACCTGCTATAAATAGTAAATCAAACCCCTCCCTTTATCACCCCCTTAGTCAGGGAAAAATAATAAAATAAATAATGTAATTATTTCCATTTTCCCGTTAGGGTTAGGGTTCAGGTTAAGGTTGGGGTTAGGGTTATGTTTGAGGTTAGAGTTAAGGTTAGTGTTAGGGATGGGGCTAAAGTTAGTGTTAGGGTTGGGGCTAAAGTTACAGTTAGGGTTGGGGATAAAGTTAGGTTTATGGTTGGGGCTAAAGTTAGGGTTAGGGCTAAAGTTAGGGTTAGGTTTGGGGCTAAAGTTAGGGTTAGGTTTGGGGCTAAAGTTAGGATTAGGGTTGGGGCTAAAGTTAGAGTTAGGTTTGGGATTAGGGTTAGGGGTGTGTAAGAGTTAGGTTTGTGGTTAGGGTTGGGATTAGGGTTAGGGGTGTGTTGGGGTTAGGACTGGAGTTAGAATTGGGGTGTTTCCACTGTTTAGGCACATCAGGGGCTCTCCAAATGTGACATGCGTCTGATCTCAATTCCAGCCAATTCTGTGTTGATTCTTCTGATCTCTGCCATGCGCCCAAACAGTGGTTTACCTCCACATATGGGGTATCAGCATACTCAAGACAAATTGCACAACAACTTTTGGGGTCCAATGTTTCCTGTTACCCTTGGAAAATAAAAAATTGGGGGCAACAATATAATTTTTGTGAAAAAAATAAGATTTTTTATTTTTACGGCTCTACATTATAAACTTTTGTGAAGCATTTGGGGGTTAAAAGTGCTCACCACACATCTAGATAAGTTCCTTAGGGGGTCTACTTTTCAAAATATGGTCACTTGTGGGGGCTTCCACTGTTTAGGCACATCAGGGGCTTTCCAAACAAGACATGGCGTCTGATCTCAATTCCAGCCAATTGTGCATTCAAAAGTCAAACGGCGCTTTTTCCCTTCCGAGCTCTGCCATGCGCCCAAGCAGTGGTTTACCTGCATATATGGGGTATCAGCATACTCAGGACAAATTGCACAACATCTTTTGGGGTCCTAATTGTCCTGTTACCCTTGGTAAAATGAAACAAATTGAATCTGAATTAAATCTTTTGTGATAAAAAATTAAATGTTTATTTTTTTTAAACATTCCAAAAATTCCTGTGAAGCACCTGAAGTATTAATAAACTTTTTGAATGTGGGATTGAGCACCTACAGGGGTGCAATTTTTAGAATGGTGTCACTTTGGGGTATTTTCTATCATATAGACCCCTCAAAGTGACTTCAAATGTGAGGTGGTACCTTAAAAAATGGTGTTGTAAAAATGAGAAATCGTTGGTCAACTTTTAACCCTTACAACTTCCTAACAAAGAAAAAAATTGGTTCCAAAATTGTGCTGATGTAAAGTATACATGTTGGAAATGTTATTTAGTAACAATTTTGTGTGACATGTTACTCCGTTCTAAGGGCATGACATTCAAAATTGAAAAACTGCGAAATTTTCAAAATTTTCACCAAATTTCAGTATTTTTCACAAATAAATGCAAACAAATTTTACTACAATATGTTACAAGAAAACCATGTCAGAATCACCGGGATCCATGGAAGCGTTCCAGAGTTATTATCTTATAAAGGGACAGTGGTCAGAAATGTAAAAATTGGCCCGGTCATTTAGATGCAAACCACCCTTGGGGGTAAAGGGGCTTAAGGAGTGACAATAAAACATTCTAAACCGATGAGAAATTGCATTTTACAGGAAAAAAATGTTAAACAGACAAAATTTAAAAAAGATTTTAAAAAATATATACTTAATAAAGCAATTTTTAATAAAACATTCCAAACCGATGGCATTTTAAGCAAAGGAGGGCCTCATACACATTGTGTTAAAATTGTCATGTATTGCTACTCCTAGACTTATAAAGGCTATGTACTTTTGAGGATTATATTCCAATGAAATGTACACCACACCACGGAATAGACTACAGGTGAGCAATATAATACCGATAAAATTTTGAACAATTTTTTTGAGGCTTTTATAACAACGAAATGGGCTCCAGACTTTGGAATATGTATAAGTGAGCAATATAATATCGAGAAATTTTTGAACAAGTTTTTTAGGCTTATATAGCAACGAAATCTACCCAAGAATATGTATAAGTCTATGGATGAGAAATATATTATACTGATCAATTTTGAGACTTAAATAGAATCTACCTGACCTGTACCCTATAAGATGTAATACATTATGTATGAAGAATATAATACCGATTCATTTTTTAACAAGTTTTTGGAGGCTTATAAAGCAACTAACTGTATCCAGGAATATGTAATACCTTATGGATGAGCAATATAATACCGATACATTTTTGAACAAGTTTTTTGAGGCTGTTATAACAAAGAAATAGACTCTAGACAACAGAATAGTTTATGGATGATCAATATAATACCGATAAGATTTGAACAATTTATTTTAGTCATGTAGCAACTAAATGTATCCAAGAAGATGTAATACTAGGGATGAGCAAATGTTATCACTTGAGTATCACAGTGCTTCAATGTGCTCGTTACTCAGCGAGTAATGGGTGGTGCTCAATGTAAAACTCAAATCCTTTCCCCGCAGTCAAAAAGCGAGCGAGGATTGCATGTGAGTCACTGTAATGCTGTAACCAAGAAAAGAAAAATCAGCTGACAGCACGTCAGTCCCAGGATGCACGTTTCAAGTCCAATGACCCAAATGGACATCAAGTGAAACAATAGAAACTAACAACATCCAGTCCAGGTGATGAAAAAGAAAAAAGCCTTTATTCCGCCATGATACGACGTTTCAACCACAATTAGTCTTTAGATGTAATACTAAGGATGAATTCTCATCGTCACACAATAAGAGAAAAAATAATGGATCTACCTGTGACAAAACATTTTTGTATCCCTGGTCATAACATGATGGACGTTAAATTACTTTTATTAAAAGGTAACTTTAAGTCTCAGAGAGACAGAAGAATCTCGGAGTACAAATTTATGGAAACTTTCGACACACTCAGTGCAGGAATGAATGTGTCGCATGGATTTATGTCTTTTTACATCAATTAAGGAATTTGCTCTTCAGACCTTCTGGGGTCATCACAACACAGAACTAGACCCCATCAGAGGGCAGAAAAACTTTCAGGCTCCTTATCTGTGAACTGCTCCAATATTTATGTTAAACCCTCTCCCATAATGACAATTCTGCTTCACATCACTTGTCTTGTCTATTGCGTTATTTCTGTGCTGTCTTGTGTATAAATATGTGATTCTTCAGATGTTGCATTAGTCTAGCCTGATGAAGAGACTTGAGTAGTCCTGAAAGCTTGAAATTTGTTACCATCTTTTCACTTAGCCATTAAAAGGCATCAACCACTGAGGACTCTCAATTCTAAATATTCTTCAAAAGCTTTTAAAAATTCTGTATGCTTCCATTTCTCAGACATACAGTGTTACATGGCCTATGAACTTTTGTGTGATCTGTAAAACTGCAAAAAGATTTTATAAAATTTGTAGGTCTCCATTTCTCAGATATACAGTGTTACGTGGTTTGTGAATATTTCTATGATCTCTAAAAGTGAACAAAACATTTCTATGATCTCTAAAACCGAGAAGAAGTATTAAAACATAATTCTGGATTTAATTTCATTGTCATCCATACACTTTTGCATTCTTTCCGTTAAAGTACGGTAAAGTAAATTCACAAAAAACACTTTAATTGCTGCAGGTAACCGATTTTTTCTTTTATTAAAAATAAACTCGGTTTCAAGACACCTAGCAATTACAAATTGCATACGGTGTGCATTAAGGGACATGGAAATCAAATTGCTGATGACTGTGCATGCAGATGCAGATGATGCAGGGTAGGTGCAACTACAACAACTGCAGGAGCACAAGAAACATGCCCACCTATGACATATAAGTTCCAGTCCCACTTTCTGGTAGGCACGGTACACCACTTCGGAAGCCAGAGCAGTGCAAACAGGTGGTCAGTTGGATAGCAGATAATGCTTCCAGCAGGCTTGGCAGCACCACTCAGTCTTCCACATGGTCCAATCTCACCAGCCTAAAGTTTGGATCAGTTAATATTCACCCTGATCCTCTTTCCTTCCACCATGTTGAGTTCCAGGAGTCTAGTGAACCCACGCTAGGACACTCTGAGGAGCTCTTTACAATATAAATTCTTGATTGTGGACTCTCAACCTGTATGAGGGACGGGAGGACATGCTGTTTAGTACAAACGCACAAACCTTGGAGCAGAACATGATGGTGGGCAACAGGAAATATGGAAGAAGGAGGAATAAGATGACGATGGTGCATGATTGCCGCTAAGTCTTGTTGTTGTTAAGTCACAAAGTCAGGAGGACTAGGGTGCGGTAGTTGAAGACGAGGTGATGGAAGACAAAGTCACCGACCCAATCTGGAAAGCTGGAATGTAGAGGGAGGCCAGCAATGCTGAGGGGGAGAGATTAGCTGCACCAAAAATAACCGGAAGACAAAGTGGGGTGACCAGGGAGAGAAGGGGGAAGTGTTCCGCAGAGCACTAACACTCCTGAATTTCTTCATCAAAGAGTTTGTTGTTCCTCAGTCTGGGACTTTTTTTTAAAGAGAATTCTGAGACAAACAAAATGGCCATTTTCAACCTGTGCCATGCAAAAATCAGCAGGGGCCTGAACACTAAGAATCTAACCATCACCAGTTTGATCAGGCACATGTCATCTAAGTACCCAACTTGGTGGGCCAAATGTCTAGGTCCACCATTGGTGTCATCAGGTGACACCACTGCCTCTTCCCCGTGCTAGGTTCTTCCCCATCCCCTGTCCAAAAAACTAGCAAAGATGCCTCCTGCCCTGCACCTATCCTTGCACATTCAGACTTACCATCATCAGGCACTTCCAAATCCTTGTCCATGCCCAGCATACAGCTGTACCTAACCCACGCCTTGAAATGAAAAAAAAAGTTGCCATTTAGGCTGGTAGACATGGAGGATTTCCACTGACTCATGGCGACAGCTGTTCCTCGGTGCTCGGTCCCCAGCTGCCACATTTTTTCCCTGTGTGGCTTCTTCTATTTGCACCAGCAAGTGTTAAGGAACATCACCCATTCTTTTACCAATGCAGGTACTGGCATTGTTAACATAAAGATCGACACATGGACGACCACTTGTGGCCATGGATTTCCCTGATGGCACACTGGTGAACATTATGGAGGCAGGCGCCGAATCACACCCTGGCATGTCACATGTGCTCCAGATGCCAAGCATTGCTGACCCTACTTCTGTCACAGTTTCCCCCATCTCATGCAGCAGTTCATGCACACCCTACTGCTTCTCTCACTGTCCATCTGCGATGTGGCATATCAGAGCATGTCGTTCACATCAGTTGGAAGCTGGAAGCTCTGCAGCACTGCCTCGTTAACAGGCTTTGCTGAAGATAATTTGACTAGGAGAGAAACCGCACACCATGGCAGAGTTACTTAAAGGGATAACACGCCAGACAGATCTGCTGTTTTTGCGACTTAACCTCCAACCAGGCATGCTTGCGTGTGATAATGGCCATAAGCTGCTAGTGGCTGTGAATCTTGGCAAGCTCACTCATGTGCCATACTTGGCACATGTGCTCAACTTGGTAGTTGAGTGGTTTCTAAAAACATACCCAGATTTTTCTGAGCTTCTGGTCAAGATATGCCATGTTAGTGCTCATTTCCGCAAGTTGGCTACAGGTGCTGCTGCTCTGGCAATGCTGCAGCAGCGCATGCACGTGCCAGCTCACCGATTGGTGTGCAACATCACCACGCACTGGAACTCCACACTGCACATGCTGGCAAGGCTTTATGAGCAGAAGAGGCCAGTGGTTGAGTACCTGCTCCAACAAGCTCATTGGTATTCTGGTCAGCCTCCGCACATAACTGAAGATTAGGCGCGGATGTCTGAGATTTGTTTGGTTCTCTAAAACTTTGAGGACTCCACACAGATGGTGAGCAGTGATGATGTCATAGTCAGCTCAACTATCCCACTTCTGTGCCTACGTAAACAGTCAATGCTCAAAATTAAACATGAAGCTTTGCATGCAGACCAGTTGGAGATGGAGGAAGACATAACATAGAGAGATTATAGACAGCCCAGCTTCATCTCATCTGCTCAGTGCGGATTTGGTAACAATGAGGAGGTGGACACTGAGTAGGAGGAAGAGGAGGAACAGGAGCTGGTGGCTAGCGCAACAGAGTCTAGTAGCCACACAAACTTTGTCCCATCTCTCCTACATGGATAGGCTGAGGATGGGAATGAGGAGCAAGAGAGGAAGGAGCAGGAAGAGAGATAGGATGAGAAGGAGATGGATAGTCATCATCATGGAGGAGATAGGGAAGTGTTGGCTGTATGGAACTTGGCACATATTGCCAATCTTTTTTACCACTGCCTTTCCCATGTTACATTTATCTTGACCAAAAAAGTGTACTGGTTATTCACCCTGCTAGACCCATGCTACAATGACTACCCATTCCTGCTAATACATGTGGGGACAAATGACACAGCAAGAAATGACTTGGAAACCATCTGCAGTGACTTTGAAAACTTAGGTAAGAAAGTGAAAGAACTGGGAGCGCAGGTGGTCTTCTCTTCCATCCTCCCAGTGGATGGCTATGGAACAAGGAGGTGGAATAAGATTCTGCAGGTGAACAACTGGCTACGTCGATGGTGCCGTCAGCAAGGTTTTGATATTCTAGATCACGGAGTGAATTACCTATACGATGAACTACTTGCTAGAGATGAGGTGCACCTTACGAAGACTGGAAAACATGTATTTGGAAGTCGCCTTGCTACACTCATCAGGAGAGTTTTAAACTAGAACAATGTGGGAAGGGAAGCAAAAGGCCAGAAAAAGCCATACACCTGACAAATGCTGTTGAGAACTCTGCTATTAGAAGTGGAAAGGAAGAACAAATACAAAAGAATCTAAATAATAAAAATATTGGAGAAAGAGAAACCAATCACAAACTAAAATGTTACTATACTAATGCACAAAGCATCGGCAACAAACAAGGAGAATTGGAACTACTAACGCAGGAAAAGAAATATGTTGTCATTGGAATCACTAAAACTTGGTGGGACATTACACATGATTGGAATACAAGGTTAGAAGGATACAACTTATTTGCAAGAAACAGACTTGATAAGCGAGGAGGAGGTGTCGCACTCGCATTGAATGTTAGAAATGCATATGTCTGCACCGAGATTGAAGCTTCAGAGACTGGGAGTTCTGTGGAAACTGTTTGGGTAAGAATACAAGGACAGAACAATGGAAAGGACACCATTGTAGGCATTTACTACAGACCGCCTGTGCAAGCTGAAGATATGGATGAACTCTTTATGCATCAAATGGCCAAGTTCTCCAAAAAATATGACATAGTTGTCATGGGAGATTTCAACTATCCAGACATTTGTTGAGAATCTCTCTCGGGCAAAACTATGAGGTCAAGGAAATTCTTATTCTCTCTTGCTGACAACTTTATCTTCCAAAAGGTAGGGGAGAAAACAAGGGGATCTGCTACCTTGGATCTAATCCTCATAAACAGGGAGGAAATGGTTGAGGAGGTAAAAGTGGCTGGGACCCTGGGAGGTAGCGACCATGCTATTTTAGAATTTTGGAAAACTAGAGGAGGAAGACCTTTGAAGACTCAGACGTCAAGGTTAGATTTCAGAAAGGCAGATTTTAAGGGACTCAGAAAGAGAATTGGAGGGATCCAATGGCTGGATATCCTTAAGGACAAAATGTCCAGGAAAGATGGGAAATCTTGAAAAAATTCTCAAAGCACAATTGTTAACAATTCCGAAAAGAGAGAAGAATAGGAAGCATTTAACCCCTTAGTGACAGAGCCAGTTTGCAGCTTAATGACCAGGCCAATTTTTGCAATTCTGACCACTGTCCCTTTATGAGGTTATAACTCTGGAACGCTTTAATGGATCCAGCTGATTCTGAGAATGTTTTTTCGTGACATATTGTAGTTGATGGTAGTGGTAAAATTTTTTCGATAAGTCTTGTGTTTATTTATGAAAAAAATGGAAATATGGCGAAAATTTTGAAAATTTTGCAATTTTAAAACTTTAAATTTGTATGCCCTTAAATCAGAGAGATGTGTCACACAAATTTCTTAATAAATAATATTTCCCACATGTCTACTTTACATCAGCACAATTTTGGAAGCAAAATTTTTTTTGTTAGGAAGTTATAAGGGTTAAAAGTTGACCAGCGATTTCTCATTTTTACAACAAAATTTACAAAACCATTTTTTTTAGGGACCACATCATATTTAAAGTCATTTTGAGGGGTGTACATGAAAATACCCAAAAGTGGCACCATTCTAAAAACTAGACCCCTCAAGGTGCTCAAAATCACATTCAAGAAGTTTATTAACCCTTTAAGTGCTTCACAGGAACTAAAGCAATGTGGAAGGAAAAAATTAACATTTAACTTTTTTTTTGCAAAAAATTTACTTCAGAACCAATTTTTTTTTATTTTCACAAGTGTTAAAAGAAAAAATCAACCACAAAATTTGTTTTACAATTTCTTTTGAATACGCCGATACCCCATATGTGGGGGTAAACCACTTTTTCAGCACACGGCAGAGCTCGCAAGGGATGGAGCGCCGTTTGACTTTTTCAACGCAGAATTGGCTGGAATTGAGATCGGATGCCATGTTGCGTTCGGAGAGCCCTTAATGTGCCTAAACAGTGGAAAACTCCAACAATTGACCCCATTTTGGAAACTAGACCCATTAAGGAACTTATCTAGGTGTGTGGTGAGCACTTTGAACCTTCAAGTGCTTCACAGAAGTTTATAACATAGAGCCGTGAAAATAAGAAATCCATTTTTTTTCCTCAAAAATGATATTTTTGCCCCCAAATTTTTATTTTTACAAGGGTAACAGGAGAAATCATACCCCCACAGTTGTTGTGAGATTTGTCCTGAGTACGCCGATACCCCATATGTGGGGGGGACCACTGTTTGGGTGCATGGGAGAGCTTGGAAGGGAAGGCGTGCCATTTTGGAATGCAGACTTTGATGGAATGGTCTGCGGACATCATGTTGCGTTTGCAGAGTCCCTGATGGGCCTAAACAGTGGAAACCCCCCACAAGTGACCCCATTTGGGAAATTAGACCCCCTAAGGAACTTATCTAGATGTGTGGTGAGTACTTTGAACCCCCAAGCGCTTCACAGAAGTTTATAAATGCAGAGCTGTGAAAATAAAGTCTTTTTTATTTCCACAAAAGTGATTTTTTTAGACCCAATTTTTAGACCCCCAAAGTAGGTAAATAGTGGAAACCCCTCAATTCTTGCTCCAACCCTAAGCCCAACACACCCCTAACCCTAATCCCAACCCTAACCCTAATCCCAATCCTAATCCCTAATCCTAATTCTAACCCTAATCCTAGTTCGCACTAACCCTAATTCTAACCCTAGCCCTAACCCGAGCCCTAACCCTAGCCCTAGCCCTAACCCTAACCCTGACCCTAGCCCAACCCTAACCCTAGCCCTAACCCTAGCCCAACCCTAACCCTAGACCAACCCTAACCCTAACCCTAGCCCAACCCTCACCCTAACCCTAGCCCTAACCCTAGCCCAACCCTAACCCTAGCCCAACCCTAACCCTAGCCCTAACACTAACCCTAACCCTAATGGAAAACTGAAAAAAAAATATTTTCTTTATTTCATTATGTTTGCCTATATAATGGGGTGATAAATGGGGGGGGGTTATGTACTATATTTTTTATTTTGATCACTATCATCATTTCTCATAGTGATCAAAACAATGAATGGAGTCTGCCAGCCGGAGCCGTCAGATTCCCGGCGGGTGAACTGCGCATGCGCCCACCATTTTCAAGATGGCGGTGCCCATCGGAGGGCGCCGGCGGGATGTGGGACCACCGGGAGGGGACGGAGGACCACGGAGAGGTACCGAGGGGGGATCGGGGACCCTGTTTCTCTCTCCTCTGATGTGCGATCACATCAGAGGAAAGAGAAATTTAATGCATAATCACGGCTTTTTTTTGCGGTCGCCGTTATAGGGTTAATAACGGCGATCACAAAAGCGGGGTCGGTAAAAACCGACCGATTCATGTTCTCTGGGGTCTCGGCTACCCCTGGCAGCCAAGACCCCAGAGAAAATCCAACACTGGGGGGCGCTATGTACTTTCTCCACAGCGCCGTGAATTAACGGCGCTGTGGTTTAAGTACCCTTAACTACCGCCGTTAAAAGGCGTATCGGCGGTCGTTAAGGGGTTAAGGAAACCAGGATGGATGAACACAGAACTTAAGCACATGCTAAAAAGGAAGAAAGAAATGTTTATAAAATGGAAAGAGGGAGGCATATCTAAAGAGGATTACAATGCTGTCTGTGTTAGGAGTTGCGGAAGGCACTAAATAAAAATATAAATAAAGTGCCTTCGCCACTCGGTGTCCACCGTGCGGAGGATGGAAAACCGCAGTTAAGTGATGGCAGAGCAATCTGGCGGTAATGTGCACAGGGTTCAATGTCACCCAAGTGCACCAAGCAGTCTCTGTTATTGGTACAGAGATGCTGAAACAACTTCAGGAAAAAAGTATGCTGAGCCTGTTAGAAGGACAGGTACTCAGCGGCACACACGGTAGTAGGTCACCGGAGTAGTTAAAACTGACAGCACTACAACCGCAGAGACCTACCTTGAAAGCAAGTGTGCACAGCGTTGCAACCCCAAACGCACAAATAAGCTGCTACTGCAGCGCGGCGTAGATGGAGCCACCCAGAGACACCGCTGATAACGCAGACGCGATGTCAGACGCTAAGCTGCTGAGGCAGCGGAGCAATGGTGCGATGGCGCTGATGTTGGAAATAACTCAGTCACTCTCACAAATGTAGTATCAGAGGAATGGGGGTTTCAAATGAGTCATTCACCAGTCCATGCATCCATCCACAAACATACAGCAGCAAGTATGAATATACTAGCGCATGGCGGAAAAGCGATGCGCGCTTTTTATAGCAAACGGGACCTTCCGGAAATCACCAGGTCACCTAGAGGAGCCAATCGGATCCGACACAGGACCTGAACACCTGACTCCCGAACTCCAATAGGAGTTCGTCCCATGAACATGCTCAGATGAAGAAATAAAGGCCTGTGGAGATAGTTTCCGCAGGGCAATCTCCTCTGCAATCTCCTTTGCAGCCGCTGAAGAGCAGGAGACTGCAGAATGTGAGGATCTAGATTTCGGCATAGGAGAGTGTTGTGAGTTCATTCTCTGGTCCACCAGTTGTGAGTTCTCCTTCCAGGCTCCCTATGGTGGTAACAGGAGGTAGTGAGGCTGATTTAATCAGTAGAGATTTGCCACCTGATAATAAGGATGACAATTGGACCTCAGGAATCTCAGACTGGATTTAAGACAGCCGACACCCTATTCTGGTGCTGGTGATTCCTTCTGGCTTTTCAGGTCTAGGTTCTCAGCTCTGTTCCAGTCATCTCAAGTTAAGTTTTTCTGTTATTGTTCACACTTGATTTTGTTGGTCTATTCAGCTTTTTGTGTGGTCAGCCAGCCCCGGTGGGGCTATGCTGAATTTCCACTTTTATTTATCTGTGTTTGCCAATTTTCTTTTTGTCCCTTATTAGATTGGCCTCTTTTTGCTCTGTCTCAGTATATTTCAGAGTGCTGATATAGTGGGAAAAGTCTAGTGACTTCAGAGTTAATTTTGTTGGACATTGGACATTTTGTTGTAGTGTTGGACATTATTTTTGTAGGGTTTTTGGCAGATTGCAGACAGTGTCTTTCCTTTCCTATTCTTTCTAGTTAGTTTGGGCCCCATCGTTTGCTCAGCCTATTTTCCTGCCTGTGTTTGTGCTTTCATCTTGTTTCACCATCAATACATGTGAGGGGGCTGTCTTTCCTTTGGGGTCTGCTCTGGGGCAGTTAGTTTTCCCCTTTTCTTGCTTTAGGCTTATTTAGTCCTCCGGCTGTGATGAAGCATCTAGGATCATCATAGGCACGCTCCACGGCTACTGCTAGTTGTGTGGTTAGGATCAGGGATCTGCAATCTGCATAGTTACCAACCTCTCTGGTTTTCTGTGACTTAGCTTGTTTAGCTTTTTTCTCCTCGGTGACCCATTCATAACAGAATCACCAGCCATACCACAGTTTCTAGGGTACTCAAAAGCAGGAAAAAGTTGTTAAAAAAAAAGTGTCAGAATTTTTTTTTTATGCATTTTTTCCTCTTTTTCCCTGGGGCCGTAGGAGGATTTTTTTTTTCCTAATGGAGATTAAGCAATTGTCTGATCGTGTGGAGAAACTTGCTGCTGAAGTGCAGGGAATTTCGACCTACCTCATTCAGTCACATGCTGCTGAACCTAAGATCCCTACTCCTGATGTGTTTTCTGGGGATAGGTCTAAATTTCTGAATTTTAAGAATAATTGTAAATTATTTCTGGCCTTGAAGCCTAACTCAACGGGGAGCTCTGTGCAGCAGGTTAAAATTGTCTTCTCCTTGCTGTGCGGCGATCCCCAGGATTTGACTTTTCCTCTGACACCTGAAAATCCTATTCTGACTAATGTAGAAGGCTTTTCAAGCCTTGGGGTTGTTGTTTGATGAACCTAATGCTGTTGATCAAGCTGAGAGAACCCTGTTGGCATTAAACCAGGGTCAGGATTCTGCCGAGTTATACTGTCAAAAATTCCGAAAGTGGGCGGTCCTTACTACATGGAATGATAGTGCATTGGCAGCTCTCTTTCGGAAGGGTTTATCAGAGATGGTAAAAGATGTTATGGTGGGATTTCCTGTTCCCCCTGGTCTGGATGATTCTATGTCATTAGCCATTCAAGTTGATCGGCATTTACATGAACGTAAAACTACACAGGAGGCGCTGCCACCTTTTGAACAAACGTTTGAACCTATGCAATGTGATGGGGTTTTGACTAGGGCGCAATGTCAGTAGTTTAGAAGGCGTAATAAGCTGTGTTTTTTCTGTGAAAACGCCTCTCATACTATTTCTGTCTGCCCTAAACGAGAGAAATGTTTTGCACACACATTTGCTGAGGGCAGTGTACAACCTAAGTTCCTTTTGGCAATAACTCTGATCTGCTCCTTATCCACGTTTTCTACTAAGGCTTTTGTGGATTCAGGAGCAGCGTTGAATCTGATGGATTTGGACTTTGCTAAACGTTGTGGTTTTTCCATGATGCCTCTGCGGATGCCTATTCCTTTGAGGGCAATTGATGCTACTCCTTTGGCTGAGAATAAACCTCAGTTTTGGACCCAGGTGATAATGCGAGTTGCCCCAGACCACCAAGAAAATTGTAAATTTTTGGTGCTGCATAATTTGCATGATACTATTGTTCTGGGTTTTCCCTGGTTGCAAACTCATAATCCAGTTTTGGATTGGAAATGTGGGTCTGTGGTGAGTTGGGGTTGTCAGTGTGTTCTTATGGACGCTCCTGTTTTCTCCACCTCTCCTCAGTCTCATGATATTCCTGATTATCTGGCCGATTTTTCTGATGTATTTAGTGAGAGCAAGTCTGCATCTTTGCCTCCTCATAGGAGTTATGACTGTGCAATTGAGTTGATGCCTGGGTGTAAATTTCCCAAGGGTCGGCTTTTCAACTTATCAGTACCCGTTACCTCTGATGTCTGATTTATTCTCCAGAGTTAAGAGTGCCTGCTGGTTTACTAAGCTTGACCTCAGGGGGGCGTATAATCTTATTCGCATCAAGCACGGGGATGAATGGAAGACGGCGTTTAATATTCCGGAGGGACATTTTGAGTACCTGGTGATGCCTTTTGGGCTCACTAATGCCCCTTCTGTCTTCCAGTCATTTATGAATGATATTTTCCGTGACTTTGTGGATAAGTTTTTGATCATCTATCTGGATGATATTTTGATCTTTTCTAGTGATTGGGATTCTCATGTGGAACATGTCCGGACTGTGTTCCGGATTTTGAGGGAGAATTCCCTGTTTGTTAAGGGATCGAAATGCCTCTTTGGTGTACAGAGGATTTCATTTTGGGGATTTATCTTGTCTCCGTCGACTATTGAAATGAACCCTGCCAAGGTACAGGCCATTTATGATTGGGTTCAGCCTATGTCTTTGAAGGCCCTCCAGAAGTTTTTTGTTTTTGCTAATTTCTATCATAAATTTATAGGTAATTTTTCTAGTATTGTCAAACCACTGACTGATCCGACCAAGAAGGGCGCTGATGTGCTGAATTGGTCTCCTGAGGTTGTCTCAGCATTTCAGGAGCTTAAGCGGAGATTTACTTCAGCTCCAGTTTTACGGCAACCTGATGTCTCACTTCCATTTCAGGTGGAGGTGGATGCTTCTGAGATTGGTGCAGGAGAATCCCAAAAAGACCCTGTGACTTCAAAGATGAATCCCTGTGCCTTCTTTTCTCAAAAGTTTTCCCCATCTGAACGCAACTATGACATGGGGAATCGGGAATTGTTGGCCATGAAATGGGCATTTGAGGAGTGGAGACATTGGTTGGAGGGAGCTAGACATCAAGTTGTGGTCCTCATCGATAACAAGAATTTGATTTATCTGGAGTTGGCCAAATGCTTGAATCCTAGACAGGCTAGATGGGCCTTGTTTTTCAAGCGTTTTAATTTTGTGGTCTCTTTTCTTCCGGGCACTAAGAATGTTAAGGCAGACGCCCTTTCTAGGAGTTTCTTTGCCGATTCTCTTAATGTGACCGAGCCTACTACCATCCTAGGTGAGGGGGTAGTTTTTTCTGCCATTTCGCCCTATTTGAGACACGCCCTGGAGGAATTTCAGGAGGATAAACCTGAGCATTGCCCTACGGGAAAATTGTATGTTCCTGACCAGTGGAGAAAGAGAGTGATGTCTGAAATTCATTGCTCCGCATTGGCTGGTCATCCAGGTATTTTTGGTACCAGAGATTTGGTGAGTCGGTCTTTTTGGTGGCCTGCCTTATCTCCTGACGTCAGGAATTTTGTACAGTCCTGTGGGACTTGTTCTCGGTCTAAACCCTGTTCTCGTTCTAGTGGGTTGCTGATGCCCCTGCCGGTGCCCAAGAGGCCATGGACCCATATCTCAATGGACTTTATTTCTGATCTTCCTGTCTCTCAGAGAATGACTGTTATCTGGGTGATTTGTGATAGATTTTCGAAGATGGTCCATCTCGTACCACTCCCAAAGTTGCCATCTTCTGCTGAGTTGGTGCCCTTGTTTTTACAACAGGTGGTTCGGTTACATGGGATTCCTGAGAACATTGTGTCCGACAGAGGAGTCCAGTTTGTTTCCAGATTCTGGAAAGTCTTTTGTTTCCATCTGGGAATTCAGTTATCCTTCTCCTCCGCGTTTCATCCCCAGACCAATGGACAGACTAAGAGAACAAACCAGACCTTGGAGTCTTATTTAAGATGCTTTATATCTGCTGATCAGGATGATTGGGTTTCATTTTTGCCCTTGGCCGAATTCGCACTGAATAATAGAGCTAGTTCTGCTACTTTGATGTCACCCTTTTTCTGTAATTTTGGGTTTCATCCTCGATTCTCTTCAGGGCAAGTGGAATCTTCGTCCTGCCCAGGTGTGGACACTGTCGTTGAGAGAATGCAGCAGATATGGGACCAAGTAGTGGATAAGTTGTCACTCTCTCAGGAAAAGGCCCAGCGATTTTCCAACCGGTATAGAACCATTGGTCCCTGGTTTAAAGTGGGTGATATGGTTTGGTTGTCGTCTAAGAATATTCCTATGAAGGTTGCATCTCCAAAATTTAAGCCAAGATTTATTGGACCTTATAAGATTTTAGAGATTCTTAATCCTGTTTCTTTTCGATTGGCTCTTCCAGTTACGTTCAAGATCCATAACGTATTTCACAAATCTCTGTTGAAGAGGTTTGTTGAGCCAGTGGTTCCTATGGCAGCACCTCCTGACCCTGTGTTGGTTGAAGGCAATGTGGAATATGAGGTAGAGAAAATATTGGATTCTCGTTTGGTTAGACGGAGACTCCAGTATTTGGTCAAATGGAAGGGTTATGGCCAGGAGGATAATTCTTGGGTCTCTGCCTCTGATATTCATGCCATTAGATTGGTTCGCGCTTTTCACCGGGCCCATCCTGATCGGCCTGGTGGCGTGGATGAGGGTTCAGTGACCCCTCCTCAAGGGGGGGTACTGTTGTGAGTTCATTCTCTGGTCCACCAGTTGTGAGTTCTCCTTCCAGGCTCCCTCTGGTGGTAACAGGAGGTAGTGAGGCTGATTTAATCAGTAGAGATCTGCCACCTGATAATGAGGATGACAATTGAACCTCAGGAATCTCAGACTGGATTTAAGACAGCCGACGCCCTATTCTGGTGCTGCCTTCTGGCTTTTCAGGTCTAGGTTCTCAGCTCTGTTCCAGTCATCTCAAGCTAAGTTTTTCTGTTAATGTTCACACTTGATTTTGTTGGTCTATTCAGCTTTTTGTGTGGTCAGCCAGCCCCGGTGGGGCTGTGCTGAATTTTCACTTTTATTTATCTGTGTTTGCCAATTTGCTTTTTGTTCCTTATTAGATTGGCCTCTTTTTGCTCTGTCTCAGAATATTTCAGAGTGCTGATATAGTGGGAGAAGTCTAGTGACTTCAGGGTTAATTTTGCTATCAGTAGTGTTGGACATTATTTTTGTAGGGTTTTTGGCAGATTGCAGACAGTGTCTTTCCTTTCCTATTCTTTCTAGTTAGTTTGGGCCCCATCGTTTGCTCAGCCTGTTTTCCTGCTTGTGTTTGTGCTTTCATCTTGTTTCACCGTCAATACATGTGTGGGGGCTGTCTTTCCTTTGGGGTCTGCTCTGGAGCAGTTAGTTTTCCCCTTTTCTTGCTTTAGGCTTATTTAGTCCTACGGCTGTGACGAAGTGTCTAGGATCATCGTAGGCACTCTCCACGGCTACTGCTAGTTGTGTGGTTAGAATCAGGGATCTGCAGTCTGCATAGTTACCAACCTCTCTGGTTTTCTGTGACTTAGCTTGTCTAGTTTTTTTCTCCTCGGTGACCCATTCATAACAGTAGAGGCAGAAATCTGACTCCTAACAGTCTGCAGAACCTGCAGGGCACAAATCAGATTACTAAAGCTGACAATGAATTGAGGCTTGCAAGAGACGGCAAAAGCAATAATAAAGGATTTTGGGGATATGTCAAAAGTAAAAGAAAAGTCAAAGATGCTATAGGATTTTTACAGCATGAAAATTATGAAATGGTAAGACAGGATGTTGAGAAGGCCGAACTTTTAAATTCCTATTTTGCATCTGTTTTCTCTCAGAAAGGAAATGTAACATCAACTGTTCTTCACTTTCCTATTAAGGGAATATAAGAATCCAGGATATCTATAGACAGAAAGATAGTGAGGAAACACTTAGCTAAACTACATGAATTCAAGTTTCCAGGTCCAGATGAATTACACCTCAGAGTACTGAAGGAGGTAGCAGAAGATTTTTGAACCCCTCGCCATAATCTTTGAAAATTCTTGGAAAATTCTTGGAGAACAGGAGAAGTCCCAGAATACTGGAGAAGAGCAAATGTTGTTCCTATCTTCAAAAAGGGGAAGAAGGTGGACCCAGGCAACTATAGGCCGGTGAGTCTGACTTCTATACCAGGAAAGATCTTTGAACAAATTATTAAACAACATGTATGTCAGTACCTGGATAAGAATGAAGTGATTAAACAGAGTAAGCATGGGTTTGTAACTAATAAGTCATGTCAGACTAACTTAATTTCCATTCTATGACAGAATCACTGATTGGGTGGGTCAGGGAAATGCTGTAGATATAGTATATCTTGACTTCAGCAAAGCATTTGACAATGTATCTCACACAATCCTTATTGAAAATATGACTAAGTATGGAATGGACAAGGCAACTGTTAGGTGGATTCATAACTGGGTTAGTGATCGGACCCAAAGAGTGGTCGTAAATGGCTGCACATCCAGTTGGAAGAATGTCTCAAGTGGGGTACCACAGGGCTCTGTCCTGGGCCCTGTATTGTTCAACATCTTTATCAATGATTTAGATGAAGGAATTGAGGGTAAACTGATTAAATTTGCTGATGACACAAAGCTAGGAGGGATAGCTAATACTAGAGAAGAGAGAGAGAGGATTCAAAAAGATATAAATAAATTGGAGCAGTGGGCAGCAACTAACAGAATGGTTTTTAACAGGGAAAAATGCAAAGTACTACATTTGGCATACAACAGAGACACAATTGAGTTCAGAAAACACCCAATAAGTAAGAACTACATCATGAAGTACACACAGAGTAATATCTTGTGCAAAAATTATCAAAATTTTTATTAGACTATTAAAGCATTAAAATATCAGTAATTACAAAATATGAGTCGGTACATTGGTGAAAGACAACATGGCCAGAACACCCGGTGAGATATAGTAATCAGGTGAATGGGGGCTAGCAAGAGGGGTTTACAGGAGGAATAGGTGACCCCAAGTCCTAAAATGGGCATATAGTCAAAAACTGTGTGTCAAAGTAGATACAAATAATGCCCTGACTGGGGTAATTGCCTTTATATGCCATTGCACTGCTCAGTAGCTAACCTATAAGTCCCACAGTATATTGCTAAGCTCCCCAAAATTCAACCGTCAGTACATATCATAAAAGAACTATTTCTTACCCATAGTGGTTAGTCCCGGGGTCCCGCCACCGCCCCTACGCGTTTCGCACACAAGGGCTTCCTCGGGGGGCCGTATGGCTAATTAACAGGCTGAGGGGTCTTTTATAATGGACCTAATGTAAGTGCCGGTATGCATTCAGTGCGCGCGGCCATTTTGGACGCCGGCGCATGCGCAGTGGATCCTCCAGTCCCGTCGCGTCACTTCCGGCCATCCCGGAAGTCGGTGGACGTTAGAGCCCACATGGTAACCATGGGGACCCGACGCAACGCCGCCCCAGTTAGGATGCCTTTCATAACGCGACAGGCACGTCCACCACGCAGGCGCAGAGCAAGGCCTGCCATTAAATGGTATGCAGCACTAGATACATATCTAAAGTGTCACAGTCATTCTCTCAGATGCCAATACAAATAGCCATGAGCAACAATTGGCAGCAAAATACAATGGATTATATGCAGTTAGAGGGTAAAGGTTATATTAACCTACAATTCCATAAAAATGCCCTGCACAACGTGGCAGAAAAGGACCACCACGCAGCCGCAGATCAGTACCTGCCATTCATTGCTCACAGCACTGAGCATGTACAAATTGCACAACAATTCATAAAGATAAAATACAAACAACCATAAATAAAGTTAGCAACAACATACAGTAGTTTATATGTAGTTAGACATCAAAAATTCATTTATACATGAACATATATAAAGAAGGTGCGCACAGAATTATAGCAGCAGCAGACAAAGATCAATAACGTCAGAAACAATGATCTTCTTCTTTTTCCAACGAGATGGATATCGAACTTCAGCACCTAGTAGCATAAGTATGATTGCAGACATCAAGGTAATGGATTCATATTTATCAAAAACTGATAAAATAAAAGAAGAAAACAATTAAAAACCCAAACCAATTAAAATAGAAAAACCAAGGATTTGTAAACTTGATTAGAGAAATGGTGAGAAAGTTAACTTTTCATTGAGGCCATGTGGAGTCATTGTATCAAGCAGAACGATCCATCGACATTCCAACTGCGCAAGTTTTTTCTTCATATCTCCACCCCTAATGCCACAGTGGATTTTATCTATCCCCCGTACTTTTAGAACTGATGGATTTGAATCATGATGTAATTTAAAATGCTTCGGTATAGTTTTGAGAATAGAGAGGTCAGTAATATCTCTAGAAGCCAGGATGTCCCTGACATGCTCTCGGGTCCTGACGCGCAATTCTCGCGACGTCAGACCCACATAGGCAAAATTACAAGGGCATGTCGCAAAATATACAACATACCGCGTATTACAAGAGATATAGGTTAAAATACGATATTCCTTTTTACCATCAGAGGATGAAAAGGACGTGGCCCGTATTATATTACTGCAAGCACGGCATGAGCCACAGCGATAGCATCCCAAACGCTGTCCCTGTGTACCGAAAATTTTGGAGACAGGTGCCACGTAGTGGCTTTTGACCAAGAGATCACGCAAATTTTTCCCCCTCCTTGCTGTCATCAACGGATGATCAGGTAATATCTGACTCAGAACTGCATCAGTCTTAAGTACCGGCCAATGTTTTTGGAGGATCAGACGCATCTCGGACCATTGATTATTAAAGGTTGTAATGTATCGCAACGGCTGTTCCCCACTAATGTTACGTTTAGTACCAAATAACAGCTGGCTACGTGGAGTACCTCGGGCACGGCGATATCCCCTCTTTATGCATCTATTGCTATATCCACGCTCACGGAACCTGGAGCTTAGGTCCCGATAGTGACCCTCGAAGGCCCCATCCGAAGAGCAAACCCGTCTCATACGTAAAAACTGTCCTGTTGGTATAGCTCGTATGGTCGATGGGGTATGGGCAGATGTGGCATGCAGTAGAGAGTTAACTGCAGTTTCCTTACGGAAAATATCAGTTTGAATTTTCCCTTCCCCATCGACCATAATCTTCACATCCCAAAAATCAATAACTCTTGCATCAATCTTATATGTCAGTTTAATATTGTATGGATTCTGATTAAGCTCTCGGATGAAGCCCCGAAAGTCAGCCTCGGTACCCTGCCAAATTAAAAAAAGTCATCAATAAATCGATACCAGCACTGCGCCTGGGATGCGGCCCGAGCGCCGCCGCCGAAAATCTCTCGCTCCCAATACCCCAAAAAGAGATTAGCGTACGACGGCGCACAGGCCGCACCCATCGCAGTGCCGCGTTGCTGTACATAAAATCTATCCTTAAAAGTAAAAAAGTTATGTGTCAAAATGAAATCTAGAAGCTCCAGGATCAGTGAGCGGAGGGCAGGATCATAATTGCTCATGCCCAAGAAATACTCCACTGCCAGCAAACCATCTACATGGCGGATGCTCGTGTAGAGTGATTCAACATCGATAGTAGCCAGATGCATATCTGAGTCAATGCATAATCCGTCTATCTTCCTCAGGACGTCCGTAGTGTCTCTGACATGGGAGGGCAGGGACTCAACCAGAGACTGCAAGTAATGATCTATAAACTTGCACACGGGGTCACACAGCCCTCCAATGCCAGAGACAATCGGACGTCCCGGGGGAACCAACGGATCCTTGTGCACTTTTGGCAACAAATAGAAGGTAGGAACTGCCGGATCCTTCACCATCAAGCCATCGAACACCTTTTGTGGAATCGTGCCCAAAGTTAAGGCACTATCCAAGATCTTAAATAGATCACCCCAATATTTCCCCATAGGGTTGCTATGTAGCTGAAGGTATGCCTCTCGGTCCCTCAATTGTCGTAGAGCCTCCTTCTCATACATCCCCACTGGCCAAATCATCAAATTATCCACTGGCTTAATAAACACATCCACAAGGCTGCTCAATTCCCTAATGGCATCATTCTGTGCCCTAGTGAGATTGCAATTACTCTTACTCCTTGGGATGTTTTTAAAATCCTCCAAAACTAGTTTGTTAAAGATTTCAATTTGTGGATAAATGGAGAAGGAGGGGAACGTGGCTGACCTAGGCAAAATGGATGCAGGAAAGGTACCTGTACTGGAGGGAGTTGTTCCCATTTCGAGTTCCTCCAAAGTGACCAAGGCCTCCTGCTCCTGAGTGATAGACAAATCCATAGGCCCCTCAGGTTTATAATGAAGTTTGCGCAGGACCACCTCCTCAAAAACAGTTGCAAGTCCTTCATCGCTGAGAAGAAATCGAAAGAGTTTGTCGGAACAAAAGTCAAACCCATACTCAGTACCTCTGCCTGAGCATGGGTGAGAACATGATTAGATAAATTAATTACCTCCAGTGTATTTTTGGATTTCTTTTCTAGTGACTGAGGTGGAGTCAGTTTGCGTTTATTATATATCTTGCCTTTTCTTGTATTGGTCTTAGCATATCCCAATCTTTCACTCAAATGAAATGGGAGAGAAGGACCTGCATTCACATCTTCATCCATAGATGACGCTGATGAAAATGAGTTGCGATAGTTTTTAGTGGGCATACGTACAGGTGGCTGTTTTTTCCTCCATCTATATACTCTGTCAGTTGAATAATCGGACATATCCCTCTGGTATTTTTTGGTTTCAGAAGCAACAATATCCTTTTCCCACTTAGTAAAATCCTCTTCCAATTCTTTATTCATTTTTAGCAGGGCTTCATTTGTTAATTTTACCCGAAGGTCTGCCTGAACAAGGCCAATTTCCACTTCTAATTGATTCAAAATCGTCTCATTATTTTTAATCAATAGGCCCATATATCCCTTCGAACAATTAGAGGACAGCTCCTCCCACTGTTTTCTGAAATTTTCATCGTCAACGGAAAAGGAGGGGAAAACCTGTACCCCTCAAAAGCCTCAAAAGCCACTACGTGGCACCTGTCTCCAAAATTTTCGGTACCCTGGGACAGCGTTTGGAATGCTATCCCTGTGGCTCATGCCGTGCTTGCAGTAATATAATACGGGCCACATCCTTTTCATCCTCTGATGGTAAAAAGGAATATCGTATTTTAACCTATATCTCTTGTAATACGCGGTATGTTGTATATTTTGCGACATGCCCTTGTAATTTTGCCTATGTGGGTCTGACGTCGCGAGAATTGCGCGTCAGGACCCGAGAGCATGTCAGGGACATCCTGACTTCTAGAGATATTACTGACCTCTCTATTCTCAAAACTATACCGAACCATTTTAAATTACATCATGATTCAAATCCATCAGGTCTAAAAGTACGGGGGATAGATAAAATCCACTGTGGCATTAGGGGTGGAGATATGAAGAAAAAACTTGCGCAGTTGGAATGTCGATGGATCGTTCTGCTTGATACAATGACTCCACATGGCCTCAATGAAAAGTTAACTTTCTCACCATTTCTCTAATCAAGTTTACAAATCCTTGGTTTTTCTATTTTAATTGGTTTGGGTTTTTAATTGTTTTCTTCTTTTATTTTATCAGTTTTTGATAAATATGAATCCATTACCTTGATGTCTGCAATCATACTTATGCTACTAAGTGCTGAAGTTCGATATCCATCTCGTTGGAAAAAGAAGAAGATCATTGTTTCTGACGTTATTGATCTTTGTCTGCTGCTGCTATAATTCTGTGCGCACCTTCTTTATATATGTGCATGTATAAATGAATTTTTGATGTCTAACTACATATAAACTACTGTATGTTGTTGCTAACTTTATTTATGGTTGTTTGTATTTTATCTTTATGAATTGTTGTGCAATTTGTACATGCTCAGTGCTGTGAGCAATGAATGGCAGGTACTGATCTGCGGCTGTGTGGTGGTCCTTTTCTGCCGCGTTGTGCAGGGCATTTTTATGGAATTGTAGGTTAATATAACCTTTACCCTCTAACTGCATATAATCCATTGTATTTTGCTGCCAATTGTTGCTCACGGCTATTTGTATTGGCATCTGAGAGAATGACTGTGACACTTTAGATATGTATCTAGTGCTGCATACCATTTAATGGCGGGCCTTGCTCTGCCCCTGCGTGGTGGACGTGCCTGTCGCGTTATGAAAGGCATCCTAACAGGGGCGGCGTTGCGTCGGGTCCCCATGGTTACCATGTGGGCTCTGACATCCGCCGACTTCCGGGATGGCCGGAAGTGACGCGACGGGACTGGAGGATCCACTGCGCATGCGCCGGCGTCCAAAATGGCCGCGCGCACTGAATGCATACCGGCACTTACATTAGGTCCATTATAAAAGACCCCTCAGCCTGTTAATTAGCCATACGGCCCCCCGAGGAAGCCCTTGTGTGCGAAACGCGTAGGGGCGGTGGCGGGACCCCGGGACTAACCACTATGGGTAAGAAATAGTTCTTTTATGATATGTACTGACGGTTGAATTTTGGGGAGCTTAGCAATATACTGTGGGACTTATAGGTTAGCTACTGAGCAGTGCAATGGCATATAAAGGCAATTACCCCAGTCAGGGCATTATTTGTATCTACTTTGACACACAGTTTTTGACTATATGCCCATTTTAGGACTTGGGGTCACCTATTCCTCCTGTAAACCCCTCTTGCTAGCCCCCATTCACCTGATTACTATATCTCACCGGGTGTTCTGGCCATGTTGTCTTTCACCAATGTACCGACTCATATTTTGTAATTACTGATATTTTAATGCTTTAATAGTCTAATAAAAATTTTGATAATTTTTGCACAAGATATTACTCTGTGTGTACTTCATGATGTAGTTATTACTTATTGGGCATTTTCTGAACTCAATTGTGTCTCTGTTGTATGCCTTAATATCGAGTTGCCCACTTCCCTTGGACTTAAGTCCATTTGTGATTAAATTTAGGCATGATTTTCTATATTCAAAAGTACTACATTTGGGCAAAAAAAATGAAAAAACATATACAGAATGGGAGGAATAGGGCTAAGCAACAGCTCATGTTAAAAAGACTTGGGTATACTAATAGATCACAGACTGAATATGAGTCAACAGTGTGATGCAGCAGCAAAAAAGGCAAATGCTATTCTAGGATGTATTAACAGAAGCATACAGTCTAGATCACGTGAAGTCATTATTGCCCTCTACTCCTCTTTGGTCAGACCTCATCTGGAATACTGTGTCCAGTTTTGGGCACCACATTTTAAAAAAGACATCAACAAACTGGAGCAAGTTCAGAAAAGAGCGACCGGAATGGTGACCGGTCTGCAAACCCTGTCTTATGAGGAAAGGTTGCAGGATTTGGGAATGTTTAGCTTGCAAAAGAGAAGACTGAGAGGAGACTTAATAGCTGTCTACAAATATCTCAAGGGCTGTCACATTGCAGAAGGATCATCTTTATTCTCATTTGTACAAGGAAAGACTAGAAGCAATGGGATGAAACTGAATGGGAGGAGACACAGATTAGATATTAGTTAAACCTTTGACAGTTAAAGTGATCAATGAGTGTAACAGGCTGCCACGAGAGGAGGTGAGTTCTCCTTCAATAGAAGTCTTCAAACAGAGGCTGGACAGACATCTGTCTGGGATGATTTAGCGAATCCTGCTTTGAGCAGGGGGTTGGACTAGATGGCCAAGGAGGTCCCTTCAAACTCTACGATTCTATGATTCTATGATACAAGGTTACCTTTGCATCTTTTCTTCCTGAGGTGCAGAAGTCTTCTAAAATGGAGCTATACCAGAATGCTATTGTGGAAAATATGTTTAAAAAAATACCCATCAGACCACACTAATGTCAGGGGACAATCTTCCTTACCAAACCAAGGAGGAGAGGCCAGGGAGACACAGAGCAGAGGTAGGCATTGTAACAGGCGTGGGCCAATTTCATGACACCAGCCCAGCACCCAGGGCCTGGTGAATGGGTATTTTTGACAAGGAGGGAAAAGTTTTTAAAGATGGTCAAACAATACCTAGCTGACCAAACCACTGTACTCCTTAACTCATCTGTGACTTTCAACTATTGGGTCTCACAGCTGGACACCTGGTATGAGCTGTTACTCTGTGTCTTGAAGGTGTTGTGCTGCCCTGCCACAAGCGTCTTGTCTGAGAGGATTTTTAGTGCCGCTGGGGGGTCATAACAGACAGTCGCTTTTGCCTCTCAACAGAGGATGCAGACAGGCTCACTCTTACAAAAATGAACAGAAAGATAGAAAAATATTTTTGAGTATTATAATACTCATCCATATGCATTACGTGCTTTATGTCACATTTTGGTGGTATATAACAGTGGAAAAAAGCATTTGAAAATTTTGCTTGTTTGTTCACATTTCTTTTACATATGCTATTCCGTGTTCTGTGGTAAATTTTTGTGATATACTCTATAACACTAAAAAAGTTATTAGGTGTTCTTTACATTACTTTGGTATATATTCTACAAGAAAACTTGTTCAAAATGTTATTGCTATTATATTGATCACCCATAGACTATTCTCTATGGGAATAGTTAATGACCTTGGTATATAACCCACAAAAAACTTCTTCAAAATGTATTGGTAATATATTGCTCATCCATATTGTATTATTAATAATAATAATAATAATAATAATAATCTTTATTTTTATATAGCACTTACATATTCCGCAGCGCTTTACAGTTTGCACACATTATCATTACATCCTGTTGGAAAAAATTGTTTCTATATGAGAGTAAAACAATTGTTAAAAATTGTATCACTTTTATATTGCTCATCCATAGACTTTTACTTATTCTTGGGTATATTTAGTGTTATATAAGCCTCCAAAAACTTATTTAAAAAATTATCGCTATAGGCTATTCTGTGGTCTGGAGTACATTTCATTGGTATATAACCCTCAAAATACACGTACTTGTTCCAAATTTATTGGTATCATATTGCTCACCCATAAGGTGTTACATCTTCATTGGTACATGGGAAGCCTGACATGTCGTGCACACATTGAGCATTTTTGACTTGCAGACTTGGTAAAGAAAATAATCTGCAGCATGTTAATTGTCTGTGCATTTTTCCCTGCGCTTTTCAACATTCACTTCACTCAAATCAGTCAAAAACACAACCAAAAACACACCTAAAATGAACGTATTTGTAGCTGCATATTTCCTGCGAAGAGATGAAGAAATGGTGCAGAAATGTTGCACAACGTGTGTACATACTGTTGTGGCCAAAAGTATTGACATCCCTGCAATTTTGTCAGTTAATACTCAGTTTCTTCCTGAAAATGATTGCAAACACAAATTCTTTGGTATTATTATCTTCAGTTAATTTGTCTTAAATGAAAAAAAGAAAAGAATTGTCCTAAAGCCAAATTGGATATAATTCCACACCAAACATAAAAAAGAGGGTGGACAAAAGTATTGGCACTCTTCGAAAAATCATGTGATGCTTCTCTAATTTGTGACATTAACAGCACCTGTAACTTACCTGTGGCACCTAACAGGTGTTGGCAATAAGTAAATCACACTTGCAGCCAGTTGACATAGATTAAAGTTGAATCGACCTCTGTCCTGTGTACTTGTGTGTACCATATTGAGGATGGAGAAAAGAAAGAAAACCAAAGAACTGTCTGAGGACTTGAGAAACCAAATTGTGAGGAAGCATGAGCAATCTCAAGGCTACAAGTCCATCTCCAAAGACCTGAATGTTCCTGTGTCTACCGTGCGCGGTGTCATCAAGAAGTTTAAAGCCCATGGCACTGTTGCTAACCTCCCTAGATGTGGATGGAAAAGAAAAATTGACAAGAGATTTCAACGCAAGATTGTGCGGATGTTGGATAAAGAACCTTGACTAACATCCAAACAAGTTCAAGCTGCCCTGCAGTCTGAGGGTACAACAGTGTCAACCCGTACTATCCGTCGGTGTCTGAATGAAAAGGGACTGTATGGTAGGAGACCCAGGAAGACCCCACTTCTTACCCTTAGACATAAAAAAGCCAGGCTGGAGTTTGCCAAAACTTACCTGAAAAAGCCTAAAACGTTTTGGAAGAATGTTCTCTGGTCAGATGAGACAACATAGACTTTACAGGAGAGAAAAAGAGGCATTCAAAGAAAAAAACACGGTCCCTACAGTCAAACATGGTGGAGGTTCCCTGATGTTTTGGGGTTGCTTTGCTGCCTCTGGCACTGGACTGCTTGACCGTGTGCATGGCATTATGAAGTCCGAAGACTACCAACAAATTTTGCAGCATAGTGTAGGGCCCAATTTGAGAAAGCTGGGTCTCCCTCAGAGGTCATGGGTCTTCCAGCAGGACAATGACCCAAAACACAGTTCAAAAAGCACTAGAAAATGGTTTGAGAGAAAGCACTGGAGACTTCTAAGGTGGCCAGCAATGAGTCCAGACTTGAATCCCATAGAACACCTGTGGAGAGATCTAAAAATGGCAGTCAGGGACCTGGAGCAGTTTGCCAAAGAAGAATGGGCTAAAATTCCAGCAGAGCATTGTAAGAAACTCATTGATGGTTACCGGAAGCGGTTGGTCACAGTTATTTTGGCTAAAGGTTGTGCAACCAAGTATTAGGCTGAGGGTGCCAATCCTTTTGTCTGGCCCATTTTTGGAGTTTTGTGTGAAATGATCAATGTTTTGCTTTTTGCTTCATTCTCTTTTGTGTTTTTTCATTTAAGACAAATTAAATGAAGATAATAATACCAAAGAATTTGTGATTGCAATCATTTTCAGGAAGAAACTGAGTATTATCTGACAAAATTGCAGGGGTGTCAATACTTTTGGCCACAACTGTACTGTAGGGATTTGTACTCACTCAGGTGTGCTAGAGGAAAACAGGAGGCATGCTTCTTTAAAAAAAAAAGTCAGTGCCAGCGGGTTTATTTACTCCATAAAGCCAGCAGTAACAACAAACTGTCATGATCCAGTGTTGGATCTGGCGGTATTAAATGCATTAAGTGAACTTTTTTTCCTTTGGTTCCAAAGTGTGTTGTGATTGCCCCGGTGGCCATTAGAATTATCACGTGGTGTCGTTCATTCTAAGTTGCCCGGTGGTGGCGAATGGTATCGCACCTTAGGTTTAGGTTAATGTTCACTTAATTATGGATCAGGTGTGACACCCTATAAAGGTGTGCTCAGGGTGTTCAATCACTGCCTGTGATATTGTGAGATTGCTTTCGCTTTGAGTTGGAGGGCCTGGAGGAGGGATGGAGCTGGTGGGGAGTCCTGCGCAGCTTAGCCAGGGGGGACGTGTTGCAGCTATGGTGTCTGGACGAAGGGCTCGCATGGCGTGGTGGGGTCGCAGTGATGGAGTCAGCGGGAAGTGTCTGCATGGTCTGGTGGAGTGGCTACTATGGAGAGTGGCACTCACCATGTGGGACTTGGCCGCTGAGCTGGACTCAAGCATGCTTGACTTCGTGGCAGAAGCTGAACACTTCCTTGGGACTCTGGTACTAAGCAGCTGCAACTGGTGTCGGACTCTGCTCCAAGGCTGCACTAAGGTGAAGGATCCTGTTATGGTGATGGATCCAGGTGGAGGAGAAGATGCACTCAGGTGGAGGGCTCTGTTGCTAGGAGCGCACGCAACAGAGCAAAGCTAAGTGGTGTTTCCCCTGTATTGTCTCTTTCCTCATGTGTGTTATTAGTGCAGTGGTGGGATTAGTCTCCGCACCGACCCATTCCCTAGTGAGGGTTTAGGGTCAGGGTGAGCAAGGGCGTTAAGGTACGTGTGCGGCGACAGGTGCGGAGCCTGTTTAGGGAATGTCAGGAGTGCAGGGACACTGGCTCAGGGGCGCTTAGGAGGTCTCCATGTCCCCATTCCCTATCACAGGGCCCACCATTGTTAAAGTTTCCCAGGTTCCCCCTTTATTATTTGATTATTGTATGTATAACGTGTAATACCTAAATTCGCCAGGTGGAGGCGGCTTATCCACCTGCACGTTTTATTATTTAAATGCGCCCCACTGGAGGCGGTGTATCCAGGGTCACGTGTGCTATGGGTCCGCCTTGCGGTATCATCTGCGTCCCGACACACGTGACCATGACATTATCACAGGCCCTACAGTTTTTTTTTTCTGGTGAGCTTTGGCCATGTGGAGACCGCTGAGTAATTGCTGCCGGGCCTCACTGATGTGAGTGGGGAGCGGCAAGGTGTTTAGAGCCGCTGCAGCAGCAGTTTTCACGGTCTGGGGCCTCTGCTCAGATAACCAGAGAAAAAAAAAATGGCGGCTGCGGTCTGGCAAAAGCCCCTAGAGTCGCTGCTGGGGAGCGGGACTTGCTCTCGCACGGGGAGGTACCCAGGCAGGTGGGAGGAATGGTGCCCCACGGAGCTGCCTGGTATTCCCCGAGGTGAAGGGGTACATCCCTGTGGTGAGCAGACTAGGTGTGTAGTTGCTGCTGGGGAGCGGGACTTGCTCTTACAGGGGACGCACCCAGGCAGGTGGGAGGAATGGTGCCCCACGGAGCTGCCTGGTATTCCCCGAGGTGAAGGGGTACGTCCCTGTAGTGAGCAGATTGGTGAATAGTCCGCGGGGCTCATGCCAAATCTTCGATGCCGCCCCTCCTGGTCGTGTGGAGGCGACCAGCGAGTATATAAATATTTTCCTCCATATTCCTGCGGCTATGGTACTAAAACCCCCTAGAGTCGCTGCTGGGGAGTAGGACTGGTTCATGCAGGCGGGCGCACCCAGGCAGGTGGGAGGAATGGTGCCCCACGGAGCTGCCTGGTATTCCCTGAGGTGAAGGGGTACGCCCCTGTGGTGAGCTGACTGGTGTGATAGTCCACGGGGTTTTACGCCAAATCTTCATACCATCGAAGAAGCCGCCCTCCTGGTCGTGTGGAGGTGACCAGCGAGAGTATATTTCCTCCATTTCCCGGTCCCCTTCTCCTCCTGGTGTGTGCAGCAGGTGTGCTGCGGGGGAGTAAGGACAAATCTCTACCCTCGCCATTAACCAACCCTAGGAGGCGCAGTCCTCATGGTGAAAGGGTTGGAGGGTGGTGTCCCTTGGTGAATAGTGGGGGTGTGAGTGTGGTGACACAGGGGGACGCCTCTGTTGTCAAGTCCAGAGTGAGTTCACCAAGTTATGACAAATGTATGTGTGCAATAAACGTTCAGGTCCGGACCTGTGTGTGAACGAGCATGTATGGGTGCCACCAAAAAACATCTTGGAAATGTGTTGTGGAGTCTGATCAGCTCTTAGCATACATACACATACATAATCTCGTTCCCCAGGTCGGCGCTGTGGAGATGAGTGGTGCCTCCAAAATGAACTTTATTGCCATTACCAGCGGTGCGTTTGTCATAAACCTGAAGTGTCAGGTAATGGTGGGGTGAACTCAGGGTCTGGGCGTCCCAGCTGTAGGTGTTTCCCTAATGAGGGGTGGTCTTGAGGGTCCAGAGGCCCCTCATTAAGGAGGGGGTACTGTCATGATCCAGTGTTGGATCTGGCGGTATTAAATGAATTAAGTGAACTTTTTTTCCTTTGGTTCCAAAGTGTGTAGTGATTGCCCTCGGTGGCCATTAGAATTATCACGTGGTGTCGTTCATTCTAAGTTGCCCGGTGGTGGGGAATTGGTATCGCACCTTAGGTTTAGGTTAATGTTCACTTAATTATGGATCAGGTGTTACACCCTATAAAGGTGTGCTCAGGGTGTTCAATCACTGCCTGTGATATTGTGAGATTGCTTTCGCTTTGAGTTGGAGGGCCTGGAGGAGGGATGGAGCTGGTGGGGAGTCCTGTGCAGCTTAGCCAGGGGGGACGTGTTGCAGCTATGGTGTCTGGACGAAGGGCTCGCATGGCGTGGTGGGGTCGCAGTGATGGAGTCAGCGGGAAGTGTCTGCATGGTCTGGTGGAGTGGCTACTATGGAGAGTGGCACTCACCATGTGGGACTTGGCCACTGAGCTGGACTCAAGCATGCTTGACTTCGTGGCAGAAGCTGAACACTTCCTTGGGACTCTGGTACTAAGCAGCTGCAACTGGTGTCGGACTCTGCTCCAAGGCTGCACTAAGGTGAAGGATCCTGTTATGGTGATGGATCCAGGTGGAGGAGAAGATGCACTCAGGTGGAGGGCTCTGTTGCTAGGAGCGCACGCAACAGAGCAAAGCTAAGTGGTGTTTCCCCTGTATTGTCTCTTTCCTCATGTGTGTTATTAGTGCAGTGGTGGGATTAGTCTCCGCACCGACCCATTCCCTAGTGAGGGTTTAGGGTCAGGGTGAGCAAGGGCGTTAAGGTACGTGTGCGGCGACAGGTGCGGAGCCTGTTTAGGGAATGTCAGGAGTGCAGGGACACTGGCTCAGGGGAGCTTAGGAGGTCTCCATGTCCCCATTCCCTATCGCAGGGCCCACCATTGTTAAAGTTTCCCAGGTTCCCCCTTTATTATTTGATTATTGTATGTATAATGTGTAATACCTAAATTCGCCAGGTGGAGGCGGCGTATCCACCTGCACGTTTTATTATTTAAATGCGCCCCACTGGAGGCGGTGTATCCAGGGTCACGTGTGTTATGGGTCCGCCTTGCGGTATCATCTGCGTCCCGACACACGTGACCATGACACAAACAGTAAACGGCCTTCAGAACAGGCAAAACAATACAAAACTGTCCTTAGCCAGGCTCTCTGCTCCCTCAGGCCTGTGGGCACACAAGTTGGGCAATGTCCAGCACACAGGCTCGGTCTGGAGCCACACACGCAGGAGGCCTTCTACCTCCAAAGACACAGACTATGTGCCAAACAACAGCCTCCATTTTGTATGCTGTAACCACATCCACAGGTGAGGTATATGGGTAGCCAGATCTCTCATAGCTACCCACAACCCAGACCCAGGTGCAATAAACAACATCCTAGTGCTTACATGCACTAAATCAAAATATTCTGGATTGCATTGCAGGGAGCAGCCATCTCTGCGACACATACCTCCCATTGACTACACAACCATTAGCCTCCTTACAAACCTCCCCCCTCTGCCTAAAGCCGTGGGGCTTGGCACCTTCCATTACCTGACTAGAGACACTTCTTGGTCGCCTCTGATAGTACACCCATCTGTCAAAATCAGGCCCTGTCACTGAACTTTTTTGGAACAATGTATTATCTGACTCCATCACCTCCTCTGGTAGAGTGGCCTCTTTTCCAGAACATTCTCTCCCTGATGGCCTCCACTGGTTTGTGCGGCCGCGAGACTCCCTTACAGTTCAGCCTACTGTCTGCTCTGAGTCTGACCCTTTGCCATTACGTCCGCTACAGGGCCTACTGCCTATGCTACTCAACACTGATTTATTGGAGGAGTCACTACTTCTAACCCTTTTAGCTTCAGATTGCATACTTCTAGTCTTTAGAAAACTCCTTCACCTCTCTATGCCTCAGTTTGGAAGTGGTCACCACCTTCTTTCCATTTCCTGTAGCTGTACCTTAAGCTGTATCGCAGTCTGTCCTGTCTCAGTTGCTCTACCTCTCGAAGGTACGCCAGCCGATATTCAAGAAGTATTTGAATATTTTTAAGGCTCTCCATTGATCCGACAAAGAAAAATTGCCACAACAGACTTATTCACAATTTCTTGCATCACTTGTCCAAGTCTCCCAATGACTTTCCTCACCAGACGTCTGGGCATTTGAACGGTCTTCCACAAATCCCTGCTGACTCTGAGCTTTCCTGGCATGCTCCAGATGTCGAGCAACTTCCTTATCCCTCAACATGATCATCTGTTTTGTGCGGAGACAGTGTAGGTGTTAGGGCTGGCGGAACGCACCAAATAATAAAATAATAGTAAGGTGCGTTCACAGATGGGGTCCACCATACAGGGGTGGTAAACTACTGCTTAGTAATGGCGGAAGTAGAAAGCGGTATACAAAAGGTCACACCTGGGTTAACGTCACCAAGTGTGAACAGGGCGAACTCTGTTACCTCACAGAGCCGCACTACCACAGAACATAAATGCTGGAGTCTGTTTAGCTCACAGAGCTCAGTAACGGAGTGCACAGAATGCGGTCACAGAACTTTGCCCCAAGGACATGGGGTCAGAGTCCCTCTAGACCTTCTGAGCACGCGGCATCGCTCCTGCGGACACCACTATAGATGCTGACTATGGTGGAGTGTCGAGCACGTGCACCGTGGAGTGCAGAGCCACCGATGGACACTGATGCCAGTCTCAAACTCTGCCTCTACCTACACCTAAGTCTGGGTGCTTAACAGGCTAGACTGCACAACACATGTGTACCAAGGGTAGGGGTTTCTTAATGAGTCATTCAACAGAGGCATTCATACATGCATACAACACTCACTCCTCATAGTCTGGTGATGTAGTCTATATTAGCACATGGCCGAGCGGCCATGCAAACCTTTTATAACAGCATCCTTCCGGGACCTTCCTGACCTTCCTGATGGTCCAATCTGAGCTGGAGAAGGACCTGAGCATTTGACCTCCGATCTCCAATGAGAGATCGTCCCACAAGCATGCTCAGTGGACCGAAAGGAGGACTTAATCCCTGGAGTAGCTCACTGATGACCAGCATGCGTTGCTATAGCTGGACCAGAGGTGGCAGCAGCAACCAAACCCACAGAGCTGGTCTGAGCAGAGCGCTGGGGTTAATGAGTCTGCTGAGCAGCCTCCTCTGCGGCCGGAGAGGAATGGGAGACTGCCGAATGAAAGGCTCGGGATTCCTGCTGTGCAGCGACAGGAACCCGATGCCTAACAGTAGGTGCATGTCACTCAGGATAGCCACGTGCTTCACTGTGACTTCCCTAGTCGACAGTATAACCAACTGCTGAGTCTCTGTCACATTATACACCTCCACCGCCTTTCTAAATGCCTCATGTATGGCCTCACTGGTGCAAGCTTCTTGAATGTCCTCAGGCACCTCTACCAGGCTCTGGAAGAGTGAAGTCTCACCTTCTTGGATATAGTGTTTGATCTCTTCCTGAGAGTCAGAGCGGTTTTTCAAGACGTCGACCTTCATTGTGAGGCTGTCTACGTGGCACTTCCCCTGCTGGATTTCTTCCTCCCTTGAGGCCACTTCTTTGGTCAGTCTCTCCAGCTCACTCCCCTTCAATGCGATCCGATTGTGAGAGTACGACAGTTTATTCTGTATAGCGGAGACCTCATTTTTCTGTCCGTCTATGTATTTCTGAAGCTGGGCCTTAGCCTCCTGCTCGATCTTGAGCTCTCGGAGAACTTTATCCGGCTCCCCAGCCAGGCAGCGATGTTCGTCCTCTCTCCAGTGAATCTCCTGCTGATGCTTCTTATTGGACTTTCTGTATGTATGCGTTCCTCTCCTCCAAGTCTGTGGAGGGTTCGAGGAGGGCTTGTTCACTTTGTATCGTCGCTTCCCGCATTGAGCTTAATTTTTACTACAAGGCCGCGATTTCCTCAGCCTTCTGCTCTTCCAGACGATTTCATTTGGCCTGCAAATCTGCCACTATTTTCTTCTCACGAACAACCTCTTTGGCGAGGTCCTGGAGCTCCTGTGCTTTGTTGCAGCAGGTCATTTCCAGCCAGGACACATGTTCTGCGAACTCCTGCCGAGTTTAGCACAGCATCTCCTCGGTGGAGCGGATGGTATGAAGCAGCTTCTGCTCCTGTGCTTCCTTCTTTCCGAGCTGAGCCTTGGCTGCCAAGAGCTCGGACGTCAGGTGACACACCTGATCCATCTGCGCAGGGTTGGCGGCTTCCATACTCGACACCTTCAACCTCTCGTTCACCAGCTGTTGACAGACCTCGCCGTGCTCTTTCCATATGCACATTTCTTTTGTCAGTTTGTCAATTTCATCATCTCGTTGTTGGGTGGCAGCTGTCTATTCGGACAGCTTCCCCTGAAGGCTCTGTTTTTTCTCAGAGTTCTTCTCCAACTGTGATTTTGGCTGTTGGATCCCTACCATCACCCTGGGTCAGTTTTATTTTCCCCACATGAACTACCTCTGTCCTGGGGTCTCTCAGCAGTAAAGTGACCTCTTTATCAAGGACATTAACCTTGTTTGCCCCTGATCCTGTCTTTCTGCAGCCGCCATGTCCCCGGTGATGAGAGGCAGACTTGCCCACCTTACAGCACTCTTTTTCCCTTGTGTCAAAATCTGCATGGGAGTCACAACTACTCACCCTGTAACCCTGGAGCAACAAGTCCCCACTTAAACAGGTGTCAGACCCCTTTCCTGAAGCTACCCCGTTTTTAACGGTCACACTGTTGGTCACCTCTGCTAAGTCCCAGAGTTGGTCAGACACACACTTTTCCCCGGTCACTCCTAATTCTGGTACATCGACCTTAGGGGCACTACCTCCTCCTATTTATGCATCTCAACCCCCGAAAACCCTACAGCCACCTGCTGTGGTGGGCCTCCCTTAGGGTCATTCTGGCTCCTCCTTGAGCAATCAGGCACTCCCCTTTTCTCCCACAAGTCCCAAAACAATACAAAGTCCTGACCGATTACAATAGGGTACGGCAAGTCCAGGACTACAGGGACATCATGGCTGTTAATAACCGTGAGTGTCTTAATTATTACCCTGAACACCGGATAATCCCCAGGGACCCCATGGATGCAGTGGACACCCATCTTCAATCCGAGGATCAGTTAGACAGGGAGTGCGGTGCACACCAGGGTCACCGAGCTCCCTGAGTCCAGAATTCCAGTCACGCTCTCTTCATTGACTTCTATCGGGTACCTCTGTCACGTCTTGTCAGATGTATAGTTGACACTGGATATCAAACACTGTTCATGGCAACAGTCCTACGGCGCATTTGCTGCTGCCCCTTTTTGGGTCACCACCTCCTTTTGGGATTCCACCCCTTTCTGGGCAACCATCCCTGTTTGGGTTACCGCCTCCTTTTGGGACTCCACCCATTGTGAACAACCATCCCTCTTTGGGTTACCGCCCCCTTTTGGGACTCCACCCATTTTTTTGGACAACCATCCCTGTTTGTAATACTGCCCCCTTTGGAACTCCACCTCCCTTTGGGCAACCATCCCTCCTGGGGGTGCACGCTGTGGACTCCACATGCCTTTTCACCACCTGTGTGCGACATTCTATCTGCCCCAACCATTCCTTTACAGCGAGGCACCACACCACTCTGCAAGGCTCTGTCCCACTTCTTAAGGCTCCACACGGCTCTGCACAGTGAGGCTCTGCACTGCTCTGCCAGGCTCTGCGCGGTTCCGCAAGGCTCTGCACCTCTCTGCACGGCTCCGCACCTCTCCACATGGCTCTACATGGCTCTTCACCTGTCTGCATGGCTCTGCACGACTCTGCTCTGCAGACTTCGTGGACTCGTCGATCCACAGCAGACTGCCCTGAGTTTGTGGACCCGCCTATAGAGTTGAGCGATACCAGCCGATACTTGAAAATATCGGATCGGAATGGATCGGCCGATCTTAAAAAAAAGTATCGGTATCGCCGATTCCGATACCGGGAACCAATGCAAGTCAATGGGGCCAAAATATCGGAATTAAAAAAAAACCTTTCTTTCCTTGTAGGTTAATTCTACATGAAGAAAAACAACTAAGAATAATGTAGAATGTATTGTGGGAGGTGGAGGAGACATTAAAGCCATAGAGGTTTAGCCCAATCAAATGGAATAGCAGGAATTAAACTTTTTTTTTTAAAGATGTTAGGAGTTACAAAGATATTGACTATGTTAGCCTCATTTATATTTTGCCAGACATGTATGTCTTCTTCTTCTACTTCCTTTTTTTACATTCTTCTTCTTCTTCTTCTTCTACTTCCTTTTTTTACATTCTTCTTCTTCTTCTTCTACTTCCTTTTTTTACATTCTTCTTCTTATTCCTTTTTTTACATTCTTCTTCTTCTTCTTCTACTTCCTTTTTTTACATTCTTCTTCTTCTTCTTCTTCTTCTTCTTCTTCTTCTTCTTCTTCTTCTTCTTCTTCTTCTTCTTCTTCTTCCTTTTCTTACATTCTTCATATTCTTCTTATTCAACAATTATTATTCTACATATTCAGCTTCTTCATCTTCTTCCTATTCTTCTTCATCATATTCTTGTTTGTGTCAGGCATTCCTGTAGTTGTTATCTAGAAAAGTTAGAAGTTTACACCTTCCGTTCTGCCTGTCACAAAAGATTTACAACAGGATTTGTCCGCGTTCAGTTTGGCCTGCAGAAGCAGGCCTTTTCCAGGGGCACCACGAGGAGGAACGGACTCACCCCCATACACTGCTTAGTCTTCTTCTGCTTATAAATAAGATAATATCATTTGCTCAGAGTATTAGTCTTATGCTTAATGTTCTTCTGCTTTGTTTTTTTTATGCTTCTTTGTCTTCTCTCTCTTGTTGTTCTGCATCTTGGTGGTTGTCTTCCTGTTCTTTGTCCTCTTGAACCAGCTGACGGTACTGGCACCCGGAGGGGCAGCAGAAGGAACAAGAGCCAATGGCACTACCGAGGACCAGCTGACGGTGCTGGAACCCGGTTACTAAGCAGGAGGTACCTGTGCTACAAAGCACTACCAAGGACCAGCAGACGTTGCCGGAACTCGGATACCGAGATGGAGGCACCTAGGCCAAACGCTCTGACGAGAACCAGCTGACGGTGCTGGAACCCGGAGGGGTAGCATAAGCTGCAAGAGCAAATGGAAATAGCGAGGACCAGCTGACAGTGCTGGCACCCGGAGGGGCAGCAGAAGGAATAAGAGCCAATGGCACAACCGAGGACCAGCTGACGGTGCTGGAACCCGGTTACTAAGCAGGAGGTACCTGTGCTACAAAGCACTACCAAGGACCAGCAGACGTTGCCGGAACTCGGATACCGAGATGGAGGCACCTAGGCCAAAGGCTCTGACGAGAACCAGCTGACGGTGCTGGAACCCGGAGGGGTAGCATAAGCTGCAAGAGCAAATGGAAATAGCGAGGACCAGCTGACAGTGCTGGCACCCGGAGGGGCAGCAGAAGGAATAAGAGCCAATGGCACAACCGAGGACCAGCTGACGGTGCTGGAACCCGGTTACTAAGCAGGAGGTACCTGTGCTACAAAGCACTACCAAGGACCAGCAGACGTTGCTGGAACTCGGATACCGAGATGGAGGCACCTAGGCCAAAGGCTCTGATGAGAACCAGCTGACGGTGCTGGAACCCGGAGGGGTATCAGAAGTTACCCCTGAAAAGCAAAGTTGGCATGCCGCAAGCTGGCCGCAGTTACCGAATCACACAGTCCTACAGGGGGTGCTTGTCCTACTGGCACTATGGAACAAACCTTTCTTACCAGAACCCGCAGTCCACATAGGAAGCACCTAAACTGCTGGCACCCTAGCCTCGGCTAACCCAACCGCAACACGACATGGCAACTTGGGGTGGCAAACTGACATTGACACTTCCCGGAAACAGCAGGCAGGGCTGGAACCAAGCTGGGCAGGAGGGAGTACCCGTGCCAAAGTCAGTTATGAGCAGCAACTGGCGATGTTGGAGCCCAGGACAAGCACTTAGCAGGCTGAGGCCTGATGTGCTGTCAATTGGGAGGCAGCAGGACAGATTGCCATCAAAACAGCAGGGGAACAGCTGACGTTACTGAACCCCACAAACACAGGAGCTAGTGTTTTACTCTGTGAAGACGGCACTTCCGAGCAACAACTGGCTGTGTTGAAGCCCAGGGACAAGCACGGAGCAGGCTTAGGCTGCATTGAAGAAATTTTAAGATCGGTTGTAGACTACTAATTTGAACCAAGCTCCACTTAGGCCTGTGGATTCACTGATTTTCGTATTTCCCCTGTCCTCCAACCCCGCCAGTTACAGCTCCGAAGTGGCGTCTGCACAATCCACACTTGTTCCTGTGTTACAGGTGTTCAGTCCGGTCAGTTAATCCCCTGATGTGTGTCCGGCAATGTCGCCTGCTCTGTCCACATTCCGATAATGGGAATGTGGACAGAGCAGGCGACATTGCCGGACACACATCAGGGGATTAACTGATCGGACTGAACACCTGTAACACAGGAACAAGTGTGGATTGTGCAGACGCCACTTCGGAGCTGTAACTGGCAGGGTTGGAGGACAGGGGAAATACGAGAGACAGTGGAGCCACAGGCCTAATTGGAGCACGGTTAAAAATCAGTAGTGGTACGACTGTGTAGGCAGCAGGAGACTTTGCCATCCACACAGCAGGGGATCAGCTGACATTACTGAACCCCACTGAGACACGGGAGCAAGTATCTCTTTCCGTGTGGACGGCACTTCCGAACTACAACTGGCTGTGTTGAAGCCCAGGAAATAGGAGGGTGTAGGCAGAGGCCTACTGTATTTTGAATGAGTTTACAGCAGGAGAGACTGCCATCCACAAAGCAGGGGATCAGCTGACGTTACTGAACCCCACTGAGACACGGGAGCAAGTATCTCTTTCCGTGTGGACGGCACTTCCGAACTACAACTGGCTGTGTTGAAGCCCAGGAAATAGGAGGGTGTAGGCAGAGGCCTACTGTATTTTGAATGAGTTTACAGCAGGAGAGACTGCCATCCACACAGCAGGGGATCAGCTGACGTTACTGAACCCCACTGAGACACGGGAGCAAGTATCTCTTTCCGTGTGGACGGCACTTCCGAACTACAACTGGCTGTGTTGAAGCCCAGGAAATAGGAGGGTGTAGGCAGAGGCCTACTGAATTTTGAATGAGGTGACAGCAGGAGAGACTGCCATCCACACAGCAGGGGATCAGCTGACGTTACTGAACCCCACTGAGACACGGGAGCAAGTGTCTCTTTCCGTGTGGACGGCACTTCCGAACTACAACTGGCTGTGTTGAAGCCCAGGAAATAGGAGGGTGTAGGCAGAGGCCTACTGTATTTTGAATGAGTTTACAGCAGGAGAGACTGCCATCCACACAGCAGGGGATCAGCTGACGTTACTGAACCCCACTGAGACACGGGAGCAAGTATCTCTTTCCGTGTGGACGGCACTTCCGAACTACAACTGGCTGTGTTGAAGCCCAGGAAATAGGAGGGTGTAGGCAGAGGCCTACTGAATTTTGAATGAGGTGACAGCAGGAGAGACTGCCATCCACACAGCAGGGGATCAGCTGACGTTACTGAACCCCACTGAGACACGGGAGCAAGTATCTCTTTCCGTGTGGACGGCACTTCCGAACTACAACTGGCTGTGTTGAAGCCCAGGAAATAGGAGGGTGTAGGCAGAGGCCTACTGTATTTTGAATGAGTTTACAGCAGGAGAGACTGCCATCCACACAGCAGGGGATCAGCTGACGTTACTGAACCCCACTGAGACACGGGAGCAAGTGTCTCTTTCCGTGTGGACGGCACTTCCGAACTACAACTGGCTGTGTTGAAGCCCAGGAAATAGGAGGGTGTAGGCAGAGGCCTACTGTATTTTGAATGAGTTTACAGCAGGAGAGACTGCCATCCACACAGCAGGGGATCAGCTGACGTTACTGAACCCCACTGAGACACGGGAGCAAGTATCTCTTTCCGTGTGGACGGCACTTCCGAACTACAACTGGCTGTGTTGAAGCCCAGGAAATAGGAGGGTGTAGGCAGAGGCCTACTGTATTTTGAATGAGTTTACAGCAGGAGAGACTGCCATCCACACAGCAGGGGATCAGCTGACGTTACTGAACCCCACTGAGACACGGGAGCAAGTGTCTCTTTCCGTGTGGACGGCACTTCCGAACTACAACTGGCTGTGTTGAAGCCCAGGAAATAGGAGGGTGTAGGCAGAGGCCTACTGTATTTTGAATGAGTTTACAGCAGGAGAGACTGCCATCCACACAGCAGGGGATCAGCTGACGTTACTGAACCCCACTGAGACACGGGAGCAAGTATCTCTTTCCGTGTGGACGGCACTTCCGAACTACAACTGGCTGTGTTGAAGCCCAGGAAATAGGAGGGTGTAGGCAGAGGCCTACTGAATTTTGAATGAGGTGACAGCAGGAGAGACTGCCATCCACACAGCAGGGGATCAGCTGACGTTACTGAACCCCACTGAGACACGGGAGCAAGTATCTCTTTCCGTGTGGACGGCACTTCCGAACTACAACTGGCTGTGTTGAAGCCCAGGAAATAGGAGGGTGTAGGCAGAGGCCTACTGTATTTTGAATGAGTTTACAGCAGGAGAGACTGCCATCCACACAGCAGGGGATCAGCTGACGTTACTGAACCCCACTGAGACACGGGAGCAAGTATCTCTTTCCGTGTGGACGGCACTTCCGAACTACAACTGGCTGTGTTGAAGCCCAGGAAATAGGAGGGTGTAGGCAGAGGCCTACTGAATTTTGAATGAGGTGACAGCAGGAGAGACTGCCATCCACACAGCAGGGGATCAGCTGACGTTACTGAACCCCACTGAGACACGGGAGCAAGTATCTCTTTCCGTGTGGACGGCACTTCCGAACTACAACTGGCTGTGTTGAAGCCCAGGAAATAGGAGGGTGTAGGCAGAGGCCTACTGAATTTTGAATGAGGTGACAGCAGGAGAGACTGCCATCCACACAGCAGGGGATCAGCTGACGTTACTGAACCCCACTGAGACACGGGAGCAAGTATCTCTTTCCGTGTGGACAGCACTTCCGAACTACAACTGGCTGTGTTGAAGCCCAGGAAATAGGAGGGTGTAGGCAGAGGCCTACTGAATTTTGAATGAGGTGACAGCAGGAGAGACTGCCATCCACACAGCAGGGGATCAGCTGACGTTACTGAACCCCACTGAGACACGGGAGCAAGTGTCTCTTTCCGTGTGGACGGCACTTCCGAACTACAACTGGCTGTGTTGAAGCCCAGGAAATAATGCGGAGACAGCAGGAGAGACTGCCATCTCCACAGCAGGGGAACAGCTGGCAGTGCTGAACCCCACTAACACTTGAACGAACGTGTTTGGCTCTGTGGAGACGACACTTCTGAACACCAACTGACGCTGTTGGAGCCCAGGATTAGGCGAGGAGCAGGCTGGGGCCTACTGGATTTTGGCAGGTGAAGGCAGCAGGAGACTTGCCATCTCCACAGCAGGGGAACAGCTGGCAGTGCTGAACCCCACTAACACTTGAACGAACGTGTTTGGCTCTGTGGAGACGACACTTCTGAACACCAACTGACGCTGTTGGAGCCCAGGATTAGGCGAGGAGCAGGCTGGGGCCTACTGGATTTTGGCAGGTGAAGGCAGCAGGAGACTTGCCATCTCCACAGCAGGGGAACAGCTGGCAGTGCTGAACCCCACTAACACTTGAACGAATGTGTTTGGCTCTGTGGAGACGACACTTCTGAACACCAACTGACGCTGTTGGAGCCCAGGATTAGGCGAGGAGCAGGCTGGGGCCTACTGGATTTTGGCAGGTGAAGGCAGCAGGAGACTTGCCATCTCCACAGCAGGGGAACAGCTGGCAGTGCTGAACCCCACTAACACTTGAACGAACGTGTTTGGCTCTGTGGAGACGACACTTCTGAACACCAACTGACGCTGTTGGAGCCCAGGATTAGGCGAGGAGCAGGCTGGGGCCTACTGGATTTTGGCAGGTGAAGGCAGCAGGAGACTTGCCATCTCCACAGCAGGGGAACAGCTGGCAGTGCTGAACCCCACTAACACTTGAACGAATGTGTTTGGCTCTGTGGAGACGACACTTCTGAACACCAACTGACGCTGTTGGAGCCCAGGATTAGGCGAGGAGCAGGCTGGGGCCTACTGGATTTTGGCAGGTGAAGGCAGCAGGAGACTTGCCATCTCCACAGCAGGGGAACAGCTGGCAGTGCTGAACCCCACTAACACTTGAACGAATGTGTTTGGCTCTGTGGAGACGACACTTCTGAACACCAACTGACGCTGTTGGAGCCCAGGATTAGGCGAGGAGCAGGCTGGGGCCTACTGGATTTTGGCAGGTGAAGGCAGCAGGAGACTTGCCATCTCCACAGCAGGGGAACAGCTGGCAGTGCTGAACCCCACTAACACTTGAACGAACGTGTTTGGCTCTGTGGAGACGACACTTCTGAACACCAACTGACGCTGTTGGAGCCCAGGATTAGGCGAGGAGCAGGCTGGGGCCTACTGGATTTTGGCAGGTGAAGGCAGCAGGAGACTTGCCATCTCCACAGCAGGGGAACAGCTGGCAGTGCTGAACCCCACTAACACTTGAACGAATGTGTTTGGCTCTGTGGAGACGACACTTCTGAACACCAACTGACGCTGTTGGAGCCCAGGATTAGGCGAGGAGCAGGCTGGGGCCTACTGGATTTTGGCAGGTGAAGGCAGCAGGAGACTTGCCATCTCCACAGCAGGGGAACAGCTGGCAGTGCTGAACCCCACTAACACTTGAACGAACGTGTTTGGTTCTGTGGAGACGACACTTCTGAACACCAACTGACGCTGTTGGAGCCCAGGATTAGGCGAGGAGCAGGCTGGGGCCTACTGGATTTTGGCAGGTGAATGCAGCAGGAGACTTGCCATCTCCACAGCAGGGGAACAGCTGGCAGTGCTGAACCCCACTAACACTTGAACGAATGTGTTTGGCTCTGTGGAGACGACACTTCTGAACACCAACTGACGCTGTTGGAGCCCAGGATTAGGCGAGGAGCAGGCTGGGGCCTACTGGATTTTGGCAGGTGAAGGCAGCAGGAGACTTGCCATCTCCACAGCAGGGGAACAGCTGGCAGTGCTGAACCCCACTAACACTTGAACGAATGTGTTTGGCTCTGTGGAGACGACACTTCTGAACACCAACTGACGCTGTTGGTGCCCAGGATTACGCATGCCGCATGCAGAGGCCAATGGGCAGCGGTTTTTATGGAGGTTGTGGACTACTACTGATTCTAACCATGCTCCACTTAGGCCTCTGGCTCCACTGTCTCTACTATTTACCCTGGCCTCCAACCCCGCCAGCTACATCTCTGAAGTGGCGTCAGCACAATCTACACTTGTTCCTGTGTTACTGGTGCTCAGTCCCATCAGTTGATCCCCTGATGTTTGTCCGGCAAGTTCGCCAGCTCTGTCCTCATTCCCACTACTGGTTATGGGAATGTGGACAGAGCAGGAGACCTTGCCGGACACACATCAGGGGATAAACTGATGGGACTGAGCCACAGGAACACAGGAACAAGTGTAGATTGTGCTGACGCCACTTCAGAGATGTAGATGGCGGGGTTGGAGGTCAGGGGAAATAGTAGAGACAGTGGAGCCAGAGACCTAAGTTGGGCACGGTTAAAAATCAGTAGTGGTTTGAATGTTGATGGAGCTGGTGACTCTGCCGTCCACACAGCAGGGGATCAGCTGGCATTACTGAACCCCAGTAACACAGGAGCTAGTGTGTTTCTCTGTGCAGACGACACATCTGAGCGACAACTGGCTGTGTTGAAGCACAGGGATTATAGTTCAGGTGGTAGAAAAATGAACACACCAGCAGACCTGGATACAGTTGCCAACCACTAATTTAGTCTGTAAGAGGAATGGCAAAGTCTTTGGAGATCCAGGCCTTGTTCATTTTCATAAAAGTCAGCCGGTCAACATTATCGGAAGATAGTCGCGTGCGACGGTCTGTTAGTACACCACCTGCGGCACTAAAGACACGTTCCGATAATACACTGGCAGCAGGGCAAGCCAGCACCTCCAATGCATACTGGCTAAGCTCTGGCCATGTATCCAGCTTAGAGACCCAAAACTTGAAGGGGGAAGAGCCATCTGGGAGTACAGCGACAGGGCAAGACATGTAGTCTGACACCATCTGACGGAAGCGTTGCCTCCTGCTGACTCGAGGCGTCGCTGATGGTGTAGACAATTGTGGTGGACACACAAAACTTTGCCACATTTGGGCCATAGTGGTCTTGCCTTGTGCTGCGGCACTGCCTCTGCTCCCTCTTTGTGCAGAGTTTCCTCCACTGCCTCGACGCACAGAGCTGCTTTGTAAAGCACTTGCAACAATGCTGTCGGGTGGAATGGAAAACATTATGGACTGCACCAGTGACTCTTCGTACTCCCGCATTTTACGCTCCCGGTTCAACGTTGGTATGAGCCTTTGTACGCTGTCCCGGTAGCGAGGATCTAGGAGGGTGTACACCCAATAATCAGCCGAGACGAGAATGTGGGCGATGCGGCGGTCGTTTCTCAGGCACTGCAGCATGAAATCAACCATGTGCTGCAGACTCCCAACTGCCAAAGAACCGCTGTCCCCTGTTTGAGGCGTGACCTCGACCTGCTCTGCATCACCCCACCCTCGCTGTACATACTGAGTAGAGGTTTGTGTACCTCCCTCCTCTGGAGAGATGTCTTCCTCCTCCATCGACTCCTCCTCATCCTCCTCACAAAGTGTCCCCTGCCTAGGCCTTTGTGAGGAAACACGTAGCGCAGACTGTCCAGAAGCAGATGGCATTTGGGACTCCTCATCCTCCACCTCTTCTGAAACCTCATCCCTTAGTGCTTGCAGTGTTTGTTGAAGCAGGCAGATAAGGGGGACAGTCATGCTGACTAGTGCATCATCTGCACTCGCCATCCGCGTGGATTCATCGAAGGCACGCAAAACGAGGCAGATGTCCTTCATAGAGGCCCACTCAATGGTGCTGAAGTGTGAACGGCGCACAGTGCGACTTGTTTGCGCCTGATGCAGCTGGTACTCCATGACTGCTGCCTGCTGCTCACACAACCGCTCCAACATATGTAACGTTGAATTCCACCGGGTGGGTAGGTCACATATGATGCGATGTTCTGGAAGGCCAAATCGTCGCTGCAGAGCAGCGAGGCGCGATCTTGCCGTGCTGGAACGTCGCAAGTGAGCGCACTCTATGCGGACCTTGTGCAACAGTGCATCAAGATCCGGATAGTCCCTCAGAAAGCTCTGCACGACCAAGTTAAGAACATGTGCCAGACATGGGATGTGTGTGAGGTTGCCTAGGCCAAGAGCTGCCACCAGATTTCGGCCATTGTCACACACTACCAAGCCCGGCTGGAGATTCGCTGGCCCAAACCACACATCGCTCTCCAGCTTGATAGCATTCCAGAGCTCCTGCGCTGTGTGGCTTCGATTCCCCAAAGAAATTAATTTGAGTACAGCCTGTTGACGTTTGGCCACGGCTGTGCTCATATCGGTCGTAACAGGCTCCTGCTCTGCTGTTTCTGAGGAACTTGAGTAGGAGGAGGAGTCTATGTGTACAGACTGGAGTCCTGCAATCCGTGGCGTTGGAAGAACACGTACAGCGCCACTCTCCAGATCCGTACCCGGCTCCACAACATTGACCCAGTGGGCAGTGAGGGAAAGGTATCGTCCCTGTCCATGGTTACTGGTCCACGCATCGGTGGTCAGGTGGACCTTGCTACTAACGGCGTTTAGTAGCGCATGTTTTATTTTGCCCTCAACATGTTTCTGCAGGGCAGGGATGGCTCGCCTGCTGAAATAAAAGCGGCTGGGCACGTTGTATTGGGGGACTGCCAATGCCATTAAGTCCCGGAAGGTGTCAGTGTCCACCAGCCTGAATGACAGCATTTCAACTGCCAGAAGTTTGGCAATGCCAGCATTCAGAGACTGTGCTCGGGGATGGTTTGCCGAGTAAGGGCGCCTTTTATCCCATGCCTGTGCTACCGATGGCTGTGATGGATGGGAACGTGCTGTTATGGGTGGAATCTGACAGGGTCTCCGGACAACAGTGGCAGAGGTTCTTCCTTGGCGATCCTGTGAGGAAGCCGAACCAGCAGTGTGTGAGCTGGAGGAAGAGGGCCCAACACGAACTGAAGAGGTGGTAGGTGGTGCTGTACGTTGGCCTACGTCTTGAGGGTGTCTATGCAACTCCAACTCGTGCTTGGTGCGCACATGTTTCCACATATTTGTGGTATTGAGGTTGCTGACATTTCTCCCTCTTTTGACTCTCTGATGACACAGCTTGCATTTGACAAAGCAAATGTCATCTGCAACTGTGTCAAAAAAGGACCACGCACTGCAACTCTTGTGAGCGCCCGGTTTGCCTTTGGAAGGAGGAATGCTCCTAACGGGTGCCGAAGTGGAGGGTACAGGCAACCAAGTCTTCCCCCTCCCTCTGCCTCCTGTTTTGGCCGGTAGGGGAATCTCTTCCTCCGAGCTGCTCCCACCACCTTCCTGTTGCTCACGCCATGATGGGTCAAGGACCTCATCATCTTCCCTCCCCTCTTCAAACAGCTGCTTCTCCGGGGTTGTCTCGCCAGCACCGTACGCACCAGAAAGTGGCAACTGAGTCTCGTCATCATCTGATGCGTACTGAGGTGTGCTGACCATAGGCACTGGCCCACTCGCCTCTTCAGATTCAGAGGGACAAAGAAGTTGCGCATCACTGCATACTCCCTCTTCTTCACATTCAGGAATGCTGCTTGGCTGGCCCCCTCTTTCCAAGCCAACAGATTCCGAGAACAGAAGTAGAGATTGTGATGGCTCCTGTCCATGTCTCTCTGACTGCCTGGGCACTTTGGCAGGTGGTGAAGAGACAGATGGTTGCTCTTCGGTGCTCTGACCCTGAGAGGATGCGGAAGTAATTGAAGTCGATGCGTTAGCTGCCATCCATCCGACAACGGCTTCAATTTGTTCCTCCCGCAGCAGTGGGGTACGTTGAGGTCCTACAAAGCTGCGCATAAAGGACTGTTGCCTGCTAAAACTGGGGGATGCTGATCCACTGGTGCCCGCAGCAGGCCCAGAATCCCCACGTCCTCTACCTGTAGAATCCCCACGTCCTCTCCCTGCAGAATCCCCACGTCCTCTCCCTGCTGAAACTCCACGCCCACGCCCACGCCCCCGCGCCTTACTCCCTGCCTTCTTCATCTTGCAAGACTGCTTAAGATAGGCAAAAAGGGACAAAGGGGGGCCTTAGTGTGCTTATTCCTGAACAGCTGGTTACAGGTACAAGAAACACTAATTTTATGAAGTGTGTGTGTGTGGACTAGACTTTAATAGGAGCTGATGTGGCCTACACAAGTTCAAAATGTAGTGTTTGGTGAACTTTTTATGTGGTTTCTTTGTTTGAAACAAACTCAAAGTATGAGAACAAAGAATTGAAACTGATAGTATCACCAACTTTTTGGAGCTATTACAATGCAGGCAGGTAACCTACAATGCAAAAGATGAGGCTCCAAAAAAATTGGGTAATACTAATCTGGCTGCGCCGGCAGGGCACAAGCCAGAAAAAAAGGCTCCTCTATCTACTCCTATATAGTGTTTGCAACCAACCAATGTTGATGGATACGGATGGATGCACACTAATAGGAGAAGAAAAAATGAGCTGCACTCAGAGACAAATATGTGTGAGGCAGTGACGCACGTTGAGCGTCCTACAACCAGACGTAGCTGCAGGACACTCTACTCAGCGTGAGCTGCACTCACACACAGTCAGAGACCTCTCAGACAGCCGTCAACAGTGCAGCTAAGTGGGCACTGGCACTGACAGGCTGCAGAAAGGCTCCGCTGTGTACTCCTATATAGTGTTTGCAACCACCGTAGATGGAGACGGATGGATGCACACTAATAGAAGAAAAAATGAGCTGCACTCAAATAAAAATATGTGTGAGGCAGTGACGCACGCTGAGCGTCCTACAGCCAGACGTAGCTGCAGGACACACTACTCAGCATGAGCTGCACTCACACACAGTCAGAGACCTCTCAGACAGCCGTGAATAGTGCAGCAAAGTGGACACTAGCACTGAAAGGCTGCAGAAAGGCTCCGCTGTCTACTACTAGTGTTTGCAACCAACGTATATGGATACGGATGGAAGCACACTAGATTGAAATTATTTAAAAAATGCAGCTCAAAAAATAAAAGATGTATGAGGCAGCAGTGATCACACTGGGTGGCCTACAGCCTGACGTGGCTGCAGGACCCACTCCACAGCGTGAGCTGCACTCACACAGCCCTTGCAGACAGCTGTGAAAACAGCGCTGCTAGGGAAAAGCAAGCTACAGTGGTGGTTTATGTAGCCTGGATAAAGCACAATATTGTTTTTAGAATCGCTATTTCTAACTGTCCCTCACAGTCTTCTACAGCAGCCTGTCCCTAACTGAATTCACAGCAGAGTGACCAGAAATGGCGGCTGCGGTGGCTTTTATAGTGCATCATGACATCATTTCGGCAGCCAATCACAGCCATGCCAATAGTTAACATGCCTACATGCCTAACAGGATGTGCCCACACTTCGGAGGATTCCCATTGGCTTAATCAAAGCAAGCAGGCTCATAGCATGATGGGAACTTCCTATTCCGATTCCGATCCCGGAATCCGATATGAAAAAAGTATCGGAATTAAGTATCGGAATTCCGATACCGCTGATATCGGCCGATACCCGATACTTGCGGTATCGGAATGCTCAACACTACCCGCCTATCTACAGCAAGCCGCTGTGAGTTCGTGGACCCGCCAATCCACAGCAAGCCACCCACTGCAATCCTTCCGGGTACCTCCTGGACCGATGCCTGCAGTCTAGCACCAAATGTAGGGCTTTGTACTCACTCAGATGCACTAGAGGAAAACAGGAGGCATGCTTTTTTAAAAAAAAAGTTAGTGCAGGTTTATTTACTCCATAAACCCAGCAGTAGCAACAAATATTAAATAGCCTTCAGAGCAGGCAAAACAACACAAAACTGTCCCTAGCCAGGGTCTCTGCTCCCTCAGGCCTGTGGACACAGAGGCTGGGCAATGTCCAGCATGCAGGCTTGGTCTGGAGCCACACACACAGGAGGCCTTCCATCTGCCAAGACACAGACCATGTGCCAAACAACAGCCTCCATTATGTATGCTGTAGCTACACCCATAGGTGAGGTAGATGGGTAGTCAGACCCGCCGATCTCATAGCTACCCGCAACCAGAACTCAGGTGCACTAAAGAACCTTCTAGTGCTTACATGCACTAAAGCAAAATACCCCGGATTGCATCGCTTGGAGCAGCCATCTCTGTGACACATACTTCCCATTGACTACATGGCCATTAGCCTCCTTACAATACCCTTATCTGTATTATATTGTTCACCCTTAGACTATTTCATGGTCTGGACTAAATTTCCATGGTATATAACCTTCAAAAGTGTATAGCCTCTATGAGTATACGAGTACCATTACATGACAATTTGAACAGAATGTGTATAAGGCCCTCCTTTACGTCTAATACATGGTGTATCTGAGTCCCTTATTTTTGGCAGTTCTTGCTTCCATCATAAATGAAACTGACATTTCCTATTTTTTAATAAAAAAAACAGTTTTGGTTTACTTAAATTATATTTTTGTTTACATCCTTTTTAAATTTTGCCTTATATACAAGTCATTATACAAGAAAAAGTGTTTCTTAACATTTTTTTTCCTGTAAAATGCAATTTCTCATCAGTATGGAATGTTTTGTCACTCATTAAAGTGGAGTAAAAGTGTGACACCATTGTTTTCAGCAGCGATCTGGGAATCAGAGATACTTCCAGGGATCTTTCCCATTCGGCACTTTTCCCATCCATTTGAATATTTTCACTGCCTCTCTGGCCTCTTTTTAGGGTCTGCTTTACCATTGACTCCAGGTATACTAGTTTTTTTAAATGAGCATGTGAGGATTAAGAATTTCTTGGTTCGAGCCACAAGCTCCCGAGCATTTTAGTACTTGCACATCCTTACTAAAAACAATAGATGTCAAAGAACAATGCCAGGGTTCATTTTGAGCCATACAAAAATGGCATCACTCCGCGAACACGCAATACCCAGACTGGAACGCTGTGTTGCTGTACTTGCAGTGTTGACTGAACATAACAGGACAGGAATTAACTTAAAAATCAAAGATGCGCAGTTCTACACAGACAACATGGCCCAATGCTTTTATATCTATGTCAGCAATAGGGTGCTATGAATCAGGAGATTCACTTGTCCAAAGCAATGACACTGTGTGTCTACATACTGTGGTGTGGTAACCACTGTGGCCACTAGGGGGCATTGTGTGGATGTCCCATGAGAATGGATGAGTGGCAGAATCCTGAAGGATGGTTATGTATCTCAAGATGGGTGGCCTTGAGATGGAGACTTAGGTATGCGTATTGATCAGCAATGATATTGCTGAGGTGTTGTTTCAAAGTATAAGGGAGAAGTCTCCAGGTAACTAGAGAGTTGGGGGGGCCTGGTTACCTACAAACCCACATAGGGGGTGTGTTTAAAGCACGGTTGTAAAGAGTGTGAAAATGCCAGAAGGACCTGTGATGAGGTCAGAGTCATGTGACCCAGTGGGCATGGCTATGAACGATATAATGTGGCCAGGGTGAGTCACAAGGGGTGAATGCAGGGACCTGGTTGGTCCAGAGCGGAAGGTCCCATGCGCAGGATTGTCTCCTGGCAAGCAGCCTGTGTGTGGCTGTGTGTAATGGCTGCCAGAGCCTGAAAGTTCCCTGGAGGGATAATGGACGTCTGCAGCATGAGTGACGGAACCATGTGGAGACCCTGACGTGGGTGAGATAAATGAGGCTAAGAGAGCCTGTATGCTGGACACTGTACCACCTGTGTGAACACTGATAACCAGAGTAAGCACTATAATGGACGCTATGCAGATGTTATGACGTTATGTTGCTTCTATGGTTTATGATGGTGAATAAACCGCAAGGACTGTTATGGTTTGTTGGAAAATCCGTGCCGGATCTGGTTTTGTTAGCTGCCTATCGAGAATCCCCTACTTAGATGACAGCGCTACCTCACATTTGGTGGAGAAAGCTATGGGCATTGTTGTAGCCTTGTTGCTGGGAGCAACGTAAGAGGACTGCAAAGTTCCGGTTGCTAAGGGCAACGGTTTCCAAAAAGTGCATGTTGCAGTGCTTGCAATGCTGAGCCAGGAAGCCTGACGGTTGGGGAAGCCACTGTCCGGCTGCGGCTCTGGAACCGTGGGGCGTCCTAGTAAGTAAGGCACTGTCCGGATCGGTGAGCCCAGTGCGGCCATTTCCTCAGGAGAAAGAGACTTATAGGATACCTCTGCGGTAGAGGGGTCCGAGAACCTGCGCGGCCAGCAGGTGACGGTTGTGAAAAACGTGTTTTACTGACCAGGATCAGTGAGAAAGGGACTGGTGATTGCTATGGGGTGCCTCTGAGGAGAAGAGGTATCCGAAGACCTGTGTGGCCGACACAGGTAACGGACAGGTGTTCGTGTTGTACTGACCTTGGTCAGTGGGAAAGACTGTGTTGGTGGAGGGTTCAGTGAGCAAGGTCCTGGAGGGTCAGTGTTGGGAAGATCCCTGGAGCACATGGTATGACCTTGGACCTGGTAAGGCGTAAGTGTTGGGCAGTCTCAGGCAGAGACAGATGTCCTGAATAGCACCCGCTAAGCCCCTGGACCTGGTGAGGCCGGTGTGTTGGGAAACCCTGGAAAGAGGGTCGGCTCCCTGAATAGCACCCGGTGCGCCCTGTGTGTTGGACGGTCTCAGGTGGAGACGGTGCGTCCTGAATAGCACACAGACAGGACACGTGAATTTTGTGTTGGTGTGGCCGGTGTGTTGGGAAACCCTGGGAGGAGGGTCGCTCCCTGAATAGCACTCAGTGCACCCTGTGTGTTGGACAGTAGGTCCTGAATAGCACACAGAAAGGACACGTGAGTTTTTGTGTGGTGTCTTTCTTTTCTTCTTTTCTCAACTCAGCCTGCAGTGGCTCAGTGGGAGTCAAGAAGGTGACAAGCGGCTTGATGTGGCTCAGTGGGGTCACGAAGGTGACAAACGGCTTCCGGTAACTTGGCAGGATTACAAAGGGGACAAGCGGCTTCCGGTGGATCGGCGGGTCCACGAAGACGGCACAGCAGGAGCTGCAGTGACTCCAGCCACTGTGTGTGTGAACAGCAGCTGGTGGTGTCGGTGATCGGTGACAACAGGAGCTGTGGTCATGCCAACAAGGAATTGTGTGGTATCATTAAGACATAAACTGTGTTGTGTGAAATGTGGTCTGAGAAGACCGGTATAACGGACATGGGGAGATCCCAAAAGGGGGTGGAGTCCCAGAAGGGGGCGGTGACCCAAATCGGAGTGGTAACCCAAAAAGGGGTGGAGTCTCGGGAGGGGGCAGTAACCCAAATTGGGGTGGTTCAGGAAATGACAGCACTGGTTGACTCAGTGGGTATGTCTGGAGTACCGCAGCATATGTGTAGGTCTTGGGAGGAATGTAAGATAGACTTTCCGGGTAGTAATGACGGGCCCCAGGTGTGTACTGTGATGCTATACCAGGAAGCAGTCTCTGGTAGGCTGGACTCAAAGAGTCAGGTGACTCTGACAGGAACTCCGCTCGTTTTATCTCTGACCGAGAAAAACGTCAGAGTTCGATGCGTCCATGGGGTCATTGTGAATTATAAGGTGGACAGAGTCCTGGTTGAGATGACAAAGGGGAGTGCCAAGGTGGTAGTATGCCACCAAACTTAGTGCATACCTTTGAGAGACGCCGGGACTTTGTCATATTTGATGATGTGGGGCAGGAGGATAAGGACGTTTCTACTGTGGGGCTAGCAGACACTGAGACGCTGATGACCCCTAACGAGAACAGGCCAGACATAGGGGCGACCGGAGAAAGAATGGCGTCGGACGAATTTACTGACCTGACGTCACGTGAAGGGTACCACAGTATGAATGAGAAGGGTGTGATAAACAAAAAGAGCAGAGCTGACACAAGGACAGAGAGTGTCTTGGGGGTTTACCGTACGATGTGGTGTGACTGTGACATGTTGTTGCCAGTAGCCACTACTAGGACAGAATCTAGTGCTGTGCTGACTGAAACTCGTGACAGGACTGATGGTAACCTGATCGAGAAGATAACGGGTGTAGAGACACAGTCAGAGGGTAACTGGGGGGTTAACTCGACTGACGGGACTAACCCAGGGGTACCTTTTGATGATATAATTAAAGAAGTAATGGTGCAACACATACCGGCCAAAAGAGAACTAGAGCAGGAGATACAGTTAATAAAAGAGACAGTGAAGGAACATCTCGAACGAGAAAGAGTGATGAGACAAACGGCCGAGCACAGAGTGGAGGAGCTCGAGAAAGAAGTCTTGGAGCTCAGTGGTCACCTGTCAATGTGGCAAAATGTGAACAAGACCCTTAGGGAAGAAATGGAAGAACTCAGAGGAGTAGTTAAAAGTCTTCTGCAGTAGAAATTGGACGAAGACTTACCGCGGATGAGCGCAAGTGATAACAGGACAGAACGGCCAGTAGCTCTCTTGGCAAAGGGTCATGAAGTGATCAAGTTGTGAAGTTGGTGAGTTAAGAACTGAAGAAGACAGTCACCCGGTCGGTTCAACGGCAGTGAAGGAAGTGTACATGGTAAAGCTAGACACTTCAGTCCAGGAAGAGAGCAAGACAACAACCTTCCAGTCGGTGATTGATGTACAAGAGGACATGCAAGAAGGCTGTGCAGAGGAAGGTGTGCATGAGGCTTTCAAAGAGGCGGTCAGGTGCGCTGGGCACCTGAGACTCGGCAGTTAGTGATAGTATCAGACAGAGAAGATACACCAAACCGAGTAGCTGTCCTGAAAGAGATGCATCTACAATGTCTCCACATCAAACAGCGGGTCAAGCAGAGTAATGTGAAGGCTGCTCGATGCCTAGAGTTAGCAAAGGAGGCTATGGATCAGCTGGGTTTGTGGAAAGATGTGGTGCCGGTACCCAAAGCTCTAATTGGGAGAATCATTGGAAGATCCGGGAAGGTAATGCAAGACCTTGTAAATATCTCTGGTGTGGTGAGAGTGAGGATCCCTCCTGATGATGAAGACCAAGTATCCAGTGAAGTGGGCAGGATTCCCATCCTGGTGGTTGGCTCCATGGAGAACCTGAGAGACTTTCGGATGCTCTTGGAGTATCGAGTGGGGTACCTGCAAGAGATAGAGCAGTTGAGGCAGGACCGCCGGCGAATTAATAAAGAAGTGCGGAATACCAGGTGGCGGCCGCCTGCAACCCAACAAGATGTAAGGACCCGAGGAGTTCCGCCAAGAAGTGACAGGGCAGATGGCCGAAGAATGTCAGCAAGTGGTAGTTCGACTGGCAGGATGACGTTGAGAGACCGTAGTTCCTGTGAGACCCTAAATGAGTCAGACTCAGGCCAGACAGTAAGCCTGTTTAAGACTGATGACCGTACCAACCGGGGGAGCTGGTCAGGGAACGGAACGAACAGAGAGAGTAAGGTAGTGACTAGACAGTGTCTGATGACGCAGACAGACTGTAACTGGAGGGTCAAAAAGCAGGACCGATATTCTGACCGCTGGGGGCGGGGGAGGCCTAACCTAGTGAGGCGGCCGTATGGCAGTTGGAAAAGGTTCTCTCGACGTATGGGGCAAGGTGTGATGAGTGCCCGGTCTCGAGAGCCTGATGTAATGTTGTGTGTTCAACCCCACAAGTTTGAAAAGAGGGGCGAGGTATGTGGTGTGGTAACCACTGTGGTCACTAGGGGGCATTATGTGGATGTCCCAAGAGAATGGATGAGTGGCAGAATCCTGAAGGATGGTTATGTATCTCAAGGTGGGTGGCCTTGAGATGGAGACTTAGGTATGCATATTGATCAGCAATGATATTGCTGAGGTGTTGTTTCAAAGTATAAGGGAGAAGTCTCCAGGTAACTAGAGAGTTGGGGGGGCCTGGTTACATACAAACCCACACAGGGGGTGTGTTTAAAGCACAGTTGTAAAGAGTGTGAAAATGCCAGAAGGACCTGTGATGAGGTCAGAGTCATGTGACCCAGTGGGCGTGGCTATGAACGATATAATGTGGCCAGGGTGAGTCACAAGGGGTGAATGCAGGGACCTGGTTGGCCCAGAGCGGAAGGTCCCATGCGCAGGATTGTCTCCTGGCAAGCAGCCTGTGTATGGCTGTGTGTAATGGCTGCCAGAGCCTGAAAGTTCCCTGGAGGGATAATGGACGTCTGCAGCATGAGTGACGGAACCATGTGGAGACCCTGACGTGGGTGAGATAAATGAGGCTAAGAGAGCCTGTATACTGGACACTGTACCACCTGTGTGAACACTGATAATCAGAGTAAGCGCTATAATGGACGCTATGCAGATGTTATGAAGTTATGTTGCTTCTATGGTTTATGATGGTGAATAAACCGCAAGGACTGTTGTGGTTTGTTGGAAAATCTGTGACGGATCTGGTTTTGTTCGCTGCTTAGCGAAAATCCCCTACTTAGATGACAGCGCTACCTCACAATACCATAATGCTGCATACCACCCGACTACAACCTGGTTTATGGATCATGCAATACTATATCGCTCAATTTCCTGAATTATTGGATCAGACACATTTGAACTAATAGATCCAGATGCCAACAAAGCAATCCACCCTCGGGTATCCTTTCTACGTATGGTGACTTCAGACCACCACATCAAATCCCATAGTTTTAGCAGGTTCTAAACATGTAAGTCACTTTTTCATGCCATTGCCAGTTTAAGGCTACTTTCACACATCAGGTTTTCGGCCTCAGGCGCGATCCGGCGTCGTGCCGGAATGCCGGATCCGGCAAATGTTTTGTAAAACCTGATGTGCCGGATCCGGTTTTCTGCCGGATCCGTCTTGTTCTTGACAGACAAAACCGGATCCGTCTCATCCGGTTCATCCGTTTTTCTATCCGTTTTTCGACGGATTACGCCGGATCTGGTTTTTAAAATTGACCCTTGTGGCCTTCCGAACGGGATTGGCTACTGGAAAACTATATATAGCATGTTCCTACAGCCCTTCTTTGACAGGTTGTAGAGGAGAAAGTGCAGGTTGGAGAGAAGAGCAAGTTACTGGCGAAGATGGATGTTGTCATTGGAAATATTACCACTAGAAGTTCTGTGACGGTTTCAGTAATGAGGGACAATTTTGCACTATACTTTATGTCACCTCAAGGCAGAGTACACTGGCAGGATGACAGAGTGTGAAAGATTTGTGCCCTAACCAAACTTGTGTACCTTCTGGACCAACAGTATATACCTTTGCCAACCAAAGTTGGCTATCTTGTCATGGTCTTACTATTTTTAGCTTTAGGCCACAGGTGTGTACCTGGTTGTGTTTTATGCAAAGTATTTCACCTTTTAACAAAAGTTGTGTACATTGTTAGGAAATCACCAACAATAAACACAACTTTTCAGGTGAAATACTTTGCTTCAAACACAACCAGGAACACAACTGTGGCAAAAAGCTAAAATTTACCCACAGTTATATACCTGGTTTTGAATACCTTTTTACCTTTTAAATACCCTGTATTTAACCTTTTTTTTAAACATATTTCGCCGCAGAAAGAAATGACAGACAACCAGTGTAAACAATAATTTAACTTTTATTTAAAATATTTTTTTTTGTGTAAACTGTTTTTAAAGTTAAAAAAACTTTTTTAATAAAGGTTTGAAACCAACCAAATGGGCATTTTTATTACAAAAAAAACATTATAACTCGGTGTAGTGTGGGGTGGAAATACTGCTGGAGGGGCTGCGGGACACTTCGACAATGGGAGTGTGGAGAGAGGACTGGGATCGTGGTGGGGAAGGAACAGTTAGAGGTGATGGTGTGGAAAAAGCTACACAGAATGGGTGGACATGTGGGAGGCAGAAGAGGTGGTGGGCGATGGAGTGGAGGGTTGGGCAGGGACTGTAGGAGCAGATGATGTTGATGGAAAGTTGTATGGGGAAGGAGTTTGGTACGGGGAAGGAGTTTGGTACGGGGAAGGAGTTTGGTACGGGGCAGGTTGCTGGAAGTGGGGAGATGTCTGGTACTGGGGAGGTTGCTGGTACTGGGAAGGTTGCTGGTACTGGTGAGGTTGCTGGTATGTAATAGGAGGGGGAGGATGGAAAGTGGCTGGAGGGGGTGCAGATGTAATAGGAGGGGGAGGATGGAAAGTGGCTAGTGCAGATGTAATAGGAGGGGGAGGATGGAAAGTGGCTGGAGGGGGTGCAGGTGGAGGAACTACAGTGGTGGGAGGTGGAGGTTGGGAGGTAACCTGCTGTAGAGCACCGTGGCACAAATGCATTACATGCATCTGCTGGGTAGGAGATAGTGTTGCCATGCGCTCCACAACAGACCTGAAAAAGGTGTGGTTTGGCGAAGATCTTGCTTCTGAATGCATGGTTTGCAGAAGTGTCTTCACCTCCAGAATGCTGGAGTTGATCTGCTGAAAGCCTGCGGAGATTTGCTCTGACAAGACTTTTAGACAGTTCTGGAAAGATGCATTCAGATGCAAGAACTGTGGCGCATAACTCTTTTCCTGACCCCTCTGCCGCTGCCGCCCAGTACCCGCAGGTGTACTAGAGGTGGCAGGGGCAGAAGGGTGGGGTAAAGGGAAAGCGATCTCCTCACCAGCAGCTTCATGTAATGTAGGCGACCACGATGCTCCTGTGCTGGTGGATGGGACAGATGGGTCGAATGTGTGGGAAGGCTGGGAAGGTGCAGATGTACCGGGGCGGTCGAAGTGTCCCTCGGTGCCGGTCTCCTCAGGGATCGCCTCAGAAGGGTCCAATCGTGCAGGCTCCCGAGTGCTGCTCACCGTGCTGTGGAATAAAGAGAAAAAAAACAATTAAAATACTGACATGGTATGGCCCTTGCTGAAAAAAAAAGTTACATCTAACATTTTTTTTCACATGTGGTGTGTAATATTTACCTTCTAGTGACCATTGTTTGCCGGAGGAACGACAGGGCTTCTGCGTACTTGTACTTGCTCCTGCGTCCTCCAGATCCACTCGGGGCCCGCATCTCTTTATTGAACTCCTTCTTGAAACGATCCCTCACAGACCGCCACCGATTCACAATTCTGTTCCCTGAAACGAGAAAGGACAAAGTGGTTAGTATACAACATCAGTGTTTCCCAAACTCCAGTCCTCATGGTCCCCAGGGGTCATGTTTTCAGGATTTCCATAGTAAATAGAAATCCTGAACACATGATCCGTGGGGACCACGAGGACTGGAGTTCGGGAAACACTGGTTTACATCAAGCAACCGGTACTGTATATACTTACGCTCTTTAATCTGGGCCCGAACATCGAGGTCCTCCCAGCGGCCCACAAGGAGCGAACAGATTTCCTCCCAGAGTCGTCAGGTAACGATAAGGTCAGAGTGGCGGCGGTCAGCCATATTCCAGAGCGGCTCCCTTTCTCTGACGAGATCGATGAGGTGGTCCACATCGAGTCCTCCATCCTCACCATCAGAGTCGGGAGCACGCTGTGAAGGCTGTTAAAGAAAAAGACAAAAATAACATAATTAGCCTCCACAAAAGAAATGAAATAAAAAGTGCAAAAAAACAAAGCAAAAATATTTATACTTACACGCTGGTGACCGCCGCGTTGCTATCGCCGACGACCCTGGGAGGCACTGCGAGGACCTCTTGGCCGAGCACCAGATTGGGAAGACTAGAGAAGAAAACAAAAAATGTTATGTCTTTGGATGTAGGCATTTGTTTGCTGTGTGTGGTCTGCAGAACATTGTTTTCTATGTGTTGTGTGTAGTGTGATGTTGTGTTTCTGCGTTTGATGCAAAAAACTTACCAATTGTGAGCTCACTCCAAGTGTCTGTCCACCCCTTCCTTCTTCTTCTGGGAGCTCCTCTTCATCTTGTGAATCCTGTTTTGAAATAAAAGGCAATGAATACACATATATTACAGAGATGATGGATTTTGGAAATAAAAACTTACCGTCAAACGCTGACGATGCGAGGGAGGGCTCCCAGAAGATGATGTGCTGTCTTCCTGGTGGCCACACTCCATGCCTGTGGGTGGTGTTCCACCTGCTGCCATTGCTGCTGCTGCTGCTGCATCTATTGGGCGGCTGTTGAATAAAGAGAAACAAAGGGCCAATGAATATCTTGATATTCAATAGCCCTAGTTTGGAGGAATGGGGGATTTGATAATTACCGTCTCTCATCTGCTGCTGGCCTCCCCTCCTCAGCATGTTCCATTTGCTGCTCCATTTGGGGTGGTGGTGGTGCTGATGGTGCTGCAGTGGTCTCCTGCCTTCTCCTGCTGCGCTTGGTTGCTTTCTTGGGTGGCATGTTGGGTGTGGCTGTGGGTCCCACTGTCTTGCTTTTATATATGTCTTGTGGGCAGAGCTACTGAGCATGCTCAGACCCAAAAAACCGGATCCGGCCACCGGATCCGGCTTTCGCCGGATCCGGCGCATTGCGGCGCTCATAGGCTTTCATTGTGTGAAAAGCCGGACGTGCCGGATCCGGCGTGTCCGGCTTTTTCGCCGGAGACAAAAAACGTTACAGTCTCCGTTTTTTCCAGATGCCGGATTGCGACACATTGCCGGATCCGGCGAAAACCGGATGAAACGCATGGCAATCCGGCGCGATCCGGCGCAAATGCAAGTCAATGGGGGGGAAACCGGATCCGGCATTGCATTTCGCCGGATCCGGTTTCTGTCAAAAGCGCCGGATCGCGCCTGATGGCGAAAACCTGATGTGTGAAAGAGGCCTAATTCATATAGCTCAGTCTTACAAGTTGACATTACCTGTGAGTTAGAAACTCTGCAAAGGTTGGCATACCATTCCCAACCCAGGACAGCCAAAAACATGATACTTTGCACTATACAATGTAAACTTTATCCCTAAAGGGCCCGTTACACATAGCGATATCGCTAGCAATATCGCTGTAACGTCACTGGTTTTGTGACGCAGCAGCGATATTGCTAGCAATATCGCTACATGTGATACTTACCTCCGACCGGCTCCCCCGCTGTCTGTCGCTGACTGCGCGAGAACATCCTGGACCATTTCTCGTCAGGCGCTTCCTGCTGGACTTCCTGTGGTGCCGACGAGCGACACGTGGACGCGGGCGGAGGATGTCAGGATCGCCGCGTCTGACAGGTAAGTAGCGACCCCTGACCGCTGCTATGTCGCTGGTGAGATCTGCCTGTGCGGCAGCTCACTAGCGACCACTTAGCGATGCACCAGCGATCCATATCGTTGTCGGGATCACTGGTGCATCGCTTAGTGTAACGGTAATACAGCGCACTTTGCACAAGGAGAAGCTGTATGGGAGAGTGATGCGAAAGAAGCCGTTTCTGCAAGCACGCCACAAACAGAGTCGCCTGAGGTATGCAAAAGCACATTTGGACAAGCCAGTTACATTTTGGAAGAAGGTCCTGTGGACTGATGAAACAAAGATTGAGTTGTTTGGTCATACAAAAAGGCGTTATGCATGCGCTGTATTGTTGACCGATGCACAGTGACACCATCTGCAGCAAGATGATGCTGCAGGTCTTTGGAGGTGGTCTGTGGATTGTCCTTGACTGTTCTCACCATTCTTCTTCTCTGCCTTTCTGATATTTTTCTTGGCCTGCCACTTCTGGGCTTAACAAGAACTGTACCTGTGTTCTTCCATTTCCTAACTATGTTCCTCACAGTGGAAACTGACCGGTTAAATCACTGAGACAACTTTTTGTATCCTTCCCCTGAAAAGCTATGTTGAATAATCTTTGTTTTCAGATCATTTGAGAGTTGATTTGAGGAGCCCATGATGCCACTCTTTATAGGAGAATCAAATAGGAGAACTACTTGCAAGTGGCCACTTTAAATACCTTTTCTCATGATTTGATATACCTGGCTATGAAGTTCAAAGCTCAATGAGGTTACAAAACCAATTTAGTGCTTCAGGAAGTCAGTAAAAAGTAGTTAGGAGTGTTCAAATCAAGAAAATGATAAGGGTGCCCATACTTTTGCACCGGTCAAATTTTGTTTAAATGCAGATTGCACATTTTCTGTTAGTACAATAAACCTCATTTGAATCCAGAAATATAACTGAGTCCATCAGTTATTAGATATATGAAACTGAAATAGCTGTTGCAAAAACCAAAATTGTTATAAAGAAAAAAGGTTAACATTAATAGGGGTGCCCAAACTTTTACATATGACTGTATGTATGATGGGTATATGGGCACGGGACTATGGGATGGAGGATAATTATAATTTGCTATAATTAACCACGGTTAGTTACTATGCCCGGGCAGCGCCGGGCTCTTCAGCTAGTAAACAATAAGGAGGAGGATATTGACAGAGAGTAATAAATTAAATAGGAACAGGGACCAGGAGATAAACACACACATACTACAGGAAATCACAGAACACTACTACAACAACTCTACTCCTACCACTTATCTTTAGCACTCAGCACAGTAAGAAGAAAGTTTCACTGGCAGGGACAAGAATTTCATACCAGTTTTTATAGGAAGAGGTAATGATCAGATCAGTAGCAGCTGAAATTGAGCTGCAAGTTTCTGACCAGCATAGAAAGGGTTGTTAACCTCTTCAACACCAGAAGAAAATAAAACCATTCAATATGTGACACAAATTACATCATCTCTAAAATTGACCCGCAATTCCATACCCCACATGGCTGTCTAACCCCTGGTCTTCCAGGGGGACGTGACACCCTTGTGACACAGTGCTTTGAAGAAACTTCATCTAATTATTAACCAAAATAGGCTGTTAATAATTGGAAGTCATCTTCATGCAGTTGATATAGAAAAACATCCTGTAATAATTCCTGGACATCATCATGTCATGACTCTGCTCATGCAATATCACCATGTTGTAAGAAAACACCAGAGCCGACTTGTTTACTGGAGGGAATTTATGAGCTGCTGGACTATGGATAGTTGGTGCCAAGAGATGTGTGAGAAAACTTATTTTCAACTGTGTTAGGCTGGTTTCACATTTGCGTTTTTTAGCGCTGGAAAAAAACGCACACCTGCGCATGCGTTTTTTCCCCTATATTTAACATGGGTGCGCATACCTGCGCACTGGTCAGCGCATGTATGCGATTTTCATGCGCTGCGTTTTTTTGGGGTGTGCGTTGGGATTTTCCAGACGCAGCATGTTGCATTTTTTGGCCCTGCAAAAAAGCGCAGGCGCACATATGCGCACGTTTTGCGCTAAAAATGGCCATTATAGCCTATGGATGCGCATATGTGCACACTGGCATGCTCATGTATGCGTTTTTTTGCATATGCGTTTTTTTTTTAAACCATGGAATTTAGGGGTTTGGGTTAGAGTTAGGGTTAGTTAAGGGGGTTTAGGGTTAGGGTTATGGTCAGGGTCAGGGTTAGGGTTAGGGTTAGGGTCAGGGTTAGGGTTAAGTATGGTTTTGTTAAGGATTAGGGTCATGGTTAGGGTCAGGATTAGGGTTAAGTATGGTTTTGTTAAGGGTTAGGGTCAGGGTTAGGGTTAGGGTTAGGGTTAGGGTCAGGGTTAGGGTTAGGGTTAGGGTTAGGGTCAGGGTTAGGGTCAGGATTAGGGTTAAGTATGGTTTTGTTAAGGATTAGGGTCAGGGTTAGGGTCAGGATTAGGGTTAAGTATGGTTTTGTTAAGGGTTAGGGTCAGGGTTAGGGTTAGGGTTAGGGTTAGGGTCAGGGTTAGGGTTAGGGTTAGGGTTAGGGTCAGGGTTAGGGTCAGGATTAGGGTTAAGTATGGTTTTGTTAAGGATTAGGGTCAGGGTTAGGGTCAGGATTAGGGTTAAGTATGGTTTTGTTAAGGGTTAGGGTCAGGGTTAGGGTTAGGGTTAGGGTCAGGGTTAGGGTCAGGATTAGGGTTAAGTATGGTTTGGTTAAGGGTTAGGGTCAGGGTTAGGGTTAGGGTTAGGGTTAGGGTCAGGGTTAGGGTTAAGTATGGTTTTGTTAAGGGTTAGGGTCAGGGTTAGGGTCAGGGTTAGGGTTAGGGTTAGGGTCAGGGTTAGGGTTAGGGTTAGGGTCAGGGTTAGGGTTAGGGTTAGGGTTAGTTAGGGTTTAGGGTTTGGGTTAGGGTTAAGTATGATTTGGTTAAGGGTTAGGGTCAGGGTTAGGGTTAGGGTTAGGGTCAGGGTTAGGTTAGTAAAGTCATGGTTTGGGTAGTGTGAGGGGCCACCTAAAAATGTTGGAAAAAAACGCAAACGCGGTAAAAACGCGCTAAAAACGCATACAAACGCATAAAAACGCTGCGTTTTTTTCATGCATGCTCATAAAAATGCTTGAAAAAAACGCAGCAGTTGTATGCTTATGTATGCGTTTTTTCAATGCGTTTTTTTGCGGGAAAAACGCGCTGCAAAAAAAAGCAAGTGTGAAACTAGCCTTACCTGTCACAAACATTGTGGCATTTTTCAGTGCCTGATAGAGTTAGTACAGATCCTCCCTTCACCAACTTTTGTCTGGACGTACTAAGTCTTTGTCAGTGATTACACGCCTCAATGAATGGATCCATGCTAACATGAAACACTGGGTTGTCATGTTCACCTGTATGTCCATCAGAGTTGTACATATCAAAATAATTGAATCCATGGACACGTTAAGTCTCATAAGCGCACTTTTGATGTTTCATTGCCATCAGAGGGCCAGTGAAGCACATTTGCTCTGATAAAGGCACATATTTTGTTGGAGCCCCAAAGGAACTTGAAATTCCTTGAAACTTAGGCACTACTAATATGAAGATACATAAGCGAGCATGGATGCAAGCGGACTTTTAATTTACCTCACTCTTCTCGCGTGGGAGTTGCTTGGGAGAGAATCATAGGAATAGCATGCAGAATCCTGGACTCAATCTTCTTGCAAGCAGGAAGTGCAAGACTCACACATGAGTCTGATTACATTTTTGACAGCTATCATGAATGACAGACTGTTGACTATACTTTCAGGCGACTCTGGAGATCTGATTATTCTCACTCCAGGCATGTTACTCACTCAGGAAATCAGTGCTCAGAGTGCTTCGCTTGGAGAATTTAGTCACAATGACCTCTGCAGACTGCAATGGAGGCAGGTGCAAAGTGTCTCTAATGTTTCCTGGGACAGATGGAGAAAATAGTATCTCTCTACGGCCGGAGTCACACTACAGTAGAGGGAAATACGGACGAGTGCTATATGAGAAAAAAAATCGCATAGCACTCGAACCAATGTTAACTTATGTGGCAGCTCCCACTATCCATTTTTTTTCTCGCCCGTATTATACGTGCAGGTGAAATCGCAGCATGCTGCAATTTGCACCTTATTACGCCCGAGACTCGCCAATGCAAGTCTATGGGTGCGAGAAGAAAACGGATTACACATGGACCATGCATGTGACTTGTGAGAAATACGCACCGGTGTCCTTTAGAAAAGACGGCAATTCAGTGTGCTATACTGTAAAATCACACTGACAGGTTAAAATAGAATAGATAGAATACATGTATACATATAGTATAGGCATATTAACTGTATATGTCTTTGACACACATATATATATTTATATTTTAATTTAGCACCTACAGCTCCAAAATTTTACACACATACACTACTAACATTATTAGTGAGGGACATATAAAAAAAATAACGGATATGCAATGGTTTACCGTATGTAAACCATGTCTCATATCCTGTCGGGTTCTGTAATGATTTTACAGAAGCCGACAATTGATTTTTCACCTATTCTGCTGTCTACCTCAATATGAAATATAAATATATACATATATATACATATGAGTCTCACTGACATATATATATATATATATACAGAGAGAGAGAGACTGTATATGTTTTCACAAATATTTGAGGCTAAGGACCCATTAAGTGTCCATTTTGCAAGCCGGCGAGAAAATCTCGCTGTACGGATGCCATACGGATGCCATACGGGTTTCACATGGATACTTTGATGCAAGGAAATCGCATCCTTACATTGCACACAGATGACATTCGGATCACTGTTCATGAAATATTTGTGCGAATCTAGTCCATGAAAAACGGACCAATTTTTTAAACATCTAGTGTGACTCCAGCCTACCTTACAACCAAGGAAGAAGTGGCAGATCTAACATCAAACCTGGTGATGTTATACTTATGAAAGACAGCCATTCGTGCTGCAATGAGTGGCCACTAGACCACTAAAACATTCCAAAGTAAGGATGGGAATATATACAAAGTTGAAGTCAAAGTGTGAAAGTCTGATGAGAGTAAACTTTTCTTCAGGTCAGTAGTGGAACTTGTTATGTTGCTTTTGCCAAAGAAATCTAGCAGTGGCATAAGTTGGTGCTAATCAGGGAGTGTTCCGCCCATTAGGGTAAAAAGACTAGGTAAGCGGGAACCTGTTACCAGATTTTGCCGAAATAATGTACGGCCACCACTTTTCAGACCTGATATACAGCATTCTGTAATGATGTATATCTGCCCCAAACATGACCTGAAAGAGAAGATAACAACCTTTTATTATACTCACCTGCAGGGTGGTGCAGTCTGAGGGGTGTCGCTGATCTTGGTCCGGAGCCTCCTATCTTCTTACGACAGCTGCCCTCCTTCTTTCTTCATGTGGATGACACATCCCTACGTCATCCACACAGTTTCCTCAGCATCGCGCTCCTACGAAGGCGTACTTCTCTTTCCTTACAAGGGCACAGCAAAGCACTGCAGTGCACAGGCGCCAGGAAAGGTCAAAGACTCTTGCACATGTGCACTGCAGTAATTTACTCTGCCCGAGTCAGAGGAGAGAAGTATGCCTGCACAGGCGATGTCAGAGACACTGTGTGAATGACATATGGGTGTGTCATCCACATGAAGCAAAAAGGAGGGTGGGGATCATAAGAAGAACATCAACTCCCCTTAGACCAGATCATCCCGCAGGTGAATATAATAAAAGGTCTTTTCCTTCTCTTTCAGATCTACAACATTGTAGAATTCTGTATATCAGGCCTGAATGGTGGTGGCTGTATCTCATATTGGCCAAACCTGGTGACAGGTTCCCTTTAAATTTTTCTTTCACTTTAAAAAGATGTAATACTCTGTTGGTGATGTCTATTATGGTAATAGCACCATCTGTTAAAGCTTAATTATATAACATGTTGTTTTTCTGTAAACCAGTCAGTTGGATTGTGGAAGAGTCCAAGGCATGCTGGGTTGGAAGGTTCTTTTAATACAGAAGTTTTTCAGACATGCATGTGGGTAGAGCTCCCTGCATTATGTTACTTGAACTCCATTATCCTGGACAAAATATACCTGGTAATTGAACAATCTCTGTTCCTGTGGTATTGCTTTATATAGAAATGTTGATAATCAGATGGTGATTGTCAGTAGGTCATGTGTTCACATGTACAAGCACCATCTTGCTGTAGGCTTTCACTGTTTATTGTAAATGTCATAGTTTTGTGATATTCTAAGCTCAATACTTATATCTGTTTGTTGTATTCTTGTAGTTTTACCACATACATTTTGATTCTGTACATCAATGTGTTGACAAATAAACAAGTTAGACTACGGAGAACCGTCCGCTTATTTTGGAAAACAGAAGAGGTTCATGCTGTATGTCAGATTGCACACCGTGTGAACATGTAAGAAGACAGAATAATGCAAATTCAACAAATGACTATTTTCAGTATGACCTATAAAATGTTTGGAAACTCTGTTGTGCATGATAATATGGAGCAGTGTAAAGGGTGGGCCATTTATATGGATACACCTAAATAAAATTGGAATGGTTGGTGACATCAACTTCTTGTTTGTGGCACATTAGTATATGGGAGGGGGAAAACTTTTCAAGATGGGTGGTGACCATGGCGGCGATTTTGAAGTTGGCCATTTTGGATCCAACTTTATTTTTTTCAATGGGAAGAGGGTCATGTGGCACATCAAACTTATTGAGAATTTCACAAGAAAAACAATGGTGTGCTTGGTTTTAAAGTAACTTTTTTCTTTCATGAGTTATTTACAAATTTCTCTTTGTTTACAGCCATTGACATGTCGCAGAGGTTAACATGTGAGGAGCAGATAGAAATTGTGCTGATGTCTGGTGAACGCAGCACCAGGGTCATTGCAGCAGATTTCAATGTAAGACACCCTATGCCAGAAAACTGGCACCATTACCATTTTATTTAGGTGTATCCATATAAATGGCCCACCCAAAAAAGTTTGCCTCATCACTGAACATAATGTTCTGTGTAAACTGAGGGTCCTGTTCCAATTTTTGTTTTGCCCATTCTGAAAATTCAGTGCGCCGATCTGGGTCACCAACCATTCCCATTTTATTTAGTTGTATCCATATAAATGGCCTACCCTGTATTTTGAATTCGACCATTTAGAAAAATCAGAGAAAAATAGCATTTGCATAATTTGGAATGTACTGTAGATTCTTCTTTATTTCAGGTGAAAATCTATGAGAACGCTAAACAAAAATCCAATCCCATATGAATCAACTTTATAGCATCCGATGTCTATGGATACACTGCAGTTCTTAACATAAAAAAAAAAACTGTATTTGCTCTTGAAAACTGCAAGTAGCATGAACAAAAGTTTGGCTGCAGATTTATCTTAATATACTTTTAAGATCTGGCTGAGGACCATAGCAAGAGATTAAACTATTCTGGCAATGGACAGTACTTCCCAGGGCTGTTAGAGATGATTAACAGGTGTTTCTTTATATACATACATGAAGGAGAAGCAACTCTATAAGGCTACTTTCACACATCAGGTTTTCGGCGTCAGTCGCGATCCGGCGTTTAGTAAAACCGGATGTGACGGATCCGATTTTCTGCCGGATCCGTCTTTTTCTTGACAGACAAAACCGGATCCGTCTCATCCGGTTCATCCGTTTTTCTATCCGTTTTTCGACGGATTACGCCGGATCCGGTTTTTAAAATTGACCCTTGTGGCCTTCCGAATGGGATTGGCTACTGGAAAACTATATATAGAGTGTTCCTACAGCCCTTCTTTGACAGGTTGTCGAGGAGAAAGTGCAGGTTGGAGAGAAGAGCAAGTTACTGGCGAAGATGGATGTTGTCATTGGAAATATTTTGAAGAATTTGGCGGATTTTATAGCGGAGGCGAATCGTTTGAGGGTGATTGTTCTGGAGAAGGAGAGAGCGAGACAGCAGCGCATCAGGCATCGTAGACGACGTTTGTGGATCCACCCCATCACAGCCAAGAGAATGACGCGTGGGGTCTATTCTACACTCTGCATGGACCTTCGACGAAACCCGGATACATTTTTTGGATATGTTAGGATGAAAATGGAGAATTTTGATTACTTGGTTGAGCGCATTGCACACCTCATAAGAAAAGCGGACACCTATTGCCGCTTCTCTGTTTCACCCGCAGAGCGTCTGATGGTGACTTTAAGGTAAGCCACATTAATATTGGATGTGATCGCATCAGAGCACACTTTCACTGCAATCTTGTTGGTGGTAGTTTGTATCTCCAAGTGTTATAGCTCAGTTTTGGTATGTAATGCTGTGATTTTAAACTAATTGATTGTTTTTTAATTCCCCACAGATTTCTTGCAACTGGAGAATCCCTTTCGTCACTGCATTTCCAGTACAGACTCGGGATTTCCACCATATCTGGAATTGTGAAGTACACATGCCGTGCACTGTGGGACTACTTAGCTGAAGAGTTTTTACCAGAGCCCACAACAGAGAGGTGGATTGAAATTGCTGACAAGTTTCAACAGATATGTCAGTTTCCCAACTGCTTGGGCTCTGTGGACGGGAAACATATCCGCATTGTAAAGCCAGCTGGATCGGGATCGGAATATTTCAATTACATGAAATATTTTTCAATTGTCCTCATGGCCATCGCTGACGCGGAATACAAATTTATTGCGGTTGATATTGGGGCCTATGGCCGCTCCAATGACTCTCAAGTTTTCAAACTGTCTGCCATGGGGCGTAAACTGTATGGAAACACCTTCCAGTTCCCACCACCTAGACCGCTGCCGCAAACATCTGGTCCACCTATGCCATTTGTCTGTGTAGGGGATGAAGCCTTCCAGCTGTCAGAACACCTTTTGAAACCGTACTCTAGCAGAGGATTGACAAGACCAAAACGCATTTTTAATTACCGCCTCACAAGAGCAAGAAGAATGGTTGAATGTACCTTTGGTATTCTGACAGCCAAATGGCGGGTCCTATTGACTGCGATCAACCTCAAGACAGAAACTGTGGACGAGGTGATCAAAGCGTGCGTGGTACTCCACAATTTTGTTATCTGCAAGGAACCCATTTCCATTGAGGACACCTCTGAAGAAACCACCTTGCAAGATTACCAGGACATTACCACTAGAAGTTCTGTGACGGTTTCAGTAATGAGGGACAATTTTGCACTATACTTTATGTCACCTCAAGGCAGAGTACACTGGCAGGATGACAGAGTGTGAAAGATTTGTGCCCTAACCAAACTTGTGTACCTTCTGTACCAACAGTATATACCTTTGCCAACCAAAGTTGGCTATCTTGTCATGGTCTCTATTTTTAGCTTTAGGCCACAGGTGTGTACCTGGTTGTGTTTTATGCAAAGTATTTCACCTTTTAACAAAAGTTGTGTACATTGTTAGGAAATCACCAACAATAAACACAACTTTTTAGGTGAAATACTTTGCTTCAAACACAACCAGGAACACAACTGTGGCAAAAAGCTAAAATTTACCCACAGTTATATACCTAGTTTTGAATACCATTTCACCTTTTAAATACCCTGTATTTAACCTTTTTCGCCGCAGAAAGAAATGACAGACAACCAGTGTAAAATAATTTAACTTTTATTGAAAAATGTTTTTTTTAGTAAACTTTTTTAAAATTTTAATAAACTTGTTTAATAAAGCTTTGAAACCATAAAACTGGTCATTTTTATTTAAATACACACATTATAAATCTGTGTAGTGTGTGGTGGAAATACTGCTGGAGGGGCTGAGGGACACTTCGACACTGGGAGTGTGGAGAGAGGACTGGGATCGTGGTGGGGAAGGAACAGTTAGAGGTGAAGGTGTGGAAAAATCTACAGAATGGGTGGACATGTGGGAAGCAGAAGAGATGGTGGGTGGTGGAGTGGAGGGTTGGGCAGGGACTGTAGGAGCAGATGATGTTGATGGCAAGTTGTATGGGGAAGGAGTTTGGTACGGGGCAGGTTGCTGGAAGTGGGGAGATGTCTGGTACGGGGCAGGTTGCTGGAAGTGGGGAGATGTCTGGTACGGGGCAGGTTGCTGGAAGTGGGGAGATGTCTGGTACGGGGCAGGTTGCTGGAAGTGGGGAGATGTCTGGTACGGGGCAGGTTGCTGGAAGTGGGGAGATGTCTGGTACTGGGGAGGTTGCTGGTACTGGGGAGTTTGCAGGTACTGGGGAGGTTGCTGGTACTGGGGAGGTTGCTGGTACTGGGGAGGTTGCTGGTACTGGGGAGGTTGCTGGTACTGGGGAGGTTGCTGGTGCTGGAGAGGTTGCTGGTGCTGGGGAGGTTGCTGGTGCTGGGGAGGTTGCTGGTGCTGGGGAGGTTGCTGGTGCTGGGGAGGTGGATGGTATGTAATAGGAGGGGGAGGATGGAAAGTGGCTGGAGGGGGTGTAGATGTCATAGGAGGGGGAGGATGGAAAGTGGCTGGAGGGGGTGTAGATGTAATAGGAGGGGGAGGATGGAAAGTGGCTGGAGGGGGTGCAGGTGGAGGAACTACTGTGGTGGGAGGAGGAGGTTGGGAGGTAACTTGCTGGAGAGCAGCGTGGCATGAATGCATTACATGCATCTGCTGGGCAGGAGAGAGCGTTTCCATGCGCTCCACAACAGACCTGAAAAAGGTGTGGTTTGGCGAAGATCTTGCTTCTGAATGCATGGTTTGCAGAAGTGTCTTCACCTCCAGAATGCTGGAGTTGATCTGCTGATAGCCTGCGGAGATTTGCTCTGACAAGACTTTTAGACAGTTCTGGAAAGATGCATTCAGATGCAAGAACTCTGGCGCATAAGTCTTTTCCTGACCCCTCTGCCGCTGCCGCCCAGTACCCGCAGGTGTACTAGAGGTGGCAGGGGCAGAAGGGTGGGGTAAAGGGAAAGCGATCTCCTCACCAGCAGCTTCATGTAATGTAGGCGGCCACGATGCTCCTGTGCTGGTGGATGGGACAGATGGGTCGAATGTGTGGGAAGGCTGGGAAGGTGCAGATGTACCGGGGCGGTCGAAGTTTCCCTCGGTGCCGGTCTCCTCAGGGATCGCCTCAGAAGGGTCCAATCGTGCAGGCTCCCGAGTGCTGCTCACCGTGCTGTGGAATAAAGAGAAAAAAAAACATTAAAATAGTGACATGGTATGGCCCTGGCTGCAAAAAAAAGTTACATCTAAACATTTTTTTGTCACATGTGGTGTGTAATATTTACCTTCTGGTGAGCATTGTCTCCCGGAGGAACGACAGGGCTCGTGCGTACTTGTACTTGCTCCTGCGTCCTCCAGATCCACTCGGGGCCCGCATCTCTTTATTGAACTCCTTCTTGAAACGATCCCTCACAGACCGCCACCGCTTCACAATTCTCTCCCCTGAAACGAGAAAGGACAAAGTGGTTAGTATACAACATCAGTGTTTCCCAAACTCCAGTCCTCATGGTCCCCAGGGGTCATGTTTTCAGGATTTCCAAAGTAAATAGAAATCCTGAACACATGATCCGTGGGGACCACGAGGACTGGAGTTCGGGAAACACTGGTTTAAATCAAGCAACCGGTACTGTATATACTTACGCTCTTTAATCTGGGCCCGAGCTATTACAGAGATGATGGATTTTGGAAATAAAAACTTACCGTCAAACGCTGACGATGCGAGGGAGGGCTCCCAGAAGATGTGCTGTCTTCCTCATGGCCAGACTCCATGGCTGTGGGTGGTGTTTCTGCTGCTGCCATTGCTGCTGCTGCTGCTGCTGCATCTATTGGGCGGCTGTTGAATAAAGAGAAACAAAGGGCCAATGAATATCTTGATATTCCATAGCCCTAGTTTGGAGGAATGGGGGATTTGATAATTACCGTCTCTCATCTGCTGCTGGACTCCCCTCCCGTTGTTCAGCATGCTGCTCCATTTGGGGTGGTGCTGATGGTGCTGCTGCTGCAGATGTCTGCTGCCTTCTCCTGCTCCTGGTTCTTGGCTTGGGTGGCATGTTGGGTGTGGCTGAGGGTCCCATTGTCTTGCTTTTATATATGTCCTGTGGGCAGAGCTACTGAGCATGCTCAGACCAAAGAAACCGGATCCGGCCGCCGGATCCGGCTGTCGCCGGATCCGGCGCATTGCGGCGCTCATAGGCTTTCATTGTATGAAAAAGCCGGACACGCCGGATCCGGCGTGTCCGTCTTTTTCGCCGGAGACAAAAAACGTTACAGTAGCCGTTTTTTCCAGACGCCGGATCGCGTCACATTGCCGGATCCGGCGAAAATCGGATGAAACGCATGGCCATCCGGCTCGATCCGGCTCTAATGCAAGTCAATGGGGGGGAAACCGGATCCGGCATTGCATTTCGCCGGATCCGTTTTTAGTCAAAAGCGCCGGATCGCGCCTGACGCCGAAAACCTGATGTGTGAAAGAGGCCTAACCTTCATCAGTTCATCAGCTCTGGAAAGAGAACCGGCCTAGTCTCATCTCCGGCCATGGCTGGATCTTTAAAGCATATTTCTTCTAAAACATTTAAGTGTATCTAGTACATTCTCTAGGTAAATGGAGCATTTTTGGCTGCTTGTTTACCTTACAAAATACAAGGATAACAAACCTCTACATTTGCTTGTGAAAGTATTCAACCCCCTTGGCATTTATTGTGATTTGCTACCTTACAATCTGGAATTTCACAGTTTTTATTTTAGAGTTTGCATCAGTCCATGTAAAGAACATGCCTACCACTATGAACATTTGGTTTTCTTTTTATTATGGATCAAACAACAAATAGGACAAAAGAACTGAAAACTTCAGTGTACATAACTATTCAGTAGTTTGTAGAGCCTCCTTTTGTGGCAATTACAGCTGCAAGTTTCTTTGGATAAGTCTCTATGTGCTTTCCACATCTTGCCATCTTGAGATTTCAGCCCATTCTTAAAGGCAAAACTGATCCAGCTCCTTCAAGATGGATGGTTTCTTTTGGTGAACAGCAACCTTCCTGTTTGACTACAGATTATCAATTGGATTAAGATCTAGGCTTTGACTAGGCCAGTTCTAACATTTACACTTTTCCCTTTAAACCACTGGAATATTGCTTTAGCAGTTTGTTTTTGGTCTTTGTCTTGTTGGAAGGTGAACCTCTGTTTCAGTCTCAAATCTCTGACAGACTGAAACAGGTTTTGCTAAAAAAAATTCCTGAATTTTCACACCATCTATCTTCCCCTCAACTCAGACTATTTTCCCTGTCCCTGTTGCCAAAAAACATAGCCACAGCATGATAGTGCCACCACCACCATGTTTCACTGTGGGAATGATGTTCTTGGAGTGATGAGCTGTGTTGCTTTTTTGCCAGACATAGCATTTACCTAGGTGACCAAAAAGTTCAATTTTGCTCTTATGTGACTACAGCACCTTCCTCCATACATTTGGAGGGGTCTCCCATATTTCTTTTGGCAATCTCAAATAAAACTGTAATTTTTGTGTGCAAATAAAGGCTTTTTTTCTGCCCTTTCTTTCATAAAGACCATCTCTATGGAGGGTATGGCTTATTGTGGTCATATGGAAAGAAACTCCAGTTTCTGCTTGGGAACATTACAGTCCCTTCGAGGTTAGCTTTGGTCTTTCTGCTTTCTCTCTGATTAATGCCCTCTTTGTCTAGCCTGACAATTTTTGTGGGTGGCATACTCTTGACAGGTTTGCTATTTCCATTTGATGACAATGGATTTGATGGTGCTCTAAGGGATTTTCAGAGATTGGATTTTTTTTATAACCCAACCCTGACTGTTTTGGAGATCGCCTTAGTCTTCATGGTGCTGGTTGGTTACTAGTGCCATTTGCTTAATGATGTTGCAGCCTCTGTGGCCTTTCAGACAATGTAAAACTTAAATTGCACACAGGTGGACTTACTTTCAGTAAGCATGTGATTTATGGAAGTAATTGCTTGTGTGGTACTAGCAGGTACGCAGGATGCAGTGACGAGACGAGAGACGGATTTGTGTTTTTGGTAATAACTCTTGTAGGTTTATAGGTAACTTTTCGCAGGGGTAGTCTAAGCAACCGAGCAAATAACAGGGATTGTCCTCTCAGGGACTCAATACAAACAAACACGGAAGTATAAGAACACGACTACGTCCGGCAAAGCCAGTTACTATAGGGCCGCGGTATGGCCGACTATGGGTCCTTAGCTATATAGTGTCACTTAACCATCCTGACGTCCCTCAACGTCCTGGACGATGGTTCCTCGGCATAGCAGCTGCTGGGCCCAGCCGCTGAAGATCTTTCACAGTCTTCGAGCGTTCCAACGCTCTGGTGAAGCAGGGGCACAACAGGCCCTGGAGGAGCCCTTGGACAGATGGGCCACAGCCCCTGGATAGGGGCAAGCAGCGGCGATGCGGGGTGGCGGCTGATAGGCCACTAGAGCAGCCAGCGACTGCAATGGAGAACCCGCGGTGAGCAACGGCCCGGCCCTTGCCGTGGACTGGAGAGGGACAGTGGTGGCCGCCGATGGCACTGAACTAGCCGCGGCCACGGGTAGAAGCAGGTGGCTGCGGGCGGCGGGGGACAGGCCCCAGCCATGGGCTGACATGAGGCGGCAATGGCCTCTGGGACCCGCGGGCAGGCCGCATCCATGGGCAGGAGCGAGGAGGCAACGGCCGCGAGTGTCCACGGGCAGGCCGCAGCCACGGGCTGGAGTAAGGCGGCCGTGGCCACTGGTCGATGTGGGGGTGAGGTTCTTGGACGTCATCTCGGCGCCGTCCCACTGATGTCCAGGGGGAGTGTTTCTCCTGTCGCTGGCCTCCTTCCTGGATCTGTTGAGTCACTCTGGCTTTCAGTTGCTCCCACGGTCTCCTGCTCCTTCTGTCCCGTTCTGCTGACTCACTGTGACTAGTCTTCCCGCCCCTTTTATATTGGCTCCTCCTCCAGCCCTCCTTTCAGTCTCCACGGTCCGTCCCTGAACTCTGTCCCCCCGGAAAGAGTTTCCCCCGGAACCTAGGTGATGATCCCCTTGGTTCCGACCCGGACACTCGGCGGGGACCCTCTCTTCCACACGCCCCCACCCTGTATGCTCGCCAGTCCTTGGGCGAGGGCTTTAGTAGACTCGAGTTAGCCTTTGGAGACGACAGTTTTTGTCGTCATATGAACTGGTCCTGTTCATAGCGTTCAGGGGGTTTGCCAGCTGTTGACAGCTCGGAGCGTCTAAGTTCGACTGTGGTGGAGCTTTCTGGGGTGGTGGATGTGGTAGGTTGGTCGATTCTGGCAGCCTAACTAGGCCTACTGTGATGTCACTACTTGGAGGTCCCGCGTATGTGGATGGGAAGTCCTCTTCGTCATCTAGATCCCAGACCGTTGATGGGGGGTCGGGGACCTGAGGGATTGGCTCGGGTCGCATGGGATCAGTGGACGCACAGGGGCGCAACATATTTCGGTGCACTGTACAAGTGAGAGGTGCGTCATTTCCTTCGGATTGTATTTCGTACACAGGCCCGTCGGGGCTTATCCGGCGCAACACTCGGTACGGGTTCTCCTCCCACCATGGTTCTAACTTGTTTTGGGGGCGTTGATCTAGTACGAGTACCCGATCCCCAGTCTGGAAGTCAATTGGTGGGGGCAGCGCTCCCCCCGGGTGTTCTAGATCCTGGAGCTTTGTATGGACGATTCAGTGGAGGGTCTGCAGCCAGTGCCGGTGGTTTCGGACCCACGAGGATACTCCGGTCCAGGGTTGGGGTTCCTGCGGGTTTAACTCCACTTCCGTGATTCCTTTGCCTTCCTGTCCAAACAGCAATGAGTAGGGGGTGTAACCAGTCACCCGGTGCACCCGGTTATTATATACCCACACCAGCTCAGGGACGTATTCAGGCCAGCGGGCCTTTCAGTCACTCTCCAGGGTACGCAGCATTTGGATTAGTTTCTCTGTGGGTGGTATGGTGTAGTCCGAGACTTATCGATACCGTAGAGATGATGTAGTTCTTCCATGACTCTTCCTAGGAAGCACGCTCCTTGGTCCAAATGTATTCGTTGCTGGCAGCCGTACACTTGGATAAAGTTTTTACAAATCGCATAGGCGGCCGACTCCGCTGTCTGGTCTCGGGTGGGGGTGACCACGGCGAACTTGGTGAAATGATCCACCATAACAAGACAATGTTCATACCCCTGGTAGGCAGGACCTATAGTCAGATAGTCCACTGTGAGGAGCTTGAGGGGAGCTGATGTTACAATTGTCTGCACCGGGGCTCGTTGCGCAGGAGGTTTAGCGAGGTTGCACAGGCGGCAGGTTCGGCAAACTTCTTCCACAGCAGCATGCAAGCGTGGATGGTACAGTATCTGCTGCAACCATTGCAAAGTCTTTGGAGCATCAAAGTGAGCCCCCTTTTCGTGGGCTTCCCGAGCCAGTTGGCTGAGATGGGTTCCGGGCACGATCACCTGCCATACTGTAGCAGACATTGTTCATGACACGGCTCTCCGATATAAAAGTCCCTTTTTGATGACTAGTTTCTCCCACTGGCACAACATCAGCAACATATCCAGGGTCAAAGTCTGCCTCTGTGAGCCAGTGGGCAATCTGCCGGTGGCCACTCATCGGCGCAGGAGTCCAGTTTCTCCATCTTCCGGCTGCTGCTGGATCCACTTGTCACGTGGCTGTTCCAGCATTCCCCCTAAGGGTCCCAGATAAGGCGCTTCTTGCACGGTAGCTGTAAGCACGGCGGTGGTGAGGGCCAACGGCGTCTCTGCTCCTTCTAATTCGTCATCTCGATTCCACCCTGGGGTGGTGTGTCGGATTCTGGAGAGTGTGTCAGCGTGCACGTTTTCAGCCCCTCTTTTGTAGATGATCTTGTAGTTGAACTTGGCCATCCTAGCCACCCACCGCTGCTCCAGGGCCCCCAGTTTGGCGTTTTCCAAATGGGCTAGTGGGTTGTTGTCAGTCCGTACCACCACCTCAGAGTCTGCCATATACTCTGTGAACCGCTCCATCATTGCCCACACTACCGCAAGGAGCTCGAGCTTAAAGGAGCTGTAATTGTCCGGGTTGTGTTCGGAGTCATGCAGCGACCGGCTACCATAGGCGATCACTTTCTCTCGGCCGTCCTGCACCTGTGACAACACAGCTCCTAGTCCCTGGTGGCTCCCGTCAGTATGCAGGATGAACGGTTGCGAGAAATCCGCATACGCCAATACCGGGGCTTCCGAGAGCGCAGTTTTGAGATCTTGAAATGCATCCTCTTGCGGTTGCTGCCATTGGACCTTCCGTCCATTCGCCCCGGTTGGAGTCCCCTTCAGCAGGTCCTGCAGGGTTCGGGCTCGTCGTGCAAAATTCTTCACGAACCGACGGTAGTAGCCAGCTAACCCCACAAAGGCCCGCACGTCTTTCACCGTCTCGGGGGTAGGCCACCCCTGGATGGCAGCAACCATTTCCAGGGAGGGTCTGACACCCTCCGCCGAGACTGTATGCCCCAGATATTCGATCTGGGTGCGGAACAGGTGGCATTTCAGGGGGTTTACCTTCAACCCGTACTTCTGCAGCCGGCCGAGCACATGCCCCAACCGCCGCAGGTGGTCCTCGAACGTGACGGAATAGATGATGATATCGTCCAGGTAAATCAACGTGGCTTCAAAGTTGAGGACTCCCAGACACTGTTCCATCAACCGCTGGAAGGTTCCTGGGGCGTTGGCCAGCCCGAACGGCATCCGATTAAACTCGAACAGTCCCATGGAAAGGATAAATGCCATCTTGGTTCTGTTTTCCTCTGACATCAGCACCTGCCAGTACCCACTGGCCAGGTCTAGAGTTGAGAAGTATGTTGCGTTCCCCAAGGTGGACAGAGACTCTTCTATGCGGGGCAGTGGATACGAGTCCTTTATGGTGCAGGTGTTCAACTTTCGGTAATCCACACAAAAACGCAGAGTACCATCTTTTTGTGAACCAGTACAATGGGGGTCGCCCAGGAGCTCTGGCTTTCTCGTATGACCCCCTTCCGAAGCATTTGAGCTAATAGGGTTTTCACTTCTTAGTATAGCTGTGGTGTAATTTACCGATATCGCTCCTGGATGGGGGCCGCTCCTGCCGTGGGGATCCCATGCGTGATGGCCGTGGCACATCCAAAGTCATCCTCATGACTGACGAAGACACTGTAATATTGTCCGAAAAATGTCTGTACCTGGAGAAGTTGAGCTGGCGCTAGGCCGGAAAATTCTGCCTGCATTCTTTCCAGGATGGCTCGACCTTTCTCCTGGGTCGAGGATACGGCAGTCTGTAGGGTCCGTATCGTTACTGCCCACGGATCTTCGGGCTGCACCTTCAACTGGACCGCGGGGTCCGGAAGCATTTCCTCCAAAGGCCTTACTAGTTTGACCATTTCAACCTGGGGCTTCAAGGCGATATCTTGGTCTTCCAGGCTGACACAACGCACCAGGATGGTCCCTTCCTGCACCGTGGCCAGGTGACTTTGCCCAGCGTCTCACCCTCCTGGCACTCCTGGAGCACTTGCGCCTCCCGCACCAACTGCTGGAAGACCTGCCCTTAGGCCGTGCGAGAACCCCAGTGGCTCAGAGTCTCTTGTGTGGGCTCATTGAGGAGGAGGTTGCGAACTCTCGTAGTATGTTCATACCCAGAGTAACAGGATGTTTGTGTCTCCCTGGGTCAGGACCACTCCTCGGCGGCCGAGTGATTAGCCGCTTATCGAAATCTGCATCAAGGCTACTCCAATGACAGGAACTGGTAGCTGTTTGGCGGCTACCAACTTTATCACGTTCCCCCACTAAGGTCTCACTGCTTCGGGAAAATAAGTCTCTGGCATGGTCGTTACTTGTGATCCTGTATCTACTAGGCATTGTACGGCACGGCCTTCGACCTCTGCCCATACCACTGGAGACTGTGTGACCAGGTCTTCGTGACTTCCACCACCCCGTGTGGTGGACTCAGGGTGACGTCTCCACAGCTCAGGGTCCTCTGCTTTTCTTGTCCAGCGGGCGGGTGTCCCCTGGAACATGGGCACTCTCGGGCGGAGTGTCCCAATTCTCCACAATCGTAACAGGCGAATGGTCGTGGGGACCGACTTGGGTGAGGGCTGCGATGGTTCATGCCTCCTTTACCCGGCCCTGGCCGACTCCTTGTGGCCTCTTTCTTGGCTTCGGCCAATTCGCCTTTAATACTCTGTATCTCTTGCTTCACCTCTTGTACCCAGTGGGGTTCGCCCAGGGCGCTAACGGATACTTCGATAATCTGAGCCATCCCCACGGGGACCGTCACCTCTTGCTCCTGTTCCCAAACACGTGCCTCCTTCCCTATCTCCGAAAAGGTCAGATGTGGGTCCACTCGCACCCACTCTCGCAAAGCCTGTCTCGTCAGGGTGTCTTGTAACCCGGTCACTAACAGGTCACGTAATGTTACGTCCATGGTCCCCATGCCGACTCCATCCTTCCTTTCAATGGCTAAAAACAGTTCCTGCAAAACATTCATATGCTGGGTCACTGTTTCCCCCTCTTTCTGCATGCGACTAAACATCCGGGTTCTCAGTTCCCCCACATCGGTTGGGTTCCCATAGGTCTCTTCTAAGATAATAATCATAATAATAATAATACATTTTATTTCAATAGCGCCGACATATTCCGCAGCACTTTACATTTCAGAGGGGATTTGTACAGACAATAGACATTACAGCATAACAATAATCACATAGATAATAACAAATACCAAGAGGAATGAGGGCCCTGTTCGCAAGCTTACAGTCTATGAGGAAAGAGGTAGACACGAAAGGTGGGTGGTAACAGTTGCCCTGATTGTGTGGACTGTTGTGAGTTCATTTTCCCCTTCACCGTCGATGTCTGATGAACTCCCTCTTCTGGTGAAGGAAGGTAGTGAGGCTGATTACCAAACACCTGATCTGGTAGATGATGACTGGGTGACAGGAACTTCTAACTGGATATAAGGCAGCCGACGCCCTTCTGAGTCGCTGGTGATTTCTCTGCTGGATTCTTGGAGACAGTGTTTAGACTGACTCCTAATGAAGAGAACCATAAATGGATAACAATTTTATTTAGCCTATTAAAATGCATAAAATGCTACCAATATTCATTACAAACAAACATGCCCCAGGGGAATGGCACAATGCAGGATCGCAAAAACCTCAAAAGGTTTTAAAACATTTTTCTTTCTTTTTTAATTATGTTTCATTATTACAGTGTACATTGACACATCTATGGCTATAAAATATCTGGAGGAGGATTTGGAGGTCGGCCTGCATTTTTTGAAGGGGAGAAGATCATGTACATGATGGAAATCCATTTCGGAATTATTCTGGAGTGGACTGTTCTCATGGACTATCATTATTGAGATTATATATATTTTTGGCACCTTAATGCATGAATTTTAATAATGGGTGGTACATAAGTTCCTTTTTATAGGCACTTAGGCACTTTATTATATGAATTGTATTTGAATTGTTCATTATTAGGTTTTGTTATGAGCCTAGCACTGGTCACTTTAATTGCACTAATATCCTCATATGGGTATTGTAGTATCTTTATATAGGTATTGTAGTTTGTCCATATGTAATAATTCAGTCATTTCATTACATAGTAGTATTGAGTATGAGTTTCACTTTAATTATGTTTGATATACACTCACTGGCCACTTTATTAGGTACACCTGTCCAACTGTGTGTTAAGACTTAATTTCTAATCAGCCAATCACATGGCGGCAACTCAGTGCATTTAGGCATGTAGACATGGTCAAGACAATCTCCTGCAGTTCAAACCGAGCATCAGTATGGGGAAGAAAGGTGATTTGAGTGCCTTTGAACGTGGCATGATTGTTGGTGCCAGAAGGGCTGGTCTGAGAATTTCAGAAACTGCTGATCTACTGGGATTTTCACGCACAACCATCTCTAGGGTTTACAGAGAATGGTCCGAAAAAGAAAAAAAATCCAGTGAGCGGCAGTTCTGTGGCCGGAAATGCCATGTTGATGCCAGAGGTCAGAGGAGAATGGGCAGACTGGTTCGAGCTGATAGAAAGGCAACAGTGACTCAAATTGCCACCCGTTACAACCAAGGTAGGCAGAAGAGCATCTCTGAACGCACAGTGCGTCGAACTTTGAGGCAGATGGGCTACAGCAGCAGAAGACCACACTGGGTACCACTCCTCTCAGCTAAGAACAGGAAACTGAGGCTACAATTTGCACAAGCTCATCGAAATTGGACAGTAGAAGATTGGAAAAACGTTGCCTGGTCTGATGAGTCTCGATTTCTGCTGCGACATTCGGATGGTAGGGTCAGAATTTGGCGTAAACAACATGAAAGCATGGATCCATCCTGCCTTGTATCAACGGTTCAGGCTGGTGGTGGTGGTGTCATGGTGTGGGGAATTTTTTCTGGGCACTCTTTGGGCCCCTTGGTACCAATTGAGCATCGTTGCAACGCCACAGCCTACCTGAGTATTGTTGCTGACCATGTCCATCCCTTTATGACCACAATGTACCCAACATCTGATGGCTACTTTCAGCAGGATAATGCGCCATGTCATAAAGCTCGAATCATCTCAGATTGGTTTCTTGAACATGACAATGAGTTTACTGTACTCAAATGGCCTCCTCAGTCACCAGATCTCAAGCCAATAGAGCATCTTTGGGATGTGGTGGAACGGGAGATTTGCATCAGGGATGTGCAGCCGACAAATCTGCGCCAACTGTGTGATGCCATCATGTCAATATGGTCCAAAATCTCTGAGGAATGCTTCCAGCACCTTGTTGAATCTCTGCCACGAAGAATTGAGGCAGTTCTGAAGGCAAAAGGGGGTCCAACCCCTTACTAGCATGGTGTACCTAATAAAGTGGCCAGTGAGTGTATACACTATTCACTTTAAACATAATTATTTTTATTATATGATGTATTATTAAGATTAAAATGTTTCTTTAATGCACGGGCACTCTTGGGATTTCTTTTCTTCTTCTTTTGCTGTCTTATCTGGATGCAGGCGCATTGGGATTCTTTTATTATTAGATATAATGGAGCCGTGAGATGGTGCGCACGCGCTGTGGGTCATCTCTCCTAGCATTTCACGTCACGCCATTCACTTAAGCGCTAGTCAGGAAGTGGTTATTTATGTCTATGGAGCAGTATAACCCGCGCGTGCGCCGTGGATATCTCTAACGCTGATGTATGACTCATTATCACGTCGTTCACTTCCATTGGTCCTTCACGATATATAAACACCTCCCTAACTCATTGGGTTACGCCCCCGGAAGAAGCAAGTGGGCAAAACGCGCGTCGGGGCGCGGGGTCAGCACAGCGGGCTGCAATCACCTCTTTTCCCTTTAGTAAGTACACCTCTCTTAAATCATTGGCTTGTATTGAATTTATTGTCTGTACATGTCCCCGCTTAATTGTAAAGTGCTGCGGAATATGTTGGCGCTATATAAATAAAAAATATTATTATTAATTATTATTGGCACTTATGCGATTTGCAATATATTTTATTGCGGTATAACTTTATTACATATGGTCAACTATAGGACAAAAGGGCACTTTAGTAATTTAATGCCGCTGGCAAGTGATAATAAGATTTTTTGGGCCCTTTGTCCATATGTAAATTGACCTGTTTATTATTCCATTTTATATATTGTGTGCTCAAGGGAACTTTACCGACATCTTTTGAGGTTTTTGCGATCCTGCATTGTGCCATTCCCCTGGGGCATGTTTGTTTGTAATGAATACTGGTAGCATTTTATGTATTTTAATAGGCTAAATAAAATTATTTGTTATCCATTTATGGTTCTCTTCATTAGGAGTCAGTCTAAACACTGTCTTCTTGGTTTATGTACATTGTTAAGGAAGTGCCATTGCAGCATTGGTGGACTTTTTGGGTTAATTCTTGGAGACCAGTCTGACTCCTGCTTCCCAAAGATAAGTTTTTGCTCTGCTATTGAACTTATTAGTTTTGTTTTGTTTACCTTGTTTTTTGGAGCACAGCCATCCCCAGTCAGGGATGTGCTGAGTTCCACTTTTGTCTCTGATCAGTTTGTCTCTTTGCTCTGTCTTTAGAATTTACCTGAGTGCTGATATAGTCTTTTTGAAGTCCTAGCGACTTCAGGGCCTGTTTTTCCTATCAGACGGTTGGGACATTTTTTGGTACGGTTTTTTACGGATTGCAGACAGCAGCTTTTCTATCCCGTCCTTTTTAGTTAGCTTGGGCCCCATCGTTTGCTCAACCTATCTTTCTATCTGTGTTAGTGTTTTCATCTTGCTTCACCGTCATTATATGTTGGGGGCTGCCTATTGCTTTGGGGTCTGCTCTGGGGCAGTTTAGATTTCCCCTTTCTTTCTTTAGGCCTATTTAGTTCTCTGGCTGTGATTGAGGGGTCTAGGGCATTGTAGGAACCCCCCACGGCTGCTGTTAGTTGTTGTGGATAGGACCAGGGCTCTGCAATCCGATAGCTACCAACCACTCCGGTTTTCTGGACTTAGCTTGTATTTTTGTTTTTTCCTCCTTCGGTGACTCATTCATAACAGAATCACCAGCCATACTGCAGATCCTAGGGTACTCAATAGCAGGAAAGAATTGTAAATAAAAAAGGAAAAAAAAAGTGTCAGAATTTTTTTTTGTGTATATTTTTTCCTCTATGTCTCTGAGGCCGTAGGGGGAATTTTTTTTTTCTTTCTCAATGGAGATGAAGCAATTGTCTGATCGTGTGGAGCAGCTCACTGCTGAAGTGTGGGGAATTTCCGCTTATCTTGCTCATTCACATGCTGCTGAACCAAAGATCCCTACTCCTGATGTGTTTTTTGGGGATCGGTCTAAATTTTTGAATTTTAAGAATAATTGTAAATTATTTTTTGCCTTGAAGCCTAACTCTTCGGGGAGCTCCAAGCAGCAGGTTAAAATTGTCATCTCTTTGCTGCGCGGCGATCCCCAGGATTGGGCGTTTTCTTTGAAACCTCATGATCCTATTCTTACTAATGTGAACGCATTTTTTCAAGCCTTGGGGTTGTTGTATGATGAACCTAATGCTATTGATCAGGCTGAAAAGGCCCTGTTGGCATTGAGCCAGGGTCGGGATTCTGCTGAGTTGTACTGTCAAAAATTCCGAAAGTGGGCGGTCCTTACTAACTGGAATGATGGTGCCTTGGCAGCTCTCTTTCGGAAGGGTTTGTCAGAAACCGTAAAAGATACTATGGTGGGATTTCCTGTTCCCTCTGGTCTTGATAATTCTATGTCATTAGCCATTCAGGTTGATCGGCGTTTACGTGAACGCAAAACCGCACGAGAGGTGTTGCCACCTGTTGAACAAATGTCTGAACCTATGCAATGTGACAGAGTTTTGTCTAGGGCGCAACGTCAGGAGTTCAGAAGGCGTAATAAGCTGTGGTTCTTCTGTGGTGATGCCTCACATATTATTTCTGTCTGCCCTAAATGAGAGAAATGTTTTGCACACACATTTGCTGTGGGTGGTGTTCAACCTAAGTTTCTTCTGGCAATTACTCTGATCTGCTCAATGTCCACATTTTCCGCTAAGGCTTTTGTGGATTCGGGAGCAGCTCTGAACCTGATGGACTTGGATTTTGCTAAACGTTGTGAATTTCCTATGACACCTCTGCGGATGCCTATCCCTTTGAGGGGTATTGATGCTACTCCTTTGGTCAAGAATAAACCTCAGTTTTGGACCCAGGTGGTAATGCAGGTCGCCCCAGACCATCAAGAGAATTGCAGATTTTTGGTGTTGCATAATTTGCATGACACCATTGTTCTGGGGTTTCCCTGGTTGCAAATCCATAATCCAGTTTTGGATTGGAAATCTGTGTCTGTGGTGAGTTGGGGTTGTCGGTGTGCCCTTAGTGATGCTCCTGTTTTCTCGACCTCTCCCCAGTCGCATGATGTTCCTGACTAATTGGCTGATTATTATGATGTATTTAGTGAGAATGAGTCTGCGTCTTTGCCTCCTCATAGGAGTTATGACTGTGCAATTGAGCTGAGCCCTGGGTGTAAATTTCCCAAGGGTCGACTTTTCAATTTTTCTGTACCCGAGCACGAGGCTATGCGATCCTATATTAAGGAGTCGTTGGAGAAGGGTCATATTAGACCATCCTCTTCACCCATAGGTGCTGGTTTTTTCTTCGTGGCCAAAAAGGATGGTTCATTAAGGCCTTGTATTGATTATCGTGCCCTCAACAAAATTACTATTAAATATCAGTATCCGTTACCCCTGATTTCTGATCTATTCTCCAGAGTTAAAGGTGCTTGCTGGTTTACCAAGCTTGACCTCAGGGGGCGTATAATCTTATTCGCATTAAGCATGGGGATGAATGGAAGACAGCGTTTAATACTCCGGAGGGACATTTTGAGTACCTGGTGATGCCTTTTGGGCTCACTAATGCCCCTTCTGTCTTCCAGTGCTTCATGAATGATATTTTACGAGACTTGGTGGATAAATTTTTGATCATCTATCTGGATGATATTTTGATCTTTTCCAAGGATTGGGACTCTCATGTGGAACATGTTCGGACTGTGTTCCGGATTTTGAAGGAGAATTCCCTGTATGTCAAGGGATCGAAATGCCTTTTTGGTGTACAGAGGATTTCATTTTTGGGATTTATTTTGTCTCCATCAACTATTGAAATGGACCCGGCCAAGGTACAGGCCATTTATGATTGGGTTCAGCCCACTTCTTTGAAGGCCCTCCAGAAGTTTTTGGGTTTTGCTAATTTTTATCGGAAATTTATAGCTAATTTCTTTGGTATTGCCAAACCATTGACTGATTTGACTAAGAAGGGTGCTGATGGCTGAATTGGTCTCTGGAGGCTGTTTCTTCCTTTCAGGAGCTGAAGCGAAGGTTCACTTCTGCTCTGGTTTTGCGGCAACCTGATTTCTCACTCCCATTTCAGGTAGAGGTGGATGCTTCTGAGATTGGTGCAGGAGCTGTTTTGTCCCAAAAAGATCCTGTAACATCTAAAATGAATCCCTGTGCTTTCTTTTCCCGAAAGTTCTCCCCATCCGAACGTAACTATGATGTGGGGAATCGGGAGCTGTTAGCCATGAAATGGGCATTTGAGGAGTGGAGACATTGGTTGGAGGGAGCTAAACATCGAGTCGTGGTCCTTACTGACCACAAGAATTTGATTTACCTGGAGTCGGCCAAATGCTTGAATCCTAGACAGGCTAGGTGGGCCTTGTTTTTCACACATTTTGATTTTGTGGTCTCTTTTCTTCCGGGCACTAAGAAAGTCAAGGCAGACGCCCTCTCTAGGAGTTTCTTTGCTGATTCTCCTGTTGTGACCAAGCCTACCATCTTAGGTGAGGGGGTAGTTCTTTCTGCCATCTCGCCCGATTTGAGACGTGCTCTGGAAGAGTTTCAGGAGGACAAACCTGAGCATTGTCCCATTGGAAAATTGTATGTTCCTGACCAGTGGAGGAATAGAGTGTTGTCTGAAGTTCATTGCTCTGCATTGGCTGGTCATCCAGGTATTTTTGGTACCAGAGATTTGGTGAGTCGGTCTTTTTGGTGGCCTGCCTTGTCTCGTGATGTCTGGAATTTTGTGCAGTCCTGTGGGACTTGCTCTCGGTCTAAACCTTGTTCTCGCTCTAGTGGGTTGTTGATGCCTCTGCCGGTGCCCAGGAGGCCATGGACCCATATTTCAATGGATTTTATCTCTGATATGCCTGTCTCTCAGAGAATGACTGTTATTTGGGTAATTTGTGATAGATTCTCTAAGATGGTCCATCTTGTACCACTCCCTAAGTTGCCATCTTCCTCAGAGTTGGTGCCCTTGTTTTTGCAACAGGTGGTTCACTTGCACGGGATTCCTGAGAACATTGTATCTGACAGAGGAGTTCAGTTTGTGTCTAGATTTTGGAGGACTTTCTGTTCCAAGCTTGGAATTCAGTTGTCCTTCTCCTCTGCGTTTCACCCTCAGACCAATGGGCAGATGGAGAAAACAAACCAGACTTTGTAGTCGTATTTGAGATGTTTTATTTCTGCTGATCAGGATGATTGGGTTTCATTTTTGCCCTTGGCCGAATTTGCTTTAAATAATAGAGCTAGTTCTGCCACTTTGATGTCACCTTTTTTTTGTAACTTTGGGTTTCATCCTCGATTCTCTTCAGGGCAGGTGGAGCCTTCTGCCTGCCCAGGTGTTGACACTGTGGTGGAGAGAAAGCACCAGATCTGGAACCAAGTGGTGGATAAGTTGTCTCTCTCCCAGGAAAAGGCCCAGCGGTTTACCAACTGGCATAGGACCATTGGTCCCCAGTTTAAGGTTGGTGATGTGGTTTGGTTGTCATCAAAGAATATTGCTATGAAGGTGGCTTAGCCAAAGTTTAAACCTAGATTTATTGGACCTTACAAGATTTTGGAGATTCTTAATCCAGTCTCTTTACGATTGGCTCTTCCTGTTACATTTAAGATCCATAACGTGTTTCATAAGTCTCTGTTAAAGAGGTTTGTTGAGCCAGTAGTTCCTGTGGTGGCACCTCCTGACCCGGCATTGGTTGAAGGTAATGTGGAATATGAGGTTGAGAAGATACTGTATTCTCGCCTGGCTAGACAGAGACTCCAGTATTTGGTTAAAAGGAAGGGTTATGGCCAGGAGGATAATTCTTGGGTCCCTGCATCTGATATTCATGCCGAAAGATTGGTTTGTGCCTTTCATTGGGCCCATCCTGATCGCCCTGGTGGCGTGGATGAGGGTTCGGTGACCCCTCCTCAAGGGGGAGGTACTGTTGTGCGCTCATTTTCCCCTTCACCGTTGATATCTGATGAACTCCCTCTTCCGGTGAAGGAAGGTAGTGAGACTGATTACCAAACACCTGATCTGGTAGATGATGACTGGGTAACAGGAACTTCTAATTGGATATAAGGCAGCCGACGCCCTTCTGAGTCGCTGGTGATTTCTCTGCTGGATTCTTGGAGACCAGTCTGACTCCTGCTTTCCAAAGATAAGTTTTTGCTCTGCTATTGAACTTATTAGTTTTGTTTTGTTTACCTTGTTTTTTGGAGTACAGCCATCCCCAGTCGGGGGTGTGCTGAGTTCCATTTTTGTCTCTGATCAGTTCGTCTCTTTGCTCTGTCTTCAGAATTTACCTGAGTGCTGATATAGTCTTTTTGAAGTCCTAGCGACTTCAGGGCCTGTTTTTCCTATCAGACGGTTGGGACATTTTTTGGTAGGGTTTTTTACAGATTGCAGACAGCAGCTTTTCTATCCTGTCCTTTTTAGTTAGCTTGGACCCCATCGTTTGCTCAACCTATCTTTCTATCTGTGTTAGTGTTTTCATCTTGCTTCACCGTCATTATATGTTGGGGGCTGCCTATTGCTTTGGGGTCTGCTCTGGGGCAGTTTAGATTTCCCCTTTCTTTCTTTAGGCCTATTTAGTTCTCTGGCTGTGATCGAGGGGTCTAGGGCATCGTAGGAACCCCCCACGGCTGCTGTTAGTTGTTGTGGATAGGACCAGGGCTCTGCAATCCGATAGATACCAACCTCTCCGGTTTTCTGGACTTAGCTTGTATTTTTGTTTTTTTCCTCCTTCGGTGACTCATTCATAACAATGGACCAGCCATAATGTTAATTGTGCAACAGTACAGACACAGAGGGCTAAGGCTAGTTTCACACTTGCTTTTTTTTGCAGCGCGTTTTTCCCGCAAAAAAACGCATTGAAAAAACGCATACATAAGCATACAACTGCTGCGTTTTTTTCAAGCATTTTTATGAGCATGCATGAAAAAAACGCAGCGTTTTTATGCGTTTGTATGCGTTTTTAGTGCGTTTTTACCGCGTTTGCGTTTTTTTTCAACATTTTTAGGTGGCCCCTCACACTACCCAAACCATGACTTTACTAACCTAACCCTGACCCTAACCCTAACCCTGACCCTAACCCTAACCCTAACCCTGACCCTAACCCTTAACCAAATCATACTTAACCCTAACCCAAACCCTAAACCCTAACTAACCCTAACCCTAACCCTGACCCTAACCCTAACCCTAACCCTGACCCTAACCCTTAACAAAACCATACTTAACCCTAATCCTGACCCTAACCCTGACCCTAATCCTTAACAAAACCATACTTAACCCTAACCCTGACCCTAACCCTAACCCTGACCCTAACCCTAACCCTAACCCTAACCCTGACCCTAACCCTAACCCTAACCCTGACCCTAACCCTTAACAAAACCATACTTAACCCTAATCCTGACCCTAACCCTGACCCTAATCCTTAACAAAACCATACTTAACCCTAACCCTGACCCTAACCCTAACCCTGACCCTAACCCTAACCCTAACCCTGACCCTAACCCTAACCCTGACCCTAACCCTTAACAAAACCATACTTAACCCTAATCCTGACCCTAACCCTGACCCTAACCCTTAACAAAACCATACTTAACCCTAACCCTGACCCTAACCCTAACCCTGACCCCAACCCTAACCCTAACCCTGACCCTAACCCTAACCCTAACCCTGACCCTAACCCTTAACAAAACCATACTTAACCCTAATCCTGACCCTAACCCTGACCCTAACCCTTAACCAAACCATACTTAACTCTAACCCTGACCCAAACCCCAACCCTAACCCTGACCCTGACCCTAACCCTAACCCTAAACCCCCTTAACTAACCCTAACTCTAACCCAAACCCCTAAATTCCATGGTTAAAAAAAAAAAACGCATATGCAAAAAAACGCATACATGAGCATGCCAGTGCGCACATATGCGCATCCATAGGCTATAATGGCCATTTTTAGCGCAAAACGTGCGCATATGTGCGCATGCGCTTTTTTGCAGGGCCAAAAAATGCAACATGCTGCGTCTGGAAAATACCAACGCACACCCCAAAAAAACGCAGCGCATGAAAATCGCATACATGCGCTTACAAGCGCGCAGGTATGCGCACCCATGTTAAATATAGGGGAAAAAACGCATGCGCAGGTATGCGTTTTTTTCCAGCGCTAAAAAACGCAAATGTGAAACCAGCCTAATGGATGCATAAAGCATGTGGGAACATGATGCGGGGAACCTGGTTATGGTGAAACTTTTGGCTGTGCCGCATAGGGATAGATTAGGTTAATGTATTGAGGCGATAGGCCAGTCTGAATAAATGCGTTTTCAGGGCACGCTTAAAATTGTGGGGATTGGGGACTAATCGCATTGACCTGGGAAGTGCATTCAAAAGAATTGGCACAGCACGTGTAAAGTCTTGGAGATGGGAGTGGGAGGTTCTGATTATTGAGGATGCTAACCTCAGGTCATCGGCAGAACGGAGGGCGCGGGTAGGATGGTATACTGAAACAAGGGAGGAGATGTAAGGTGGTGCTGAGCCATGGAGGGCTTTGTGGGTGAGGGTAATAAGTTTATACTGAATTCTGGAGTGGATGGGTAGCCAGTGTAATGACTGGCACAAGGTAGAGGCATCGGTGTAACGATTGGTGAGGAATATGATCCTGGCTGCAGCATTCAAGACAGATTGGAGAGGGGAGAGTTTGGTAAGAGGGAGATCGATTAGAAGAGAGTTGCAATATTCAAGACGAGAATGAATAAGAGAAACAATAAGAGCTTTTGCAGAGTCAAAAGTAAGAAAAGTTCGAATTCTAGAAATGTTTTTGAGGTGCAGATGACAAGAGCGAGCCAGTGATCGGATGTGCGGGGCAAAAGAAAGCTCGGAGTCAAGTATGACCCCAAGACAGCGTGCATGTTGTTGGGGAGTAATAGTGGAACCACACACAGAAATGGCAATGTCGGGTATAGGTACATTAGTAGAGGGAGGAAACACAAGGAGTTCAGTCTTTGACAGGTTCAGTTTCAGATACAGTGAGGACATGATGTTAGACACAGCGTTTAGACAATCGCTGGTGTTTTCTAGAAAGGCTGGCGTGATGTCAGGAGAAGAAGGGCATAATTGGGTGTCATCAGCATAGAGATGGTACTGGAGACCAAATCTACTGAATGTTTGACCAATAGGGACAGTATAGAAGGAGAAGAGGAGGGGGCTTAGAACCGATCCTTGAGGAACCCCAACAGTAAAAGGAAGGTGAGAGGAGGAGGAACCGGCAAAAGATACAGTAAAGGAGCGGTCAGAGAGATAGGAGGAGAACCAGGAGAGAACGGTGTCCTTGAGGCCAATGGAATGGAGCATAGTGAGGAGGAGCTGATGATCCACAGTGTCGAATGCTGCAGATAGATTCAAGAAAATTAGCATGGAGTAATGACCATTTGATTTAGCTGTTAGTAGATCATTAGAGACTTTAGTGAGGGCAGTTTCAGTAGAGTGTAAAGAGGGGAAACCGGATTGGAGAGGGTCGAAAAGAGAGTTATCAAAGAAATAGCGGATAAGACGGGAGTGGACCAGGCGTTCCAGGAGTTTAGAGATGAAGGGAAGATTAGAGACAGGTCTATAGCTAGCGGCACAGTTTTGGTCGAGGGATGGTTTTTTAAGTAGTGTATGTATGATGGCATGCTTAAATGAGGAGGGAAAGATACCAGAAGAGAGAGAGAGGTTAAATATTTTAGTTAGGTGAGGGGTGAAAGCAGGGGAAAGGGACTAGAGGAGATGTGACAGAAATGGGTCACTGGTGCAAGTGGTTGGGCGAGAAGATGGAAGGAGCCTGCTTACTTCTTCTTCTGTGACAGGTTCAAAATCAGAGAGTGAGCTAGATGCAGTGGGGGAGGGAGGACGGTGCATGGTATGAGGTGATTGGGAGATAATTTCCTGTCGAATCTGGTCAATTTTTTCTTTGAAGTAATTGGCCAGATCGTCAGCTCGGAGCTCCATGGTTGGGGCCTGTACTCTTGGGTTGAGTAGAGAATGAAAAGTGTCAAAGAGACGTTTCGGGTTATTGGACAGTGAGGTGATGAGGGTGTTGAAATAGGTTTGTTTGGAGAAGTGAAGGGCAGTGTTGTATGTTCTAAGCATAAACTTATAATGGATGAAATCTTCGTGTAGATTGGATTTTCTCCACAGACGTTTGGCACACCTGGAGCACCGCTGCAGGAAACGTGTTTGCAGGGTGTGCCAGGGTTGTCGCCGTCTGTGTTGTGCTGTTCTATTTATAGGGGGTGCAAATTCATCCAGGGCACTTTGAAGTGTTTCCTTGTAATGCTTCAATGCAGAATCAGGATATGAGAGGTAGGAGATAGGGGCCAATGTAGACTGCAAGTTCTTCATAAGTTTCTGGATGTTAATGGCCTGTATGTTTCTATAAGTATGGACAGTGGGGGTGACCTGAGCAGCCTGCAAGTTCTTGATAGAGAATGAAAGAAGATTGTGGTCAGAGAGCGGGAGAGGGGAGTTTGCAAAATCATCCACTGCACAAAGCCGAGAGAAGACCAAGTCGAGGGAGTTTCCGTCTTCATCCGTTAGAGAATTAGTAAGCTGCGAAAGACCAAACGAAGAGGTTAGAGATAAAAGGTGAGTAGCAGATGGGGAGAGGGGAAGAGCAATGGGGATGTTGAAATTTCCCATGATGAGGGTAGGGATGTCACAGGAGAGAAAATGTGGAAGCCAAGTGGCAAAATGATCCAGGAACTGATGGGAGGGGCCGTGAAGACGATACACCACCGCCACTCGCATGGAGACGGGGGTGTAGAGTCTGACGGCATGGACCTCAAAAGAAGGGAAGACTAGTGAGGGTAGTTGAGGGATAACCTGAAAGGTACATTTTGATGATAGGAGCAGACCAATGCCTCCACCTGCTCTATTGTCTGATCTTGGGGTATGAGAGAAGTGTAGTCCCCCATATGAAAGAGCAGCAGCAGCGGTAGTGTCTGACTGCTGGATCCAGGTTTCAGTAAGAGCCAGGAGGTTAAGAGAATTAGAAAGGAAAAAGTCATGAGTGAAGGAGAGCTTGTTACACACTGAGCGAGAATTCAAAAGGGCACAATTAAGAGAGACAGATGGCAAGCAGGGAATATTAATAAGATTAGAGGGGTTTCTGAGTGTAGCAGTTGGGGGGTTTGACGTTCTAAAACATGGGAGACCAGGGTTGGGAGCAATGTCTCCTGCGACTAGGAGGAGGATAGAAAGAGTGAGCAGATGGTTAAGTGATTTGTGAGAGCGTCTCTTATGTTAAATGGTGGGACTGACTGGATCTGTGCAATTTAACAATGTGAAAAGAGCGTGAGTGCTATACATAGGAGAGGAAGGGAGCGAGGGGCAGATATGGATGGAGTGTAGAGAGTTAATGCCAGGGCGGTGGATGTGTGTGAATGCAGCGGCCAGGATATAAATTACACAAATGCATATGATATATATTTGTTGTACTCCTATTGTACTGGGAATAGATGTATTTAAATGTCTTACCTGTCTCCTGCCCTGTCTAACTGCCATGTTATAACTGCCAGTACTTTGATACCTGTACTTCGATTACATGTGCATAAATGCCCCCTGCATAAATGCTCCCCCAAGCCATGTCTGAATAGATAGGAAGGTAAGGCTTAGATTTTTTTTGTGCTCTCTCGCTTCTCGTTAATCAATCAAACTAAATTGAGACAGCAGGACCCAAAAAAATGTTGTGGTCAGATAAACAGATGTCCAGCACTACATGGATCATAAAGCACTTTGAAAAGTTTCTTGACTTCACAACATAAGGGGACAAGCAGAGTAAGTTGAAAAAACTATATACGAGATATAAGCTTGCATAGTTGAAAACACATATATAGCATTCAGGATTAACTGCTTGCTGACATTGAATGGAGTGGAGAAACACAGGAGTTGATTCAGGGCAGAGATTGAAAGAGCTGGTTACCAGATATAAGCTTGCATAGTTGAAAACAAATGTATAGCATTCAGGATTAACTGCTTGCTGACATTGAATGGAGTGGAGAAACACAGGAGTTGATTCAGAGCAGAGATTGAAAGAGCTGGTTACCAGATATAAGCTTGCACAGTTGAAAACACATATATAGCATTCAGGATTAACTGCTTGCTGACATAGAATGGAGTGGAGAAACACAGGAGTTGATTCAGAGCAGAGATTGAAAGAGCTGGTTAACTGTATGAAGAGAATAGAGATGCGTGTCACATTCATCAATGTTATAACTGCCAGTACTTTGATACATGTACTTCGATTACATGTGCATAAATGCCCCCTGCATAAGATCTGTAACACCCTGATGAAGGTGTTTCGCTGCCCCCGGGGGCTCAACATTGCAGAATCCCGGGCTTTCTCATCCAATGCCATCAGGGCCATTTCTGCCTCTAGGTCAGGGGTAAGCGAATGTATCCTAAATAACCCACGCATTCGCTCCGTCCAGTTCCACAGCATAGTATTGCTGCCGGAGAACCTGGGTAGGTTGCTTAGCATAGCCCACAAAGAGATGCAGGGCTGGGTGCCCTCTTTGTCTGCGCTTGGAGACTGCATCCTGCAGACTATGCCAAATGTGATACTAGCAGGTACGCAGGATGCAGTGACGAGATGCGAGATGGTTTTGTGTTTTTGGTAATAACTCTTGTAGGTTTATAGGTAACTTTTCGCAGGGGTAGTCTAAGCAACTGAACAAATACTGTAACAGGGATTGTCCTCGCAGTGACTCAAAACAAACAATCAAGGAAGTATAAGAACAAGACTACATCCGGCAAAGCCGGTCACTATAGGGCCGCGGTATGGCCGACTATGGGTCCTTAGCTATATAGTGTCACTTAACCGTCCCGACGTCCCTCGGCGTCCTGGACGATGGTTCCTCGGCGTAGCAGTCGCTGGGCCCAGCCGCTGAAGATCTTTCATAGTCTTCAAGCATTCCAACGCTCCGGTGAAGCAGGGGCACAACAGGCCCTGGAGGAGTCCTTGGACAGATGGGCCGCAGCCCCCGGATAGGGGCAAGCAGCAGCGATGCGGGGTGGCGGATGGCAGGCCACGTGCGCAGCAAGCGACTGCAATGGAGGACCCACGGCGAGCAACAGCCCGGCCCTTGCCATGGACTGGAGAGGGACAGTGGTGGCCGCCGACGACACTGAACTAGCCGCGGCCACGGGTAGAAGCGGGGCGGCTGCAGGTGGCGGGGGACAGACCCCAGCTGTGGGCTGACGTGAGGCGGCAATGGCCACTGGGACCCACGGGCAGGCCGCAGCCACGGGCAGGAGCGAGGCGGCAATGGCCGCAAGGGTCCATGGGCAGGCCGCAGCCGTGGGCTGGAGTAAGGCGGCAGCGGCCGCTGGTCGATGCGGGGGAGAGGTTCTCGGACGGTCGTCTCGTCGCCATCCCACTGATGTCCAGGGGGAGTGTTTCTCCTGTCTCTGGCCTCCTTCCTGGCTCCGGTGAGTCACTCTGGCTTTCAGTCGCTCCCACGGTCTCCTGCTCCTTCTGTCCCTTTCTGCTGACTCACTGTGACTAGCATTACCCGCCCCTTTTATATTGGCTCCTCCTCCAGCCCACCTGTCAGTCTCCACGGTCCGTCCCTGAACTCTGTCCCCCGGGAAGAGTTTCTCCAGGAACCTAGGTGACGGTCCCCTTGGTTCCGACCCGGACACTCGGCGGGGACCATCTCTCCCACACTTGCACCAGAAATTTTTAGGGGCTTCATTGAAAAAGAGGTGAATACATATGCACAAGGCAATTTTTAGTTATTTGATCCCATAAATTTAATTTTTGCCTATATTTTGTTCACTTCACCAGTTTTGACAATTTGTGCTGACGCATCAAACACAAATCAGGTTACAAAAATATTTAATAAAGTAACTTGGCACTCAACTGAATTGTCCTTTTTAAGTGAAGTTTTTATTTAAGTGCAGTCTTTACAAAAAGACGTTTCAGCCTACACTTGGCCTTCGTCAGTCCGACTGCTGTCTATATAGTATGAACAAATGTATGTCCACAAGCAAAATAATTTTTTTGTATTTTCCTGCTTCCAAATATGGTGTAGGCATATAGCAGGCTTCCAGCTACCCTTAAGGTGTGCTGTGCTGGTAATTCAATTAGATGCAATATATTCCATAAGGAAATGAAGAGAGGTTCCCGCTGGATTGCTGAAGCAATTTGCCTGTGGAAGATGTCTGTACTGAGACCGGTGTAAAAATATACCTGTAGAAAATGTCTGTACTGACACCGGTAGCAAAAGGCCCATATGGGGCATATAATAGTAGCTTGCAGGTGTGCAGGTGAGACCGGCAGCCTAAGGCTAATATGGGGCTTATAGAAGTAGGTTGCAAGTGTGCAGGGCTGAACCTGGTATCCACCGCCATTTGGAAGCCTTCCAAACGGCAGTGGATACCACGTTCAGCCCTGCACACTTGAAACCTACTTCTATAAGCCCCATATTAGCCTAAGGCCTCTTTCACACATCAGGTTTTCGCCGTCAGGCGCGATCCGGCGCTTTTGACAGATACCGGATCCGGCGAAATGCAATGCCGGATCCGGTTTCCCCCCCCATTGACTTGCATTTGCGCCGGATCGCGCCGGATGGCCATGCGTTTCATCCGGTTTTCGCCGGATCCGGCAATGTGTCGCGATCCGGCGTCTGGAAAAAACGGCTACTGTAACGTTTTTTGTCTCCGGCCAAAAAGCCGGACACACCTGATCCGGCGCGTCTGGCTTTTTCACACAATGAAAGCCTATGAGCGCCGCAATGCGCCTGATCCGGCGAAAGCCGGATCCGGTGGCCGGATCCGGCTTTTTTGGTCTGAGCATGCTCAGTAGCTCTGCCCACAAGACATATATAAAAGCAAGACAGTGGGACCCACAGCTACACCCAACATGCCACCCAAGAAAGCAACCAAGCTCAGCAGGAGAAGGCAGGAGACCACTGCAGCACCATCAGCACCACCACCACCCCAAATGGAGCAGCAAATGGAACATGCTGAGGAGGGGAGGCCAGCAGCAGATGAGAGACGGTAATTATCAAATCCCCCATTCCTCCAAACTAGGGCTATTGAATATCAAGATATTCATTGGCCCTTTGTTTCTCTTTATTCAACAGCCGCCCAATAGATGCAGCAGCAGCAGCAGCAATGGCAGCAGGTGGAACACCACCCACAGGCATGGAGTGTGGCCACCAGGAAGACAGCACATCATCTTCTGGGAGCCCTCCCTCGCATCGTCAGCGTTTGACGGTAAGTTTTTATTTCCAAAATCCATCATCTCTGTAATATATGTCTATTCATTGCCTTTTATTTCAAAACAGGATTCACAAGATGAAGAGGAGCTCCCAGAAGAAGAAGGAAGGGGTGGACAGACACTTGGAGTGGGCTCACAATTGGTAAGTTTTTTGCATCAAACGCAGAAACACAACATCACACTACACACAACACATAGAAAACAATGTTCTGCAGACCACACACAGCAAACAAATGCCTACATCCAAAGACATAACATTTTTTGTTTTCTTCTCTAGTCTTCCCAATCTGGTGCTCGGCCAAGAGGTCCTCGCAGTGCCTCCCAGGGTCGTCGGCGACAGCAACGCGGCGGTCACCAGCGTGTAAGTATAAATATTTTTGCTTTGTTTTTTTGCACTTTTTATTTCATTTCTTTTGTGGAGGCTAATTATGTTATTTTTGTCTTTTTCTTTAACAGCCTTCACAGCGTGCTCCCGACTCTGACGGTGAGGATGGAGGACTCGATGTGGACCACCTCATCGATCTCGTCAGAGAAAGGGAGCCGCTCTGGAATATGGCTGACCGCCGCCACGCTGACCTTATCGTTACCCGACGACTCTGGGAGGAAATCTGTTCGCTCCTTGTGGGCCGCTGGGAGGACCTCGATGTTCGGGCCCAGATTAAAGAGCGTAAGTATATACAGTACCGGTTGCTTGATGTAAACCAGTGTTTCCCGAACTCCAGTCCTCGTGATCCCCACGGATCATGTGTTCAGGATTTCTATTTACTATGGAAATCCTGAAAACATGACCCCTGGGGACCATGAGGACTGGAGTTTGTGAAACACTGATGTTGTATACTAACCACTCCTTTCTCGTTTCAGGGAACAGAATTGTGAATCGGTGGCGGTCTGTGAGGGATCGTTTCAAGAAGGAGTTCAATAAAGAGATGCGGGCCCCGAGTGGATCTGGAGGACGCAGGAGCAAGTACAAGTACGCACAAGCCCTGTCATTCCTCCGGGAAACAATGGTCACTAGAAGGTAAATATTACACACCACATGTGAAAAAAAATGTTAGATGTAACTTTTTTTTTCAGCCAGGGCCATACCATGTCAGTATTTTAATTGTTTTTTTTTCTCTTTATTCCACAGCACGGTGAGCAGCACTCGGGAGCCTGCACGATTGGACCCTTCTGAGGCGATCCCTGAGGAGACCGGCACTGAGGGACACTTCGACCGCCCCGGTACATCTGCACCTTCCCAGCCTTCCCACACATTCGACCCATCTGTCCCATCCACCAGCACAGGAGCATCGTGGCCGCCTACATTACATGAAGCTGCTGGTGAGGAGATCGCTTTCCCTTTACCCCACCCTTCTGCCCCTGCCACCTCTAGTACACCTGCGGGTACTGGGCGGCAGCAGCAGAGGGGTCAGGAAAAGAGTTATGCGCCAGAGTTCTTGCATCTGAATGCATCTTTCCAGAACTGTCTAAAAGTCTTGTCAGAGCAAATCTCCGCAGGCTTTCAGCAGATCAACTCCAGCATTCTGGAGGTGAAGACACTTCTGCAAACCATGCATTCAGAAGCAAGATCTTCGCCAAACCACACCTTTTTCAGGTCTGTTGTGGAGCGCATGGCAACACTATCTCCTACCCAGCAGATGCATGTAATGCATTCGTGCCACGGTGCTCTACAGCAGGTTACCTCCCAACCTCCACCTCCCACCACTGTAGTTCCTCCACCTGCACCCCCTCCAGCCACTTTCCATCCTCCCCCTCCTATTACATCTGCACCCCCTCCAGCCACTTTCCATCCTCCCCCTCCTATTACATCTGCACCCCCTCCAGCCACTTTCCATCCTCCCCCTCCTATTACATACCAGCAACCTCACCAGTACCAGCAACCTTCCCAGTACCAGCAACCTCCCCAGTACCAGACATCTCCCCACTTCCAGCAACCTGCCCCGTACCAAACTCCTTCCCCGTACCAAACTCCTTCCCCGTACCAATCTCCTTCCCCATACAACTATCCATCAACATCATCTGCTCCTACAGTCCCTCCCCAACCCTCCACTCCACCGCCCACCACCTCTTCTGCCTCCCACATGTCCACCCATTCTGTAGCTTTTTCCACACCATCACCTCTAACTGTTCCTTCCCCACCACGATCCCAGTCCTCTCTCCACACTCCCATTGTCGAAGTGTCCCGCAGCCCCTCCAGCAGTATTTCCACCCCACACTACACCGAGTTATAATGTTTTTTTTGTAATAAAAATGCCCATTTGGTTGGTTTCAAACCTTTATTAAAAAAGTTTTTTTAACTTTAAAAACAGTTTACACAAAAAAAAAATATTTTAAATAAAAGTTAAATTATTGTTTACACTGGTTGTCTGTCATTTCTTTCTGCGGCGAAATATGTTTAAAAAAAAGGTTAAATACAGGGTATTTAAAAGGTAAAAAGGTATTCAAAACCAGGTATATAACTGTGGGCAAATTTTAGCTTTTTGCCACAGTTGTGTTCCTGGTTGTGTTTGAAGCAAAGTATTTCACCTGAAAAGTTGTGTTTATTGTTGGTGATTTCCTAACAATGTACACAACTTTTGTTAAAAGGTGAAATACTTTGCATAAAACACAACCAGGTACACACCTGTGGCCTAAAGCTAAAAATAGTAAGACCATGACAAGATAGCCAACTTTGGTTGGCAAAGGTATATACTGTTGGTCCAGAAGGTACACAAGTTTGGTTAGGGCACAAATCTTTCACACTCTGTCATCCTGCCAGTGTACTCTGCCTTGAGGTGACATAAAGTATAGTGCAAAATTGTCCCTCATTACTGAAACCGTCACAGAACTTCTAGTGGTAATATTTCCAATGACAACATCCATCTTCGCCAGTAACTTGCTCTTCTCTCCAACCTGCACTTTCTCCTCTACAACCTGTCAAAGAAGGGCTGTAGGAACATGCTATATATAGTTTTCCAGTAGCCAATCCCGTTCGGAAGGCCACAAGGGTCAATTTTAAAAACCAGATCCGGCGTAATCCGTCAAAAAACGGATAGAAAAACGGATGAACCGGATGAGACGGATCCGGTTTTGTCTGTCAAGAACAAGACGGATCCGGCAGAAAACCAGATCCGGCACATCAGGTTTTACAAAACATTTGCCGGATCCGGCATTCCGGCACGACGCCGGATCGCGCCTGACGCCGAAAACCTGATGTGTGAAAGTAGCCTTAGGCTGCCGGTCTCACCTGCACACCTGCAAGCTACTATTATATGCCCCATACGGGCCTTTTGCTACAGGTCTCAGTACAGACATTTTCTACAGGTATATTTTTACACCGGTCTCAGTACAGACATCTTCCACAGGCAAATTGCTTCAGCAATCCAGCGGGAACCTCTCTTCATTTCCTTATGGAATATATTGCATCTAATTGAATTACCAGTGCAGCACAATTTAAGGGTAGCTGGAAGCCTGCTATATGCCTACACCATATTTGGAAGCAGGAACTTACATTAAAAAAAAAAATTATTTTGCTCGTGGATATACATTTGTTCATACTATATAGACAGCAGTCGGACTGACGAAGGCCAAGTGTAGGCCGAAACGTCTTTTTGTAAAGACTGCACATAAATAAAAACTTCACTTAAAAAGGACAATTCAGTTGAGTGCCAAGTTACTTTATTATTATTCACTTGAGTCTGGGTAACCTACTTGTGCACCTTGTGGTAGTGCCACGCTATACTTGACACAAAAATATTTAAACACCGGTCTTAATGGAACAAAATGTAAAAAGAAACGAAGGGGGCGAAAAATATGTGTAATTCGCTGACCTGCATATAGTACAGGGTTACGCCACATGCCCTCAAAAGTCATCTATCCCAAACAAATGTCAAGAAAAGGGGTTAGACTATATTCTATCAGTATTTAGGGGCACCTGTATATCTTTGTGCAACTGATGAAGACTTGCCTCATGTATAGTTGAAGTCTTAGTCCCAAACAGGCTATTATATTCATAAATGCACTTTACGCTAAACATTAATAAATACTTTATGACCTCAAATTGATATTGGAGTGGATATTTTTTTAGTCGAAAGCCATTGCAAATGTAAAGTCCACTAGCGGAATCTATGCATATTTTGTAGTGGCTACTACAGAAGAAGGATTTGGTTGGTACAGAAGAAGTGAATGACTGTCTTGTACGCTCCCTATTAACAACAGTTCACCCCAAGGGTTTTCAGCTAACAGACCTCAGGAAATCAGCAGCGGGTTACCATTGCCAGTTTTGTTAAATGTTTTGACATTGAGTTTCATTTTAATATAATAATGTTTTCCTTGAAAATCTGGAATATTGTTAGAAATTTTTCTTAAGATATTTTGGATGTTTTTAATTTGTTATAGACTAATGGTTAAGTTTGTAGAAATTCTGAAGTAAGTTTCAACATCAAGTTTACAAACTTTGAAATGGATGACATCTATTGTTTGAAATATTTCCTCAATAGCAGAGAATGATGAACACTGAGAAACAAGATTAAATCGTCCTCAAAGAAATCATAGTATTTGTAGAGAAAAAAAGAGAATAAATAAAAAGGGAGTAGAATAAAACACATTCGTCGGTATCAATTTTATATTTCGCCTTAGTACTCTTTTCATTGACTTGGTACAGTATTTAGTCTTATTTTTTTCCAGAAAGAACATTATGACACCATCTATACATTCTGCTGAAATCTGCTCCCTAAGCTAAAGTCTCAGGGGCCAGGCTGAAAGGATGAATTTTTGCTTGTTTACACACAGAAAATAATAGTATTTCGGGCAGGAAAAAATGAAACAAATATGGAGAAACCGTAAGCTACTGGCAATGCACTTGCAGTTCATATCAGTTGCTTAAACATTTGAGAAAAATTAGTGTTAGCAATATTTAAAGGGGTATTCCAGCTCCTCTCACTTCTGCATCAAGAGGTCAGTGTCACAAAAAATGTCATTCCTACAAACACTTGCTGGATCATGTGTGCCATCAGCAGGTTCTGGCACCTCTCCTTTTCTAATGAATAGGACAAGTACAAAACAACACTGATTGTTGTTGGTGCAAAATAAGTTAAGATTATAAAAAAGATTGTTATTATTTTTTAGAATTATCAGTAGTAAAATATTATTCTAAATGCTACAGCCTTACTTTAGGTTTTATTTATTGCTTTAGGAGCTGATGAATATGTAACACATGCATACCTTTTTAATTGTTTACATACACGGCAATTGTATAGTAGATTTTAAAACTTTCATTTTATTTTTTTTATTATTATATTTTACTATACTTTTGCTGTCTTACAGCTCAATGCAATTACAAAACATGTGGGTGTTCTTAGCAATTTTCAAAACTACTTTACTATGGACAGCTAACATTCTGAGGTCTTTGTCAGGTATGCTTCTTTTGAAAGGTAATTCAATTTCCTAGCCTCAGCTTATATCTTTATCATACTCTGTATCTCTAATGCGGCAGTTAGCATCACTTGCTGTGCATGCACTTGAAAATTGGTAGCATTGTTTGCTATATGAGCAACATAGATCAATCCTGAAAATTTGAAGCATCACATACTGTACATACACCCCAAATCGATTCTGAAAATGGAAGCATCGCTTGCTGTGAGAGCATTATAGATCTTTTCTGTCTCTCTTTTTCTCTCTTCTTCATAGTTGCCAGATTACAACACCACACAATTAATAAGGCTGCATCTCTATTAAACACATTAAAATTCCTTTTTTTATATCACCAGCAACATATTCCACAAATTTACCAAATGCACTCAGTCAGTACAATTTTAACACTGACTTACACTGTTTTCTGTGGAAGATGCAGGAAAGACTTCAATCTTTGCTTTTCTGCCGAACTTCTACAAATCAATGTCTGACACTTTAAAGCGAACCTGTCATCAGGATTTTGCTAAGTAAACTACAGACACTGTCAGGTTGGCGCCGTTACACTGATTTGAATGATGCCTGGATTGATGAAATCCATCTTTTGGCTGTTTAATTTGTATTTGCAGTTTTCAGCTAATGAGATTCTCATACACCGGGGAAGCCTTTGGGTGGGTCTTTATTTGATGCTCTGTTCACATAATCATACTTATGGACTTAAATGACAGGTCACTGAACCTTCAGTGACCTGCCTCCTATTTTAAATACTGCAATTGTGCAGTTCATATTGTGGTCTTTGGAAAAAGAATTACAGCAAAAAAGGCGCAGGTGGCGGTGCATGCTCAGTAGCATCTATTTACTTTGCATGCGCCACTAACAGTGCCATGTTGTTGGAGGATAAAAAAATTGGGTGGAGGAAAATGGCATTGGCTCTTGTGCAGTAGCATCTATTGGCAAGTGATAGATGCTACTGAGCATGCGCCGTTACTAGAGTTGAGCGACTTTGGTCGGATCGGGTTTTGTGAAACCCAAATGAAACAAAATTTGTTTCAGATGAAACTGGTCCAACTAGGGCAAAAAAAGTCGGAGTTTGCTTTTCGCTAGCAGCGCTGTTTTCACAGCTGTCTGCAAGGGCTGTGTGAGTGCAGAACCACGCTGGGTAGTGTGTCCTGGAGGCACGTCTGCTTGTAGGCCGCCCAGCGTGTGTCTCTGCCTCATACACATTTTTCTTTTATTGCTGCTTTTTTTTTCTCCTGTATAGTGTGCTTCCATACGTATCCATATACGTTGGTTGCAAACACTAAAGGAGTGGACAGCGGAGCCTTTCAGCAGCCTTTCAGTGCTATAGCCCATTTCTCTGCACTGTTTTTGGCTGTCTGATAGGTCTCTCTGTGTGTGAGTGCAGCTCACGTTGCAGTGTGTTCTACAGCCACCGCTAGCTGTAGTCCGCTCAGCGTGCGTCACTGCCTCATACATAGTCCATTTTTGCAGCTAATTTAGCCAGATTTTTGCTCCTATATTAGTGTGCTTCCAACCGCATCCATTGTCATTGGTTGGTTGCAAACACTATATAGGATTAGATAGAGGAGCCTTTTTGCTGGCTTGTGCCCTTCAGGGCCAGCCAGGCTAGTATCACCCTATTTTTTGGAGCCTCATCAATTGCATTGTAGGTTAGCTTCCTGCATTGTAATCGCTCCAAAAAGTTTGTGATACTATAGCTTTCAAACTTTGGTCACATCCTTTCCTTTCCCCCCCCCCAAAAAAAAGGAAATAAAGTTCACCAAACACTCCACTTTACAGTTGTCTAGGCCACATTAGATCATATTAAAGTGTAGTACACACACTCTTAGCCAAATTAGTGTTTCTTATACTGGTTAGCAGGTGTTCAGGAATAAGAACACTAAGCCACCCCTTTTTTACTTTTCTGCCTATCTTTATCAGTCTACCAAGATGAAGAAGGCAAGGAGTAAGGCACGTGGTCGTGGCCGTGGAGTTTCAGCAGGGAGAGGACGGGGGGATTCAGCAGGGAGAGGACGTGGGGATTCGGTGTCTGCTGCGGCCACCAGTGACCCGGCATCCCCCACTTTCACCAGGCAACAGTCCTTCATGCGCAGCTTTGTAGGACCTCGCCGTACCCCACTGCTGCGTGACGAACAAATTGAAGCCGTTGTCGGATGGATGGCAGCTAACGCATCCACTTCAATGACTTCCGCATCCTCCCAAGGCCAGAGCACTGAAGAGCAACCATCTGTCTCTTCACCACCTGCCAAATTGCCCAGGCAGTCTGAGAGCCCTGGACAGGAGCCATCTCAATCTTTACTTCTGTTCTCAGAATCTGTTGGCTTGGAAAGAGGTGGCCAGCCAAGCAGCATTCTAGAGCGTGAAGAAGAGGGAGTATGCAGTGATGCGCAACTGCTTTGTCCCTCTGAATCTGAAGAGGCAGGTGGGCCAGTGCCTATTGTCAGCACACCTCAGTGCTCATCTGATGATGATGAGACTCAGTTGCCAATTTCTGGTGCGAACGGTGCTAGCGAGACAACCCAGGACCAGCCGGTGCTTGAAGAGGGGAGTGGAGATGATGAGGTCCTTGACCCATCATGGCATCAGCCACAGGAAGGTGGTGGGAGCAGCTCTGAGGAAGAGATTCCCCGAACGGCCAAAAGAGGAGGGAGAGGGCGGGGGCAGACTTGGTTGCCTGTAGCCTCCACTTTGGCACCCGTGAGGAGCAATCCTCTTCCAAAACACAAAACGGGCGCTCCCAGGACTTGCAGTGCGTGGTCTTTTTTTTGACACAGTTGCAGATGACATTTGCTTTGTGTCAATGCTGTGTCATCAGAAAGTGAAACGAGGGAAAAATGTGACCAACCTCAATACCACAAATATGTGGAAACATGTGCGTACCAAGCACGAGGTGGAGTTACACAGACACACTGAAGATGTAGGCCAACCTTCAGCAGCACCTACTACCTCTTCAGCTCGTGTTGGGGCCTCTTCCTCCAGCTCACACACAGCTGGTTCAGCTTCCTCACTGGAACGCCATGGAAGAACCACTGCCACTGTTGTCCAGAGACCCAGTGAAATTCCACCCACTGAACCACGTTCGCAGTCATCAGCACACTCCCAGGCCACTCACCAGCAATCGGTAGCACAGGCATGGGAGAAAAAGCGGCCATACTCGGCAAACCATCCCCGAGCACTGGCTCTGAATGCCGGCATTGCCAAACTACTGGCCCTTGAGATGCTGTCATTCAGGCTGGTGGAGACTGACACCTTCCGGAACTTTATGTGATTGGCAGTTCCACAATACAATGTGCCCAGCCACTTTTATTTCAGCAGGCAAGCTGTCCCTGCCCTGCAAAAGCATGTGGAGGGAAAAATTAAAAATGCGCTACTAAATGCCATCAGTAGCAAGGTCCACCTGACCACCGATGCGTGGACCAGTAGCCATGGACAGGGACGATACCTTTCCCTCACTGCCCATTGGGTCAATGTTGTGGAGCCGGGTACCGATCTGGAGAGTGGCTCTGTACGTATTCTGCCAACTCCAAGGATTGCAGGAATGCAGTCTGTACATATTGAGTCCTCCTCCTACTCTAGTTCCTCGGAATCTGCACTGCGTGAGCCTGTTAGGCCAGATATGAGCACAGGTGTGGCCAAATGTCAACAGGCCGTCCTTAAATTAATTTATTTGGAGTCACACAGCACAGGAGCTCTGGAATGCCATCAAGCAGGAGAGCGATGTGTGGTTTGTGCCAGGTTTGGTAGTGAGTGACAATGGCCGAAATCTTGTGGCAGCTCTGGGCCTAGGCAACCTCACTCACATACCATGTCTGGCACACGTGCTCAATTTGGTCGTGCAGAGCTTTCTGAGGGACTATCCGGATCTTGATGCACTGCTGCACAAGGTTCGCCTAGAGTGTGCTCACTTCCAGCATGGCAAGATCGCGCATTGCATCTCTGCAACGCCGATTCCGCCTGCCAGAACATCGCATCATATGTTCATATGTGACCTCCCCACCAGGTGGAATTCAACGTTACATATGTTGGAGCGGTTGTGTGAGCAGCAGGCAGCAGTAATGGAGTACCAGCTGCATCAGGCGCAAACAAGTCGCACTGTGCGCCAGACACACTTCACCACCACTGAGTGGGCCACTATGAGGGACATCTGCCAAGTTTTGTGTGCCTTCGATGACTCCACGCGGATGGCCAGTGCAGATGATGCACTAATCAGCATGACTGTCCCCCTCATCTGTCTGCTTCAAAAAACCTTACAAGCACTAAGTGAGGAGGTTTTTGAAGAGGTCGAGGATGAGCAGTCAGAAATGCCATCTGCTTCTGGCAAGTCTGCGCAACGTGCTTCCACACAAAGGCCCAGGCAGGGGACACTTAGTGAGGAGGATGACGAGGAGTCAATGGAGGAGGAGGAACACATCTCTCCAGAGGAGGGAGGTACACAAGGCTCTAGTAGTCAGTGTGTACAGCGAGGGTGGGGTGATGCTGAGCAGGCAGAGATGCTGCCTCAAGCTGGGGACAGCATTTCCGCTCCAGTTGGCAGTCTGCAGCACATGGTTGATTTCATGCTGCAGTGCTTGTTAAATGACCGCCGCATCGCCAACATTCTCCACACGGCTGATTATTGGGTATACACCCTCCTAGATCCTCGCTACCGGGACAACTTACAAAGCCTCATACCACAGTTGAACCGGGAGTGAAAAATGCGGGAGTACCAATAAACACTTGTGCAGGCCATCATGTTCTCCATTCCCCCCACAAGTGTTGCTGGTAGTGCTTTTCAAAGCAGCCATGTGGGTAGAGGCAGTGGAGGAAGCTCTGCACAAAGAGGTAGCAGAGGCAGTGCCGCAGGGCAAGGCAAGGCCAGTATGGCCCAAATGTGGAAAAGTTTTGTGGGACCGTCACAAACGGCTACACCATCACAGACGGCTCCAGTCAGCAGGAGGCAACGTTTCCGTCAGATGGTGACAGACTACTTGTCGTGCCCTGTTAGTGTTCTCCCAGACGTCTCTTCCCCATTCAAGTATTGGGTCTCTAAGCTGGATACATGGCCAGAGCTTAGCCAGTATGCATTGGAGGTGCTGGCTTGCCCTGCTGCCAGTGTATTATCGGAACGTGTCTTTAGTGCTGCAGGTGGTGTGGTAACAGACCGTCGCACGCGACTATCCGCCGATAATGTTGACCGGCTTACTTTTGTGAAAATGAACAAGGCCTGGATCTCACCTGAATTTGCCAGTCCTCTTCCAGAATAAATAATTGGCTGGCAACAGGATCCAGGTCTCCTGTTGTGTTCATGTTTCTATGACCTGAACTTTATTTCCTGGGCTACAGAAGTGCTGTCCACACAGACAAAACACTCGCTCATGTGTAAGTGGTGTTCGGTAACGTCAGCTGATCCCCTGCTGTGTGTATGGCAAAGTGTCCTGCTCCCTCCACAGTCAAACAACCTCAGATTTACACCTGGCTCCAAGTAGGCCTCGGCCTACTACCTGATTTTCCCTGGGCTCCGACACCGCCAGTTGGTGCTCAGAAGTGCTGTCCGCACAGACAAAACACTCGCTCATGTGTAAGTGGGGTTCGGTAACGTCAGCTGATCCCCTGCTGTGTGTACGGCAAACTCTCCTGCTGCCTACAACTTCTGACTACCTCTGATTTAATATGTTCTCTGATTTGCCCTCTGTCTCCACTCTGTTTTGAGTATTTCCTCCGGCCTACAACACCGCCTGTTTCTGCTCTCAAGTGCCGTCTGCACAATCCACACTTGTTCCTGTGGTACCTGGGTCCTGTAACATCTGCTCATCTCCAGAGTTGAGCACGGCAATGTCTCCTGCTTTGTCTATATTCCCACTACTTGCAGTGGAAATGTGGACAGAGCAGGAGACATTGCCTGACTCACCTCTAGGGAGAAGCTGCTGTTACAGAACCCCAGTAACACAGGAACAAGTGTGGGTTGTGCAGACGGCATTTCAGAGCAGCAACTGGCGTGGTTGGAAGCCAGAGGAAATACTCAAAACAGAGTGAAGACAGAGGCCTAATTGGAGTACGTTGACAGTTAGTAGTAGTCTAGAAACAATCACAAACTGCCACCAAGTAGGCCTCGGCCTACTACCTGATTTTCCCTGGGCTCCGACACCGCCAGTTGGTGCTCAGAAGTGCTGTCCGCACAGACAAAACACTCGCTCATGTGTAAGTGGGGTTCGGTAACATCAGCTGATCCCCTGCTGTGTGTATGGCAAAGTGTCCTGCTCCCTCCACAGTCAAACAACCTCAGATTTACACCTGGCTCCAAGTAGGCCTCGGCCTACTACCTGATTTTCCCTGGGCTCCGACACCGCCAGTTGGTGCTCGGAAGTGCTGTCCACACAGAAAAACACACTCGTTCATGTGAAAGTGGGGTTCGGTAACGTCAGCTGATCCCCTGCTGTGTGGAGGGCAAAGTGTCCTGCTCCCTCCAAAGTCAAAATACCTCAGCTTTATACCTGGCTCCTAGTAGGCCTCGGCCTGCACCATGATTGTCCCTGGGTTCCAACACCGCCAGTTCGTGCTCGGAAGTGCTGTCCACACAGAAAAACAGAATCGTTCATGTGAAAGTGGGGATCGGTAACGTCAGCTGATCCCCTGCTGTGTGGAGGGCAAAGTGTCCTGCTCCCTCCAAAGTCAAAATACCTCAGCTTTATACCTGGCTGCTAGTAGGCCTCGGCCTGCACCATGATTGTCCCTGGGTTCCAACAACGCTAGTTGGTGCTCGGAAGTGCTGTCCACACAGAAAAACAGAATCGTTCATGTGAAAGTGGGGTTCGGTAACGTCGGCTGATCCCCTGCTGTGTGGAGGGCAAAGTGTCCTGCTCCCTCCAAAGTCAAAATACTTCAGCTTTACACCTGGCTCCTAGTAGGCCTCGGCCTGCACCATGATTGTCCCTGGGCTCCAACAATGCCAGTTGGTGCTCGGAAGTGCTGTCCACACAGAAAAACACACTCGTTCATGTGAAAGTGGGGTTCGGTAACGTCAGCTGATCCCCTGCTGTGTGGAGGGCAAACTGCTGCTTCCTCCAAATTGTAACTATGTAGTGCTGACGAAAACTATGTCAGAGAGTGGACCCTCTGGATGGCGGATCCGGAGCCCCCGGGTCGAGCACGCCAGGTGAAGACCGACCCCTATACAGGGACCGTTTGGGGCAGGACCACAGAGGACGGAGGCGCGACAGCCGGAACCAAGAGGGACGGCTCCACAAACAAAAGGCCTAGAGAAGGAGCGGACAATATACTAGCAGGGACAGGTGGCTCAGGGAAGGGCTAGATACGGAATGGCAAGAGGAGGAAACAAGGCAAACTGGAGACAGGGGACGGGACGAGGAATGGAGGAACCGGAGAACCTGGACCGACTGGGGAGAGCGGGGAGGACGACACAGAGACAGGCAGGAAGAATGGGCAGAGATAGGACTAACTACAGAAGAACTGTAGGGGCCAGATTGCTACACAATCATCAGGCGTCCTCCTAACAGCGAGGACGCCTGAAATATACCAGCCCCCGGAAGTGCGTGTGCCAGGCCGACCCCTCAGCGCCGCCCACCGCTGGAGACAGAGGAGGGGAGGGGGCGCGCGCGTGACAGAGAGCGGAAGCCAGGAGCCGCCGTGAGGGAGCGTGGACGACGGGCGCGAGGCCGGACGGGGGCGCGCAGGTAGGGAAGCGCTGCGGTGCGCGCTGCTCTGGAAGGGGCATCGGCGGGCATAGCCGCCGATGTCACAGTACCCCTCTCCTTACGTCCCTTCTTACTGAGATTGGCAAAAAACCTTTTCAGAATCCGGGGAGCATTGACATTCTCCCGGGGTTCCCAGGACCGTTCCTCGGGACCAAAACCCACCCAATCGATAAGAAAAAGGGTCTTACCCCGGGCTCTTTTCATAGCCAGGATGTCTTTGACCTCGAAGACGTTGTCCGAGATAACAGGTGAAGGAGGGACGATGGAAACTGGTTGGAACCGATTCAGGACTACGGGTTTCAAGAGCGAGACATGGAAGGCGTTGGGAACCCGGAGCGAAGCAGGCAACCTCAGTTTGTAAGCCACCTCATTAATGCGTCCAATTACTTCAAACGGCCCAATGTACCGAGGACTCAGCTTATAAGAGGGAACTCTCAGACGGATATGTCGAGTAGAAAGCCAGACTTTGTCACCTGGATGGTACGGAGGCACGTCCCTCCGTCTTTTGTCTGCATGCTTCTTGATTCGGTTGTTGGCACCCTTGAGCGCGTCCCTGGTCTCTCTCCAAATCTGCGAGAATTCTTTAGCAAGAGAATCGGCTGCGGGTACTCCTGTAGACGTGGAGAAAGGTAACGGAATACTTGGGTTTTGACCGGTTACCACAAAAAAAGGTGACTTGGTGGTAGATTCGCTGGGATGATTGTTGTGTGAGAATTCAGCCCAAGGTAAGAGCGCGACCCAATTGTCCTGATGGGCGTTGGCGAAATGACGTAGGTAGGTGGTTAACACCTGATTAATTCGCTCCACTTGCCCGTTGGTCTGAGGATGGTATGCGGAGGAGAAGTCGAGAGATGTTCCCATAAGCCGGCAGAGAGCCCTCCAGAAGCGGGAGGTGAACTGGACCCCCCGATCAGACAGAATCCGCTGAGGAAGACCATGCAGCCTGAAGATCTGGTGGATGAAGATCTCGGCCAACTTCGGAGCGGATGGTAGTCCTGGTAAGGGAATGAAGTGGGCCATTTTGGAAAAACGATCTGCTACGACTAAGATGGTGGTACATCCGGCTGAGTGGGGTAAATCAGTTACAAAATCCATGGCGATCTGCTGCCAGGGGGCCTCAGGAACTGGCAATGGGTGAAGAAGACCGGCGGGCAAGGTCCTAGCCACCTTGTTCTGGGCACAGATTGTGCACGAGGCAACATAGTCCATCACATCCTGGCGAAGCGTGGGCCACCAGTAATACCGAGACAGCAGTAGGAGAGTCTTTTTAGACCCAACGTGCCCTGCAATCTTGGAGGAATGCCCCCAGCCCAACACCTCCGTACGTCTGTTTTGAGGGACGAAAGTCTTACCGGGCGGAGGAATAGCAAAATTCACAGGGGCCACGGTGATCATTTTGGTGGGCTCGATAATATGGGATGGGACTTCTTCCTTCTCCGATGACTGTAATGACCTGGAAAGGGCATCGGCCTTGATGTTCCTATTACCAGGACGAAAATGAAGTTGGAAGTCAAAGCGGGAGAAGTACAGGGCCCATCTGGCCTGCCGGGCATTGAGTCTTTGGGCAGACTGTAGGTACGCCAGGTTCTTGTGGTCAGTGAGGATGGTAAAGGGATGTACAGCCCCCTCGAGTAAATACCGCCATTCAGCCAAAGCCATCTTAATGGCCAGTAATTCTCGGTCTCCAATGGAGTAGTTGCACTCCGCCGGTGAGAAGACTTTAGAAAAGAAGCCGCAAGGAACCAACCGTCCGGATGAAGCCTGCTGGGACAGGACTGCTCCAGCTCCAGTGGAGGAGGCATCCACTTCCAGGACGAAGGGCCTGCTGGTCACAGGCCGATGCAAAATGGGTGCTGACGCAAAGGAACGTTTCAGGGCTTGGAAAGCGTTTTCAGCTTCAGGGGACCAGCTGTTGGGCTTCACTCCCTTGCGGGTCAAGGCCGTGATGGGTTTGGTAACCGTAGAAAAGTGAGGCACAAACTGACGGTAATAATTTGCGAACCCAAGAAATCGCTGGATGGCCTTAATCCCCACTGGACGGGGCCACTTGAGTACCGCACTGAGTTTTTCGGGATCCATCTTTAGGCCGGAATCGGTGACGACATATCCCAAGAAGGGCAGTGACGACTGCTCAAAGAGGCATTCCTCAATCTTGGCGTAGAGTTGGTTCTCTCGAAGGCGGTGCAAGACCAAGCGTACGCTTTTGCGATGGGAGGACAAGTCAGGCGAGAAAACGAGAATGTCGTCAAGATAGATGACCACACAGGAGTAGAGTAGATCCCGGAATACCTTGTTGATAAATTCTTGAAATACAGCGGGGGCGTTGCAGAGGCCGAAGGGCATAACCAGGTATTCATAATGCCCGTCACGGGTGTTGAAGGCCGTTTTCCACTCATCCCCTGCACGGATCCGGACCAAATTGTAGGCTCCCCGCAGATCCAACTTCGTGAAGATCCGGGCTCCTCTCAGACGGTCAAAGAGCTCAGGAATCAACGGAAGGGTGTAACGATTTTTTACGGTGATATTGTTTAGGCCCCGGTAATCAATGCAAGGCCGCAGTGATCCGTCTTTCTTCCGGACGAAGAAGAAACCTGCGCCCGCAGGAGAGGAGGATTTCTGGATAAACCCCTTGGACAGATTTTCTTGGATATATTCCGTCATGGCAGAGGTTTCGGCAGGAGAAAGAGGGTAAGTTCTACCCCTGGGAGGAACCGCTCCAGGAATCAGGTCGATGGGGCAGTCGTAGGGCCGGTGCGGAGGCAGGGAATCCGCCTCCTTTTTGCAGAAAACATCAGCGTAGGCGTGGTATGGAGCAGGAAGGCCGGGGAGGTCCGTTGGCCTAAGCTGAGGATGGGAACGAACCAGGGTACGTAAACAGCTGGCATGGCAGGGGTGCCCCCAACGTAGGATCTCTCCGGAGCGCCAGTCGATGACTGGCTCATGCCGCCTAAGCCAAGGAAGTCCTAAGAGAATGGCATGGGATAATTGAGGCAGGACATAGAAGGCAATCTTCTCAGAATGAAGTGCGCCAATTTGTAGCTTTACTTCAATGGTAACCGTGGTAATGAGCCCAGGAAGAGGTTTGCCATCGACGGAGGTGATTGCTCGAGGGTTACTTAGGACGACCACGGGAATCTGGAGTTTGTCAACCTCCTCCTGGCGGATGAAGTTGCCTGCTGCGCCCGAGTCCACATACGCCTCCACAGAGCCACGCCCCCGACCTGCAATAAGCAGAGCTGAAAGAGTAAGTGGGAGAGAGGGGGTCAGATTACCTAGGGGGCCCTCTCCTACCTGGCCTAGGCGGATGCGTTTCCCGGTCTCTCAGGACAAGTGCGAACGAAGTGATTGGCCCCTCCGCAATATAGGCAGAGTCCCTTAGTCATCCTCTCCTTACGGCGTTGTTCGGACAGCTTGATGCGATCCACCTGCATAGGCTCGGGAACAGAGTTACTAGGAAGGGCAACGGTGCGCGGAATGGGAGCTTGGTATAACCTAAAGGACCTCCTCTCCCTGGCTGACTCTCTAGCGCGTTCCTGAAAACGCAGGTCAATACGGGTAGCCAGGGAGATGAGATCCTCCAGGGTGGTTGGGAGGTCACGCCCGGCCAACTCGTCTTTGATTTTACAAGAAAGGCCTCTCCAAAAAGCACCAACCAGGGCCTCGTTATTCCACCCCAGCTCCGAGGACAGGGTCCGGAAACGGATGGCGTATTGCCCTACAGTAAGGGACCCCTGGCAGAGGTTAAAAAGGGCCTCTGTAGAGGAAGCAAGGCGTCCGGGTTCATCAAAAACCTTACGGAACGTTTCCAAAAAACTCTGGATGTTAGTCACCACCGGGTCATCCCTCTCCCACAACGGATTCACCCAAGCCAGCGACTCCCCTTCTAGATGGGAGATAATAAAGGCCACCTTGGCACGGTCCGTGGGGTATTGTTGGGGAAGAAGATCAAAGTGCAATCTGCACTGATTTAAAAATCCCCTACATAATTTTGGGTCCCCACAGTACCTAGGCGGCTTACCAAGACGGGGAGGAGGGAAAGAGACAGCGTCCCGGGCTTGGTTAGAAGCGGCCGCTGAGGACTGCAAAGAGAGCAGCCGATCATCCACGGACGCCATATACCCCAAAATGTGAGATTGCGCATCGCGCTGCTGTGCGAGCTCCTGCTGGAGACTGACTAAGAGGGGTGCATGCGCTGGGTCAGCGGTTTGCAAGGCGGAGAGCCGGGTGTCCATGGACTTCATGAATGACATGATACGGGTCTGATTCTCCCTTAGGAAAAGCAGTTCCTTTTGAGTGGCCGCCGCGGCACCGGCGGGGTCCATGGCCTGATGATACTGTAGTGCTGACGAAAACTATGTCAGAGAGTGGACCCTCTGGATCGCGGATCCGGAGCCCCCGGGTCGAGCACGCCAGGTGAAGACCGACCCCTATACAGGGACCGTTTGGGGCAGGACCACAGAGGACGGAGGCGCGACAGCCGGAACCAAGAGGGACGGCTCCACAAACAAAAGGCCTAGAGAAGGAGCGGACAATATACTAGCAGGGACAGGTGGCTCAGGGAAGGGCTAGATACGGAATGGCAAGAGGAGGAAACAAGGCAAACTGGAGACAGGGGACGGGACGAGGAATGGAGGAACCGGAGAACCTGGACCGACTGGGGAGAGCGGGGAGGACGACACAGAGACAGGCAGGAAGAATGGGCAGAGATAGGACTAACTACAGAAGAACTGTAGGGGCCAGATTGCTACACAATCATCAGGCGTCCTCCTAACAGCGAGGACGCCTGAAATATACCAGCCCCCGGAAGTGCGTGTGCCAGGCCGACCCCTCAGCGCCGCCCACCGCTGGAGACAGAGGAGGGGAGGGGGCGCGCGCGTGACAGAGAGCGGAAGCCAGGAGCCGCCGTGAGGGAGCGTGGACGACGGGCGCGAGGCCGGACGGGGGCGCGCAGGTAGGGAAGCGCTGCGGTGCGCGCTGCTCTGGAAGGGGCATCGGCGGGCATAGCCGCCGATGTCACAAACTACTTCAGATTTAAACATTCTCTGATTTGGCCTCTGTCTCCACTCTGTCTCTAGTATTTCCCCTGACCTCCAACACCGCCAGTTCCTGCTCACAGTTGCCGTCCACGCATTCCACACTTGTTCCTGTGTTCCTGGTGTTCTGTAACGTGAGCTGATCCCCCAATGTGTGTCCGGCACTGTCTCCTGCGCTGTCCACCTTCCCACTGCAAGTGGTGGGAATGTGGACAGAGCAGGAGACATTGGCAGACAAACATCAGGGGATCTGCTGATATTACAGAACTCCAGTAACACAGGAACACGTGTGGATTGGGCAGACGGCTTCTGTACGCATAAACTGGCGGTGTTGGTGGTCACGTGAAATCCTGGAAACAGAGTGAAGACAGATGCCTAATTGGAGCACGTTGACAGTCTGTTGTAGCCTACAAACAATCTAAAACTGCCATCAAGTAGGCCTCGGCCTGCACCCTGGTTCTCCCTGGGCTCCAACAACGCTAGTTGGTGCTCGGAAGTGCTGTCCACACAGAAAAACACACTCGTTCATGTGAAAGTGGGGGTCAGTAATGTCAGCTGATCCCCTGCTGTGTGGAGGGCAAACTGCTGCTGCCTCCAAATTCAAACAACGTCTTATCTTAAACTGCCTCCAAGTAGGCCTCAGCCTACAAAATGACTATCCCTGGGCTCCAACATCGTCAGTTGTTGCTCAGAAGTGCTGTCCACACAGAAAAACACACTTGTTCATGTGAAAGTGGGGTTCGGTAACGTCAACTGATCCCCTGCTGTGTGGAGGGCAAAGTGTCCTGCTCCCTCCAAAGTCAAAATACCTCAGCTTTACACCTGGCTCCTAGTAGGCCTCGGCCTGCACCATGATTGTCCCTGGGCTCCAACAATGCCAGTTGGTGCTCGGAAGTGCTGGCCACACAGAAAAACACACTCGTTCATGTGAAAGTGGGGTTCGGTAACGTCAGCTGATCCCCTGCTGTGTGGAGGGCAAACTGCTGCTGCCTCCAAATTGTAACTACTTCAGATTTAAACATTCTCTGATTTGGCCTCTGTCTCCACTCTGTCTCTAGTATTTCCCCTGACCTCCAACACCGCCAGTTCCTGATCACAGTTGCCGTCCACGCATTCCACACTTGTTCCTGTGTTCCTGGTGTTCTGTAACGTGAGCAGATCCCCCAATGTGTGTCCGGCACTGTCTCCTGCGCTGTCCACCTTCCCACTGCAAGTGGTGGGAATGTGGACAGAGCAGGAGACATTGGCAGACAAACATCAGGGGATTTGCTGACATTACAGAACACCAGTAACACAGGAACACGTGTAGATTGGGCAGACGGCTACTGTACGCATAAACTGGCGGTGTTGGTTGTCACGTGAAATCCTGGAAACAGAGTGGAGACAGATGCCTAATTGGAGCATGTTGACAGTCTGTTGTAGCCTACAAACAATCTAAAACTACCACCAAGTAGGCCTCGGCCTACACCATGATTGTCCCTGGGCTCCAACAACGCCAGTTGGTGCTCGGCAGTGTCTTTGGCACGGGGACTCCCTGTTGCCCAGCCTGGTTCCAGCACGCCTGCTGTTTCCGGGTAGTGTCAAGGTCACTATGCCACCAATCTGTTGTCCTGTCGTCTTGCGGCCGGGTTAGCCGACTCTACGGTGCCTGCAGTTTAGGTGACTCCTATGTGGGCTGCGGGAACTGGCACTGAAGGCTGGATCCGTAGTGCCAATGGGACATGGACCCCCTGTAGGACTGTGGGTTTTGGTAACTGCGGCCGGCTTGCGGCCTGGCTACTTTGCTTTGAATGGGTACCTTCTGCTACCCACCCGGGTTCCAGCACTGTCTGCTGGTTCTCGCCAGAGCCTTTGGCCTAGGTGCCTCCATCTTGGTATCCGAGGTCCAGCACCGTCAGCTGGTCCTTGGTAGTGCTTTCTAGCACAGGTACCTCCTGCCTAGTAACTGTGGTCCAGCACCGCCAGCTGTTCCTCTTTAGTGCCATTGGCTCTTGTAGCTTTTGCTACCCATCTGGGTTCCAGCACCGTCAGCTGGTTCTCGGCAGTGTCTTTGGCACGGGTACTCCCTGTTGCCCAGCCTGGTTCCAGCACGCCTGCTGCTTCCGGGTAGTGTCAAGGTCACTATGCCACCAATCCGTTGTCCTGTCGTCTTGCGGCCGGGTTAGCCGACTCTATGGTGCCTGCAGTTTAGGTGACTACTATGTGGGCTGCGTGAACTGGCACTGAAGGCTGGATCCATAGTGCCAATGGGACATGGACCCCCTGTAGGACTGTGGGTTTCAGTAACTGCGGCCGGCTTGCGGCCTGGCTACTTTGCTTTGAATGGGTACCTTCTGCTACACATCCGGGTTCCAGCACTGTCTGCTGGTTCTCGCCAGAGCCTTTGGCCTTGGTGCCTCCATCTCGGTATCCGAGGTCCAGCACCGTCAGCTGGTCCTTGGTAGTGCTTTCTAGCACAGGTACCTCCTGCCTAGTAACCGTGGTCCAGCACCGTCAGCTGTTCCTCGGTAGTGCCATTGGCTCTTGTAGCTTTTGCTACCCATCTGGGTTCCAGCACCGTCAGCTGGTTCTCGGCAATGTCTTTGGCACGGGTACTCCCTGTTGCCCAGCCTGTTTTCAGCACGCCTGCTGTTTCCGGGTAGTGTCAAGGTCACTATGCCACCAATCCGTTGTCCTGTCGTCTTGAGCCGGGTTAGCCGACTCTACGGTGCCTGCAGTTTAGGTGACTCCTATGTGGGCTGCGGGAACTGGCACTGAAGGCTGGATCTGTAGTGCCAATGGGACATGGACCCCCTGTGGGACTGTGGGTTTTGGTAACTGCGGCCGGCTTGCGGCCTGGCTACTTTGCTTTGAATGGGTACCTTCTGCTACCCACCTGGGTTCCAGCACTGTCTGCTCGTTCTCGCCAGAGCCTTTGGCCTAGGTGCCTTCATCTCGGTATCCGAAGTCCAGCACCGTCAGCTGGTCCTTGGTAGTGCTTTTTAGCACAGGTACCTTCTGCTTAGTAACCGTGGTCCAGCACCGTCAGTTGGTCCTCGGTAGTGCCATTGGCTCTTGTTCCTTCTGCTACCCATCCGGGTGCCAGCACTGTCTGCTGGTTCTCGCCACAGCCTTTGGCCTAGGTGCCTCCATCTCGGTATCCGAGGTCCAGCACCGTCAGCTGGTCCTTGGTAGTGCTTTTTAGCCCAGGTACCTTCTGCTTAGTAACCGTGGTCCAGCACTGTCAGTTGGTCCTCAGAAGTGCCATTGGCTCTTGTTCCTTCTGCTACCCATCCGGGTGCCAGCACTGTCTGCTGGTTCTCACCACAGCCTTTGGCCTAGGTGCCTCCATCTCGGTATCCGAGGACCAGCACCGTCAGCTGGTCCTTGGTAGTGCTTTTTAGCACAGGTACCTTCTGCTTAGTAACCGTGGTCCAGCACCGTCAGTTGGTCCTCAGAAGTGCCATTGGCTCTTGTTCCTTCTGCTACCCATCCGGGTGCCAGCACTGTCTGCTGGTTCTCGCCACAGCCTTTGGCCTAGGTGCCTCCATCTCGGTATCCGAGGTCCAGCACCGTCAGCTGGTCCTTGGTAGTGCTTTTTAGCACAGGTACCTTCTGCTTAGTAACCGTGGTCCAGCACCGTCAGTTGGTCCTCGGTAGTGCCATTGGCTCTTGTTCCTTCTGCTACCCATCCGGGTGCCAGCACTGTCTGCTGGTTTTCGCCAGTTTCTCAGCCTTCTTGTACCTTCTGCTACATTTCCAAGATCAAGCTTTTTGAAATTGTCTTTGGTAATCCTTATTGATCTCCATGACGACAACCCTGATGACGACGACCCTGAAGACCACACCAAAGAAGACCAGAAATATGACCCTAAATAATATGACCAAGAGGACAAAGAACATGAAGACAACCACCAAGATACAGAACAAAAGACAGAAGAACAAGAAGCAGAAGAAGCAAAAGCAGAAGAACAGAAAGCAGAAGAACATTAAGCATAAGACTAAAAATCAGCATAGAAGAAATCAAAATTATAAGCAGAAGAAGACTAAGCAATAAATGGGGGTGAGTCCGTTCCTCCTCGTGGTGCCCCTGGAAAATGCCTGCTACTGCAGGCCAAACCAAACTGAACGCGGACAAATCCTGTTGTAAATCTTTAGTGACAGGCAGAACGTAAGGTGTAATCTTATAACTTTTATAGATAAGTACTAGAGGAATGCCTGTCACCATAAGAAAATGAAGACAAAGAAGAATAGGAAGAAGATGAAGAAATAGCATATTAAAATTGATAATAGCTGAATAAGAAGAATATGAAGAATGGAAAAAAAAATTAATGGGAAGAAGATGAAGAAGAAGAAGATGAATAAGGTGAAGAAAAAGTTGATGAAAAAAATGCTACTGCTGCGGATCATGAAGGAGAAAGTGTGGGAGAAGTACAAAAGAACGTGAAGAGCATGGAAGTTGTGAAACATACATATCTGACAAAATATAAAAAAGGTTATCATAGTCAATATCTTTTTAACTCCGAACGTACTGAAAAAAAAATTGGAATTAATGCTATGCCATGTGATTTGAATTAACCACTATGCTTTTAATGTCTCCTCCACCTCCCACAATACATTCTACATGATTCTTATTTGTTTTCAATTATGTAGAATTAGCCAACAAGGAAATAAAGGGATTTTTTTAATTCCGATACCGGAAGTCCCATTGACTTGAATGGGACTTCCGGTATCGGAATCGGCGATAACCGATATTTTTTTCGTATCGGGCGATACCATCCGATACGATATTTTTGGGTATCGAACGGTATCGCTCAACACTAGTCACAAGAAAGCAATGTCAGAATCACCGGGATCCATGGAAGCGTTTCAGAGTTATGACCTCATAAAGGTACAGTGGTCAGAATTGTAAAAATTCGCCCAGTCATGAACGTGCAAACCACCCTTGGGGGTGAAGGGGTTAATAAACATGTTATTTTTATAAATTTCTCTGGATCTCTTCATGCTTTTACGGCCATGTTATTACATTGGTCTGGAAAAAGGTTTTGATCATATATGTCTTGGAAGTGCCAGATCATTGATTATCATTGGACATATTTAGTTTATTTATCATTTAAGTATGAAAAATATGACTATGTGAACTGAGAACCAAATAAAGCCCAACCCACAGACCCGCCCCTAAGCATGAGAATCTCATTAAATGAAGACTGCAAATACAGATTAAACAACAATCACAAGACGGATTTCATCAACCCAGGTATCATGTTAATCAGTGTAATGGTGGCAACCTGACAGTTTCTGTAGTTTACTTATCAAAATCCTGATTACAGGTTTGCTTTAAGCCAGTCTGAGGAGTGACAATGTTTAAGAATGTCTAGGCTAATGTTTCTTTAAAGAAGCTGTCAACTGCTTAGACATCTTTTTCTCATACCCCTCACTTGGCTCCCACAAAATAATAAAGCCTATACTCACTTGCTGTGCTGGCATAGTTCCCGCTGATTAGTCACTCGTGGTCCAAGGGTTCTCGTGCTCTTGTTGTGATACGTGACATTGGTGCCCAATCAGCGCTAGTGTCAATGTCCCTGCCTCCTATCGAATTGAGCAGGAAGAGAAAGTCTGAGATCATATGCAATCCAGACTTCCTCTTCATGATTTATTTGTCCAAAGGTGGAGAGTGACCCAATCGCTGATTGGACGTCGGCATCACGTATCATAACACTGCATGAGAGCCCCAGCGAGTGCCAAAACTCTGTGACCGTCGCATGCATGGGAGATGAGTAAAAGCTTTACTATTTTATGGGTGCCATACATTTAAAGCAAGAAGGTTGGCTGTCCAAGAAATAGACAACAGCTTTAAGCACATTGTAGTTTACATGGCAACAGTGCACTTCACAAACCATCTACCTCGATCTATACTGCAAGAGATATATTAATCTCTAATGACCAAACACTGGACACATCCAAAGTACTATTTTAAGTAAGGAACAAAACAGTAGTTTAGTAACAGAAGCATTAAGACCACTAGGTCTATAATCTCCAAGCATGAGCAATATTTTCAGTTGTAAACTCATGGTATGTCTTCTTAGAATAAGAACTAGAGTACAGAAATTTCTATGGTAAGTATTATTTCAGTTCATAGACAAAGAAGAATGTAAAAGTAAGGGACATTTGACATTTTAAAATTCATAAATTGAAGCAAGAAAAGTCTCCTTAAACTTAGTTGCAGTTATATCTCATTGTATTATATTGTCAAGAAAATATTCAACTTGGCTAAAAGCAGAATACTATATTATTGTAGGGTCTATTGGGTTGCAGAACCAACATTTGTAAAATCCAATCCTGTGGAAATGCTCAAGCCCATAAATATCTAGCAAAGCGCATGCTTTAAAAAAGTTGTCCACTACTTGGACAACCCCTTCTCATACCCAACTCTTGCCCCGATAAAATAAAAAAAGTTTATGCTCACCTCCTGTGCTGGCGCCGTTCCATGGTGTCAGCACTTGTTCTCTCTAAGGCTTCCGTGCTGTTGTTGTGACAGATGAGCCTGATGTCCAATGAGTGCTGGCATCACGGTCTCCATCTTCTGTCAAATTGAACATGAAGAGGAAGTCAGAGATCAGCTGTAACTTCCTCTTCATGTTCAATTTGTACAAAGGCAGGGACAATGACGCCAGCACTGCTTGGGCCCTGGGCTCATGTGTCACAACAACAGCATAGGAGTCACAGGGAGAGCGAATGCTGACACCATGGGAACAGCACCAGCACAGGAGGGGAGTATAAACTTTTTTATTTTATTGGGTATAAGATCAAGAAGGGGTTGGTCATAGTAGTGAATAACCCCTTTAAGCTTGGGTTAGGTATATCATAAATTTAGTGGACTTTGTTGCCCAAGGGTGCACATTTATCTGGAGTCAGTCCTTACTTCCTAAAAGTAATTAGGTCTTATTGAACAGTACAGTGTGTTTCTTATAGATTGTCCTCTATTTCCTATTAAGTTGTAAGCTCTTGTGAGGTAGGGTCTTCACATGATTGAATTGATGAACTATGTGTTACTATGTAGTGTCTGATATTATTTGCACATGCTCCATCTGAATTGTAAAATGTAGCAGAAAATGTTGGCAATTTGTACAGTAAATATAAATTATTAATGTTTTATTGTTATTATATTCAGAGAATAGTTTTCCATTTACATATTCCTATACTTCTTATCCACAAAGACTATAGATTTTAATCAGAGCACTGTAACATATTAAATATGTAACCAAACTCCCCCCTTCTCTTAAATTTGCACTCTGTTGAAATCACCCTGTTGTAACTGTTCTAATAAAAAATAATTAGTCACAGTTACTAGTGGCTGTCATGTTACAAGTTAGCTACTCAAGATGAAAAGTAATTAGTTACCGTTAGAGTTCCTTTCCAGAGTGCTCAATTAAAAATGCGATTATCACTTTGTCATGTTTTTTTCTGCTTCAGGAGATAAAAATATAAGCTGAATACTTTGCAAGATGAGGCTAGAAAATTTAATTACCTTTCGAAATAAGCATATCCGACAAGGACCTCAGAATGTTATCCGTCCATAGAAAAGTAGTTTGGAAACTGTTAAGTACACCCACATGTTTTGTACTTGCATTCAGCTGCATGACAGCAAAGCATAGTATAATAAAACAGCAAAAAAAAAATTAGTGTTAAAACTTATAATGCAATTACCGTGTATGAAAACAATAAAAATAATGTATGTGTTAAAAATTCATTAGCTCCTAAGCCAATATTTCAAAATATAAAGCAAAGTTTTAGGATTTAGAATAGTAGTTTAATACTGGTAATCCTAAAAATAATAATTATCTTTAGTAATAATCTTTATTTTGAACCAACAATAATTGTACGATGTATATCTAATTGGTTTGGTGGCACTACATCATGTCATGGGATGGTTAAAAAGCAGTTTTTTGAGGCCTGCACAGTCTGTGACTTATGCAATCTTCTGCAATGTGTAAAATGGTGATGGACATTTTTCATTAATGCGCGCAAATTAAAATGATTATTATTTGAATGCACTGGGACTCATTTACGGGAAATTCCACTCAAACTTGATTCACATTGAATTGATTCAATCATCTCTCCTTGTTTAACCATGTTTCATGCTGCTTTAACACATATCCCCTCTTTCACAAACTGAAAATGCAAGGAATAACAAACTGCATCTGCTAAATTAAATTCTTTGCCCATAAAAAAAAAGTATAGCGCCTATATGATATCTGCAGGAGACCACAGGATCTTGACAACAGAAAACAAAATTTGGCATATGTGTGCTAACTACTGAGCACTGCTGAGAAAATACCTGTTATTACAAGGGTACTAGGGCCATTGCTCAGTCACAAAGCAATTTCACACAGATCGCTGCATGCACATTCCGCTCCGGGAAAACGTGAAAACACATAGAGATAATTAGGATATATAAATATAAAGTGCATCAAACTAGAGGAATGTACCTAGATAAACTTTTACAGCCCAGTAAGTGGTTTATTTCTGTTTTAATTAGTTTTGCCCTAATTCAAAAATCACCAATTAACTCTAATTAGGCGTTATCATTTCAATCCAATGCCTTTTTGTTAACATTTTCAAAAAAGAGCACTGTAACAAAAACACAAATAAAATGATATTTTCTTGAAAAAGATGTATGCCAACTAAATGTGTATACTTACTTTTTCTAGAAGTACTGTATATCCATGTAGCTGTCAAAATTCAAACAGAAAGTGTCTGTGGATCAAGCCTGTTTAAAGATGTATCTATTGTTAATGTAGCACTAAACACGGTAAATACCATGTTTTCGCAAACCTTAACTTGACATTTAATACAGTATAATGCATTAAACGTGTCACGTTTACTGTTTCCATAGTGACTACTTATGCAGAAACTTTACTGTAAGAGCAGTGAGACTATGGAACTCTCTGCCATATGATGTTGTAATGAGTGATTCCCTACTAAAATTTAAGAAGGGTCTAGATGCCTTTCTTGAAAAGTATAATATTACAGGGTATATACATTAGTTTCCTTAATATTGCGTTGATCCAGGGAGCTAGTCTGATTGCCATATGTGGAGTCAGGAAGGAATTTTTTTCCCCAATGTGAAGCCTACTGTTTGCCACATGGGTTTTTTTTGCCTTCCTCTGGATCAACATGTTAGGGCAGGTTAGGACAGGATATGGGTTGAACTAGATGGACTTAAAGTCTCCCTTCAACCTTAATAACTATGTTACTATGTTACTATGTTAAACATTACTAATCAAGTATTGGGGCTTTGTGAAATGCCAAACTCAATCAATCACTAAGCACATTTAGAAATCAGAGACTGAGACAGCAATCATGATTGAATTCAGATTATTTAATGAGTTCAATGTTGTGGGACTATTGGTTGTCAAATCACTAGGAACTGTAGTATTCATTCTGCAGGTGGTAATGGTGAAGGAAATGATGTGGAGACCAGAATCTCTGGGCAGTTCAGGCATTATCCAGCCACAAAGACTAGTGTGGCAGGGACCTATAATGCCTTCCAGTTTGGCAGTAAGGGTGTGAGTGCTGTCCAGCTGGAGCAATCAGCTCCCTACTTTGGCCAATGGGACATCACCACACCCTACTCAATTCCTAGCTTACTGTTGGGAGTTGCCATGTTTAGTTTTAATGACAATAGTTCACATCCCTAGTCCAACTTCTGTTTGGGCTATGTGCCCCGACAAAATTATGTATGATAAGCTATTGTCATTCAGCAGCAGACAATGTATGTCAAATGAATGGGAAAGTGATGGTTTGCTGGTAGTCAGAGTAAATTCGATAACCATCTGAGCCAACCAACAATGATAATCTTCACTGCTCTATGCACTCCCATGCTTACAATAATTTGTAAGACATACAGTAAGTGTTATATATTTTGTTGTCAGACAAGATCACAAATGGATTTCACTGTTGAATGGTTTGTTCCTCTCCATTTATTTCCACATTGAAAAGTGAATACATACATGTTTGTATGATTGTATGACTATATGATTATATGTTTAATGTAGACACTATACAGAGCCTGTTCAGACCTTATGGTCCTCTCCTTGTTATTACCCTTCCCCCTTCCTTCCCCCCTTTTTCCCCCCTTCCCCCTCCCACTCCCCTCCTTTCTTATTTGTATTTAAATGTTCAATAAAAATTATTGGAAAGAAAAGTGAGCACTGTAGGTAACAAAACAGTTTTTTTTATTTTGCCTCTCTATTGCAGAGATATTAGCAATCTGAGTAATTAGCAGGCATGTCATGTGTTAACTTTAGTTAAGTCGATGTTATTAGATAAATTTCACTGGGGGCATGTATTTATGCATCTTGTGTGGGTTGCTATTTGATAACACCCACTTGGACTTAACAAATGTTATCTGATAGCAACTCATATTAGAGGCATAAGTAAATGCCTGAGTGAAAATTATCTAGTAGCACACACTTGGATTTAACTAAAGTTACCTCATTAAAGGCCAAATACTTTAATTGCTAATATATCCATAAAAAGGCAAAATAAAAAAAACAACCAAACAATTCTGCATTGCAGCCACTATTATGTTGTTTTTTCAGGTCAGTGTGAAAAATGTAGTGAAAGGTCCTCTTTAAGGCAAAAAATGCATGCGTTTAAGTAAACATAGAAAAGTGTTTCAAGATGGGTACCACAAGGGTCTGTCCTGGCCCCAGTGTTGTTCAGCATTTTTATAAATGATTTAGATAGGAGAACTGAAGGTGAAATAATCAAATTTGCAGACAATGCAAAGCTAGGAGAGATAACTAACACTTGAAAATACATAGAAAGCATTCAGAAGGATCTAGATAAGCTTTAACAATGGGCAGCAAATAATAGAATGGTATTTAACAGGGAAAATCAGGTTTGCCTCCCACAGTCTACAGCTCCTGCACCTCCTCCTCCTCCTCTTCAGCCTCCATCTCCAAAATGACAACATCAGTCACAAGCTGGAAGCACTGCAGCAATGCCTCAGCCAAGTGGCAACAGCATGTGCTGAAGCTAATATGCTTAGGTGACAAACCGCACAATGCAGAAGAGATGTGGACAGCTCTGAAAGAGCAGGCAGATCTATGGCTGACACTGCTGAACCTACAGCCAGGCATGGTCGTGTGTGACAATGGCTGGAACCTGGTGGCAGCTCTGAGTCTAGGCAAGCTCACACATGTACTGTTATGAATGGGTCACTGAGGAGGAAAAAACAAAACAAGCTAAGTCACAGAAAACCAGAGAGGTTGGTAACTATGCAGATTGCAGATCCCTGATCCTAACCACACAACTAGCAGCAGCCGTGGAGCGTTCCTACGATGAACCTAGATGCTTCGTCACAGCCGGAGGACTAAATAAGCCTAAAGCAAGAAAAGGGGAAAACTAACTGCCCCAGAGCAGACCCCAAAGGAAATACAGCCCCCACACATGTATTGACGGTGAAACAAGATGAAAACACAGGCAGGAAAATAGGCTGAGCAAACGATGGGGCCCAAACTAACTAGAAAGGATAGGAAAGGAAAGACACTGTCTGCAATCTGCCAAAAACCCTACAAAAATAATGTCCAGCACTTCTGATAACAAAATTAACCCTGAAGTCACTAGACTTCTCCCACTATATCAGCACTCTGAAATATTATGAGACAGAGCAAAAAGAGGCCAATCTAATAAGGGACAAAAAAGTATATCAGTAAATACAGATAAATAAGAGTGGAAATTCAGCACAGCCCCAGCCAGGGCTGGCTGACAACACACAAAACTGAATAGACCAACAAAATCAAGTGTGAACATTAGCAGAAAAACTTAGCTTGAGCTGACTGGAACAGAGCTGAGAACCAAGACCTGACAAGCCAGAAGGAATCACCAGCACCAGAATAGGGCGTCGGCTGTCTTAAATCCAGTCTGAGATTCCTGAGGTCCTATCGTCATCCTCCTTATCAGGTGGCAGATCTCCACTGATTAAATCAGCCTCACTACCTTCTGTTACCACCAGAGGGAGCCTGGAAGGAGAACTCTCAACTGGTAGACCAGAAAATGAACTCACAACAGTACCCCCCCTTGAGGAGGGGTCACCGAACCCTCATCCACGCCAGCAGGCCGATCAGGATGGGCCCAGTGAAAAGCACGAACCAATCTATTGGCATGAATATCAGAGGCAGAGACCCAAGAATTATCCTCCTGGCCATAATCCTTCCATTTGACCAAATACTGGAGTCTCCGTCTAACCAAACGAGAATCCAATATTTTTTCTACCTCATATTCCACATTGCCTTCAACCAACACAGGGTCAGGAGGTGCTGCCATAGGAACCACTGGCTCAAAAAAACTCTTCAACAGAGATTTGGGAAATACGTTATGGATCTTGAACGTAATTGGAAGAGCCAATCGAAAAGAAGCAGGATTAAGAATCTCCAAAATCTTATAAGGTCCAATAAATCTAGGCTTAAATTTTGGAGATGCAACCTTCATAGGAATATTGTTAGATGACAACCAAACCATATCACCCACTTTAAACAGGGGACCAATGGTCCTATGCAGGTTGGATAATCGCTGGGCCTTTTCCTGAGAGAGTGACAACTTATCCACCACTTGGTCCCATATCTGCTGCATTCTCTCAACCACAGTGTCCACACCTGGGCAGGACGAAGATTCCACTTGCCCTGAAGAGAATCGAGGATGAAACCCAAAATTACAGTAAAAGAGTGACATCAAAGTGGCAGAACTAGCTCTATTGTTCAGCGCGAATTCGGCCAAGGGAAAAAATGAGACCCAATCATCCTGATCAGCAGATATAAAACATCTTAAATAAGACTCCAAGGTCTGGTTGGTTCTCTCAGTCTGTCCATTGGTCTGGGGATGAAACGCGGAGGAGAAGGATAACTGAATTTCCAGTTTGAAACAAAAGGATTTCCAGAATCTGGAAACAAACTGGACACCTCTGTCGGACACAATGTTCTCAGGAATCCCATGTAACCGAACCACCTGTTATAAAAACAAGGGTACCAACTCAGCGGAAGATGGCAACTTTGGGAGTGGTACAAGATGGACCATCTTAGAAAATCTATCTCAAATCACCCAGATAACAGTCATTCTCTGAGAGACAGGAAGATCAGAAATAAAATCCATTGAGATATGGGTCCATGGCCTCTTGGGCACCGGCAGGGGCATCAGCAACCCACTAGAACGAGAACAGGGTTTAGACCGAGAACAAGTCCCACAGGACTGTACAAAATTCCTGACATCACGAGATAAGGCGGGCCAACAAAAAGATCGACTCACCAAATCTCTTGTACCAAAAATACCTGGATGACCAGCCAATGCGCAGCAATGAATTTCAGACATCACTCTCTTTCTCCACTGGTCAGGAACATACAATTTTCCCATAGGGCAACGCTCTGGTTTATCCTCCTGAAATTCCTCCAGGGCGCGTCTCAAATCAGGCGAAATGGCAGAAAGAACTATCCCCTCACCTAGGATGTTAGTAGGCTCGGTCACATGAAGAGAATCGGCAAAGAAGCTCCTAGATAGGGCGCCTGCCTTAACATTCTTAGTGCCCGGAAGAAAAGAGACCACAAAATTAAAACGCGTGAAAATCAAGGCCCATCTAGCCTGTCTAGGATTCAAGCGTTTGGCTGACTCCAGATAAATCAAATTCTTGTGATCGGTGAGGACCACAACTTGATGTCTAGCTCCCTCCAACCAATGTCTCCACTCCTGAAAATGCCCATTTCATGGCCAACAATTCCTGATTCCCCACGTCATAGTTGCGTTCGGATGGGGAAAACTTTCGAGAAAAGAAGGCACAGGGATTCATTTTAGAAGTCACAGGATCTTTTTGGGACAAAACAGCTCCTGCACCAATGTCAGAAGCATCTACCTCCTCCTGAAATGGAAGTGAGACATCAGGTTGCCGTAAAACGGGAGCTGAAGTAAATCTCCGCTTAAGCTCCTGAAATGCTGAGAAAGCCTCAGGAGACCAATTCAGCACATCAACGCCCTTCTTGGTCAGATCAGTCAGTGGTTTGACAATACCAGAAAAATTACCTAGAAATTTACGATAGAAATTAGCAAAACCCAAAAACTTCTGGAGGGCCTTCAAAGAAGTAGGCTGAACCCAATCATAAATGGCCTGTACCTTGGCCGGGTCCATTTCAATAGTCGACGGAGACAAGATAAATCCCAAAAATGAAATCCTCTGTACACCAAAGAGGCATTTCAATCCCTTAACAAACAGAGAATTCTCCCTCAAAATCCCGAACACAGTCCGGACGTGTTCCTCATGAGAATCCCAATCACTAGAAAAGATCAAAATATCATCCAGATAGATGATCAAAAACTTATCCACAAAGTCACGGAAAATATCATTCATAAAGGACTGGAAGGCAGAAGGGGCATTAGTGAACCCAAAAGGCATCACCAGGTACTCAAAATGTCCCTCAGGAGTATTAAACGCCATCTTCCATTCATCCCCGTGCTTGATGCGAATAAGATTATACACCCCCCTGAGGTCAAGCTTAGTAAACCAGCAGGCACTCTTAACTCTGGAGAATAAATCAGACATCAGAGGTAATGGGTACTGATATATAACTGTCATCTTGTTAAGGGAACGATAATCAATACACGGTCTTAATGAACCATCTTTTTTGGCCACAAAAAAAAAAACAGCATCTAAAGGTGGTGAGGATGGTCTAATATGACCCTTCTCCAACGACTCCTTAATATAGGATCGCATAGCATCATGTTCGGGTACTGATAAGTAGAAAAGCCAACCCTTGGGAAATTTACACCCAGGCATCAACTCAATTGCACAGTCATAACTCCTATGAGGAGGCAAAGATGCAGACTTACTCTCACTAAATACATCAGAAAAATTGGCCAGATAAGTAGGAATATCATGAGACTGAGAAGAGGTGGAGAAAACAGGAGCGTCCCTAAGAACACACTGACAACCCCAACTCACCACAGTCCCAGATTTCCAATCCAAAACTGGATTATGAGTTTGCAACCAGGGAAAACTCAGAACAATAGTATCATGCAGATTATGCAGCACCAAAAATTTACAATTTTCTTGGTGGTCTGGGGCAACTTGCATTATCACCTGGGTCCAAAACTGAGGTTTGTTCTCCGCCAAAGGAGTAGCATCAATACCCCTCAAAGGAATAGGCATCCGCAGAGGCGTCTTAGAAAAACCACAACGTTTAGCATAGTCCAAACCCATCAGATTCAACGCTGCTCCTGAATCCACAAAAGCCTTAGAGGAAAATGTGGATAATGAGCAGATCAGAGTAATTGCCAAAAGGAATTTAGTTTGCACACTGCCCACAGCAAATGTGTGTGCAAAAAGTTTCTCTCATTTAGGGCAGACAGAAATAGTATGAGAGATGTCTCCACAGAAAAAACACAGCTTATTACGCCTTCTAAACTCCTGACGTTGCGCCCTAGACAAAACCCCATCACATGGCATAGGTTCAGACGTTTGTTCAAAAGGTGGCAGCGCCTCCCGTGTAGTTTTACGTTCACGTAAACGCCGATCAACTTGAATGGCTAATGACATAGAATCATCCAGACCAGAGGGAGCAGGAAATCCCACCATAACATATTTTACAGTCTCTGATAAACCCTTCTGAAAGAGAGCTGACAATGCACTATCATTCCATGTAGTAAGGACCACCCACTTTTAGAATTTTTGACAGTATAACTCTGCAGAATCCTGACCCTGGTTTAATGCCAACAGGGTTCTCTCAGCTTGATCAACAGCATTAGGTTCATCATACAACATCCCCAAGGCCTGAAAAAATGCATCAACATTAGTCAGAATAGGATTTTCTGGTGTCAGAGAAAAAGCCCAATCCTGGGGATCGCCGCACAGCAAGGAGATGACAATTTTAACCTGCTGCACAGAGGTCCCCGATGAGTTAGGCCTCAAGGTAAGAAATAATTTACAATTTTTCTTAAAATTCAGAAATTTAGACCGATCCCCAGAAAACACATCAGGAGTAGGGATCTTAGGTTCAGCAGCATGTGACTGAATGAGGTAGGTGGAAATTCCCTGCACTTCAGCAGCAAGTTGCTCCACAAGATCAGACAATTGCTTAATCTCCATTAGGAAAAAAAAATCCTCCTACGGCCCCAGAAAAAAAGAGGAAAAAATACATAAAAAAAAAATCTTTTTTTTTTTTCTTATCAACCTTTCCTGCTTTTGAGTACCCTAGAATCTGTGGTATAGCTGGTGATTCTGTTATGAATGGGTCACCGAGGAGGAAAAAACAAAACAAGCTAAGTCACAGAAAACCAAAGAGGTTGGTAACTGCAGATTGCAGATCCCTGATCCTAACCACACAACTAGCAGCAGCTGTGGAGCATTCCTACGATGAACCTAGACGCTTCGTCACAGCCGGAGGACTAAATAAGCCTAAAGCAAGAAAAGAGGAAAACTAACTGCCCCAGAGCAGACCACAAAGGAAAGACAGCCCCCACACATGTATTGACGGTGAAACAAGATGAAAACACAAACTCAGGCAGGAAAATAGGCTGAGCAAATGATGGGGCCCAAACTAACTAGAAAGGATAGGAATGGAAAGACACCGTCTGCAATCTGCCAAAAACCCTACAAAAATAATGTCCAACACTTCTGATAACAAAATTAACCCTGAAGTCACTAGACTTCTCCCACTATATCAGCACTCTGAAATATTCTGAGACAGAGCAAAAAGAGGCCAATCTAATAAGGGACAAAAAAGTAAATCGGCAAATACAGATAAATAAGAGTGGAAATTCAGCACAGCCCCAGCTGGGGCTGGCTGACCACACAAAAAACTGAATAGACCAACAAAATCAAGTGTGAACATTATCAGAAAAACTTAGCTTGAGCTGACTGGAACAGAGCTGAGAACCAAGACCTGACAAGCCAGAAGGAATCACCAGCACCAGAATAGGGTGTCGGCTGTCTTAAATCCAGTCTGAGATTACTGAGGTCCAATCGTCATCCTACTTAACAGGTGGCAGATCTCCACTGATTAAATCAGCCTCACTACCTCCTGTTACCACCAGAGGGTGCCTGGAAGGAGAACTCACAACTGGTAGACCAGAAAATGAACTCACAACAACATACCATGCCTGGCTCATGTGCTTAACCCCGTGGTTCAGCGGTTTCTCAAAACCTACCCAGAGCTACCAGATCTGCTTGTAAAAGTACGCCTGTGTGCCCATTTCCGAAAGTCAGCTTCAGCTTCCACTGCCCTTGCAGTGCTTCAGCAGCGTTTGCAGATTCCGGCTCACCAACTGGTGTCCCCACATGTTGGAACTCTACACTGCAGATGTTGGAAAGGTTTTGTGAGTAGAGTAGTGTTATTGATATATTTTTGTATTTATTGAAATAAAATTTTGTATTTTTGGATCTTTTGCTCCTTTTTGTTTTCTCTTTTAGAGGAGGGCAGTTGTTGACTATCAGCATCAAAAAGGCCATCATTACTCAGTTCAGACTCCACACATAAGACCACAGGAGTGGACATGGATGTTAGACATATGTACCATCCTCCAAAACTTTGAGGACTCCGTCAAGATGGTGAGTGGTGATGATGCCATAATTAGCATCACCATCCTGCTTCTCTGTCTTCTGAAAAGCTCTCTGGCCTGAGGACAGGGTGAAGGAGGAGAGCATGGTCAGTCACCCTCTTGGTGAGGACATGGAAGTCTTGCCTGTTAACAGTCTGGCACACATGACTAAGTTTATGTTACGCTGCCTTTCCCATGACCCTCGCTTTCTCCAAATTTTTGGTGACTGTCATTACTGGTTGGTGACACTTCTAGACCCACGCTACAAAGATAACTTTCTATCTCTTATTCCCGAGGCGGACAGGTCAACTAAAATGGGGCAGTACCAGGGGGCCCTTGTTGTGGAATTATTTTAAAAATTCCCATCTGAAAACGCAGGCGGCAGAGGTCAGAGTTCGTTGGACAACCAAGGAGTGCAGGCAAGAGAGACACAACTCCAATCCAGCAGAGGCATGGGAATACTGTCAAAGTTGTGGGAGAGTTTTCTCAGACCCTCCCATCGCACAGGCCCTGGGGCATGGGGTACTCTCACAAGGAATGCAAAGTTTGGGAAGATGCTGAGGGAGCACCTTGCTGACCATACCAACATCCTCCATGATTCCTCTGAGCCTTATAATTATTGGATATCTAAGCTGGTCAAGTGGCATGAACTGGCTCTCTACACCTTGGAGGTCCTGGCCTGCCCTGCCGCTAGCATTTTGTCGTAGTGGGATTTTAGTGCTGATGGTGAAATACTGGAATTATAACTGATAAGCGTGTCCGACTGTCAACTGAAAATGCTGACAGGCTGACTCTTGTTAAAAAAAACAAGGGCTGGAGTGGGCCAGACTTCTCAACACCACTGAATGATAGCAGTGTAGCATAAACTCAAATCCAGTGTCTTTTTTTGAGTGGTCTATTCCCATGTACCTCTTTACACCCACACATGGGTGTACGTTTCCTGATTTTGGTTATTTGCTGTTGTCCTCCACCTTCTCCTCATCCTCATCCTCCACCACTAGATCACCAGGGTGACCGTGGTCCGTGATGCAACACCCACATAACTTTTTAAAGGATTTTTATGATGCCCATAAACAAAAATTTGTTATACAGTATGTTCATGTATACCCCCCAGGGATCAATATTTGTCAGCCCATGTTACTGCATGGGCATTTCAAGTATGGTATTCTAATGGGAAATGCGTACGCAATAACAGTATAGGGGACCCACTGTTTAATAATGAGAACAACAAAGCATAGCCGGCTGATGGCTCTCTATGAATAGTGAGGGCCAACTGCTGGCCCTTTAAGAATAGTAAAGGCCACGTGATGGCCCTATAAAAATAGGCTTTGTGACTTTCAGAGTCCCTCCTTCATAAATGAAACAGGATGTGTCTGAACGATGTGTCACACACCACATTGCCAGATAAGGTTGTAAAATGTTAAAATAATATTTCTCAGTGAATGCATTTGTCTTGTTTGAAAGCAATGCTAAAGTTCAAAAACGCTACGTGTGAACATAGCCCAAGGTATGGAGGATCATTTTTGGTTTTGGTTATTTATTTTGCCTTATATACAAGTCATTACCCTGGAAAGGATGTTCCTTAGCATATTTCCCAGGAAAATCCATTTGGTTTTTGTATGTTTTATTGTGGGTCTGTAAATGTGTCGTAAGACTCTGACAACATTTTTGACAGCAGTGACCTGGGAGTCAGAAATGCTTCCAGGGGTCTTCCCTATGCTGTTCCCATGTCATTTGAGCACTGTTCCCATCGATTTCTGAAATGTCTAGTCCCTCTGCAGACCGCCGGGGGGGGCTGCTGGAAAAATGCTTGAGTTTCCCATAGACTTACATTGGGCCAATTGCTCGGGTCGAGCACCCGAGCATTCCAATTTGCTCAACCCGAGAAATGAGCACCCAAGCATTTTAGTGCTCTCCCATCACTACAAATGAGTCAAAAGTGTGATGCATTAGCAAAAAAGGCAAACAGTTCTAGGATGTATTAAGAGAAGCATAGAGTATAGATCACATGAAGTAATCATCCCCCTCTACTCCTCCTTGGTCTGGCCGCATCTGGAATACTGTATCCATTTCTGGGCACCACATTTTAAAAAAGACATTAAAAAACTGGAGCAAGTTCATAGAAGAGCTACTAGGATGGTGAGCTGACTACAAGGTACAGTTGAAACGTGAAGTTTACATACACTATATAAAAAGACAAATATTCAAGTTTTTCTCAATATTTGACATGAAATCAGAATAATCCTTTCCCATTTTAGGTCTAGTAGGATTACCATAATTATTAATACTAGCTTGGCCCGTGCAAAATTTTCACACATTGGTCGTCGGGGGTGCAGGCAATTTCAGAAAAAGCAAGTGTGTAAAATGTAAATGTATTTCATGAAATGATGAACACAGACAGGTATTTATATATGTTGATTGGTAATACAATAAATTTTGTTTGATAAGTAGAGGTCAAAAAATGTCTTCCGGTTGAGGTGCCACCTGCAGGTCATTGTGCCTTTCTACAGGTTTATGAAAATGAATGTTTAAACTGTATTTAGTGATAAAATCGTGAATGTGTGGTTTGTTTGGCTGTTTTCCTGCTGAAGGGTGCAAGTTTACCTTTCAAATAGTGTATCATTTGTGTGTGTGGGGCTAAGTAATCAGCGAAAAAGCAGTGCATGTTTACAAATGTGTTTGCATATGTGACTCACCATTTGTGTGTGTGGGGCAAAGTAATCACTGAAAAAGCAGTGCATGTATACAAATGTGTTTGCATATGTGACTCACCTGCAGTGAAGAGTGCAATCCTCCAATGTGCCTGAAATAGGCTGGGCAAACACTTGAGCAAGTTGGAAAGACCTCAAGGCAAATGTTTGGATTTGTTTGTGATGTCTGTAAGCAGCTTTGTGGTAGTGTGCTTTGGGGAAGTCTGCTGCCACCTCCAGGTAATTTGACCTTTTAAATGGTGTATCATTTATTTGTGTGGTTGGAGTATGAACGGAGCAAGTGTGCAATTCAATAGACAGTGCATGTATACAAATGTGTTTGCATATGTGCGTCACCTGCAGTGAAGTGTGCAATCCTCCAATTTGGCTAAAATAGGCTGTTCGGCAAGCTGGTAAGCCCCCAAGGCAAATGTTTGGATTTGTTTGTGATTTCTGTAAGCAACTTTGTGGTAGTGTGCTTTGTGGTACTGTGGTGCCACCTGCAGGTCATTTTTCATTACTGCAGGTTTATGAAAATTAATGTTTAAACTGTATTTTGTGATCAAATCGTGGATGTGTGGTTTGTTTGTCTATTTTCTTGCTGAAGAGGGCAAGTTTACCTTTCAAATGGTGCATTATTTGTGTGTGTGGGGGCAGTATGAACGGAAATATAAAGTAATCATCGAAAAACAGTGTTTAGAAATAATAGAATAGATTTGCCAAATGTCAGATTAATGAGAGATAGAGAATGTTTTAAGTCATTTTTATTACATACTGCAAAGTCAATGTTTACATACCCTAAGATTACTATGCCTTTAAACAATTCTGGACTGCCCATATGATGATGTCATGTGTTAGGAAGCTTCTAATACAAGGAAGACTTTAAGTCCATCTAGTTCAACCCATATCCAATCATAACCTTCCCTAACATCTGAGTTAGAGACACACCTGTGTATGGATATATTTTAATGCACACCTGAAACACTATGCTTTTTTGTGTAGCATCATGGGAAAGTCTCAAGAAACAAGACAAGATATCAGGAAGAGAAATGTGGACTTGCACAAGTCTGGCTCATGCTTGGGTACAATTTCAAGATTGTTATGGGCTGGCAGAACGCACCAAATAATAAAGAAGGTATAAGGTGCGTTCGCAGCCCGCTGTGCAGAGATGGTAACTGCTGCTCGGTAATGGCAGACACTATATGGCGGTATAAAGGAAGAACACGTGGATTAACGTCACCCAGTGTGTACAGGGCGAACTCTGTTACCTCACAGAGCCACACTACCGCAGAACATAAATGCTGGAGCCTGTTTAAGCTCACAGAGCTTGGCAACAGAGTGCACAGAATGCAGTCACAGAACTCTGCCCCAAGGACACGGTGTCAGAGTCCCTCTAGACCTTCTGAGAGCACGATGTCGCATCTGTGGACACCTCTATTGACGCTGACCATGGTGGAGTGTCAAGTAAGTGCACCGTGGCGTGCAGGGCCACTGGTGGACACTGATGCCCATCTAAGACTCTGCCTCTACCAACACCTAAGCTTGGGCACTTAACAGGCTAGGCTGCCCAACACATGCGTACCAAGGGTAGGGGTTTCTTAATGAGTCATTCACCAGAGACATTCATACATGCATACTACACTCACTCCACATAGTCTGATAATGCAGTCTATAATAGCGCATGGCCGAGCGGCCATGCGACCCTTTTATAGCAGCGTCCTTCCGGGACCTCTCTGATGGTCCAATCCAAGCTGTAGAAGGACCTGAGCATGTGATCTCTGATCTCAAATAGAAGATCGTTCCACGGGCATGCTCAGAGGACCGAAAGGAGGACTTAGTCCCTGGAGTAGCTCGCTGCTGACCAGTATGCATTGCTATAGCTAGACCAGAGGTGGCAGCAGCAACCAAACCCACAGTGCTAGTCTATGCAGAGCGCCGGGATCGACGAGTCTGCTGAGCAGCCTCCTCTGCGGCTGAAGAGGAATGGGAGACTGCTGAAGGCAAGGCTCTGGATTCCTGCTGCGCAGCGACAGAAACCCGATGCCTAACATACCTGAAGGTTCCTCGCTCATCTGTGCAAACAAGTATGCTCAAATACAAACAATATGGGAATGTCCAGCCATCATACCGCTCTGGAAGGACACGGGTTCTGTGTTCCAGAGATAAACTTGCTTTCGTCCGACATGTGCATATCAACCCAAGGACAAAAGCAAAAAACTTTGTGAAGATGATGGCGGAAGCAGGCAAGATTATGTCAATATCCACAATGAAAAGAGTACTGGATCAACATGGGCTGAAAGGCCACTCTGCCAGGAAGAAGCCATTACTCCCAAACAAAAGAAAACCAGATTAATGTTTGATTTTTTGATTTTTGGAGACATGTCCTGTGGTCGGATAAAACTAAAATTGAAATTTTTGGGCATAATGACCATTGTTACAGTTAGCACCATGCTCACCGTCCTCGGGCCCGCATCCGCCGTTACCAGTGGGTCCACTCTTGGTACTCACCACCTTTTGGTGTAACAGAATAATCAGGCCATGGACCCCGCTGGGTCCTCCGCTCAGAAGGAGCTATTATTTTTGTGTGAAAATCAGACCCCATTATTTCTTTTATGAAGACTATGGATTCTCGTTTGCTGGCCTTACAGGCCACAGATCCCGGTAATGCCTCTCAGTTACCCAGCCTACAGCAGGAGCTGGTCCAGCAGCGTGATACTCTGGCCCACATTTTGCCGTATATGGCCTCCGTGGATGACTGTTTGCTTTCCTTGCAGTCAGCCTCCTCGCAGGCATCGTCCCGCAACCCTGACTCTGCTTCCTCTCCTCCTCCCCATCTCGGCAAACTGCCCTGGTATGGCGTTGACCCTAAGCTGTGTAGGGGTTTTCTAAAGCAATGTCGATTGCACCCCAGCAATACCCCACTGACTGGGCCAAAGTGGCATTTATTGTGTCCCACTTGGAGGGCGAGGCTCTCTCCTGTTTGAATCCCCTTTGGGAGTGTGACTACCCCATTGTATCCAGTATACTCACTTTCACGGACACCTTCCGTAGGGTTTTTGATGAACCCGGACCGCTGGCCTCCACCATAGAGTCCCTCTTTAACCTCCACCAGGACGCCTTCACGGTCAGACAATATGCGATCCGCTTCCGAACACTGTCCTCTGAGCTGGGGTGGAACAATGAGGCTTTGGTTGGGGCCTTTTGGCGAGGGCTTTCTGGCAAGATTAAAGATGAGCTCGTTGGTCGGGCTACTTCGACCACCTTGGAGGATCTCATATCGTTAGCCACATGCATTGTTTTGCGTTTTCAGGAGCGCACTCGGGAAGCCACAAGGGAAAGGAGACTTTTCAGACCATCTTCTTCCATCCACAGGCCACACAGTCCATGACCTCCTGGGCCCACCAGCAGTCCTGCACCAGAACCGATGCAGGTGGATCGGGTTAAGATGGCAGAGCAACGTCGGAGAGAGAGACTAGCAGAAGGCTTGTGTTTATATTGTGGTGGTGCGTCTCATTTTCTGTGCTCGTATCTTGAGAGGCCGGGAAACTCCTCCACCTAGGTCAGGTAAGAGAGGCCTCCCTAGGTGTGTCTGATTCCTCTCCACCCCTTTCACTTTCTGTTTTGATAATCCAGGGTCAGAGATGTGGCTCTGAAGTGGCCTATGTGGATTCGGGCGAGGCAGGGAACTTTATTAGGCTTAAGGAGGTAAATAAGTATTGGATTCCCGTGATTTCCTTGAAGAGTCCACGGATGATTGCTTCTGTGGATGGTAAACCCCTGCAAGAGTAAATCTCCTCGGTTGCTGAGGAAGTCGTCCTGCAAATTGGGGATCTGCACAAGGAGAAGATTGCCTTCTATGTCTTACCCAACTTGTCTCGTGCTTTGCTTTTCGGTCTTTCCTGGCTTAGGACACATGAACCCGTTCTTGATTAGTGTTCTGGCAAGATCTTTCACTGGGCGCATCCGTGTCAAGAGAGGTGCCTAGGGTCCATCCAGCCTGCCAGTTCCGCTCGACCCTCTTCTGGTCCAGCAGGATTACCTTCCGCTTACTGGTCGTTTGCTGACGCGTTTGATAAGAAAGAGGCTGAAAGTCTTCCACCTCATCGGCCATACGACTGCCCAATTGAGCTGCGACCCGGGACCACCCCGCCTAGGGGCAGAATTTACCCACTGTCTCCGGCTGGAACCTCGGCCATGTCTGAATACATCTCAGAGAACCTTGCTAAGGGGTTTATACGAAAATCCTCTTCTCCCTCAGGAGCCTTTCTTTCTTCGTCAAAAAGGATGGCTCTCTTCGGCCTTGCATTGATTTGAGAGGTCTGTATGACATTACAATCAAAAATAAGTGTCCCCTGCCACTAATCCTTGGGCTCTTTGACCACTTTAGAGGGCCCCGTGTCTTCTCTAAACTAGTCCTACGAGGAGCCTGCAACCTTATCCGTATTCACTCCAGTGACGAGTGGAAGACCGCCTTTAATACCCGGGATGGTCATTATGAATCTCTCTTCATGCCCTTTCGGCCTCTGCAATGCTCCCTCGGTGTTTCAGGAGTTTGCCAGCGACATCTTCTGGGATCTGCTATACTCCTGCTTTGGGGTCTACCTAGATGACATCCTCATTTTTTTGCCGGACCTATCTTCCCATAGGAGGAGTGTTCGTCTGGTGCTGCAGTGTCTGTGGGAGAACGGCCTCTACGCCAAGACTGAGAAGTGCATCTTTGAGTAGTCTTCCTTATCATTCTTGGGGTACATCATCTCTGATTCTGGATTGAAAATGGATCCTGAGATATTGTCTGCGATCCTCCAATGGCCACGTCCGATGGGGGTGAAGGCCATCCAACGTTTCCTCGCCTTCGCCAACTATTGCCGACAGTTTAGTCCTCATTTTTCGTCAGTAATTAAGCCGATCTTGAGTCTTATTCGGAAGGGAATCAATCCCACAAACTGGTGCCCGGAGGCCGAAGATGCCTTTTTAAGCCTGAAACAAGCTTTTGCGGCCGCACCTGTTTTACATACTCTTGAGGCTAATAAACCAATTGTTCTTGAAGTGGACGCTTCTTCCACGGGTGCCGGTGCAGTACTTTCCCAGAGGTCATCTGGCTGATTGGTCACCTGCGGATTCATCCCCAAGGCCTTTTCGCCTGCAGAGTGTAACTATTTAATTGGGGATCGTGAGTTGTTGGCCATAAAGTTAGCTTTCGAGGAATGGCGCTACCTACTAGAAGGGGCTATCCATCCTTTTACCATTTTCACCATGATAAGAATCTGGCCTGCATCCAGTCAGCCCAGAGACTCACCCCTCAGCAGGCCAGATGGTCCTTGTTCTTTGGTCGCTTCGACTTCTCCAAAATGGCTCACTTTGCTCTGCTACAAGGGCTACCCTCCACTCCTGAATTGGCAAAAATCTTCATTCTACACATCTTCCAACTTCATGGATTTCCGCAACAAATTGTGTCTGATCGTGGAGTTCAGTTTACTTCTCAGTTTTGGAGGGCGTTATGTAAACCTTTGGATGTAAAGTTGGATTTTTCCTCTGCATACCACCCTCAGACCAATGGCAAAGTGGAGCATTTAAATCAAGTATTGGCATCCTACCTATGTCATTTTTCCAACTCACAAAAAGATGACTGGGCCTGTCTTCTTCCTTGGGTGAATTTGCCTTTATCAACCATCCCAACGAGTCCTCAGCCAAGTCTCCAGTTTTTATAGACTTTGGAATGCATCCTGGTATTCCTCTGCCAATTTCTGCTACCTCCGGGGTGCCTGCAGCCGATTCTGTGACCTTGGAATTCTCCTGAATTTGGCAGGAGACTAAGGCGCTCAACATATGAAGAAACATGCTGACAAAAGGCGTTTGGATTCCCCGACTTATCTTCCGGGTTAGAAGGTTTGGCTTTCTTCTAAGTATATTAGATTGAAAGTTCCCTCCTACAAATTAGCGTGTGGCGCCCCTGAGGCTCAGTCGCCACAGAGGTACTGCACCTTCTTCTAAGGTGTAGTGCCCCACCAACTAGGTAAGTTGGGAACTCCTTTCCACACTCCAACACCTGCATCCCACACACAGGATAGTTCAGTAGGTCCGCCTAGCAGCTTCAGGCTGGGGGTAGCAGAGCACCCTTCGTGGAACTCTGCTTCGTAACACGAGATGTGCTGGGAGGTGGGTGGAGTAAGTATAAAAGAGGGGGAAGGTTTAGAATTGTAGGTCAGTCTGGGGTGAGTCCCAGAGAAGGAGGTCAGTCTGACAGAAGGTCAGCCTGAGGGGAGGTCAAGGCGGAGGAAGGCAGTCAGTCAGGAGAGGCTGAGGACTGGTCTTAGTGGAACGAGCTCCCTAGAAGAGGAAGAGAAGAGAAGGAGAAAGACGTAGATCTGCAACCTAATCTTCCATAAGAGAGAGAAGGAACAGCGCGGAACGAAGGAGTAGGAGAACAGAGAGGAGTTGTGGGTTGGAAGAGGAACCCTGCCTATAGGTTCTCAGTGCAAGGCCGGGGCCCGGTCCCAGAGGTTGTATGGACACTTATGGTTCTGCAGCAGACACCGGTGGAGTAGTTGGCTGTAAATGCACTACTCCCATCCAAGACTTGAGACACAACAGCAACCAATTTGCGAGCCAGGACTCTAAGAGGAGTCCCCGATAGAGGCTACAGCTGTCTGTCATACAAGTAAGGTTCTAGGAACATCTGACAGGAGGAATTCCAGAGAACTACGGTACTGGAGCTCTTCACATTAAAAGGCGCAATAGAGGAGTCGTTCAGGAAAGGCACATGTTGGTGGAGTGTTGGAGAGGAGAACCCTGACTTGCCCGGGAGGTTGATTGAGTCTCTACCCCGGAGGACACGGCACGGAGGCGGGCACCAGTGGGTACCACGAACTGTGAGTAAAGCTTTGAAACTACAAGCCCTGGTGTCCTCCATTCATTCGTCGCTAACACCTTCAGCACCGCTACATCTGGGGACCAGCATCAATACCATTCTGTGCCTCTGCTCATCCATTGCACCCACACTGCCCTGGGACTACAACTCCTCCTGTGGGGAGCTACACCATCTTTGTTGCACCACACCATCAGTCCCAGTGGATCTGCATGCAGCGTTGGCTCAACATCTTACTTGCCAAACACCATGGGTGGCGTCACGAACTATTCAACTAAGCTATAACACTATTGACATCACCGCCATTGATATTGGGCACCCAGGACCACGGACCGGGTCACCGCTGCTGTGACACATCCCCCTGACACCGGCCCAGTACCAAGTATCCCACTGCCCTGGGTGTGAGGGGCGACCAAAGGGCCTCGCTACATTGGTCCTTTTGAGGTCCTCACGTGCATCAACAATGTAGCCTACAAGCTAAAGTTACCTGCCTCACTCTGCACTCACAAAGTCTTCCATATCTCTCTCCTGAAGCCTGTTGTACTGAATTGTTTTCATCCTGCCCCTGGTTCCACCCCTCAACCGGTTAGTACCGACAATGCTTTTGAGGTAAAGGATATTCTAACCACTAAAAGGGTCAGGGGAAAGACATTCTTTTTAATTGATTGGAAGGGATTTGGCCCCGAGGAGAGGTCCTGGGATCCCCGGGAGAATATTAATGCTCTCCGTATTCTTAAAAGGTTTTTGTCCAAATGTGGAAGAGGGGGGTGTAAGAGAGGGGGTACTGTCAGCACCATGCTCACCGCCCCTGGGCCCGCGTCCGCCGCTGCCAGCACCATACTCATCGATCCCGGGTCTGCGTCCGCCGCTGCTCCCATCTTGTCTTGCGCTCCTCTTCTTCCTGCTCCCCAGCGTGCAGCGGCACGGGTACCTTGACGCGTCCCTCCTGTGATGTCGGCCGCGTGCACGGTCTTTTCGCACATGCGCCTTAGGACCCAGCCGCGCGCGCTCCTGCAGTCTTTATCCTCCTGCGTGACCTGACCTGGCAGCACTGCCTGTCCAATGGGGGACAGGCACAGTGTATTTCAGGCTGCCCTCCCTTAGTGGAGGCACCTGATTATCATGTTCCATACCTTTACTTAGGCCCTGTCTTGCTGTCACTTGCTACCATTTTGCTAACCTGCTTCCTAACTCTGTGTGTCTCCCTCCGTGTCTTCCAGAGCCTGTTCCAGTCCTCCGTCCTCCTGGTTTCCCGTTCTGTCTCCTCCCCTGCATTCCCTCTGCTGCCTATATCCTCTCCTCCTTTGGCCTCATCCTCTGTTCCTCTCCTATACCTACTCCAGCCTTTTCCATAGTCCTCTTCCTGCTTCCCCTGTCTCATCTCCGTTTTGGTGTTTTTCCTTGAGCCGACTCCTGGTCCTGGCACCCGTGGCACTCGAGGTCCCTGAGCCTGCACCCTAACGATCCCTGTATATGGGTTGGTCCCATCTGATGTGCTCACTCATGGGAGTTTCGGGACCACAGTCCATTGGGTCCACTCTCGGTAATCGCCGCCTTTAGGCTTAACAGTTAGGTTTGGAGGAAGAGGGGGAAGCTTGGAAGCCTAAGAACACCATCCCAACTGTGAAACACAGGGGAGGTGGCATCATGCAGTGGGGTTTTTTGTTTGCTGCAGGAGGGACTGGTGCACTTCACAAAATAGATGGCATCATGAGAAAAGAAGATTATGTGGCAATACTGAAGCAACATCTCAAGACATCAGCAAAGAAATTAAAGCTTGGGCAGAAATGGACATTGACAAGAAGCATACTGCCAAAATGGTAACAAAGTGGCTTAAGGACAACAAAGTCAATGTTTTGCAGTGGCCATCACAAAGCCCTGATCTCAATCCAATTGAAAATTTATGGGCAAAGCTGAAAAGGCAGGTGCGATCAAGCTGACCGACAAACCTGGATCAGTTGCACCAGTTTTGTCATGAGGAATGGACCCAAATTCAAACCAACTATTGTGAGAAGATTGTGTAAGGATATCCCAAACATTTCTCCCAAGTCATTCAGTTTAAGGGAAATGGTACAAAATACAAGTGAAATGTATGCAAACGTTTGACTTTGCAGATAGTAATAAAAATGCCTTAAAACATTCTCTCTCTCATTATTCTAGCATTTGGCAAATATTAATAATTATGGTAATCCTGATTGACCTAAAATGGAAAAGGTTTATTCTGATTTCATGTCAGATATTGAGAAAAACATGCATCTGTGTCTTTTTATAAAGTGAATGTAAACTTCTGGTTTCAACTGTATGTCCTACGAGGAATGGTTAAAGGATCTAGAAATGTTTAGCAAAAAAGAAGGCTAAGGCTACTTTCACACTTGCATTTTTTTGCGCTGCGCTGCGTGCGCAGTGCAAACGCGCATAAAAAACGCATCGTGCGTTTTTTATGCATTTTCTTGTTTTTTTGCGCATTGCTTTTTACAAAAAAGCCTGCTTTTTTTGCGCTGACATGCGCGTGACCTTGTGAATTTTGTGCGCATTACGTGCACATGTATTTTTTGAGACAGGTCGGGCGCACAAAAAATGCAACAGGATGCATTTTGTGCGCCCGGGCGCACACTACAAAAAAATGCATGTGCATACAAACGCGTATAAACGCATGACTATGCGCATCCATGTTAAGTGTAAGGAAAAACGCATGCGCATTTATGCGCAAAAATGCAGCGCAAAAAAACGCAAGTGTGAAACCAGCCTTAGAGGAGATTTGGCAGCTTTCTACACGTGTTTGAAGGGATGTCATAGCATAGAGGGATCATCCTTATTCTCATTTGAACATTAAAACACGAGAAGCAATGGAATGAAACTGAAAGGCAGAAGATGCAGGTTAGATATTAGAAAAAACATTTTGACAGTTTGGGTGATCAATGAGTTTTTTAGTTGGCTGGCACCTGTTCACGCAAGCATGTATGTGCATGTCTTTTTCTCTATTTGTATCTAACCCTTTTTGAACATGTGCACTCCTACTCCCATCAGCCACAAGTGATTTTAAGTAGTTAGCTGGTCCATTCTTGCCACATACATTGGGTACGGAAAGTATTCAGATCCCTTTAAATTTTTCACTCTTTGTTTCATTGCAGCCATTTGGTAAATTCAAAAAAGTTCATTTTTTTTCTCATTAATGTACATTCTGCACCCCATCTTGTCTGAAAAAAAACAGAAATGTAGACATTTTTGCAAAGTTATTAAAAAGGAAAAACTGAAAAATAAAATGGTCATAAGTATTCAGACCCTTTGCTCAGTATTGAGCAGAAGCATACTTTGAGCTAGTTCAGCCATAAGTCTTCTTGGAAATGATGCGACAAGTCTTTCACACCAGGATTTGGTGATCCTCTGCCATTCTTCCTTGCAGATTCTCTCCAGTTCCGCCAGGTTTGATTGCGAACGCTGGTGGACTGCCATTTTCAGGTTTGTCCAGAGATGCTCCTTTGGGTTTATGTCAGGGCTCTGGCTGGGCAAGTGAAGAATGATCACAGAGTTGTTCTGAAGCCACTCCTTTGTTATTTTAGCTGTGTGCTTAGGGTCATTGTCATGTTGGACGATGAACCTTCAGCCAAGTCTGAGTTTCAGAGCACTCTGGAAGAGGTTTTCATCCAGGAGATTTCTGTACTTGGCTGCATTCATGTTTCCTTCAATTGCAACCAGTCGTTCTGTCCCTGAAGCTGAAAAACACCCCCATAGCATGATGCTGCCACCACCATATTTCACTGTTGGGATTGCATTGGGCAGGTGATGAGCAGTGCTTGGTTTTCTCCACATATACCACTTAGAATTATCACCAATAAGGTCTATCTTTGTCTCATCAGACGAGAGAATCTTATTTCTCATAGTCTGGGAGTCCTTCATGTGTTTTTAGCAAACTCCATGTGGGCTTTCATATGTCATGCACTGAGGAGAGGCTTCTGTTGGGCCACTCTGCCATAAAGGCCCGACTGGGGGAGGGCTGCAATGATAGTTGACTTTGTGGAACTTTCTCCCATCTCCCTACTGCATCTGTGGAGCTCAGCCACAGTGATCTTGGGGTTCTTCTTTACCGCTCTCACCAAGGCTCTTCTCCCACGATTACTCAGTTTGGCTGGATGGCCAGGTCTAGGAAGACTTCTGGTGTTCCCAAACGTCTTCCATTTAAGGATTATGGAGGCCACTGTGCTCTTATGAACCTTGAGTACTGCAGAAATTCTTTTGTAACCTTGGCCAGATCTGTGCTCTGCCACAATTCTGTCTCTGAGCTCCTTGGCCAGTTCCTTTGACCTCATGATTCTCATTTGGTCTGACATGCACTGTGAGCTGTGAGGTCTTATACAGACAGGTGTGTGCCTTTACAAATTAAGTCCTATCAGTTTAATAAAACACAGATGGACTCCAATGAAGGAGTAGAACCATCTCAAGGAGGATCACAAGGAAATGGGCAGTATGTGACTTAAATATGAGAGTCTGAGCAAAGGGTCTGAATACTTTTGACCATGTGATATTTCAGTATTTCTTTATTAATAAATTTGCAAACATTTCTACAGTTCTGTTTTTTTCAGTCAAGATGGGGTGCAGAGTGTGCAATATAATGAGAAAAAAATGAACTTTTTTGAATTTACCAAATGACTGCAATGAAAAAAATAGTGGAAAATTTAAAGGGGTCTGAATACTTTCCGTACCCACTGTAAATTGTAGGTTTTTTTGCCCATGATAGGTGACATATTAATACAGGGACCTAACTCTGAAAGACTCCTTGACATGGCATTTGAGCTCACATATATTGGCCAATCTATGCACTAGGTACCTTTTTCTGTACTGTATTTTTCATAGCAATTTTGCAGATGAGTATTTCACATATACATTGTATACGGTAGCTTTTTTTTCATTTTTTTTCATTTTCTATGGCACTAATGCAACTTCAACGTTCTAGAGTAATCAGTCTTGATTATTCTTGGTGCAACATTTATAGTTTTTCAAGTTTCCTTAGGACATTCATCTTGACTAAACATACGTACAGAGCTGTGCAACAATGGCTTAATAGAATAGATTTACATTCCTCAGGGATCTTTACAGCAGTTAAGAGGTCACTATTTATTGATGAACAGTTCTTTGGCCATCAATATATTCGGGATTGCAGAACCCCTTTAGCAATAAAAAATTATTCATTTAACTAAAATGAGAGAGTTTTGTGTCATTTACAGGTGCTTCTCATAAAATTAGAATACAGTTTCATCAAAAAGTTAATTTATTTCATTTCTTCAATACAAAAGGTGAAACATATATAATATAGAGCAGACGGGGCAAATGGCGGACCGTGGGCCGCATCCCATCCCGCTCTTTGGTTGTTTCTGTCCGGCCCGCAGACAGAAACATCGAACGCATAGCTTGGTGTTATCCCTGTCCCACCTCGCTATCTTACAATTGGTGGAGCGGCTTCTGCGGGAGGAAGCGAGGAGATGCTGAGATCACTCACAGACAGCAGCTCCAGCTTTTGTTGTAGCATCGATGAGAAGTCTCTGCGGTGCCCAGCAGCTTCGGCACATACCTGTCATCTTGTAAGCAGGGATGTTTGAGAAGAGAACTAGGAGGCAGTTGTGCTGGGTAAATGATGACTGGCAGAGCTGTGTCCTTTTAACCCCACAACTGCTGGATCACAGCTTGAATTCAAACTGGAGGGAGAGCAGCTAATTATTGTCTGCTGCACACTTCTCTCGCTCCCAGCAACTTCTAGCAGCTCATGGATCAGGCTGATAGGAGATAAAACATTTGGGCCAAGTATACAATGGTCAATAGTGAAGTGCCCCCTCAGCTTCACTACATGCAGCCTGGACATTTCACATTCTGTGTGCACTCCCCTCCCTCTATCCTCCAGTAGTGAAATATGCTTCCCAAACTTCTTTTTGTGTGCCCCATGTCCTCTGGTGGCTGGTCTGTGTGCGTGCGTGCTCGTGCATGTGTCTGTGTGCGCATGTCTGTGCGTTTCTGCGTGCGTGTCTGTGCGTGTTTGTGTTTTTGTGTGCTAATTATGCAAATTGTCTCTTCAGAGAGGAGGAATACTAGAACTCTAGTGCCACCTATTGGAAGTAGCAATCCTAAAAGTCAATGTTGACCCTTTAATGAGCCTTGATACATGACTTAAGGATAAAAGCCAAGCCAGAATCTCAATTTGCAGACACTGCGTTTCGGGGTACTGCCCCTCGTCAGTGCAAAGTGTGAGATCTGGTTTGGCTGTGAGAGAGGCATCTGACTGATATCCAAGAAGTATCATTTCTCCTTGTGGAGAATGACATGCTAAGCATGTCGAGGTGAGGAGACTTAAAGCCACAATGCTCCTCTGGGAAATATGCTAATTATGCAAATTGTCTCTTCAGAGAGGAAGAGGACTAGAACTCTAGTGCCACCTATTGGAAGTAGCAATCCTAAATCCTGTGTTTTTGTGTGTGCATGTGTGCCTGTGTGCGTGTCTGTGTGTGTCGGTCTGTGCACGCGTGTCTGTCTCTTCTCCACTCCATGGATTGAAATGAAGACTTCTTACCGCTTGTCTGTCACCTCCTCCCCACATATGAGTGGTGAGCAATGAATTTTTCGAATGTCCTAAATCTTTTTTTCTTAAAGGGGCTTTCCAGATTCAGAAAACCCACTGTTCCCTGAATGGAATGGCTCTTACTCTCCCTTACCAGGTTCCGGTGCCTGTTATTGTCATGTCAACACTACTGGATCCAGTAGCTGAGCTCAGCAGCTTCAAGTGGATTCATTAGTCGCCCATAGCCAATGAGCTCACCGACTGGCTGCAGCGCTGCGGACGTGATCTAAGCACTGCAGACAATAACACGCACCTGAAACTGTCACAGAGACATGTTACTATGGGTCTTAGCAGCAAGTTAAAAACATATAGCTTACTGCTTTTTATAAACTGGTATAATCAGTGTTGAGCTACGTTCATATGCAGTGAGATGTTTTCATGCAAATTAAAAGCTGCGTTTTACCGTATGAGACGAAGCAATGAGTTTTCAGAAATCTCATGCAGACGCTTGGTTTTTTTCCTGACTGAACTTGAGAGTGGCAGCATTTTTTAGTCTGCAGCATGTCAGTTCTTTCAGTGTTTTTCACTGTTTCACCAATAGAAAGTTATTATAAAGTGCAAAAATGCTGCAAAATCACACAGTAACTGTTTTTGCAGCATTTTTAAGCATTTTTGGGAAATAAAACCAACTTTATTAAACAAGTTATGTAGACAAAGCACACGTAATCCACACCAAATAAAATGCAGAAAATGAATGCAGAAAACCTGGCATTTTGAACACAGTAGTTCTACTGCCAAGAGAACATGTTTTTGCTTCAGAAACAAAACGCAGCAAAAAGGCTGTGTGTGAACATACAAGCCAAAGGAGAATTATGATCAGCCAATTGGATCAGCCCTCCACAACAGCCCCAATTTATTTTTTGGCCCCTTTGAAAAATTAATTGCCCACCTCTGATATAGAGTCATTACAAACAGAGTGATCTATTTTAAGTGTTTATTTCTGTTAATGTTAATGATTATGGCTTACAGCCAATGAAAACCCAAAAGTCATTATCTCAGTAAATTAGAATAATTAACAAAAAAAAAACCTGCAAAGACTTCTTAAGCATTTAAAAAGGTTCCTTAGTCTGATTCAGTAGGCTCCACAATCATGGGGAAGACTGCTGACTTGACAGATGGACAGGCAGTAATTGAAACACTCCACAATGAGTGTAAGCCACAAAAGGTCATTGCTAAAGAAGCTGTCTGTTCACAGAGTGCTGTATCCAAGTATATTAATGGAAAGTTGAGTGGAAGGGAAAACTGTGGTAGAAAAAGGTGCACAAGCAACCGGGATAACTGCAGCAGGTCCTATTGGTCACATGATGGAAGGTCCAGAAGCTACTATGAACTGCCTGTATGAGCAGCTGCTGCCGTTCGCCCTCGCAGGAGGAGGATGTTGGCACAGACACAGGAAGAGCTATGGGGGAGCTGGGAGCAGGAGCCATCATCTGAAGGTAACTGTAGAGATGGGGCGGGGGGAGAGTGAAGGCATACGCAATAGCACCGCACCCCTGTCTACCAACTCGGCGCGGCTTCAGCACTGAGGTGATGGACAGCGGGTGCAGTTAATATTACATGAGCCTAATGAGTGGGAGCACTGACCACCCACTGTTTCCGCAGCCAGCCCACCCCAGCCCCCTGACACCATGCCAGAGCCCCCCCACTCTATAGGACAGCAGCACACAGATTCGGATAATAAGAAGCACCCCCCACTTTCCCACAAAAATTTGGGGGAACAAAAGTGTGTCTTATAATCCAAAAAATATTGTACATCACTCTGTTTGTAATGACTCTATAAAATATATGAGTTTCACTTATTGTGTTGTAGAACTGAAATAAATTAACTTTTTTAACCAATCTATCCAAAACTCTGCTGCCCAACTAATCCACCTGTCCCCCCGCTATTCCCCAGCCTCTCCTTTCTGTCAATCCCTTCACTGGCTCCCCATTACCCAGAGACTCCAGTTCAAAACTCTAACCATGGCATACAAAGGCATCCACAATCTGTCTCCTCCATACATCTGTAACCTCGTCTCCCGGCACTTACCTGCACGAGACCTCCGATCCTCAAAAGACCTCCTTTTCTACTCCCCTCTTATCTCCTCTTCCCACAATCACTGATCTGCCCTCTGGATATAGGGCAGTCTGTTGTGTTATGTGCTCTGAATAAAGCAATATGTTTGTATTATGTGCTGGGTTAGTTATAGCACTATCTAATGGTGGCTGAATTTATAGCTGTGCCTTAAATAGCATTTACAGCCTGTGCCTTAACAGAAGCAATGCACTGTGGGATTGAAGCAATGCATTGTAGAAACGAAGCAGTGTATTCTGGGATGAGGGAGATGCCATTTTCCTTTTGTGTATCTCATAGGACGCACGTGTTATTTTTGTCCTCCTGTTAACCTTTGTTTTCCTGTAACTTCTCTACTTGAGTCGCTATCTGGGTAAAGCATATCTGGTAAGAATCAGTCTTTCCTTGCAATACAGTGATTTACAGAGGTGTTATTTACTGTATAGCAGCCAGGAGATGTCATTAACTGTTTAGCTGCCAGTTCACAGTGAATGCAATCAGAGACTCATGTATTCCTATGTAATGTTTGCATAACTGTACACTTTCTATAATTGTGTTAGCTGTGTGATCTTCTGCCCAATACTTACCCATGTGGTTTGCATTCCTTATAGTTTTACCGTGCATGTTCTATACTGTTCACCAATAAACAAGTTAGACTACAGAGAACAGTCTGCTTATTTGGAACACAGAACAGTGGTTTATGCTGTATGCTGGAGTGCACACCATGTCAATGTGTATGAAGGCAGAACAATCGCATACAAGATTTTTCCGCACACCCCCTACTCTGAAACTCTCTACCCCAACATATCAGACTGTTAACTATCGTGGAAACCTTCAAAAGGAACCTGAAGACTTACCTCTTCTGACAATCCTACAACCTGCAGTAACCATGATCCATGAAACCGCTGAGTGATTAACTCTGCCCCCATCTATTGTATCTTCTCCCATCCCTTGTAGATTGTGAGTCCTTGCAGGCAGGTTCCTCTCTCCTCCTGTAACAGTCGTGACTTATATTGTTTAAGATTATTGCATTTGTTTTTTAATATGTATACCCCTTTTCACATGTAAAGCGTCATGGTATAAATGGCTTTATAATAATAAATAATTTTAATAACTGTGCCTACCATACCAGATTGTCAATGGTTCAACGTGAAAAAAAAAAGTGGTGCAGCAAAATGTAAAGGTGATAGGCAACCACAATGAATGCAGTCGCATTTAAAGGAAAAATAAGGAACCACTGAGCACAGGTCTCAATTTGGCATTTACCCAGTTTCCAATCACTGGGCACAGCAGATACCTTCATATTGGTCACCTGTTGCTGCCATTAAAAGTCTGTACAGGCAATTCTAATTTCTGTGTTAAAATGGGGCCAGAAAAGAGAAACTAGCATGGACCAGGAAAGTGCCAGAAGAGGGCCTTCGTGGATCTACGAGGGCATCAGTTCTTTTCTTTATTTTGAAGTCCTTTTAACAATAATTTTAAAAGCTCATTCAATTTTCCATCATTTTTTAAAATGATTTTGACTTTTTTACAATTGTTAGGACATAATGATATAATAAGAATACAACATATAAATGCTACTGTCTACCTAAGTCTCCTGGTTCAGATATTTATGTTTTTCACTCTTTCACATAATTTACACCCATTGCTTCCATCTACAATGAAATTGAAAACCCTGAGGATAGCGAGAAAGCTGCTTTCAAACATATCCCCAGATGTGCAGAAGAAAGATCATAAACGTGATAAGTATGCTGGAATGTTTTAACTTTAGTAATATTATTCACACCATTATATATTGGTCAGTATTTAGCATTTGTAACTGTAAGGCGAAACCAGTAATGACTCCAAAACAAAGCAGTGAACTTATTTTTTTTCGCTTTGTTTCACTTGTAATTTTGCTTTGCTTTTTTTTCCATTAGTTGGAGGTTAGGTTTATGTTGTTCGTCATAATGTTTATTGCTCACTTGCACTTTTTAAATTTAGGTTCTATACAGTGCCTTGAAAAAATATTCATACCCTGTTAACTTTTCCACATTTTTGAACATCACATCGACAAACTTAAATGTACTTTATTCTGATTTTATGTGATATACCTACACAAAGTAGCAAGTATTTGTGAAATATAAGGGAAATTATGCATGTTTTTCTAAATATTGTAAAAAATATAAATATGAAAATTGTGACATGCATTTGTATTCAGCCTCTTTAAGTCAATACTTTGTAGGACCACTTTTCTCTGGAATTACTGCTGCAGGTCTTTTGGAGTATGTCTCTGCTAGATTTGCACATATAGAGGCTGAAATTTTTGCCCATTCTTTGCAAACTAGTTCTAGTTCAGTGAGATTGGATGGAAGCATCTATGAACAGCAATTTTCAACTCTTGCCACAGACTCTCAATGGGATTTAGGTCTGAACTTTGACTGGGTTTTGCAAATACATGAATATCCTTTGATCTAAACCAATTTATTATAGCTCAGGCAATATAGTTAGGGTTGTTGTCCTGATGGAAAGTGAACCTACAGTACGACCCAGTCTCCAGTCTTTTTCAGCCTGTAACAAGTTTTCCTCTAGGATTGCCCTTTATTTAACTCCATCCACCATCACATCAACTCTGACCATCTTCCCTGTCCCTGTTGAAGAAAAGACCACCCCACGCAATATGCTGCCACCACCATGTTTAATGGTGGGAGTTGTCTTTTCAGGGTGATGTGCAGTGTTAGTTTGCATTTAGGCAAAAAAGTTCTACTTTGGTCTCATTTGACCAGAGCACCTTCTTCAACATGCTAGTTGTGTCCCCTATATAGCTTTTTATAATCTGCAAATGAGAATTCGTATGGCTTGCTTTCAAAAATGATTTTCTTCTTACTACTATTCCATAAAGCCCAGTTTTGTGAAGTATATGAGTAATAGCTGTCCTGTGGATAGATTCTCCCATCTAAGCTGTAGATCTCTGCAGCTCCTCTAGAGTGACTATGGTCCTTTTGGCTGCTACTCTAATTAGTGCTCTCTTTGTGTGGGATGTCAGTTTAGGTGAATGGCCATGTCTTGGTAGATTTGCAACTGCGCTATACTCTACATTTTTGGATTATGGATTGAACACTGCTCTTTGAGATGTTCATATTTTGGGTAATTGTTTTATAACCTAAACCTGCTTTACTCTGCTACATAACTGTCGCGACTAGAGATGAGCGACTTTGCCTTTTTTCGGGTCGAGTCGGGTTTCATGAATGAAATCGGCCGATTATCGTGAAAAGTCGAAGGCCGACTGAAACATGAAACCCAATGCAAGTCAATGGGGAACCAAGGTCGGCAGGGAGTGGAGGACAGGAAACACACCTACAGTGCCCATTTTAATGCCCAAAACATCAATTCTTATTACTTAAGCTTGTCAACCTTAATTTACTTTATAATAATAGTTAAGCATTGAAAACTGGGGGTTATTTGGCTAAAGTTGTGGGGGGGGTAGGGCTGGCTCCAGATTTTCGTGGGCCCTGGGCTAAAGAGTGTCACTGGGCTCTTTTAACACATGCCACAATTTATGATCCTCTGATACGGCAGAGAAATAGCGGTATAGTATAATGAAAAATACTTCACTTCTTACATCTCATGACTGATATCCACTTTAAATTCTCCATTAACTCCAAAAACGGACAGTATAATACTCTGACCAGAATGTCACTGTCAGGAAACGCAGAAGATGTCACGGCGGTGGAGCAGGGAGAGGTAAGTATTTCAACTTTGCAAGTGCTGTGATCCTGAGCAAGCAGGCGGGCCCACTCGTTGGCGATGGCACTGGTACAGGGCCTCTCATAGTACGGTGGTGTGTCTGACGGCAGGTGGGCCCTCCCACTGGCAGAGACACTTTTGCATACTATCAGTGGCCCTGTGCTAGTGCCGTCGCCCATGAGTATGTCCCCCCCACCTGCTCAAGGAACCTGCACTTTCACCTGCACCTTCCTCTTTGTCACCATGTAAGGTGGTATAATATGCGAGAAGGGGAATCTGAGTTTCATCAGGGTAAGATTCTGGCTGTGTAGAGTGCGAGGGGAATGTAGTGGTCTGGGTCAATGTACCAGCAGAATCATTTAGCAGTGGCTGGGCATCAGTGCATTTGTGGCGCCTTCAGGAGTATGGTCGCCACAGTGGCATTATCTTCCATCTAGGGAGTGTGATGTCATGCTTGGGAACAACAAAGGATCTCTCTAGCAGTTAAACCAACACACAGCACAGTTCCCACTCCAGGCCAGCAGGGAGACCTCTGAACCTGACTGCTGAGGAGCTGCTCTCTGTGGTCGGGAGGAGGTAAGTTAGGGCAGTCTGTGAAGGGAAGGGGAAGTGTGTGGACGTGAGAAGGGGAGCTGGAGGATGAGCAGAGTTAAGGGGCGCACTCCTAGCTGGTGCGCATGGTCAGGATTCTGGTCTCCGAGTTTGTAGGGACACTGATGGTCCTGCAGCAGAAACCGGAGGAAGTAGCAGCTGTAAATGCTCTGTTCCCAACTAAGGCTCGGAGGCCCCAGCAGCGACGTGTGTGAGCCAGAAGGAAAAGGCTATGGCTGCATGCCATGCGAGAAAGTTCCAAAAGAGAGTCAACAGGGGGAACTTCAGTGAATTCAGTACTGCGAGTACCTCAGATAAGCACTAGAACGGAGGCCACACTACCTATCTGCAGAGAGAGAATTCCAAATTTGCTTCCAGGCTGACCAACTCCTTCTCCATCTGTACTCTGGGTCCTGGACGGCACTTACCAAGTACAGGTAAAGGAACTGCACGACTGTGTCTGTCATCTTTCTCCTGCGCCTGGCACATGGCTCTGCTACATCCTATACTGCACACCATCTACCAACTCTTTCATCTGCCCTGCGACTACGGCCCTACCTGTGCAGGGATTCTACATCATAGCTGCACCACAACATCTGTCCCAGAGAAGTGACATTGCAGCGCTGGTCAATCTGATCAGAAACCACAAGTGGCGTCACGTATCATTCACCTATAAACGTTATTCACCCCTTTGCATGGACACCCAGGGCCACGGAACTGGTCATCATCACCACCAACGTGACACATCCCTCTGAGACACCGACCCAGTACTGATTAACCCCACTGCCCAGGGTGGCCACCCACACTCCATGTCAGATTCATCTTGGACTGGGGAATTCACAATTTGACTTGATAACCCAGGCATGGTATGATAGAAAGAGCTACATGGACTAATGTGAAGTGTGGCCTGCTGCATCATTCACTTTTGGTGGGGGTGAAGGACACAAGGAAAGGGGTTCTTCCTGACCAGGAGCCAGCACTTGATGACTCAGTGTTTGCATTTTTTGAAACTTCAGAAGAGGAGGGCATATTTGCTGGAGTCTGTTTCGGCAATGTAAGCCAAGACCAGTTCCTGATACTCCGGCTTTAAAAGCGGTTAACCTACTCCCAGAAAAGGTAACCTTCCAGGCGTTCTGGAGCCAGACCTTGACGCAGGCTCAATACCTCCTGCCTTAGCTGCTATTGTGCTTTTGCCACTACCTGCAGATGCACCACCACCATCAGCACCAGCTGGCCCCCCCACGTCCGCGGCCTCTTCCACCAAACTTCAAAATGTTGCAGAAAATGAACCCAAAATAACATCAGAGATATGGTACTGTATCAAAAGCGTACAGCTCTATACAGTTAAAGGATGATTGTCAATCTCCCTATATATACCATCAGTCACACAGAGACGCTCACAGGCTCAGTATGGATTAGACAAGAATATAAAAAGTAGAAAAAGTGTACAGTATCATCAGATAGCAGGTATATATAGTATAGTTTAAACATTCTAAATCTCCGTAGATATTGCAGGACGCAGACACAGACGCTCTCAGGCTCAGTATGGATTACATCACAATATAAAAAGCCGTAAAACGGTAATGGATCTGAAGAGTACAGCTGTACACAGTGTCGGGGTCATTGTTGTCAATCTCAGTATGTATTTCAACAGTCAGAAAATAACTCTCACTTGGTCAGATTTGGATTAGACCAGAATATAAAAAGCAGTAAATGGGTAATGTATCACAAGCGTAGAGCTGTATACACTAGTGTTGGGGTAATTTTTAAATGTACATCTAAATTGCAGGAGTAACCCACAGACTGTCACACGCTCAGGATGGATCACAACACAATACAACAAGAAGATCCGCAAGAAATAATCACACATGTGGGACAATGTTCCAGGTGTCAATGATACACTTAGAGTGGTGGGTGGAGGAGGACTTCCTGGCAGAAAGGGTACAGTATCACCAGATACCAGGTATTTATAGCATATTTTAAACATTAAAAATGTACGTCTATATATTCAGGAGCAGTGTTGAGCCACCCCGCTAGTGTTCCCGTTCGCTTTGGTTCGTCGAACATGATGCAAGTTCGTCGAATGTTTGTCGAACGTTCGACGAACAATGTCCAACACCATTGAAAACAATGGCAGGGAAACACAAACACATACAAACACATAGAAAACAATTACAAAACACCTTAAAAGGTGTCCCAAAACAGACAAAATGCTCTGAATACAAAAATAACATATGGAAAACGGCAACTACATATAGGAAAGAGGTGGAGGAGTAAAAGGAGGAGGAGGAGACACAGATATAGGCTTGTCATGCCCTTATGAAGTCAAGAAAGGCTGGAGTAAAAATGTAAAATACCAAAAAACGGTAAAAATCTGAAATCGAAGACGATCATATACCGTCGGACTTCCCACCATAAATTAGGCCAACTGTCGATCGGGCAGCGCTATTCCCACGAACCTCCGAACAGCGTCCATGAAGGCAAAGTGTTTGGTTTCCGGGGGCAGTATGGTTGCAAAGCTGAACCTTAAAGTAATGTCCAGAAGGGCACCACCAGGAGTGGAGTCTGCGGCTTAATTCGACTCCACCCGGGAAACCTCAACCATGCCAGCTACAGAAAAGATTAACAGATTGCAAGCTTTGTCGATTCTGTGGGTGGTGGTGGATGTCCGTTTTTAGTTGTGCTAGCGATTTGTCAGCTTAATTCCGTTAACGAACGAGACTCCGGCATGCCCCCGCGGTACGTGTCAAGCTTACTAGAGGGACACGCGAGGCTCTGGCACGCGAGATCGATCAATAACAGGTCTGTCATGCCCTTACAAGTCCTGGGCTGCTTGCGCGCTACACTGAAAGGTCCAGAGTGTGTCGCTTACAGGTGCAGATAACCCGCTGAACCCAGTTAGGCTAGTTTCACATTAGCGTTTTTTTGCGCAGCGCATCGGGCGCATAAAAAACGCAAAGAAAAACGCAAAACAAACGCGCGTTTTTTTAACGTCATGCGCACGCTGATGTGTAAAAAAAACGCAGCGTTGTTTGCGTTTTACATGCGTTTTTTGCATGCGTTGGCGTTTTTTATGCGCATGTGTTTTTAAGTGTGACGTTTTTTCCATTGTCTAGAGAACATTCTAGACTTGTTTAACTCAAAAACGCATGCGCAAAAAAACGCAAGCGTGCGCAAGACCATGCGCACGCATGCGTTCCCATAGGCTCCAATGTGGTGTTTTTGCGCATTCCGTGCGCAAGCGTGCGCATGCGTTTTTTTGACGAGACAGGGCGGAACCAAAAATGCAACATGTTGCGTCTGGCGCGCCTGGCGCAAAAGACAAAAAAACGCATGCGCACGAAAACGCAAGTATGCGCAAGACCATGCGCACGTCATGTTAAGTATAGGTGCGCAGTGCGCATACGCACGGGTGCGCACGATGCGCTGCGCACAAAAGCGCTAATGTGAAACCAGCCTTAGTGATGGGGATCTGGGATTCCAATTCTTCCCCGTGAACGAGGATTTCCCAGTAAGTGTGGGTCAACCGTAATTCCGGAATTAAGCCTAACCGGCATTCCAGAAAAAATTAAGTGTCCAAACCACAGGTGCTGTAGCTTGCTTAACAGCTGGGTTCCTATGCTGAGTAGCACACAGTTCTTACATGAACAGGCAGCATAGCTTGGTTCACGGGTGGGCAACTCTGCTGAGTAGCAGACAGTGCTCACATAAAAAGGCAGCATAGCTAGGTTCACAGGTGGGCTCCTCTGCTGAGCAGTAGACACAGGTACTAGTCCCAAAGTATTCACTGGGCTAAATGGAGTTGAAAAATGGTTCTTACATAAACAGGCGGCACAGCTTGGTTCACGGGTGGGCTCCTCTGATGAGTAGCAGACGCAGTTACTAGGCCCAAAGTATTAACTGTGCTAAATGCAGTCAAAAACTGGTTCTTTCATAAACAGGCGGAATAGCTAGGTTCACTGGTGGGTAGTGTTGAGCATTCCGATACCGCAAGTATCGGGTATCGGCCGATACTTGCTGTATCGGAATTCCGATACCGACTTCCGATATTTTTTCAATATCGGAATTCGGCATCGGAATCGGAAGTTCAAAGTTGATTGACGGCCTGACGTCATCATGATGCGCGGTGTGTGCGCATCATGATGCGCCGTCATTTCGGGCCTTCCGGGGGTCTCTGCCGGCCTGCCGGGGGGCTGAGTGGACTGCCCGGGGTCGGTACCGGCCTGCCGGGGGGCTGTGCCGGCCTGCCGGTGGTCTGTGCACCCTGTGGGGCTCTGTACTGGCCTGCCGGGGGGCTGTGCCGGCCTGCCGGTGGTCTGTGCACCCTGTGGGGGTCTGTACCGGTCTGCCGGGGGGCTGTGCCGGCCTGCCGGTGGTCTGTGCACCCTGTGGGGGTCTGTGCCGGCCTGCCGGGGGGCTGTGCTGATGTCCGGGGGTCTGTGCAAGCATCGTCCGATGGGACTACAAGTCCCATCTGGCGATGCCTGCTACCATGACAGTGATTGACACATTAGCCAATGATGGGACAGTAGTAGTCCCATCATCCGGCTAATGTGTTAAATGTTAAAAAAAAAAAAATACTACATACATACTACATACATACTACATGCTACATACATACTACATATATACTACATGCATGCTACATACATACTACATGCTACATACATACTACATATATACTACATGCATGCTACATACATACTACATGCTACATACATGCTACATATATACTACATACATACTACATACATACTACATACATACTGCATGCTACATACATACTACATACATACTACATACATACTACATACATACTACATGCATGCTACATACATACTACATGCTACATACATACTACATATATACTACATGCATGCTACATACATACTACATGCTACATACATACTACATATATACTACATACATACTACATACATACTACATACATACTGCATGCTACATACATACTACATACATACTACATACATACTACATGCATGCTACATACATACTACATACATACATACTACATGCATGCTACATACAAACTGCATGCATGCTACATACATACTACATGCTACATACATACCACATACATACTACATACATGCTACATGCTACATACATACTACATACATACTACATACATACTACATGCATGCTACATACATACTACATACATACTACATGCATGCTACATACATACTACATGCATGCTACATACATACTACATGCTACATACATACCACATACATACTACATACATGCTACATGCTACATACATACTACATACATACTACATATATACTACATGCATGCTACATACATGCTACATACATACTACATGCATGCTACATACATACTACATGCATGCTACATGCATGCTACATACATACTACATGCTACATACATACCACATACATACTACATACATGCTACATGCTACATACATACTACATACATACTACATACATACTACATGCATGCTACATACATACTACATACATACTACATGCATGCTACATACATACTACATGCATGCTACATACATACTACATGCATGCTACATGCATGCTACATACATACTACATGCTACATACATACCACATACATACTACATACATACTACATGCTACATACATACTACATATATACTACATGCATGCTACATACATACTACATGCTACATACATACCACATACATACTACATACATACTACATACATACTACATACATACTACATACATACTACATGCTACATACATACCACATATATACTACATACATACAATACATTCATACAATACATACATAGACATACAGTACATATAACATAGAGTAACATACTTACCAATACTTGTCACATTGTTCCCCGAAGCCATTGTCTTTTCCGGAATAAATATTAACATAACAAACCACAAAAATACTCACCCACGATCCGAAGCAGTCCACGAGTGTGTCCCACGACGATCTTGGGTAGAGAACTGCAGCATCAGCTGTTGCTGCCGTTCTCTACGGGCTGCAGGAATCCAATGACGGAAGGTAGGTATCCTTCCGCACTGTATTCCTCCGCCACTTAAAAAAAAAAAAAGTCCCTAGTCTCACTTTATGCCATGGCATAAAGTGAGACTAGGGACTTTTTTTTTTAAGTGGCGGAGGAATACAGTGCGGAAGGATACCTACCTTCCGTCATTGGATTCCTGCAGCCCGTAGAGAACGGCAGCAACAGCTGATGCTGCAGTTCTCTACCCAAGATCGTCGTGGGACACACTCGTGGACTGCTTCGGATCGTGGGTGAGTATTTTTGTGGTTTGTTATGTTAATATTTATTCCGGAAAAGACAATGGCTTCGGGGAACAATGTGACAAGTATTGGTAAGTATGTTACTCTATGTTATATGTACTGTATGTCTATGTATGTATTGTATGAATGTATTGTATGTATGTAGTATATATGTGGTATGTATGTAGCATGTAGTATGTATGTAGTATGCATGTAGCATGCAGTATGTATGTAGCATGCATGTAGTATATATGTAGTATGTATGTAGCATGTAGCATGTATGTAGTATGTATGTGGTATGTATGTAGCATGTAGTATGTATGTAGCATGCATGTAGTATATATGTAGTATGTATGTAGCATGTAGTATGTATGTAGTATGTATGTGGTATGTATGTAGCATGTAGTATGTATGTAGCATGTATGTAGCATGCATGTAGCATGCATGTAGTATGTATGTAGTATGTATGTAGTATGTATGTGGTATGTATGTAGCATGTAGTATGTATGTAGCATGTATGTAGCATGCATGTAGCATGCATGTAGTATGTATGTAGTATGTATGTAGTATGTATGTAGCATGCAGTATGTATGTAGCATGCATGTAGAATGCATGTAGTATGTATGTAGCATGTAGTATGTATGTAGCATGTAGTATGTATGTAGCATGTAGTATGTATGTAGCATGCATGTAGTATGTATGTAGTATTTTTTTTTTTTTTTTTTTAACATTTAACACATTAGCCGGATGATGGGACTACTACTGTCCCATCATTGGCTAATGTGTCAATCACTGTCATGGTAGCAGGCATCGCCCGATGGGACTTGTAGTCCCATCGGACGATGCCTGCACAGACCCCCGAAGCCTGCACAGACCACCGGCAGGCCGGCACAGCCCCCCGGCAGGCCGGTACAGCCCCCCGGAGCCTGCACAGACCACCGGCAGGCCGGCACAGCCCCCCGGCAGGCCGGCACAGCCCACCGGAGCCTGCACAGACCACCGGCAGGCCGGCACAGACCACCGGAGCCTGCACAGACCCCCTGGCAGGCCGGCACAGCCCCCCGAAAGGCCCGTACAGACCCCAGAGAGGCTGTACAAGGCAAAAACAGGGTTTTTCTTATTCCGATACCGGAAGTCCCATAGACTTGAATGGGACTTCCGGTATCGGAATCGGCGATACCGATACTTTTTTTAAAGATCGGCCGATCCATTCCGATCCGATACTTTGAAGTATCGGACGGTATCGCTCAACTCTACTGGTGGGCTCCTCTGCTGAGTAGCAGACAGTGCTACAAAGCCCAAAAGGATTTTCTGGACAAGATGCGGTAAAAAATTATTAGAAACACACACGGTGTAGCTCCTTGACAGGTGTACTACACCGCTTGCTACCAGACACCGCTACTATGCCATGAAACAGTCTATTAACATTGAAATCCATTATTAATGTGAAAATGAAGTTACGCTTTTGGTGAACAAACCATTCTCGAACGGAACCTCGAACGGCCGAATTTTAAGCAAAGTGTTCGAGTTCGACGAACGGCTCGAACACCGCCCAAAACAGCTCGAATTTGAACTTGGCGAACAGATCGACTCGAACACCGCTCATCTGTAATCAGGAGGCAGACTCAGATGTTCTCAGGCCCTGTATGGTTTCGACAAGATTGTAGAAAGTTGAGAAAGGGTACAGTATCACCGGATAACAGGTATATATGTAGCATAGTGTACACATGAAAAACCTATGTCTATATATCAGGAGGCAGACTCAGAGGGTCTCAGGCCCAGTATGATTTGACGTGATTGTACAAAGTTGAGAAAGGGTACAGTATCACCGGATAACAGGTATATATAGAATAGTTTAAACATTAAAAACCTATGTCTATATATCAGGAGGCAGACTCAGACGGTCTCAGGCCCAGTATGGATTTGACGTGATTGTAGAAAGTTGAGAAAGGGTTCAGTATCACTGGATAGCAGGTATATATAGCATAATTTAAATATTAAAAATCTGCGTGTATACTGTATTTCCGGAGACCGACAAAGACACTCACAGCCTCAGTATGGATTAGACAAGAATCTAAAAAGTAGAAAAATGGTTATGTATTCGAAGCATACACCAGTATACACTGTTGGGGTATTTTTCAATCTTCATATATATTTCAGTCTCAGTAAGACAGTCCAGGCTCTCCGCAAGAAGAAACGAGATAGATACAAGTACAGACGGAAAGTCGACTGATTGCAGAAATTTTGGAATTACTAATCACGGTAAAAACTCCCAGGAGAATTCTTAGAGGCGATGCTTACCCTCAATTACTTTATCTGTGGAGACAGCGAAAACAGTTCTTGTGAAGAAAGGTTTGCTGTATCACAGTACCATAGAACCCATCATCGTTACTCATCTCCATCAAATTGTGATCACAGGGACAGAATTAGACCTTGTCCTCACTGCCTATCATGATCTGTCAGGTAACTTTGGAGTGCAAAAGACACAAGCCACAGGCCGTAGGCGATTCTATTGGATTGGCATGAGAGGACACATTTAAAAATGTGTTTTTTAATTATACAACAGTACATACATACACAGACGTTTCGGTCTAGGACCTTCATCAATGTACGATATATTGTACTGTGAGATTCTTAGTGACTGGGCTTTGTGAGATAGACCAATCCTGTGAGGAGGCACATGAAGCCGTCCCACTGCGTGGTGATTTGTGGAGTGTGGACGCAGTATCCACCGCGAATCCCAAGTGCTGCGTCCACACTCCACAAATCACCACGCAGTGGGACGGCTTCATGTGCCTCCTCACAGGATTGGTCTATCTCACAAAGCCCAGTCACTAAGAATCTCACAGTACAATATATCGTACATTGATGAATGTCCTAGACCGAAACGTCTGTGTATGTATGTACTGTTGTATAATTAAAAATCACCTTTCTGCATCAGAAACCTTTGGTGTGTGCCAAGTTTATATATATTTAGTTCACGGATTGGGATCCTACTTGGGCACCACCTACAATTCTCAGGGTTGTGCCAACGGTTTTGTTCTTACATTTAAAAATGTGGGCAGGAATGTCACACGTCTGTGAGTCGGAAAACCGTGAAAGCTGATGATAATCCACCACTGCATCTCATTGTGAGTCAACGTCCATAACAAATGAAAGCCATTGATCATCTGAAGATAGAGCCCAGCAGGACAGGGCATAGCTACGTCTTAACCATCATCTATCATTTCACCAAATTTGTATTGGCAGTCCCAGTGAAGTATTTAACAGGCTGAACTACACAGTGGTGGAGCAGGGAGAGGTAAGTATTGCAAGTGCTGGTGCCGTGAGCAAGCAGGGGGGGCCCACTCATGGGCGGCGGTACTGGCACAGGGCCCCTCATAGTACGCCGGTGTGTCTGACGGCAGGTGTGCACCCCCACCGTCAGAGACACTTGATTCTACTATGAGGGACCTTGTGCCAGTGCCGTTACCAATGAGTGTGCCCACACACCTGTCCAGGGCAACAGCACTAGCACGGGTGCGTGTGCCAGGTGGTGACCCCGGCCCTGTGGGGGGAGGCAGCCCAGTTAGGGAGGTGGAAAAAATGGCATATGTTGATGTTGGACATTCAGCAGCTGCAAATGGAGTAATTGGAGAAGTCCACGGAAGAGGAGGACAAAAGCAAGCCATTTTTCTGGCAACCTACGTGTCAGCAGGGGAAGGTGGGACAAAATTCTTTGAAACCCATGCATGGTTCATTTTAATGGAAGTTAGATCAACAACATTTTGGGTTGACAGAAGGGTCCTTTCTTCTGTCAGGATTGATCCAGCAGCACTGAAGACTCGTTCAGATAACACACTAGCAGCAGGGCAAGCGAGCTCCTGTATGGCATATTGTGCCAATTCAGGCCTGGTGTCAAGTTTACTGGCCCAATAGTCAAAGGGGAATGACCAATGAGGGAGAACATTGATATGGGAGAAGTAGTTTGTTACCATAGTTGACAACTGCTGTCTCCTGTCACTTTCGATCGATACAGTATTACCAGTCGTGTGAGCGGTACGTGAAAAATCAGTCAAAACATGGTCATGAAACACCTGTGTCCAATGCCACTTCGGCTGTGTGCACCACGAACACCTCTTCCATGTGGCCCCCTACGTTTCGATGGAAAAACATCACCGCTGCTGTGTGCTGGGAATGCCTCAAACAAAGGGATTTACCAGTATACCAGAGTTGCTTGTTTGTTAGCCAATATTAGCTCCAGGTTCTCCTGTGGCATGATGTTTTGGAATTTGCCTTTATAGTGTGGATCCAGGATGCTGGCCAATCAGTAGTCGTCATCGTTCATCATTTTGGCAATGCGGGGGTCCCTTTTTAGGATCTGCAAGGCAAAATCAGACATGTGGGCCAATGTTCCAGGTGTCAATGATGCACTGCGAGTGCTGGGTGGAGGAGCACTTTCTGGCAAATCAACATCCCTCCAGTCACGCACAAACCCTGTACCTGACCTTGCCATGCCATTTTTTCTTGCCCCTGAGAAGCATCCTCCTCCCCAAAATAATCATCCCCATCATCCTCCTTCTCCTCCTCTTCCTGTTCTTCCTCCACCTCGTCCAGGAGAGTTCCCTGAGCAGACAATGGCTGACTGTCATCAAGGCTTCCCTCCTCCTCTTCCTCCTCGGCTGCAGATGCCTGCTCCTTATTGTGCGTCAAAGTTTGCATGAGCAGACGCATAAGTGGGATGCTCATGCTTATGATGGCATCGTCTGCGCTTACCAGCCATGTGCATTCCTCAAAACACTGAAGGACTTTACAGAGGTCTTTCAGCTTCGACCACTGCACACCAGACAACTCAATGTCTGCCTGCAAACTGCCTGCCCGTGTATCCTCCCACAAATGAATTACGGCCTGCCTCTGTTCGCACAGCCTCTGAACCATGTGCAGGGTGGAGCTCCACCTTGCTGCAATGTCGATAATTAGGCGGTGCTTGGGAAGGTGGAGCAATCTCTGCAGCTTCTGCATACGACTCGAGTGTACGGGCGACCGGCGGATGTGCGAGCACAGTCTTCGCACCTTATGGAGCAGGGGTGTTAACTCCAGATAATTATTGAGGAAGCACTGCACCAGGTTCAAGGTATGAGCCAGGAAAGGTATGTGTCTGAGTTTTGGAAGGGTTATGGCTGCCACAAAATTCCTGCGGTTATCACTAACTACCTTGTTTGCCTCAAGATGTAGACTGCCCAGCCATTACTCAGTTTGTCGCAGCAGGTAGTCGGCCAGTACCTCCGCGGTGTGTCTGTTGTCGCCCAAACACATCACCCTCAACACAGCCTGCTGACGCTTATCACTAGCTGTTCAATAGTGGGACACCTCGTGTGCAACACTGGCAGCTGCGGATGGAGTGCTCGTGTGACTGCACTCTGTGGACGAGCTTTCGCTTCTGGAGGAGGAGGAGGAGGGTTGAACGCCTACAGCCAACTGTTTCCTATACCGTGGGCTAGGCAGAACTGTCCCACCGCTGCTGTCCCCTGTGGACCTTGCATCCACCACATTAACCCAGTGCGCAGTGATGGACACGTAATGGCCCTGGCCATGCCTACTTTACCATGCATCTGTTGTGAGGTACACCTTTTCACTCACTGATTGCTTGAGTGCATGGACAATGCGGTCTTTCACATGCACGTGGAGGGCTGGGATGGCTTTTCGCGAAAAGAAGTTCCGACTGGGTAGGTCATAGCGTGGTACTGCGTAGGCCATGAGCTCGTGGAAAGCTTTGCTTTCAACCAACCGGTAGGGTATCATCTCTAACAAGAGTAGGTTGGCAATGTGGGCGTTCAAAGCCAGTGTACGCGTATGAGAGGATGAGTACTTTCTTGTCCTACTCAGAGTCTCTGGTAGGGTGAGCTGGACTTGAGAGCTGCATATGGTGGAACTAGCGGTGGACATGGCGGACTGAGAGAGGGTTGGTGATGGTGTTGGTGGTGTTGCTGATGGCCTAGATTCAGTCTTTGACAGCAATAACATTGTGATTCCATGACTGCTTTGCCCTTGCTACGACACCTCAACATTTGCTGCTGGTGGTGTGTTAACCGGTGGGCTTACAGTGGGGGAAGCGATGTAGCGTTGCTGACTACCTTCATTCGGAGCAGGTGCACATGTGGTACGTGAGGTTTGGTAGTCCGTCCACGCTTGCAAGTGCACAGTGGTTAAATGTCTAAGTATGCAACTGGTATTCAAATTTCTCAGATTTTTCCCTCGGCTAAAGGTCTTTGCGCACTTCTTACAGATAACCTTTGCCTGATCATTAGGATTTTGTTCAAAAAAGTGCCACACTGCACTCTTCCTACTATGGAAGACATTTTGAGACCTTGCACGCTGTGCTAATTTGACGGTCTGGCCAAGCTGTCCTGCAACTCTTTTGGTTTTTGTAACACGTTTTTGGACTGCTACGGTCCTGCCAGATAACAGCTGTTGCGATGTCGTTGCCTGCTGCGGATCCTCCTCCTCCTCTTCTGAGCTATTGGCAGTGGCACCCTCTTCCCCCAATGGATGCCAATCTGGGTCAACAACTGGGTCATCCATCATTTCCTCTTCAATTTCATGTGCACCTTCTTCTGTGTCACCGTGTAAGGTGGTATAGTATGCGGGAAGGGGCACCTGAGTTTCATCAGGATCTGATTCTGCCTCAGTACACTGCGAGAACAATGTAGTGCTCTGAGTGAATGTACCAACAGAAAAATATAGCAGTGGCTGTGCATCAGTGCACTCCATGTCAGATTCATCTTGGACTGGGGAATTCATGATTTGACTTGCTAACCCAGGCATGGTATGTTAAAAGAGCTCCATGGAGTAATCGGTAGTGTGACCTGCCACATCCTTCACTTTTGGTAGGGGTGAAGGACACAAGGAAAGGTGTTGTTCCTGACCAGGAGCCTCCACTGACGACTCAGTGCTTTTATTTTTTGAAACTTCAGAAGAGGAGGCGAGAGAGCTGGAGGCCGTGTCAGCAATGTAAGCCAAAACTTGTCCCTGAAGCTCCGGCTTTAAAAGTGGTTTACCTACTCCCAGAAAAGAGAGCCTTTGAGGCCTTGTGAAGCCAGACGATGACGCAGGCTCAACACCTCCTGCCTTAGGTGCTATTGTGATTTTGCCACTACCAACAGATGCAACACCACCACCACCATCATCGAGACCAGCTGGCAACCCCCGCCCACTTCCATGGCGTCTTCCACCATACTTCCTCATTTTTGTGAAAATGTACCCAAAATACCACCAGCTATATGGTACTGTAAAACATGGTAGAAGGTGTATCTACTATTGGTGAGAATTTGAATCTCACTATAGATTTGAGGATGCAGAACTATTGTCTCAGGCACAGGAGAGATTACACCTCAATGTAACAGGCTGAAATTGGATGGTGTATGACAAGGTGGAGGGTGTCTATAGGATTGGTGAGAATTTGAATCTCACTATAGATTTGAGGATGCAGAACTATTGTCTCAGGCCCAGTAGAGATTACACCTCAATGTAACAGGCTGAAATTGGATGGTGTATGACAAGGTGGAGGGTGTCTATAGGATTGGTGAGAATTTGAATCTCACTATAGATTTGAGGATGCAGAACTATTGTCTCAGGCCCAGTAGAGATTGCACCTCAATGTAACAGGCTGAAATTGGGTGGTGTATGACAAGGTGGAGGGTGTCTATAGGATTGGTGAGAATTTGAATCTCACTATAGATTTGAGGACGCTGAACTATTGTCTCAGGCACAGGAGAGATTACACCTCAATGTAACAGGCTGAAATTGGATGGTGTATGACAAGGTGGAGGGTGTCTATAGGATTGGTGAGAATTTGAATCTCACTATAGATTTGAGGACACAGAACTATTGTCTCAGGCACAGGAGAGATTACACCTCAATGTAACAGGCTGAAATTGGATGGTGTATGACAAGGTGGAGGGTGTCTATAGGATTGGTGAGAATTTGAATCTCACTATAGATTTGAGGACACAGAACTATTTTCTCAGGCACATGAGAAATTAACCTCAATGTAACAGGCTGAAATTGGATGGTGTATGACAAGGTGGAGGGTGTCTATAGGATTGGTGAGAATTTGGATCTCACTAGAGATTTGAGGACGCTGACAATGATGCTCTCAATCCAAGTATGGACACAGGCAGCCTAATAAGCAGGACTGCTGCACACTCAAAAGGGTGGAAAAATGAACGCTTGGCAACTGTGCAGAAAAGAGGAAGAAAAGTATTTTTGCTTTTAAAAAAGCAGTTTGCACAGCAGTGTGCAAACAGCAATGCAGCTATCAGGGAGCCTTATAAGGCAGCCTAATAACAAACAGAGCTGATGCACAAAAATAGAGCCACCCCTGTCACTGCACACAAAGTGTTGTGCTGTAAGTGGAAATCGCTAACAGAAGAAGCAGTTTTTTGGTTCTTCTTCCCTGCCTAACGCTCTCCCTTATTCAGAATCAGCAGCTGCAACCTCTCCCTAAGGCTAAGTTCCATTTTTTTCTTTTTCTTTTTCTTTCTCTTTTTTGTTTTTTCTGTTTTAAATTATCTTAAAAGAATAAAGAGAGTCAATTGTCTTTTAAGCAATACATTTTTATACATTTTTTTACATTAACATGCTGATGAACTTTGACATTTTTTTCCCTGTAACATGTGACCTTTGGCGCCAAATTTTAAATTGTGTATGTATAAAACCGGTGATAGCCTTGCCTGTCTGTACATGTCATCCCCTGAGGAAGAAGTGTAAACTTCGAAACGCGTTGGGAAATTAAAGTACAATTAACATAAACTGGAAGGAGTGATCTGTCAAGCAGCGCACGTTTAATCCATAAACTTTCTCCTTTGCAATTTGATGATTCGTGGTCACAGAGTGGCCCTTTGGATGTGCAGCAGCCTGACTTTCTGCTCCTATATGTCTGAATCTCCCCTGCATAAGGTGAGTATAATGATTTGATTTTACATCAATCTCTACTCGGGTAAGACCCTATTGCGCTTTTTTTCTTTCAGCTGTCTGACAATTCTAATGCTAATATCGTCAGAAGTAAGATGGCATTTGGCGTGCACGCCCTTTTATAGCCCCTGTGACGCCACACAAAGCAAGCCAATCACTTGCATGCCCTTCTCAAAGATGGTGATGACCGATGCCCATGTCATCGCGTTGCCCACAGTGTGCGCCCTCCATCATTGGCTGAAAAAGGGAGCTGGAAGCATCTTTTGAAAAGCGACTTTGGCGCTCTGGTCGCCGACTTCGTGGCCGACCTCACGCTATGGTCCGTTTTCGTTTCATGAAACCCGACTTCAGCGAAAGTCGCCGACTTTTGAATGTGACCGACCCTTTCGCTCAACTCTAGTCGTGACTCAACAGGTGTTGGTCCAGTGGACAGCAAAACACACACAATGGGATGGTTAAGGGAAGAGGAAGGCCCTAACAATAGGGATCGAGGGATGGGGCACCTCCCAAACAACAACCTGTGCCTATTCCTAAGCTTCCCTAGCACCCTATGCAGGTCCTTCCCCCCACCACCTTTACGTACCTAGTCCCTAACTGTCACCTCACAATACCCTGGCTTGTGCACTGGCCAGCAAGGACTCTAGCATTGCAACTGCAGATGGTACAAACACAGGTAATAGTGAAAATCATGAGACAGACAAGTTAAATAGACAAGTAACTTAGCTCCAGGCTCTGCTGATAAGCTCCACACAGCAGAAGACACAGAAACAGGAACCAGAACTCCACAGAAGTAGCAAATTCAGCACTGACACCAGACAGCTGCAATTCCAAGCCTGGTCTACATGGAAAACTCTATCACCAAAAGGCAGCTGATGTGTCATGTGGCTATTTAAAGGATGGTGGGAGTGGTCATCTCCCACATCAGCTGACCAGCAACACAGCAGCTGCCAGGAAGGAAAATGGCATTAACCCTTGCTGGCCTAAAAGCAAAAACCATGTTTAAATTAAAGCAGAACCAGAGCTGTCAAGACTCCAAAAATGAGTTGTGACAGTAACTTTAACACATTGACCACTGATGTCATTATTGCTTCCCAAGCAGCGACTATTTGCTGAAGACATTACTGAGATGCTAAGGGAAAGTCCCTAGAATGCTAATATTGTTCATATAATGCAGTGTATTTTTGATTAATTGGATATGTATATAATAGTAGGCAGCGCTGAAAGAATAAACTCTGCAGCAAATGTGTTAAACAAAACAGGTCTGATGTGTTACTTTGTTTTCATCATGTTGTTTGATCTCTAATGTTCTCAAACAAGCCTCTTAGTACCGTTAACCTATGTCAAATTTCTGAATCCATTGCTTCTTCAAACCTGGAGGCTATCATTACAACTCTTGCAAAACTGGGCAAACCTAAAGTTACCCCAGTGAATTTTAGACATATTTAACTTCTGAACTACTATGTTAAGATCGTATCAAAATTACTAGTCTCTACACTCCACAAAGTATTACCTTCTCTAGTTGTCCCACATCAAGTGTAGCAGGTTATCAAGCTAAGGGTGGCACAAGACGGATGATTGACCTAATTAAAACAGCAGAATTGTCTAAGCTCCCCAGTGTATTCTTGTCTTTGTATGCTGAGAAAGCATTTGATAGAGTACACTGGGGGGTATTTGGATAAACGTCTTACTAAACTGGGCTTTTCAAGTCTCATTAAATCTGCAGTTATGTCTTTATACTCCAATCCAAATGCAGTCATTCTGATCTCTGGTTTCTTGTCACTAAGCTTTGTCAACTCCAATGGAACCTGCCAGGTTTGTCCATTCTCTCCAATAATATTTGCTCTGGTAAAGGAACCTATGGCGTAGTCCTTTCATTCCAACACAGATATCTGAAGTATAAAAGTTGGGGACTAGTGATGAACGCATACTAAAATGCTCAGATGCTCGTTACGTAAACCAAGCAATTACTGTGATGAGCGAGTATGCTCGTTGCTCAAGAATTCTGAGCATGCTCGGGTGTTCTCCGAGTAGTTTGGACATGCTCAGAGATTTAGTTTGTGTCTCCACAGCTGCATGATTTGCAGCTGATAGACAGCCTGAATACATTTGAGGATTTCCTAACAAACAGGCAATCCCCACATGTATTCAGGCTGTCTAGCTGCCACAAATCATGCAGAGGTGGCACGCCAAAACTACTCGGAGAACATGCTTGGAATTCTTGAGTAACGAGCACACTCGCTCATCACTACAAGCAATTCCTAATGCTAATGCTAATTTTGAGTAATGAGTATAGTGGGAGTCTATAGGAAATCCAAGTAATTTTCCGGAAGACCCTTCAAGGTTGTCTGGAAGGAGAAAGTGCTGAATGGAAGGAGAATGGCATGGAAAAGACCCCTGGATGCATCTCTGGCTCCCACATCATTGCTGAAAACAATGATGTCACACTTTTACGCCACTTCAAGGACTGACAATAAAACATTCAAATTCAAATTGGAGTTTACAGGGAATAGAAAGTTAAGAAACATTCTTTCCTGTATAATGACTTGTATATGAGGCACAATTTAAAAGGATTACAAAAATAACTTATTCAAACCAAAATATAAATTTTTATTATAAAATTGGAAATTTCAGTGTAATTTATGATGGAAGAAAGAACTGTCAAAAAATTTATGGAAGAGGAACTCATGTACACCCTGTATTAGACATAAAAGATGGCCTCATGCACATTCTGTTTAAATTGTCATGTAGTGGTACTCCTAGACTCCTAAAGGAAATGCACTAAGAGCAAAACCTGCCAAAAATTAGAAGCAGGGCCATCCATACACTCTTGAAGGTACCAACTGTACTACCTCATTCAAATTTTCTGAAAAAAGTATAATTGTGGTACTCCAACACTCATAAAAGCTCTGAAACCGTACAAAGCCTGCAAAAAATACAACCAGAGTCATCCATACACACTTCAAGGCACCAGCTGAAGTATCTCATTCAAATATTGTGAACAAAGTGTATTTGTGTTACTCCTACACTCATAAAAGATCTGCTCACAGTGCAAGACCTGCAAAAAATTACAAGCAGTGTCATCCATACACCATTGAAGGTACCAACTGGATTGTCTCCTTCATATATTAAGATAATGTAGTTGCAGTACTTCTACACTCATAAAGGCTCTGCATGAATGCAAAGACAGAAAAAAATTATGAGGATCATCCGTAAACTCTTGAAGGCAACAACTGGAGGGCCTCAGAAAAATATTAAGAAAGTGTAGTTGTGGTGTTTTTACACTCATAAAGGCTATGCATACAGTGCAAATCCAGAAATAAAATATAATGAGGGTCATTCATACACCTTTGAAGGCAAAAACTAGAGTGCTTCATAAATGAATTAAGAAAGTGATGTTGTGGTACTTCTACACTTATAAAGGCTCTACACATAGTGCAAAGTCAGACAACAGCATTTTCTGTTGACAGAAGAAAGTGCCTCTCTGTTATTACCCCTCCTCCCCCCCACACCGGAGGCACTAAAAACCTGCTCAGACAAGATGCTAGCAGCAAGGCAGCACAACATCTCCAAGGCATAGAGGGACAGCTCATGCCAGGTTTCCAGGAACTAGAGAGTACACTGATTTAGTCAGCCAGGTATTTCTTGACTATCTTTAAAAACTTTTCCCTCCTTGTCAAAAATACCCGGTCATCAGGGCATGGACGCTGTAAGGGTGACATAAAATTAGCACATGCCTTTCACAATGTACTCCTGCCTCTGCTCTACCTGGCATGTGTTTCCCTCGCTTCTCCTCTTTGGTTGGACAAGAAAACTTCCCCACAGCCTCTTGCATTTTCTGATGGAAATTTTTTCAACATATTTTCCACAATGGCCTTTTAGTATCACACTATTTTAGTACCTTTAGGGCCTCTCTGCCTCCGGAAGGAGAGATGCAAAGTTTTCCTTTTAGCGTAGGTCTATCAGGGTAAACAACCAGTACTCTTTTTTGGCCAAGATGAATGTAAGGTGAGAGGGTCACAAGAAGAGCAGCTGTTAATAAAGTTGGCATAAGTGCAAAGCTCCCTACAGCCAGCACTTCTCTATCTCCACCATGATGAAGACTCTCCATCTCCTTCTACTCCTCCCTCTCTAACTCCCCTTTCCCCTCCTCAACCTGTCCACATAGGAGGTATGGGATGAAGCTTATGTGGGTATTTTCTTCTGTTGCTCTAGGGACTAGCTCCTGTTCCTACTCCTCATCTTCAGCATCCACCTCCTTATTGTTACCCAATCACAGCTGAGCAGATTAGATGAGGCTGGGCTTGGTATTACCTCCCTGTCTCATGTCTTCCTCTATCTTCACCTGGTCCGCATGCAAATCTTCATGTTTAACTGTGAGCAGTGAGGGTTTAAGGATGCACAGAAGTGGGATTGATGCTCTCATTATGGCAACATCACTGCTCACCATCTTTGTGGAGTCCTCGAAGTGTTGGAGAACCGCACAAATGTCAAACATCCATTCAGTTTTGGAGTTCCAGTATGTCATCACATCAAACACCAGTCAGTGAGCTGGCTCTTGTATGTGCTGCTGCAGCACTGCCAGAGAGGCAGAAGCTGTAACTGACTTGCTGAAATGGGTGCTGACATAGTGTACTTTGAGCAGAAGCCCTAGCAAATCTGGGTAGATTTTCAGAAACCGCTGAACTACCACGTTGATTATGTGGGCCAAGCATGGTACATGTGAGAGCTTGCCAAGCTTCTCAGGCACAACCAGGTTACAGCCATTATCAAACATGTCTGGTTGTAGTTCAGCGCTGAGAGCAAAAGATCTGTCTGGTTTTTTAGTCCTTTAAATAACTCTGCTGCAGTATGCCTCCTAGACAAATTAGCTTCAGCAAAGCCTGTTGCTGCTTCATTGAGGCAGCACTGCAGAGCTTCCAGCTTCCACCTGACATGGACAACGTGCTCTGAGATAACACATCGGAGATGGAGGATAAAGAGGAGCAGGAGGTGGTGCAGGAACTGCTGGAGGAGGTGGAGGAAACTCTGATAGAAGTAGGGCCAGCAATCCTCGGCGTCGGCAGCACATGTGCCATGCCAGGGTAAGACTCAGCCCTGGTCTTCACAATGTTCACCCAGTGAGCTATCAGAGAAATGTAGCATCCCTAGCCACAAGAGTTTTTCTGTGTGTGGGCAGTTAAGTGGATAATTCCAGTAAGTGCGTTGGTAAGGACACGGGTGATGTTCCAGACACATGCTGATACAAGGTGGGACACCACTCCAGGAGAAATGGTAGCAATGGAAATCCTCCATGTGTACAAGCCTAAATGGCAACATTTCCAGGGCAAGCAGCCTGAAAATGTGCCTGTTTAGTGTTTAGGCCTGTGGGTGGGTTTCTGGGAACTTTCTTTTTTGCTCCAAGGCTTGGGGTAGGGACAGGTGAACACTGTGCTGGGACAAGGATTTGGAAGTGCCTCAGAATGTGCAAGGACAAATGCAGTGCAGGAGGCATCTGCTCCAGTGTCATGGACAGGGGATTGTCAAGCACCTAGCACAGGGTAAGAGGCAGTGGTGTCACCTGGTGGCACCAATTGTGGAGCAAGGTGTTCCGCCCACCAAGTCTGGTGCTTAGTTGACATGCGCCTGATCATGCTGGTGGTGGTTAGTTTCTTAGTGGTCAGGCCCCTGTCGATCTTGATATGGCAAAGGTTGCAAATGACCATTTGTTTAGTCTCAAAACTCTTTTTAAAAAAGTCCCAGACTGGGGAACACCTAACTGTTTGACGGAGAAATTTATGAGTGTCACTGCTCTGTGGAACATTTGTCCGCCTTCTTCCTCTGGTCACCCCACTGCCTCTTCTTGCCTGTTTCGGTGCTGTTGATCACTCCCCTCATTGCGTCTGGCCTCGCTCTGCAAGCCAGCTTCCTAGATTTGGTCAGTGACCTCATCTTCCACCTTGGTCATCCTGCCTTGCTGACATAACAATAGCCTGACTCGTCGGCATCTGTGTCTCATCATCATCTACCTACTTAAGAGAAAGGCTTGAGAAAGGCTCACACTTGTGATGTGGATTTATTTTTGATTTGGGTAGATTTACCCCTGTGCATACTGTGGCCTGTCCTGATTAGACAGAGTCTTATTGAGCGCTCAAAGGAAAAGAGGAAGCTACACTTAGTTAGCAACAACTCATTCCAGCAGAACTCTGGAAACTTTATTCATATATGGTCTTTTATCAGTTCGTATAAAGGAATAGTTAATCATTAACATAAAGGCTTTACTTCTTAGCTAATTGGTCAGTTTAAATGCATGAACATATATGGGTGTCCGACCTGGGGTTATTTAGACACCACGTGATTTACTGTCCGGAGTCTTGCACTTGTCAGCAAGTCTCCAATATCGGCCGGACCACCTGGCCTGAGTTCCTCATTCCCTATGTCTGCTAGATATTTCTCAAGTCACAAGACAATAAGATGACTGGGTAGCAGGTTATTTCCACCAACTAGTTATAAGGTTCAAACTGTGAATATGTATCTGTGTGCAGTGTATATGAGTATATAGCAGTATACAGCCTATATAAGAGAACATGAGTACATGCTATAGCCTATAGCAGGCAAGTGAGATCTACATGAAATACATATATATTTCCATAACACTTGTAGCCGAAATGTCGACATTATCGGCTATTAAATGGCACTTTTTTCAACTTTACAAGCTGGTGTGCTGCCTTCACTGTGTTGAATGTTTGGCATTTGCCTGGGGGTACGGCACCTCGGATACATTGCTGTTGTTGCTTCTTCTTTTTATTTTTTGCATCTACCTACTTAGACAAAACTTGCCATTCCCCACTGTCATCTTCTTGTGACCGTGGCTGTTCTAAGTGATGTGCATCTCTAAACAGCATGAACTCCTCTCCCTCTTGGAACATGCAGGGTGAGAGACCACAATCAAGAAATGATGACGTAAAAAGCTAGGGGATCCTAGTGTGGCATCAATAGTCTCCTTGGACTCAACATGGTGCAAGAAAGAATAACCAGGTGAAGATTAAATGATTCAGACTCTGGGGTGGTGAAATTGGATGCATTATCTGCTATCCAACTGACCGCCTGTTTGCACTGGTGTGGCTTCAGAAATGGTGTTCCATGCCTCCCTGCAAAATGGATGGGCATGTTGCTTGTGCTCCAGCAACAAGCACAACTACACCTACCCCACGTCCTTGCCGTCTGCATGGACCATCATCAGTAATTCATTCCCCTGTCCCTTACTGCACGTTTTACGCATTTCTCTAACTGCTTGGTCTCAAGAAACCAAGTTATTTATTAATTGAAACTACTTTTTATAATTAAATAAAAATGGTCACCTCTAGCAGGCTAAATGGTTTTTAACAATTTTACACAAAGCAAATTAAACTGAATGATAATAGTCATTTTTTAGAACAAAGAGTTTTTGTCAGCTGTAGTAGGGAAAGCGTTTTTTAAAAATGTCAAGCCACAGTAATTTCACACAAAGCATGTTAAACTGTATGGATAACAACACAGTCATTTTTTTCATCCAGAAAAAAACATGGTCACCTGCATCAGCTATACTTTTAGCAATGGACTGCAAAGCCCTAAGCCCTGTATTTAGCCACTCTTCTTGCTCCAGCTGTCCCTAGGCTAAATGCAGAATGTTTTGTATAAGCCTCCAGTTCCTGAAAATTCCTGGGCTGTCTAGCATGAACTACGTGCTTGAGATCTCCTCAGAGTGGCTCAATGATATTTAGGTCAGGAGACTGAGATGGCCACTCTAGAACCTTCACTTTGTTCTGCTGTAGCCAATGACAGGTCGACTCGGCCATGTGTTTTGGATTGTTGTCATTTTGGAACATACTAATTTTTTTGAATATTTGGGCTAGAAAAAAATCTGTCCATCCCCCTTTCTGAAATATCTATTAGAACCTTAGAATCTCAAATTCCCTTCCTTAATCCTTTCGTGCCAGAGCCTGGTCTCACCTTTGTGACCAGGCCATTTTTTTCAATTCTGCTTCACTGATTTTGCTGCACTGGTTTGAAGGTGCCATGTCACAAGGGGTTCCAGAACATCAGAAACCAGTATAAGTAACCCCATTTTACAAACTAAACTGTTCAATTAAGTAATCTAGGGGTGAAGTGATCATATTGACACCACAGGTGTGTCACAGAATTTTATACCATTGGGCAGTGAAGAAAAAATAATTACGTTTTTAGAATAAAAAAATTGTTTTAGCCACAGATATTACATTTTTACCCAGGGAAATGGGTAAAAATTGTGCCAAAGTGTGTCAAACAATTTCTGCTGAACATGGCAATACCCGATATGTGGCTGTACTGTACTTCTTAGCCACACAGTGAAACTTGGGAGGGACGGAGTACTGTCTGACTCTCGGAGAACAAATAACTGTGCAATAGTTTGTAGACTCCATATACATAGCCCCAAAGTGCAAGAAGAACAGAATCCCCCCTGAAGTGACCCCATTTTGGAAATTACACCCCTTTGGGAATTTAATGTTTGTGCTATCAGTAATGTGGAAGCCCCCTATATTTCTGTTAACAGGTGATGGATTTGAGAGGGGATTTGCTTTATGTGTGGATTGGGTTGAAGCTTTTAATTGGAACATTTTAAATAACCTTTGGGATCACATTTATCTGGTGCTCTACGCTGAACACTTACTTTGGGGTTTCTATCTGAACCTCCAAGTTACGTGATTCAGATGAAACCCCTGAGGGATCCACTCATTATAATGAGGCAGCAGAGTTATTCTGACTCCATCTGGCCTCTTTTCAGCATTGTCCTTTTTCAGAGGTGCACAATACTGTGGCAGACCGCGCTTTTATGCACGCTTAAAAAGATGGATCCACCGGATCGCAGGTCAGGTGGCATCCACAGTGCCTCCATCTAACTCATTATAGGGAATCTTCAGCCAGCGGTTCTGTCTGAATCATGTATTTCAGAGATTTACACAGAAATCCCAATGTAAGTGCTCAGTGCAGAGCGCATGATACATGTGAGCCCAGCCTTACTGCGATTTTTGGGATGCAGAATGAACAAATCAACAGCAGGTGAAAATTTGGATTTATTTTTTTTTTACACCATTTCTCATGTGGTATAAGTGATTAGACAACTTTATTCTTCAGATCAGTGGGATTTCATCGAGACCAGATTTGTATCAGGTTTTTCTGTTTGGCTGCTGTCACACACTAAAAGATGCTATTTTTTAAAAAAGACAAGTTTTTGCATTGCCAGAAGGTTTTTTATTGCCATTCCGCAAGTGGTAAAATTGATAAGCTAATTACAATTACAGCAATACCTCATATATATCACTTTTTATGTTTTGTCGCTTTTACAAAATAAAAACTACTTTATAAAAAAAAGAATTGTTTTTGCATTGCTTTTGTCTGAGAGCTATAACTTTTTTATTTTTCCACTGATTGAGCTGTTTTGTGCGGGACAGGATGATGTTTTCATTAGTACCATTTTTATTTCTATTTGACTTTTTGACCACATTTTATTCTACTTTTTATTCGGCGGCATGATGAAAAAGCAAAGGTTGCTCCATTTTTGTTTGTTTTTTTCTTATGACGTCCTTTTCTTTCTTTTTTTTTTATATAGTGCTAACAAATTCCGCAGCGCTTTACAGTTTTGCACATATTATCATCACTGTCCCCGGTGGGGCTCACAATCTAAATTCTCTATCAGTATGTTTTTGGAGCATGGGAGGAAACCCACGCAAACACAGGGAGAGCATACAAACTCCTTGCAGATGTCGTCCTTGGTGGGATTCGAACCCACGACTCCAGCGCTGCAATGCTAACCCACTGAGCCACCGTGCTGCCCATGATGTGCAGTGATGTGGTTATCCAGTGTGACAGTTTTATGGGATGAGTTGTTCTGGATGTGGCAATACCAAATATGTTTTAAATTTTTTTCATAAATATTCTTATTTATTGGTTTAATGTTTTTTCTTCCTTTTTTTACTTATTTTGTGATTTTTTTAAAATAGTTTTAAAACACTTTTTCACTTGGTCTCTGTTTGGGACTTCAATTTGAATTTTTCTGATTAGTGGTCTCATGCATTGCAATGCATATGTATTGCATTGCATGAGACCTGTCAGTTTTACCAGCTGCTGGCTCAATCTAACATGCCATCATTTCTGTCAGATGTTGAGGTCATCAAGTGATCTCCGACTGTCATGATAATGCTCAGATCTCCCGTGATGTAATCACATCTCATCACAGTGGTCATCAGAGAGGTAATTAAAGCAGCACTCTCCATCCGCTATTTTCTAGATATTGCGATAGCAGCATCTAGAAGATAGCAAAGTGTTAACATCATTGGGACCTAATCCAATTATTATTATTATTATTTATTATTATAGCGCCATTTATTCCATGGCGCTTTACATGTGAGGAGGGGTATGCATAATACATACAAGTACAGTAATCTTAAACAATACAAGTCACGACTGGTACAGGATGAGAGAGGACCCTGCCCGCGAGGGATCACAATCTACAATGGGATGGGTGAGGATACAGTAGGCGAGGGTAGAGCTGGTCGTGCAGCAGTTTGGTGGATCGGTGGTTACTGCAAGTTGTAGGCTTGTCGGAAGAGGTAGGTCTTCAAGTTCTTTTTGAAGGTTTCCATGGTAGGCGAGAGTCTGATATGTTGTGGTAGAGAGTTCCAGAGTAGAGAGGGATGCACGGGAGAAATCTTGTATGCGATTGTGGGAAGAGGAGATAAGAGAGGAGTACAGAAGGAGATCTTGTGAGGATCGGAGGTTTCGTGCAGGTAAGGACCGGGAGACTAGGTCACAGATGTACGGAGGACTCAGGTTGTGGATGGCTTTGCATGTTATGGTTAGGGTTTTGAATTGGAGTCTTTGGGTAATGGGGAGCCAGTGCAGGGATTGACAGAGGGGAGAGGCCGGGGAATAGCGAGGGGGCAGGTGGATTAGTCGGGCAGCAGAGTTAAGAATAGATTGGAGGGGTGCGAGAGTGTTAGAGGGGAGGCCACATAGCAGGAGGTTGCAGTAGTCAAGGCAGGAGATGATGAGGGCATGGACTAGGGTTTTTGCAGATTCTTGGTTGAGGAATGTTCGGATCCGTGAAATATTTTTGAGTTGAAGTCGGCAGGAAGAGGAAAGGGCTTGGATATGTGGTTTGAAGGAGAGATCAGTGTCAAGGATAACCCTGAGACAGCGAGCTTGTGGGACTGGAGAGAGTGGGCAGCCATTTACTTTAATGGATAGGTTTGTTGGAGGGGTCACATGAGATGGGCGAAAGATGATTAATTCTGTTTTGTCCATATTAAGTTTTAGAAATCTAGCGGAGAAGAAGGATGAAATAGCAGACAGACATTGAGGGATTCTGTTTAGTAGGGAGGTGATATCTGGTCCAGAGATATAGATCTGTGTGTCATTAGAATAGAGATGATACTGAAAGCCATGAGATTCTACAGTATGAGCGGTCCGAGGCCAAAGGTGTAAACGGAGAAGAGCAGGGGCCCTAGGACTGAACCTTGCGGGACTCCGACGGATAGGGGCACGGTGAGGAGGTGGTGTGCGAATGGGAGACACTGAATGTCCGGTCTGCTAGGTATGACGCAATCCAAGATAGGGCCAAGTCTGTGATACCAAGAGATGAGAGGGTCTGTAGTAATAAGGAATGGTCCACTGTGTCAAAGGCAGAGGACAGGTCCAGGAGGAGGAGGACAGAGTAGTGTCGCTTGGCCTTGGCGGCTAGTAGGTCATTGGTGACCTTAGTTAGGGCAGTTTCAGTGGAGTGGTGTGGCTTATTGCAAGTGGTCAAGGAGGGAGCAAGAAGAGAGGTGGGAGGATAGTTCAAGAAGGACGTGTTTTTCCAGTAGTTTTGAGGCATAGGGGAGAAGTGATATAGGGCGATAGCTAGATACAGAGGATGGGTCAAGAGAGGGCTTTTTGAGGATAGGTGTGATTGAGGCATGTTTAAAGCTTGAGGGGAAACCACCAGTTGTTAGTGATAGGTTGAAGAGATGGGTTAGGTCTCCAATCAGGTCTCGGTGATGTCACTTATCAGATCTATCACTCTGCACCAGACCACTGACCTTGATAAACATTGTTGTTGCACAGAGCCCAGAAAGCGCAGACGTTTCGTGCATTGGGTGTTCGGGAACCGGTTAATCAAGACTTGTGGGAGGGTGGTGGGATTTGAATGCTGGCTGACATATTCAAAGACGCATTACTTCTCCCCTTCAACATTCTTATTAATTTATACTCTCTAAATCGGAACTGCTTCTACTAATGCATTAGATATCTCCTAGCCTCATGCCTCTTACTTAAATAGTCTTTCCCACCTTATCTCTTTCAACGTTTCTTCTTCAAAGAAAATAGCACAACTAAGGGTCTTTCTCTTATTTACATTTTAAGCAGCCCCAGAAAGTATAAAACTATCATATATGGTTAGCTGCAAATCATAATTATCTATAACTCTCTCATTACAACAGTGGCACAATGCCATGCCGTGGTCACAGAAAGCTTCCTCCTGCATCAACAATTTAGAACAACTGAAGAAAATCAATGGTTCATTCATGATTAAGGTTTTACACCGAAACAAATAGGTTGTGGTATTACTCCTGTAGTCTGGCCTGCTAGGTACTGCTATTTCTGTTTTAATTTTTTTTTTTTTTAAATAAACTTCAAGTTTTACTTAGATAAGGATTCACCACTGGAGAACTTCTTTCCTACGTTTGCTGCTGCAGCCCTGACCTGGGCAATTCTGTGCATTGTTCCTTCCTATTTCACAAGTGTTACTTCTGCTGGTGAGTTGACTCTCTCCATTGTTTTTACCAATAAAAACTTAATGGAATAAAAAAAATGCAGTGCAATATACAGGTGCTTCTCGCAAAATTAGAATATCATCAAAAAGTTAATTTATTTCAGTTCTTCATTAAAAAAAGTGAAACTTATATATTATAGAGCCATTACAAACAGAGTGATCTATTTCAAGTGTTTATTTCTGTTAATGTTGATTATGGCTTAAAGCCAATGAAAACCCAAAAGTCATTATCTCACTAAATTAGAATACTTTATAACACCAGCTTGAAAAATGATTTTATAATCCAAAATGTTGACCTACTGAAATGTGTGTTCAGTAAATGCACTCGATACTTGGTCGGGGCATCAGTTACTGCTTCAATAAGATATATGAGTTTCACTTTTTATACCAGGAAAGATGTATATCTTTGTACCGTGTTAGCCAGTAGATAGAAAAATATTCAGGATTGAGAGTCCTCAGTAGTTGATACCTTTTAATGGCTAACTGAAAAGATGGTAACACATTGCAAGCTTTCGAGACTACTCAGGTCTCTTCATCAGGCTAGACTAATACAAAATCTGAAGTCACATATTTATGCACAATACAGCCTAGAAAAAATGCAATAGATAGATTGCATTTTTTCTAGGCTGTATTATGCATAAATATGTGACTTCAGATTTTGCATTAGTCTAGCCTGATGAAGAGACCTGAGTAGTCTCGAAAGCTTGCAATGTGTTACCATCTTTTCAGTTAGCCATTAAAAGGTATCAACTACTGAGGACTCTCAATCCTGAATATTTTACTTTTTATACCAGCCACTGTGCCAAATCCAAGGTTTCTTCTGTTTGTACCTTCACGCGTCTGCCCTGAAAAAGGGATACATTTTGGTCCATTTCTGTAATTTACATAGCCAAAACAGTCTGTTAATGAGCGCTGCCTCTTTCTTGGCAGCTTCCACAGGCCTTCTCTTGATTAGCGGTCCTTACGTGACGTCACATGTGTGTCATGCCACAAAAAATGGATAGCTGCACCTGGCAGGTAAGGGGTAGCGCTCACTTTATCATCCAGTGGCAGCAAACTACAGTCATGGCCAATGTAATGGGACAATTTCAGCCAATTCTACTCACAGTGTTACACATCTTTTCCAGCCGATTAAAGCCTTACGAGCAATTGAGATTACGGCAGATCGATTTGCTACACATTACATTTTGGGGGGAAAGTTGTAGCTAGCTTATTTGAGTTTCAAAATATTTGTTCATCTATATTATTTTGTCATTCAAACACATTATCTGCAGTTACAATAAAATTCACCAGACACCTTAAACAGTGGAAAGCATGTGAGTATGATTTTCTTTCACTGCACATCAGTTCAGTAAACAATTATAGACAAAAAGGAAACTGAATTGTATGTATAGCATTAATGTGCATAGTATAGCTTTTAATATCCATTGACATGGTGCAGTGTCTCACAATATTTTTCATTACTGGCAGTCTACAGCATTAATGTGGTTATAACTCATCTCCTTGAGTCTAGGTCATGAAACAAGAAACTGCCTTCAATGTTGATGATACTTTCTCATCTTCTTGGTTAAAAGAAGGGTTGAACTCTCCCCAAGGAATGCATTGACTGAAGCTTGGGGATAACATCACCGTAATTTTTTTTTTTCCTTCAGCCTTTCTTGACCCCGGCATTCCTCCGAGAATCTGAAGTTTGACTGTAAAAGCCCACTTTCTGAGTAACTTTCTGACATCTCTTTTCAAAGGTAGTGAATTTTTAATCGCATTCTTTGTAATTGAGCCATGGGATCTCAGGAACTTGCAGCGGAGGATGTGCAGTGGATTCTCAGTTTAATTTTGGAACATTTGTCAAAATAATAATTTTTGGAAAGAATGAGAATGCATCTTTGTTCTGAAATGTTGAACAGAAAAATAATAAATTTTTACAAATTTTACAAATCTATTATTAAACATTAATCTCCACTATATGTTTGTGCTGTTAAACGAAAAATAAATGTAAATTTTGTATTAAATTAAAAGGGAACGACAAGCAGCTTAAATTAGTTACTTTTTGCTTTACTGCAGTCTTGTATGTTTTACTTTGAAATGGTAAAGCACTTTAAGAGATCTTAAGCCCCCTTCAAGAGTCACCGATTTTGTGATGCAACAGCGATATCTGTAGCGATCTCGCTACATGTGACACTTACCTCCGACCCGGCTCCCCACTGGATATCGCTGATCGTGCGAGATCGGCCTGGTCCATTTCTCGTCGCCGGCTTCCTGCTGGTGCCGATGAGCGACTCCATGGACACCGGCGGAAGATGTCACCCTCGCTGCATGTGACAGGTAAGTATCGACCGCTGCTGCATCACTAGTGAGATCTGCCTGTTTGGCAGCTCACTAGCGACCATTTAGCGATGCACCAGCGATCCTGACCGGGTCGTATCATTGTCGGGATCACTGGTGCATCGTTAAATGTAACGGGGCCTTTACTTTGAAAGGTCAGCTAGAGACCTGTCTTAAAATAGCCATCTGAAAAGTATCACTGGCTTTTCAAGTTATGCTTTTTTTAAATGCTACTGAATAAACCATTCAAAGCTACATTAATGTAACTAGTGTCTGATCCATGCTTCCGTGGTTCAGATAGCACAGATCATCTGACAGGAATCTTTTAATTAGATGCTGCTCATTTTTAAATATAACATTAAAGGTCATACAATATCTGTCGTTCAGAGGTCAATAAGTTGGTTATAAGACCTCCTGTGATTAGCTGACAGTATAGGAAAAATCTATCTTTGTGATTGATACTAGAGATAAGCCTGCACTAAAATGCTCAGGTACTTGTTACTCGAGTCAAGCAAATCGTAATGATCGGGTAGTCAACCTCAGTAATGAGTATCATGGAAGACAATGGGAAACTCGAGCATTTTTCCGGCTGCCCCCCACTGAGGTCTGGAGGGGGTCTAAAAATTGATGAAAACTATGGCAACAGCACTGAAATGTCATGGGAACAGCATGGGGAAGACCCGTTGAAGCATTTCTGAATCCCAGGTCGGTGCTGAGAGCAATGCTATCAGAGTATAACGCCGCTTTTACGGAGTGACAATAAAACATACAAAACCGAAAATAAAATCGATTTGACTGGTAAAAATGTTAAGAAACTTTCTTTCCAGGATAATGACTTGTAAATGAGGCAAAATAAATAAAGAAAAAAATGCTCCTCCACACATTGGGCTACAGTGGGGAAAAAATACTTATTTTCCACCATTATTTGCAAAATAAATCTTGCCAAATCAGACAAGGTGATCTTCTGGATTTGTTCTCTCATTTTGACTCTCATAGTTGTGGTCTACCTATGATATCAATTACAGGCCTCTCTCATCTTATAAAGTGGGAGAAATTGCACAATTGGTGGCTGACTAAATACTTTTTTCCCCACTGTATGTTCACAAGCAGTGTTTTTGCTGTGTTTTTGCATGTTTGCATTGTATTTAATGGTGAAAAATACAGTCAACAGAAATGTAATTTTATCATTTTAATACCATGTGATGAGACATGGTCAGGCACATTAAAAAGTCACAATTTTTTTTCAGGGCCATCATAACTATTTGCAGAGGCAGTCAGGCAGCCCTTTCTATTGTTAGAGGGCCAGAAGGAGTCTTTTGGACAGATGAGACAAAGACCAAGAGCTTTTTGGTAAAGCACATAATTCTACTGTTTACTGTAAATGGAAAGAGTCCTACAAATAAAAGACCACAGTAGTTACAGTTAAATATGGTAGAGGATGAAAGATATTTTGGGGTAGTTTTGCTGACTCTGACCCTGGATGCCTTGAAATTTGAAGATTCCCAAAGGATTTGGGGTCGCAAAGTTGTTCCTGGGGTCAGAAATCTGGGTTTGCATTGGGTTTGACCCCAAACAAGAAGAATCAAGAAGCATCCAAAAATAGATGGAAACAAAGCACTGGAGAGTTCAGAAGTGGTAATTTCAGATCCAGTAGCGTAAAGTCTCCCACCAACAGCTCTTACGTGCAGATGCTGAAGGGAAACTGTAAATGGACACATTAAATCAGTTAATTTTGCCTGCTTCGATGAATTTCTGAGTAGAAAACACTGTAGAAAACATTAATCAGTCAATGAGTGTATGGAAAAAAAAGCAACAAGGCTTAGAATTTATGAGGCTTTAATCCTTACTAGATTCCTGTCATACGCTATTTCTAGTGACACACTTCACCATAACGAATTGCAGATAATAGCGGTATTATTGTTGAATATAGAAGGCATTTTAATTGGCCCTGAAATTTTTTTTCCTGTATGTGGCAGCAACAAACTCTGGAATAATGCAAGTAACATTCCCAGTTTTGATGAATTTCTGAGTACAGATCACCGTAATCACCGTAAAAAATATGAAACAGTCAATAAGTACATGGAAAAAAGCAACAACAAGGCTTAGGGCCCCTTCACACATAGCGACTCACCAGCGATCCCGACAACGATATCAACGTGTCAGGATCACTGGTGAGTCGCTACATGATCGCTGGTGAGCAGTCAAACAGGCAACTTCACCTGCAATGAGCACCAGCGACGTCGAGCATGCTGTGTCGCTATGTGCTTTAGTTATCAGCGCGCTGATGCAGGGAGCTGGTAACTAAGGTACACATCAGGTTTCTAAGGGGCGTACGTCACTTAGAAACCCGATGTGTACCTTGGTTACCAGCTCCCTGCATCAGTGTGCTGGTAACTAAGGTACACATCGGGTTTCTAGGCGCTGCGCGCCCCTTAGAAACCCTGCGTTTACCCTTGATACCAGCTCCTGCTCGCTGGTCTCCCGCCTGTCACATGCAACGATGCGTGGTAGCCAGCATAAAGACCAGTGACCCCAAAAATGTCCAGAGGTTTCCACAGCGATCAGCGATCCTCGGCAGGGGGGCCGGTCGCTGATAGCTGTCATACACAGCAATCTCACTGGTGAGATTGCTGTTGCATCACAAAACTTGTGACTCAGCAGCGATCTCGCTAGTGAGATCGCTATGTGTGACGGGGGCTTTAGAATTTATAAGGCAATAAACCCTGGCTAGATGCTTGTCATACTCTATACATACTGCAACACCTCACTGTAAACAAATTGCAGATAATAGAGGTATTGTTATAGAGTATTGAATGTATTTGAACTGGCCCTGAAAATATATTTTCTTTTACGTGGCAACCACAAAGTCTGGAGGAACTCAAGTAATACTGGCAGGTCTGATGAATTTCTGAGTACAGATTACCGTAAAAAATATGAATTGGTCAATGAGCACATGGAAACAGGCAACAGCAATGCTTAGAATTTATATGGCAATAATTCCTGACTAAATGCCTGTCAAATGCTATACATTTTTCCACATCCCACTGTAGACAATTTACAGTTAAGAATAGTAGTAGTATTATAACAGAAAAGAATCTATTTGAATTTGCCCGCTATTAGCTTAGTGTAGCAGCATCAAATACTGTTGTTTCATGGACAATGTTTGGGAATACAGTGGAGCGCTTCGCATCTACTGAGCATGATATGGAGGATGCCAGGATCTTCTGTACTTACTGTGCAAATTTTCCTGTCCTGGCTGTGAAATCATGTGCGCTGTGTGAGAACTCCCTATGTGAGGACCACCTGACAACCCACAGTAAGGCACTGGATCATATACTATAGAATCCATCGGTTCTTTCAGTTTAAAAAATATTTCCCTCATCTAAAAGGTGGATCCACAGAAAAGCATTTCTCCCATTACTAAGGTGTGGGTCTCTTACACTGGTAATATGTATGCACTTAGTGCAAGGGATGCCAAAAATTAGAAGGTGGCTCACCAATACCCCTTCGAAGAGATGTAGTAGAGGACCTCATAAAACATTTTTCTTCCATTATTAAGGAGTGGATATCTTAGACTGGTAAAAACATATCCAGTTGAAACCAGAAGTTTACATACACTATACAAAAAGACATACCATACTTTTTGTACTATAAGACACACTTTTTTCCTCAAAAATGTGGATGAAATTGGGGGGGTGCGTCTTATAGTCCGGATGTACCGGCTATGGTGGGGAGGTGGAGGAACGGTTTGGGCAGAGCAGCGGGTCACAGAAGCAGGAGTCGAGGTCTGCGCTAACTTCTGTGCCTGCTGCTTAAGAGAAATTAATATTCACTGCATTCCACACCCATGGGCGTGGTGGCCAATGAATATTCATTTCTCTTTAATGGCATCCTGGTATGATTGCACCCCATCCCAGTCCTGGTATGATTGGTCCCATCACCCCATTCCAAGAATATTCATTTCTCTTAAGTGTCGGCACATGTGACCGCCAGCAGCTGTAGGAAGTCTCTGGCTGACACTGTGCTTGCTAGAGAGCCTAGAATACTTACTGCTTTGTATGCACACAGTCTCGGCGTGCAGAGCATTGAGTATTCCTGCAACTGACCTTTGGCTTGCAAGCAGCACATGACATCCCTGGCATGCACTGCTTACAAGCATAAAGCAGTTTCTGGCATCGGAACAGGACACTGCGAGGGACTGCCAGGAAGGTAAGTGTAATTTTTTTTTTTAATGTTTACTGATGAGGTCATGCATACCGGAATGGTATGGGGGCCAATCATACCAGGATAACGATGGCACCCTGCATTCCAGGACCGAGATGTTGTCAATCATATCAGGATAAGGATGGGACCATGCATACCAGGATTGGGATGGGGTCCAATCATGCAAGGTTAAGGATTGGGCCCTGCATAGTAGGATGAGATGGGCCCCTGCATACCAGGATGGGGATGAATGCAATCATTCCTGCCAGGATAGGGATGAGGGGGACCATTCCTACCAGGATAGGGATGAGGGGGACCATTCCTACCAGGATAGGGATGAGGGGGACCATTCCTATCAGGATAGGGATAAGTGGCCATGCATATCAGGGTAGGGATCAGGGGGCCATGCATACCAGGGTAGGAATGAAGGGGGCCATGCATACCAGGGTAGAGATGAGGGAACCTTGTATACCAGGGTGTCATGGTTTGCCTGGGATGCTTAGGTCTGGAGCTGCTGAGGTTAATCTTGTTAAGTTCCCGAAAGTTGAGGCATGGGCATAAACCATCGTCCTTTTTCTTAACAAAGAGAAAAACGGCCGCCACAGGAGAGACAGAAGGCTGTATGTGACCCTTGCAAAAGCTCTCTGCAACATACTCCTTCATGGCCAACCATTCAGGACCAGACAAATTAAACAGACGGGCTTTAGATAGTTTAGCCCCAGGAGCTAAATCAATTGTGCATTCAAAGGATCTCTGCGGTGGTAACGTCTCAGCCTCGCTTTCGGAAAACACGTCTTCAAAGTCCTTTAGGTACTACGGAATACCTTCCAGACGAATAGACGACACAGAAATAGATTTAACAGGTTTAACAATCAATGTAGATTTATGACAAGACTTGACACAGTTAGGCCCCACATAACAATTTCCCCCATTTCCCAGTTGATAACCGGGTTATGGCGTTGTAACCATGGCATCCCCAGTACAAGCCCAGAAGGCAGGTTGTCCAAAACAAAACAACTTAACTCCTCTACATGAGTAGAGCCTACTTTGAGCGAAAAGGCCTCAGAAATGCAAAGAATCCCAGCTTGGGTGGGAGGAGATGAGTCAATGGCCACAACCTTGAGGGGGGTCCTGAGCCTGACTGTCCCTATCTTGCACTGGGTAATAATGCGGGAGCTGATCAGGTTGATAAAAGAATCACTGTCCACAAAAGCTGTAGAAAAAAATGACAATCGTCCACCAACAGTACAACTTGCAGCAACATTTTAGAACATGAGGACAAATGTACCTGAAGGTCTGGGTAGCTTCCTCGATCACCACCCAGACCTAGTCATTTCCCGACACCTTGGAGGATGATGGACAGGACGGACATTCATTTTACAATGTCCAGACTCCCCACAGTAAAAACACAACTGTTTCTCACAGCAGCGTCTCCTTTCCTTCTCCTTAAGGGTGATGGCACCAATCTCCATGTACTCAGGAGAAGAACAAGTTCCTTTGCCACGGGAAAGTAATGGAGTCTCATACTGCATCACTCCCCTCACCCGCAATCTGCTATCCATTCACACAGTCTGGGTCATAGTGTCCTCTAGAGAGTCAAGCGGGGGGTGCAGTGTCAGGGCATCCTTCAAGCGTTCAGACAGACCTATCTTCCAGTTGGAAGAATGTCTCAAATGGGGTACTGTTGTGAGTTCATTTTCCCCTTCACCGTCGATGTCTGATGAACTCCCTCTTCTGGTGAAGGAAGGTAGTGAGGCTGATTACCAAACACCTGATCTTGTAGATGATGACTGGGTAACAGGAACTTCTGACTGCATACAGTGGGGAAAAAAAGTATTTAGTCAGTCAGCAATAGTGCAAGTTCCACCACTTAAAAAGATGAGAGGCGTCTGTAATTTACATCATAGGTAGACCTCAACTGTGGGAGACAAACTGAGAAAAAAAAATCCAGAAAATCACATAGTCTGTTTTTTTTTCATTTTATTTGCATATTATGATGGAAAATAAGTATTTGGTCAGAAACAAGCAATCAAGATTTCTGGCTCTCACAGACCTGTAACTTCTTCTTTAAGAGTCTCCTCTTTCCTCCACTCATTACCTGTAGTAATGGCACCTGTTTAAACTTGTTATCAGTATAAAAAGACACCTGTGCACACCCTCAAACAGTCTGACTCCAAACTCCACTATGGTGAAGACCAAAGAGCTGTCAAAGGACACCAGAAACAAAATTGTAGCCCTGCACCAGGCTGGGAAGACTGAATCTGCAATAGCCAACCAGCTTGGAGTGAAGAAATCAACTGTGGGAGCAATAATTAGAAAATGGAAGACATACAAGACCACTGATAATCTCCCTCGATCTGGTGCTCCATGCAAAATCCCACCCCGTGGGGTCAGAATGATCACAAGAACGGTGAGCAAAAATCCCAGAACCACGCGGGGGGACCTAGTGAATGAACTGCAGAGAGATGGGACCAATGTAACAAGGCCTACCATAAGTAACACACTACGCCACCATGGACTCAGATCCTGCAGTGCCAGACGTGTCCCACTGCTTAAGCCTGTACATGTCCGGGCCCGTCTGAAGTTTGCTAGAGAGCATTTGGATGATCCAGAGGAGTTTTGGGAGAATGTCCTATGGTCTGATGAAACCAAACTGGAACTGTTTGGTAGAAACACAACTTGTCGTGTTTGGAGGAAAAAGAATACTGAGTTGCATCCATCAAACACCATACCTACTGTAAAGCATGGTGGTGGAAACATCATGCTTTGGGGCTGTTTCTCTGCAAAGGGGCCAGGACGACTGATCTGGGTACATGAAAGAATGAATGGGGCCATGTATCGTGAGATTTTGAGTGCACACCTCCTTCCATCAGCAAGGGCATTGAAGATGAAACGTGGCTGGGTCTTGCAACATGACAATGATCCAAAGCACACCACCAGGGCAACGAAGGAGTGGCTTCGTAAGAAGCATTTCAAGGTCCTGGAGTGGCCTAGCCAGTCTCCAGATCTCAACCCTATAGAAAACCTTTGGAGGGAGTTGAAAGTCCGTGTTGCCAAGCGAAAAGCCAAAAACATCACTGCTCTAGAGGAGATCTGCATGGAGGAATGGGCCAACATACCAACAACAGTGTGTGGCAACCTTGTGAAGACTTACAGAAAACGTTTGACCTCTGTCATTGCCAACAAAGGATATATCACAAAGTATTGAGATGAAATTTTGTTTCTGACCAAATACTTATTTTCCACCATAATATGCAAATAAAATGAAAAAAAAACAGACAATGTGATTTTCTGGATTTTTTTTTCTCAGTTTGTCTCCCATAGTTGAGGTCTACCTATGATGTAAATTACAGACGCCTCTCATCTTTTTAAGTGGTGGAACTTGCACTATTGCTGACTGACTAAATACTTTTTTTCCCCACTGTATAAGGCAGCCGACGCCCTTCTGAGTCACTGGTGATTTCTCTGCTGGATTCTCGGAGACCAGTCTGATTCCTGCTTCCTATAGATAAGTTTTTGCTCTGCTTTTGAACTTATTAGTTATGTTTTGTTTACCTTGTTTTTTGGAGTTCAGCCATCCTCGGTCTGGGGTGTGCTGAGTTCCATTTTTGTCTCTGATCAGTTTGTCTTTTTGCTCTGTCTTCAGAACTTACCTGAGTGCTGATATAGTCTTTTTGAAGTCCTAGCGACTTCAGGGCCTGTTTTTCCTATCAGACGGTTGGGACATTTTTTGGTAGGGTTTTTTACGGATTGCAGACAGCAGCTTTTCTATCCTGTACTTTTTAGTTAGCTTGGGCCCCATCATTTGCTCAACCTATCTTTCTATCTGTGTTAGTGTTTTCATCTTGCTTCACCGTCATTATATGTTGAGGGCTGCCTATTGCTTTGGGGTCTGCTCTGGGGCAGTTTAGATTTCCCCTTTCTTTCTTTAGGCCTATTTAGTTCTCCGGCTGTGATCGAGGGGTCTAGGGCATCGTAGGAACCCCCCCACGGCTACTTTTAGTTGTTGTGGATAGGATCAGGGGTCTGCAATCCGATAGCTACCAACCTCTCCGGTTTTCTGGACTTAGCTTGTATTTTTGTTTTTTCCTCCTTCGGTGACGCATTCATAACAGAATCACCAGCCATACCGCAGATCCTAGGGTACTCAATAGCAGGAAAGTATTGTAAAAAAAAAAAAAGAGTTTGTTAGAATTTTTTCTTTTTCGTGTATATTTTTTCCTCTATGTCTCTGAGACCGTAGAGGGATTTTTTTTTTTTCTCAATGGAGATTAAGCAATTGTCTGATCGTGTGGAGCAGTTCACTGCTGAAGTGCGGGGAATTTCCGCCTATCTTGCTCATTCACATGCTGCTGAACCAAAGATCCCTACTCCTGATGTGTTTTTTGGTGATCGGTCTAAATTTTTGAATTTTAAGAATAATTGTAAATTATTTTTTGCCTTGAAGCCTAACTCGTCAGGGAGCTCTGTGCAGCAGGTTAAAATTGTCATCTCTTTGCTGCGCAGCGATCCCCAGGATTGGGCGTTTTCTTTGAAACCTCATGATCCTATTCTTACTAATGTGGATGCATTTTTTCAAGCCTTGGGGTTATTGTATGATGAACCTAATGCTATTGATCAGGCTGAAAAGGCCCTGTTGGCATTGAGCCAGGGTCGGGATTCTGCAGAGTTGTACTGTCAAAAATTCCGAAAGTGGGCGGTCCTTACTACCTGGAATGATGGTGCCTTGGCAGCTCTCTTTCGGAAGGGTTTGTCAGAAACCATAAAAGATACTATGGTGGGATTTCCTGTTCCCTCTGGTCTTGACGATTCTATGTCATTAGCCATTCAGGTTGATCGGCGTTTGCGTGAACGCAAAACCGCACGAGAGGTGTTGCCACCTGTAGAACAAATGTCTGAACCTATGCAATGTGATAGAGTTTTGTCTAGGGTGCAACGTCAGGAGTTCAGAAGGCGTAATAAGCTGTGTTTCTTCTGTGGTGATGCCTCGCATATTATTTCTGTCTGCCCTAAACGAGAGAAACGTTTTGCACACACATTTGCTGTGGGTGGTGTTCAACCCAAGTTTCTTCTGGCAATTACTCTGATCTGCTCCCTGTTCACATTTTCTGCTAAGGCTTTTGTGGATTCGGGAGCTGCTCTGAACCTGATGGACTTGGATTTTGCTAAACGTTGTGGATTTCCTATGACACCTCTGCGGACGCCTATCCCTTTGAGGGATATTGATGCTACCCCTTTGGCAAAGAATAAACCTCAGTTTTGGACTCAGGTGGTAATGCGGGTCGCCCCAGACCATCAAGAGAATGGCAGATTTTTGGTGTTGCATAATTTGCATGATACCATTGTTCTGGGGTTTCCCTGGTTGCAAATCCATAATCCAGTTTTGGATTGGAAGTCTGTGTCTGTGGTGAGTTGGGGTTGTCGGTGTGCCCTTAGTGATGCTCCTGTTTTCTCCACCTCTCCCCAGTCGCATGATGTTCCTGACTATTTGGCTGATTTTTATGATGTATTTAGTGAGAATGAGTCTGCGTCTTTGCCTCCTCAAAGGAGTTATGACTGTGCAATTGAGCTGAGCCCTGGGTGTAAATTTCCCAAGGGTCAACTTTTCAATCTATCTGTACACGAGCACGAGGCTATGCGATCCTATATTAAGGAGTCGTTGGAGAAGGGTCATATTAGACCATCCTCTTCACCCTTAGGTGCTGGGTTTTTTTTCATGGCTAAGAAAGATGGGTCACTAAGGCCTTGTATTGACTATCGTGCCCTCAACAAAATTACTGTTAAATATCAGTATCCGTTAACCCTGATTTCTGATCTATTCTCCAGAGTTAAAGGTGCTTGCTGGTTTACAAAGCTTGACCTCAGGGGGGCGTATAACCTTATTCTCATTAAGCATGGGGATGAATGGAAGACGGCGTTTAATACTCCGAAGGGACATTTTGAGTACCTGGTGATGCCATTTGGGCTCACTAATGCCCCTTCTGTCTTCCAGTGCTTCATGAATGATATTTTACGAGACTTGGTGGATAAATTTTTGATCATCTATCTGGATGATATTTTGATCTTTTCCAAGGATTGGGACTCTCATGTGGAACATGTTCGGACTGTGTTCTGGATTTTGAGGGAGAATTCCCTGTATGTCAAGGGATTGAAATGCCTTTTTGGTGTACAGAGGATTTCATTTTTGGGATTTATTTTGTCTCCGTCAACTATTGAAATGGACCCGGCCAAGGTACAGGCCATTTATGATTGTGTTCAGCCCACTTCTTTGAAGGCCCTGCAGAAGTTTTTGGGTTTTGCTAATTTTTATCGTACTGTAAATTTATAGCTAATTTTTCTGGTATTGCCAAACCATTGACTGATTTGACTAAGATGGGTGCTGATGTGCTGAATTGGTCTCCGGAGGCTGTTTCTTCCTTTCAGGAGCTGAAGCGAAGGTTCACTTCTGCTCCGGTTTTGCGGCAACCTGATGTCTCACTCCCATTTCAGGTAGAGGTGGACGCTTCTGAGATTGGTGCAGGAGCTGTTTTGTCCCAAAAAGATCCTGTAATATCTAAAATGAATCCCTGTGCTTTCTTTTCCCGAAAGTTCTCCCCATCCGAACGTAACTATGATGTGGGGAATCGGGAACTGTTAGCCATGAAATGGGCATTTGAGGAGTGGAGACATTGGTTGGAGGGAGCTAAACATCAAGTCGTGGTCCTTACTGACCACAAGAATTTGATTTACCTGGAGTCGGCCAAACGCTTGAATCCTAGACAGGCTAGGTGGGCCTTGTTTTTCACACATTTTGATTTTGTGGTCTCTTTTCTTCCGGGCAATAAGAATGTCAAGGCAGACGCCCTCTCTATGAGTTTCTTTGCTGATTCTCCTGTTGTGACCAAGCCTGCTACCATCTTAGGTGAGGGGGTAGTTCTTTCAGTCATCTTGCCCGATTTGAGACGTGCTGTGAAAGAGTTTCAGGAGGACAAACCTGAGCGTTGTCCAAGTGGAAAATTGTATGTTCCTGACCAGTGGAGGAAGAGAGTGATGTCTGAAGTTCATTGCTCTGCATTGGCTGGTCATCCAGGTATTTTTGGTACTAGAGATTTGGTGAGTCAGTCTTTTTGGTGGCCCGCCTTGTCTCGTGATGTCAGGAATTTTGTGCAGTCCTGTGGGACTTGCTCTCGGTCTAAACCTTGTTCTCGCTCTAGTGGGTTGTTGATGCCTTTGCCGGTGCCCAGGAGGCCATGGACCCATATTTCAATGGATTTTATCTCTGATATGCCTGTCTCTCAGAGAATGACTGTTATTTGGGTGATTTGTGATAGATTCTCTAAGATGGTCCATCTTGTACCACTCCCTAAGTTGCCATCTTCCTCAGAGTTGGTGCCCTTGTTTTTGCAACAGGTGGTTCGCTTGCACGGGATTCCTGAGAACATTGTATCTGACAGAGGAGTTCAGTTTGTGTCTAGATTTTGGAGGACTTTCTGTTCCAAGCTGGGAATTCAGTTGTCCTTCTCCTCTGCGTTTCACCCTCAGACCAATGGGCAGATGGAGAGAACAAACCAGACTTTGGAGTCGTATTTGAGATGTTTTATTTCTACTGATCAGGATGATTGGGTTTCATTTTTGCCCTTGGCCGAATTTGCTTTAAATAATAGAGCTAGTTCTGCCACTTTGATGTCACCTTTTTTTTGTAACTTTGGGATTCATCCTCGATTCTCTTCAGGGCAGGTGGAGCCTTCTGCCTGCCCAGGTGTTGACACTGTGGTGGAGAGAATGCACCAGATCTGGGACCAAGTGGTGGATAAGTTGTCTCTCTCCCAGGAAAAGGCCCAGTGGTTTTCCAACCGGCATAGGACCATTGGTCCCCAGTTTAAGGTGGGTGATATGGTTTGGTTGTCATCAAAGAATATCGCTATGAAGGTGGCTTCTCCAAAGTTTAAACCCAGATTTCTTGGACCTTACAAGATTTTGGAGATTCTTAATCCTGTCTCTTGGCTCTTCCTGTTACATTTAAGATCCATAACATGTTTCATAAGTCTCTGTTAAAGAGGTTTGCTGAGCCAGTAGTTCCTGTGGTGGCACCTCCTGACCCGGTATTGGTTGAAGGTAATGTGGAATATGAGGTTGAGAAGATACTGGATTCTCGCCTGGCTAGACGGAGACTCCAGTATTTGGTTAAATGGAAGGGTTATGGCCAAGAGGATAATTCTTGGGTCCCTGCATCCGATATTCATGCCGATAGATTGGTTCGTGCCTTTCATCGGGCCCATCCTGATCGCCCTGGTGGCGTGGATGAGTGTTCGGTGACCCCTCCTCAAGGGGGAGGTACTGTTGTGAGTTCATTTTCCCCTTCACCGTCGATGTCTGATGAACTCCCTCTTCTGGTGAAGGAAGGTAGTGAGGCTGATTACCAAACACCTGATCTTGTAGATGATGACTGGGTAACAGGAACTTCTGTCTGGATATAAGGCAACTGACGCCCTTCTGAGTCGCTGGTGATTTCTCTGCTGGATTCTTGGAGACCAGTCTGATTCCTGCTTCCCAAAGATAAGTTTTTGCTCTGCTTTTGAACTTATTAGTTTTGTTTTGTTTACCTTGTTTTTTGGAGTTCAGCCATCCCCGGTCGGGGGTGTGCTGTGCTGATATAGTCTTTTTGAAGTCCTAGCGACTTCAGGGCCTGTTTTTCCTATCAGACAGTTGGGACATTTTTTGGTAGGGTTTTTTACGGAATGCAGACAGCAGCTTTTCTATCCTGTCCTTTTTAGTTAGCTTGGGCCCCATCGTTTGCTCAACCTATCTTTCTATCTGTGTTAGTGTTTTCATCTTGCTTTACCGTCATTATATGTTGAGGGCTGCCTATTGCTTTGGGGTCTGCTCTGGGGCAGTTTAGATTTCCCCTTTCTTTCTTTAGGCCTATTTAGTTCTCCGGCTGTGATCGAGGGGTCTAGGGCATCATAGGAACCCCCCACGGCTACTGTTAGTTGTTGTGGATAGGATCAGGGGTCTGCAATCCGATAGCTACCAACCTCTCTGGTTTTCTGGACTTACCTTGTATTTTTGTTTTTTCCTCCTTCGGTGACTCATTCATAACAGTGTACCACAGGGCTCTGTCCTGGGCCCTGTATTGTTCAACATCTTATCAATGATTTAGATGAAGGAATTGAGGGTAAACTGATTAAATTTGCTGATGACACAAAGCTAGGAAGGATAGCTAGTACTAGAGAAGAGAGAGAGGATTCAAAAGATATAAATAAACATGAGCAGTGGGCAGCAACTAACAGAATGGTTTTTAACAGGGAAAAATGCAAAGTACTACATCTGGGCAATAAAAATGAAAAAAGCATAAGAGAAGAATGAGAGGAGACTTAATAGCTGACTACAAATATCTCAAGGGCTGTCACATTGTAGAAGGATCATCTTTATTCTCATTTGCACAAGGAAAGACTAGAAGCAATGGGAAGAAACTGAATGGGAGGAGACACAGATTAGATATTAGAAAACATTTTTTGACAGTTAGAGTGATCAATGAGTGGAGCAGACTGCCACGAAAGGTGATGAGTTCTCCTTCAATAGAAGTCTTCAAACAGAGGCTGGACAGACATCTGTCTGGGATGATTTAGCGAATCCTGCTTTGAGCAGGGGTTGGACCAGATGGCCCAGGAGGTCCCTTCCAACTCTACAATTCTATGGTTATAAACCCCTCAGGTCAGCATCATCCCAAGAGACCTTCGCGGCCCAGTGTCTGAACTCTGAGCAAAACCACTTGACCGAGTGCTTCCCTGACACACACTCCTCTGCCAGGCTCACTCGGTCTGGTTCATCATAAATATGCCCCAGAGCCTCAAAGAAAGCATCCACAGTCAATCTCTTAGGGGCCGTGGAAGAAAGGGAGAAAGCCCAGGTTTGAGGAGCCTCTCTAAGTAAGGACATAACTACCCCCTTATGCCCTCCATCCCCAGAGGAACGGGGTCTTAGAGAAAAAAAAAGCTTGCACCCCTACATGAAAACTCTGAATTCTTTCTTATCTCCTGAGTAGAAATCAGGCAAATTATCGGGGGGGGGGTTCAAGGGCACCATGGCAACATCCCGACCCCACAGCCACCAGGGCCCCTGTAAAAAAAGGCCCCTTGCACAGTTTCAGCTAAATTATGCTGAGACTGCACCATGGTCTGTTGCTCTACATTTAGCTTTGGAAACATCTGAGTCTGGCGTTTAACCTGCTCAGACAGAGCCTGAAAGGGATCTATATTCCACCCACCCTCCACAGGAGGAAAGAAGGGGCAAAACAGTAGGTAAATAGGTTCTGATATAAGGAAAAATGTTTCTGCGTGTGGGGGTCTGTGCCCACTCCAAGAGCTCTTATTGCCGGCCGGCTGGGGGATTGGTGTCTTTGCCAGTCCCGGAGAGGCCATGGGCTCATTTGTCCATGGCCTTCATTACTAATCTCCCTCATTCCCGGGGTAATACTGTTGTGTGGGTTGTGGTGGACAGATTTTCCAAGCAGGCTCATTTTATTCCCTTGACAGCCTTACCCTCAGTGGAAACCTTGTCCAAATGTTTTATTCAACATGTCGTATGATTGCATGGTGTGTAGTTGAATGTGGTGTGTGACAGGGTGGTGCAATTTGTGCCTAAATTCTGGCAGGTATTTTGTAAGAAGTTGGGAATCTCCCTGTCTTTCTCTTTGGCATATCATCCTGAAAGTAACGGCCAAACTGAGCGTACCAATCAATCCCTTGAGCAGATCCTTCAGTGTTTAACTTTTGTTTTGCAGGACGACTGGTGTGATGCTTTGCCCTTAGTGGAATTTGCATTTAACAATCGATACACAGGGAAATCTCCATTTCTGAACAATTATGGGTTTAACCCTCATTTCGGAGAATTCTTTCAATTGGATTCTGGGTGTCCTGGGGCAGAGAGGTGCGTCAGTAGGCTCTGTAATTCGTGGTCAGAGGTCATGCGTAATATCACCAGGGCTCAGGGGAAGTATAATTTTTTTGTGGATAGGGAAAGAATCACTGGTCAGACATTGTAGCTTGGTGACAACGTGTTGCTTTCTTCTTGGAACATCAGCCTCAGGGTACCATTGTCCAAGTTGGCTCCAAAGTTTATCGGTGCTTATGAGTTTATTGAGGTGATAAGTCCTGTGGCCTATCATTTGCAACTCCCTGCCTCGTTGAAGCTTCATGATGTGTTCCATAGGTCTCTGCTGAAACCCTTGGGTTCTGTGGTGGAAGAGACGAGATCAGATCCTTTCCCAGTGCTGGTGTAGGGATACATGGAGTATGAGGTGGGACACATTGTGGATTCCCGCATGGTACACAGATCATTGGAGTACTTAGTGCATTGTAAGGGTTACGGGCTGGAGGATCGGTCTTAGGTGCCTGCTAGTTTGATGCACGCAAACCGTCTGGCTCAAGCCTCTCATACTAAGCATCCTGAGAAGCCTGGGGGCCCAGTGGTACCCCGTTGAGAGTACGCTGTCATTGTTTGCCTGGGATGCTTAGGTCTGGAGCTGCTGGGGTTTATCTTGGGAGCCTCCCTTTGGCTTCAGTGAGGCTTTTTATAGCCTCTTTGTGGATCTAGGCATCATCGGTTATACTTTTGCCCTCGGCTTAATACGTCGACCTCCGTGTGCCTGTGCCTTTGTGCCAGAGTACTCTTCTGTATGTTTGGTTTTGACCTGGTTTGTTCCCCATTGTGATTTTGCCTACTGATTCTGTACCTCATCTGCTTCTCTGGTTTCTGACTTTGTCTGTGTCCTAGGGCTCTTCTACTTGTGTTCTGATTCGGTACTTCCTCATCTGACCCGGCATCCCTGACCCCTGCTTGCTTTGACTATTCTTACCTTGTGCCTTACCCTCTCCGTTTTCCCGTAATTTCCGTTCCCCTCTAAACCTCGGATATTTGCTGTGCGCTCCACTGTCTCCTCTGGCAGCGTTGCGCTAGGCCCCTCCCCTTTCTATCGCAGGTCCTGTTCCCGCATTCTACTCACTCTCCTGGCTTCTCTGTCTGCACCGCGGCACTGAGGTCACTGCCCTCAGTTACTGGACAGCGTGGGAGCCGCCGCCTGTCCTGGGGGAAGTGTGACTCTGACCTCCCGCAGCACGGACTGCTCAGACCCCTAGTGAATGGTTGCCAGGCAGGTCCTGATACAGGGTAGGGATGAGGTAGGCCATGTGTATCAGGATGGGGATGAGGGGACCATATATACCAGGATAGGGGTCCAGAATTTACCACAATTTTGCTTAATTTTTTTCCTAATTTTCTCCTCTAAAACCTAGGTGCGTCTTATGGTCCGGTGCGTCTTACAGTCTGAAAAATATGTTACATGCAAGTTTTTTCAATATCTGACATGAAATCAGAACAAAGTTTTAACGTTTTAGATCAATTAGGATTACCGTAATTATTAATATATGCCAAATGCCAGAATAATGAGAGAGAGAGAGAGAGAATGTATTAAAGCATTTTTATTACTTACTGCAAAGTCAAACATTTACATACATTTCATTAGTATTTGTAAACATTGCCCTGAAACTGAATGACTTTGGTCAAATGTTTGGGATATCCTTCCACAAACTTATCACAATAGTTCATTGGAATTTGGGCCCATTCCTCCTGACAAAACTGGTGTAACTGATCCTGGTTTGTAGGTCGCCTTGCTCGCACTTACCTTTTCAGCTTTGTCAAAAAAATTTGGATTGAGATCAGGATTTTGTGAAGGTCACTCCAAAACATTGACTTTGTTATCATTAAGCCACTTTGTTGCCATTTTGGCAGTATGCTTCAGGTCATTGTCCATTTTGAAGACTCATTTCTGCCCAAGCTTTTTTCAGTATAGCCACATATTCTTCTTTTCTCATGATGCCATCTATTTTGTGAAGTGCACCAGTCCCTCCTAAAACAACTGCACAACATGATGTTGCCCCCCATGATTCACAGTTGGGATGATATTCTTAGGCTTCCAAGCTTCAACCTTTTTCCTCTAAATGTAACGATGGTCAAAAGTTCAATTTTAGCTTTATCAGACCACAGGACACGTCTCCAAAAATTAAGGCATTTGTTCCTGTGTGCAATTGCAAACATTAGTCTGGCTTTTTTATGTTTCTTTTCGAGTAATGGCTTCTTCCTGGCAGAGTGGCCTTTAAGCTCATGTTGATACAGTACTCGTATCACTGTGGATATTGACACAATCTTACCAGATATTCACATTTGGGACGAAAGCACATTCATCTCTGGGACATAGAACCCATCTCCTTCCTGAATGGTATGATGGCTGGACATTCCCATCTTGTTTGTACTTGCGTTTAATTGTTTCTACGGATAAACGAGGCACCTTCAGGTATCTTGAAATTGTACCAAAGGATGAGTCAGACTTGTGCAAGTCCTCAATTCTCTTCCTGATATCTTGGCTGGTTTCTTTAAACTTTTTCATGATGCTACACAAAGAAGCAGTGCGTTTCAGGTATGCATTAAAATACAAGCATATATGTGTTACTAATTATCTCTAGATGCTGAAAAAAATCCTCTCCAAGTTTCTAAACACATGACATCAACATATGAGCCGTCCAGAATTGTTTAAAGGCATAGCAATCTTAATGTATGTAAACTTTTGACTTTGCAGTAAGTAATAAAAATGCCTTAAAGCATTCTTTCTCTCTCATTTTTCTGCTATTTGGCAAATATTAATTATTATGGTAACGTTAATTGACCTAAAATGGGAAAGGTTTATTCTGATTTGATGTCAGATATTGAGAAAAACATGCATAAGTGTCTTTTTATATAGTCTATGTAAACTTATGGTTTGAACAGTATAGATATATAAAAGAATGTTCCAGTTAGGCCTCTAAAAATTATCAATGCATGCATCATAAGCACTCTTAAAAATTTATAGCAAGGGTAGCATGATCACCCTGTTGATATGGTGGTGGAGGAGGACAACACAAAAAAAGATAAAATGTTGAAGAGTATACCCATGTTTGGGTGGGAAAAATACAAAATGGTGGTGTACAGGAGTCTGGCCCAATTCAACCTTTGTTCATTTTGATAAGAGTCAGCCTGTCAGCATTTTAAGTTGACTGGTGGATGTACCTATCGGTTATAATACCCCCAGTGGCACTAGAAATCCACTCTGACAAAACGCTGGCACAAGGGCAGGCCAGGACCTCCAAGATGTAGAGATACAGTTCATGCCTCTTGTCCAGCTTGGATACACAATAGTTGTAAGGTACAAAGGAACCACAGAGGATACTGGTATGGTAGGCAAGGTACACCTTCAGCATTTTCCAAAACTTTTCACTCCTTGTCAGTTTGTCCCATACATCAGAAGCTTGGTGCAGGGAGGGTCTGAGAAAACTGTTCTAGTTCTTTCAGAGTGTTACCCTGCCTTTGCTGCATCTGGTATGTGTCTCCCTAGTCTCCACTCCTTGGTTCTCAAAGGAACTGTGACCTCTGCTCCCAGCATTCTCAGATGGGAATTTTAATAATTCTTCAACTTGGACCTTCTGGTACTGCAACACTTTATTAGTCCTCCCCGCCACTGGAAGGAGAGATGTAAAGTTCTCCTTGTAGAGAGGGTGTAGACGGGTGACCAACTGGAAATTAGTGTTAGCCAAAATGCATACAAGGCAAGGGTCATGGGAAACGCAGTGGAACAGTGTGCCAACAGCCAAGAATTCCCTATCCTCACTGCAGCTGAGAAAGGCACAGGAAGCGGTTTCATTAAAATGTACATTCAGGTTTATTAGAACTGCATAAACCACTCAGGAATACAAACAAAAGAACAGTCTTTTCTGGCACAAAGTGAAAACACAAAGCAAAAAATTCATACAATATTGCAGGTCTGCCCGCTCAGGATAGTGTCCAGTTCTTTAGGCCTTAGCACAGACCAACACAAAGGAGATCCACATATCTCCAAACCCAGACACTGAATGAAACACTCAGTCTCCATTTCATCTGCCAAGCCATGACTCTGGGGTGGGGATATGTGAGCAGTCATTAGCATCCATCTCTTTTGACTGCTCGTAAAACCCAGCCCTGGACTGGCCTAATAACTCTCTCAGCACTATATATGCTGGGGCATGCTTTCTGAGCTCATGTCACCCAAGCTACCAACCTTGATGATACATAATTTCCTTCAAGGACCTGTTCTGCAGCTATTTTACATATCACCTTAACACAAAGCCAAGGGTCTTTGCACCTTCTACCATCAAACATTGGACCCTCAACAGAGCGTCAGCATTGCCATGCAGTTTCCCTCGTCTATGCTCTACATGGAAGTTAAAATCCTGAAGTGATAGGAACCACCTGGTCACTCCGGCATTGTTCCTCTTCTTCTCCCTCATCCACTTCAGTGGATCATGGTCTGACACTAGCCTGAACTTCCTGCATAAGACATAGTAACTTAGAGTGTCCAGCGTCCACTTGATAGCCAAACATTCCTTCTCCACTATGGAGTAATTCTTCTTGCAGGATGACAACTTCCGACTTCCAACTTTCACCTGTTGTGATAAGACAGCGCTATGCCAGACATCTGATGAGTCCGTCTGAACCACAAACTCCTTGGAGAAATCCGGTACCATCAGCACTGGGTGCTTACACAGCGCTTGCTTCATTTCCGGGAAGAACGTCTCAGCTTCTGGAGATCACTTAGCCATACCTGACTTTTCTCTTTAAGGAGGTCTGGAATAAGCTATCATGGCGAAGTTAGGGATAAACCGGTGGCAATAGACCACAATGCCCAGGAACGCTCTGACCTGCTTCTTTAAGAGGTGTTGTGGCCAACTCGTGATCACCTCAACTTTATTTGGGGTTTTCTTTTGCCCCTGCCTATGACATAGCCCAAATATTTAGTTTGTCTACCTCTTAAAATGCTAATTGCCGTTTCCCATCAACATCTTCTACTGACTGCTCAAATATTTGGGCATCACTACATACAAGTTCCTCAAATCCATCTTGAAAGGTGCAGGGTGTGAGGGCAGAATCAATTCATGGAAATGTAAAGAACTCATCAGCATGTGGGATCACTTGTCTCCTGGCAATCGCCATGGTGGGAGGATTGAGGGTAAGGGTGAGGATTCTGTGATCCACACTCTTGGCTAATGAGACTAGAGAGTGTGGAAGATGGGGTGGTGCTGGGAAACATACTGGAACTATTATCTGACATCCAAACGACTACCAGTTCGAACTGAACCGTCTTCAAGAGTGGTGTGCTGCGTGTACAATTTCCACATCTCCATCCCTTATTGCACGCTTTGCACATTTTAAATTAGGTATATCTGTCTGCAAACTTTATGGCATTAATAGGGGAAAAAAATGGTTTCCCAGACAAGACTGTTGTTTTAATGTTGCAGCAGCGGTGATATACAAGTACTGCAATATAATATTAAACCTTTCCTAGATGCCTCTAATCCTAAACTTTCCTTCCATGAATGAAAGTTACAGCTGTTTCACTACAGATAGTAATATACTTAGCTCCGACAAGGACTGTTGTTCTAATGGAGCAGTAGCAGTGGTGGTATACTAGTACTGCAATAGTTATATTACACCCTGTCTAGATGCCTCTAATCCTATACTTTCCCAACCCTGAATTCTGGTAACTGTAGTTTTACAATAGAAAGTAACATACTGTATATAAAAAGACACATATGCATGTTTTTCTCAATGTCTGACAGAAATCAGAATAAACATTTCCCGTTTTAGGTCAATTAGGATTACCATAATTATTAATATTTGCCAAATGCCAAAATAATGAGAGAGAGAATATTTTAAGGCATTTGTATTACTTACCACAAAGTCAAAAGTTTGCATACATTAGTATTTGGTACCATTGCCCATAAACTGAATGACTTGGGTCAAACATTTGGCATATGCTTCCACAAGATTCTCACAATAGTTGGTCGGAATTTGGGCCCATTCCTCCTGACAAAACTGGTGATCCAGGATTGTAGGTCACCTTGCTCACTCCTGCCTTTTCAGCTTTTCCCATACAGTTTCAATAGGATTGAGATCAGGGCTTTGTGATGACCATTTCAAAACATTGACTGTGTTATCCTTAAGCTGCTTTATTACCATTTTGGCAATGTGCTTCAGGCCACTGTCCATTTGGAAGACCCATTAATTCCCAAGCTATACATTTCTGACTGATGTCTTGAGATGTTGCTTATGTATTGCCACATAATCTTCTTTTATCATGATGCCATCTATTTTGTGAAGTGCACCAGTCTCTTCTGCAGCAAAACAACTCCACAACATGATGCTGCCACCCCCGTGTTTCACAGTTAGGATGGTGTTCTTCGGCTTCCAAGCTTCTGCCTTTTTCCTCCAAATGTAATGATGGTCATTATGCTAAAAAATTTCAATTTTAGTTTCATCAGACCATAGGACATGTCTTCAAAAATTAAGGTCTTTGTTCCTCTATGCATTTGCAAACATTAATCTGGCTTTTTTATGCTTCTGTTAGGTGTCAAGTTCCCGCCACTTTAACAGGGGGAATCTCAAGCCATGTCTTCTGCAGTCTCCCATTCTTCTGCAGCCACAGAGGTTCCTGCTCAGCAGAGGCGTCGGTCCCACTGTCTTGCTCAGGCAAATGCTATGTGTCTGGTTGCTGCTACTGCCCCAGGTTCAGCTATAGCATCCAGCATTAGTCAGCGGTGAGCAGACTCTCCTGGAACTAAGTCCTGCTTTTCCTCATCTGAGCATGCCCGGGAGACGACCACTCATTGGTGGTCGGAGGTCACATGCTCAGGTCTTCAAGCAGCTCGGATTGGACCATCAAGAAGGTCCCGGAAGGCTTCAGTTATAAAATGATCCGCCATGCGCTAGTATAGACAATGTGGAGTGAGTGTTGAATGCACGTATGAATGTCTCTGGTGACTGACTCATTAAGAAGCCTCTACCTTTGATACGCATGTGTTGATCAGCCTTGCCAGGCAGAAGGCAGAGTCAGGGCATAGCTTCAGTGCCTAGTAGTGGCTTTGCTTGTGTGCCACTGTGCACTTGGGCTGCACTCCACAGTAGCCAGCGTCTATTAGTGGCGTTCGCAGTTGCGACGCCATGCGCCTAGTTGGTCTAGAGAAGCTCTTACACTGCGTCCTTGGGGCAGAGTCTTGTGACCGTACACTAGCGCAGACTCAGCTGTGCTCTGTGACAGTTAACAGGGTACAGCATTTGTATTACGCGGTACCATGGCTCTGTGAAGCAACAGTCTGTCGCTACTACATACGAGGTGGCATTTAACCCACGTGTGTCTGGTGCGATACTGCCATTAGGTGTCCGCCATTACCGAGCAGCAGTTAACATCCCTGCACGGTGGACCCCGGGCTGCGAATGCACCTTATTACCATCTCTTTATTATTTGGTGCATTCTGCCAGCCCTAACATTATACTAGCGCCAGGGTCTGGCTAGTAATGGCGGACGAACAGCGACTACAGCGGAAGATCCAGTAGCTGGAGGACAGGCTGTCAGCTCTCGAGTGTACTACCTCAGCCATGGATGTTACCGTGGTAGCTGTTCAGGCTGTTAGTGTGGCTGCAGCCAGTTTGTCCACTGCCACCCCTGTTCCGACCTTATCCCGCCTCCCGCTGCCAGATAAGTTTTCTGGTGACTGCAGGTCATGTAGGGGATTTGTGAGCCAGTGTGCTATTCACCTTGAGCTCCTGGCTGCATGTTTTTCCTCAGAGCAGGCTAAGGTGTGATTCATAGTATCCCTCCTGATGGACAGGGCATTGGAATGGGAAACACCGATGTGGGATTGTGATGATCATGTGGTTGAGAGTGCTCCACGGTTCCTGAGCACTCTGAAACAGGTTTTTTTGAGGCCTCGAGTCACCCATGATACGGCGCTCAATCTGCTGGCACTGACACAGGGTTCGTCCATGGTCAGCCACTTCTGGACTTTAGCATCTGAGCTGGAGTGGCCGGACAAAGTCCTTATCCCTATATTTTGGAGGGGACTGGCTGACCCTGTGAAAGATGCCTTGGCCACTAGGGAGATTCCCATCACACTGGAGGAGCTAATAGCGGTGTCAACTCGCATCTACCTTCGCTTTAATGAGCGGAGGTTGGAGCGAGCCCAATGTAGGCAGAGGTTTCAGCTGGCTCCCACCTTCGCCCAACCTCTGGAATCTCTGGTCCAGGCATCCAAGCCACATGAGGCCATGGATGTGTCGCAAGCAGGATCTAAGTCCTGGACCGCTCGTGCACTCAAGGTCTGTCATATCTGCCAGCAATCAGGACATCTGGCCTCCAAATGTCCTCAGTGGTTGGGAGAACGTCCTCGTTTAGTGACCTTAGGAGCTGGTTCACTAGACACACCAGCGCTTTCTTCCAAACTGTCCTTCAAGGGGACAATTACTATTACTATTGGCCCATCTACCCAAGTGTTAGAGCTTTGCGTGGATTCTGGGGCGGAGAGCAACTTTATGTCTTCTGCCTTCACCCGATGGCATGCAGTTCTACTGGTGATGCTTGCCAAATCAGTGACTATATGGATGATAAATGGGTTGACACTGCCCTCACAGATAACTCATCAGACCATCCCATTTACTCTATCCATGTCTCCATCCCATCAGGAGATCATCTCCCTGCTAGTCATTCCTTAGGGAATTGATGAGGTCCTCTCAGGGATACTATGGCTACGCTACCACTTCCCTCTTATAGAGTAGTCCTCAGGGAGAATTCTGGGATTGAGTAAATCCTGTAAGGGTCGATGTCAGAAGGAGTGCATTCAGGTTGCTGCTACAGAGGTATCCACAGATCTTTTCTCTCCCCAAACACTATTGGCCCTATGCGGACGTGTTCTCCAAGAAGGCTGCAGAGACCCTTCAGCCTCACGGCCCCTATGACTGCCCTATTGACCTCTTGCCTGATGCTGAGCCTCCCCAGGGTTGAGTCTATCCACTATCACTCCCGAAGACAGGGGCAATACATTCAGAAGAATCTGACAAGAGGATTCATTAGGAAGTCAGTGTCAACTGCAGGGGCGGGGTTCTTCTTCTTGCAGAAGAAGATCAGAGAACTCCATCCATGCATAGACTACAGGGATTTTAATGGCATCACCATTAAGAATAAGTACCCTCTGCCCCTGATATCTGTGCTTTTTGATAGGTTGCGGAGAGCAAGGGTTTTTACTAAACTTGATCTGCGGAGTGCTTACAACCTGATTCGCATCCGTGAGGGGGACGAACGGAAGACGGCATATAACCCCAGGGACGGGCACTATGAATACCTGGTGATGCCCTTCAGGCTCTGTAATGCCCCTCCCATCTTCCAAGACTTTGTGAATGACATCTTCCGGGATATGCTCACCACCTCGGTTGTAGTCTATTTGGATGATATTCTCATCTACTCTCCAGATATAGACTCCCACCGGAGAGATGTTTGCAAAGTCTTCGATCTCCTACGGGCAAACTCCCTCTATGCCAAGTTAGAGAAGTGTGTGTTTGAGCAGGAGTCCTTGCCTTTCCTGGGCTATATCATCTCCGCCCAGGGATTAGCCATGGATCCTGCCAAGCTACAGGCAGTGATGGATTGGCAGGAGCCCCATTCCCTCAAAGCAGTGTAGCGCTTTATGGGGTTCATTAATTACTATCGCCAATTCATTCCCCACTTCTCAATTTTGGCAGCTCCCTTGGTTGCCCTCACCAAGAAGGGAGCAAATCCCAAATTGTGGTCGGAGCAGGTCTCCAAGGCCTTCCTCTCTATCAAAACTGTGTAAAATGAGGATGAATGAACTCATGGAGACCAACATCCAACACTGCGGAGACACCATCACATGTTTCTCAACGCAGTGATTCTAGAGCAATGCTCCCATCACTTATGGGAAATATGCAAAAACATGCAAAACACAAGCTTGCGTTGAGAAACATGTGATGGTGTCTCCGCGGCTTGTGTTTTGCATGTTTTTGCATATTTCCCATAAGGGATGGGAGCATTGCTCTAGAATCACTGCGTTGAGAAACATGTGATGGTGTCTCCGCAGTGTTGGATGTTGATCTCCATGAGTTCATTCATCCTCATTTTACACAGTCTTTTACTAGGCATTGCTCCTGCTAGCCAGTTTCCTACTCCACACTGATGACGGGCAATACCCCGTAACAGCTGTCTGTGGATGGATATCATGTATTGGCATAGGTGGTTTCCTTCATTGGAGACTGCCCTTCCCGTGGTTGTTCCTTCCCGGGGAAAGACCTGGCTAGCCATTGCTTGCGTTGAGAAACATGTGATGGTGTCTCCGCGGCTTATGTTTTGCATGTTTCCTCTCTATAAAGTCACACTTTGCTAGCAATCCCATTTTACATCGTTCCGATGTAGATAAACCATTTATTATGGAGGTGGATGCCTCATCCGTCGGTACTGGAGCAGTCCTGTTCCAAAAGGATGCTCCAGGTTAGAAGCATCCTTGCTTCTTCTTTTCTAAGACCTTCTCACCGGTGGAGAGGAACTATTCCATCGGGGACAGGGAGTTGCTAGCCATGAAGTTGACCTTTTCGCAATGGAAACATCTCCTGGAGGGGGCTCACTATCCCTTTCAAGTATACACCGACCACAAAAATTTGGTTTACTTGCAAACTGCCCAGCGGCTAAACTCTCGCCAGGCTAGATGGTTCTTGTTCTTCTCCCTGTTCCACTTCACCCTCTACTTTCTTTCTGGGGAGAAGAACATTCGTGCTGATGCTCTCTCCCGCTCTGTAGTGTCATCAAAGGAGGTGGAGGAGGAGCCTCGGCTAATTGTCCCATATGAGAGCCTGAGGACAGTGGCCCCAGTTTCGCTTGAGTCTGTGCCTCCGCGTAAGACTTTTGTGCCATCTAATCTGGGACCGGAGGTTCTCTCTTGGGCTCACTCAGCCAGGGTGGGTGGACATTTTGGGACCAAGAGGACATCTGAGCTCCTGGTGAGGACGTACTGGTGGCCTCATATGGCCCGTGATGTCAGGGAAAATATTCGGGCGTGCGTCTCTGGAGCCAAGAATAGGTCTTCTTGATATTGGCCTGCGGGGCTACTTTACCCCCTGCCGGTGGCAGACATGCCCTGGGAAATGGTAGGGATGGACTTTGTGGTGGGCTTACCCAAGTCTCGTGGCTGCACTGTTATCTGGGTAGTCACCGACCATTCTTTCACAATGGTGCACCTGGTGCCTCTTCCGTGGGTGCCTTCTGCATGGGCCTTGGCGACGTTGTTCATCAAGCATGATTTTCACCTACACGGTATGCCTGACAAAATCGCCAGTGACTGGGATCCCCAGTTTGCATCTCTGTTCTGGAGAGAGCTTTGTCACCAACTCAGCATTAAGTTGAATGCCTCTTCAGCAGACCATCATGAGATGAATGGGTTGGTAGAGAGGGCCAACCAGACCCTAGTCACGAATCTGCAACATTTTGTTTTGGCCAGGCAGGATGACTGGGAATCCTTGCTACTGTGAAAGGAGTTTGTGCTGAACAACGCTGTAGCCAATTCCACTGGACAAACCCCTTTCCACCTTAACTACGGACAGCATCCACGGGTTCCAGTGCCGATGCCTGTGTTTTCCACCAACTCTAGGGTGGCAGACTTGGCAGTGGAGGCATGTGACATTTGGGACCACACACAGGATGCCAAGCGGGCCTCCAAGGAGAGAATGAGGGTTTCTGCCGATGCTCACTGCTCCGACCTTTGCTCCTGGCAACTTAGTGTGGCTCTCCGCTTGTAATATCAGGCTGCGAGTTGAGTCCACTAAGTTTGCGCTTTGCTATATAGGTCCCTTCAAGGTCCTGGAACAAGTTAACCCTATGGCCTATCAAGTGGCCCTTCATCCACGCCTAGGTATCACCGACACCTTTCATATGTCTCTCCTAAAACCCGTTCACATGTCCGGATTCTCTGAGTCATCTGCTGGGACATCGGGCACGTCTACGGACAAGTATGAGGTGAACGCCATTGTTGTGTGCAAGGTGGTACGTGGCAAAATGTAATATCTGGTGGACTGTAAGGGTCATGGCCCAGTGGACAAGACCTGGGAACCTATTGAGCACATTTGTGCTCTTCAGCTCATTGCAGCTTTTGAGCATACCAAGGCCCAGGAAGGAGGGGTCCTAGGGGGGTAATGTTTGTCATCGAGTTCCCACTGCTGCACAGCGGGAATCTCAAGTCATGTCCTCTGCGGTCTCCCATTCTTCTGCAGCCACAGAGGTTTTTGCTCAGCAGAGACGTCGGTCCTAGGGTTTTGCTCAGACTAATGCTATGCGTCTGGTTGCTGCTACCGCCTCAGGTTCAGCTATAGCATCCAGCATTAATCAGTGGTGAGCAGACGCTCCTGGGACTAAGTCCTCCTTTTCCTCATCTGAGCATGCCTGGGCCACCACCGCTCATTGGTGGTCAGAGGTCATATGCACAGGTCCTCAAGCAGCTTGGATTAGACCATCAGGAAGGTCCCGGAAGACTGCGGTTATAAAAGGATCACACGGCTGCATGGCCGCACGGCCGTGCGCTAGCATAGACAATGTGGAGTGAGTGTTGTATGCAAGTATGAATGTCTCTGGTGACTGACTCATTAAGAAACCCCTACCTTTGATACGCATGTGTTGATCAGCCTTGCCAGGTAGTGCCTTGGCTGATAGTGCAGGCAGGAGGCAGAGTCAGAGCCTAGCTTCAATGCCAAGTTGTGGCTTTGCTTGTACCCCACTGTGCACTTGGGCTGCACTCAACAGTAGCCAGCATCTATAAGTGGCATTCGCAGTTGCGATGCCATGCGCCTAGTGGGTCTAGAGAGTCTCTTACTCTGCATCCTTGGGGCAGAGTCTTGTGACCATACACTAGCGCAGACTCAGCTGTGCCCTGTGACAGTTAACAGGGTATGGCATTTGTGTTACACGGTATCGTGGCTCTGTGAAGCAACAGAACCAGTCACTACGACATACAGGGTGATGTTTAACCCACGTGTGTCCAGTGTGATACCGCCATTTAGTGTCCGCCATTACCGAGCAGTAGTTAACATCCCTGCACTGTGGACCCCAGGCTTAGAACGCACCTTATTACCATCCCTTCATTATTTGGTGCGTTCTGCCAGCCATAATAGTTTCTTTTGGAGTAATGGCTCCTTCCTGACAGAGAAGCCTTTCAGCCCACGTTGATACATTACTCGTTTCATTGTCGATATTGACACAATCTTAGCAGCTTCTAGCATCATATTCAGAAGGTTTTTTGCTTTTGTCCTTAGGTTGATATGCATATGTCTGACCAAAACACGTTAATCTCTGGGACACAGAAACGTCTCCTTCCTGAGCGGTATAATGGCTGGATATTCCCATCTTGTTTGTACTTGCATATAATTGTTTGTACAGAAAAATAAGACACCTTCAGGTATTTTGAAATTGTACCCAAGGATGAATCAGACTTGTGCAAATCCACAATTCTCTTCCTGATATCTTGGCTGATGTCTTGAAACTTTCTCATGATGCTAGACAAAGAAGCAGTGTATTTCAGGTGTTCATTAAAATACACATGTGTGTCTGTAATAAACGGAGATGTTGCAAAAAAAACCCTTAAAAACACATGACATCATCATATGGGCAGTCCAGAATTGTTTAAAGGCATATTAATCCTATGTATGTAACTTTTGACTTTGCAGTAAGTAATAATAATGCCTTAAATCATTCTCTATCTCTCATTATTCTGGCATGTGTCAAGTATTAATTATTATGGTAATCCTAATTGACCTAAAATGGGAAAGCTTTATTCTGATTTCATGTCAGATATTGAGAAAAACATTTAAAATGTAACTTTACAAATTCTAGTTTTTATTATACTAATAAAATAGTAACATTTCTGAAAAATTAATTGAAATCAGTGACATATTCAAGTCTTCTTATGTTTATTGATTTACTAGAAATAGGCCCGATGCTATTGCATCGGGAGTGTGGTGAAATGGATATCTGTGTATTGGTGGGCAACCAATCACATCAGCTGCTAGCGGTATTCAAATTTGGCGCCAATACCGCTAGCAGCTGATTGGTTGCCAGCCTTGGCGAGGGATTCAAATCCCTTGCGGCACGCTCATTGGCTCAGCCGGCGGGCGGCTCAGCCAATGAGCTGTGCCGTGCGGGATTCAAATCCCCCGCCAAAGCCGCGTGGCACCGCTCATTGGCTCAGCCGGCAAGGCGGGGGATTTGAATCTCATGCCACTCATTGGATGAGCGCCATGGGTGCTCAGCCATTGAGCGGTGCTCCGTTGCTTGGCGGGGGATATGAATCCCGGCTGCCATATCGGAATACCCATAACTTGGGTGTTCCAATATGGCAGTCGGTGTAGTTCCGATGCGAGCTGGCGCCGCTCATCTCCAGGCTGCATCGCCGATGACCTCCCTGCGTCGCTGCTGATCTCCCGACGGAATAGCTGTGCCGTTTTTGTCACTTGTGGAGGCGCAGTTCGTGGCCTTCCGACCACAGTGAATTGTGGGATAGTGACACAATCATCAGAAGCTGTGACAGAGACACCCGCGGCAGAAACGGGCAGCACTGCTGGACACCCCTGCTGTGCCGGACACCCCCGCAGCACCGGACACCTGCAGTGGCATGCCGCATATTGGAACACCCCCTCATCCCAGCCTGCAGCATCACCCCACTCCTGCCTCCTCCAGCAGCGATCCTAGGACCTCGCTTCACCGCAGCCACCACCCCCGGTATGCAATAAGACACATGGATTATAAGAAGCACCACCTTTTTATAAAAAAAAATCCTATTTTTCTCCTCAAAATGAGGGTGCGTCTTATATTTCGTCTTAAAATCCGCCATAAAATAATAATCTTTCCACATAAGTAAGTATCATATACTTGTATATGCCACAGATGCAACTTTCTCTGGTGAACTTGTTTTCTTGTCATAAGATTTTATTCATATTTCCTGTTGTTTGGGAAATTCTGGGTAGAATAAATGGGGCATGTTTAGAATCCTGTAGAAAACTTATACCCTCTGGTAATAAAGTGTCCAGGAATAAAAAGAAACTAAAACAAAGGGCATTCAAAATCCTGAAGGCTGAGAATACAGAAACAGCATTTTAGGAGTATAAAGATCTAAATAAGAAATGTAAAAAAGAAATCAAGCTGGCAAAGATATCTACAGAAAAACAAATGACCAGCGACATTAAAATAAATCTCAAAAAAATCTTATAAATATATCAATGCTAAAAAGGAAAAAAAAGATGGCATATATCTCTTAAAAGACGATGAAGAAAAAACACCGTGAGCACAACTAAGGGATGGTGCTAAAGGTTATGTTCCCAAACCATATAGATAGTAGTCATGAACCTAACACTTTGGTATAGTCAGAAGTAGAGATGAGCGACTTTGCCTTTTTTCGGGTCGAGTCGGGTTTCGTGAAACCCGACTTTCGCAAAAGTCGGATGGAACGAAATCGGCCGATTATCATGAAAAGTCGAAGGCCGACTGAAACACGAAACACAATGCAAGTCAATGGGGAAGCAAAGTCGGCATGGAGTGGAGGACAGGAAACACATCTACAGTGCCCTTTTGAATGCCAAAAACATCAATTCTTATTACTGAAGCATTTCAACCTTAATTTACTTCATAATACTAGTTACGCACTGAAAAATGGTGGTTATTTGGCTAAATTTGTGGGGGGAAGGGCTGGCTCCAGGTTTTCATGTGCCCTGGGCTAAAGAGCGCCCCTTTAACACATAGCACAACTCATGATGCTCCGATACGGCAGAGAAATAGCGGTAAAGTACAATGAAAAATACTTTACTTTTTACATCTCATGACTGATATTCATTTTAAATTCTCCAATAGCTCCAAAAATGGACAGTATTTTACTCTCATGGCCACCGCATAGTGCGCTATACAGAGTAATGAGGCCCATATATTTCTCCATACAGAATCATTGGTCCCATATAATGTTTGAAACAGTATATGATGAGCTCCACATAATGCTACAGTATATGTTGGTCCCCATGGATCAAGCTGCACTGTCTGATGGGCCCAAATAATGCTCCATATATAATGGGCCCCATTTCTAATGCTCTGGTGTATAATGGGCCCTGTAAATGCTGCTCCAGTGCCTGATGTCCACCTTTGGAATGCTCAAATGTATGGTGGGCCCCATATATCATTCTCCAGAGTATAGTGCTCCCCAAAAATTGCTGTCCCAACATTGAAAACAATTAAATAAGTCTCCTCAAATAAGTCTCCTCGCTAGGAAATCCTTGTACTAGTCTGGGCGTACAGACGTGATGTCATTGCGCTCTCTGATCAGAATATCACTGTCAGGAAACGCGGAAGACGTTATGGCAGTGGAGCAGGGAGAGGTAAGTATTTCAACTTTTCAAGTGCTGTGATCCTGAGCAAGCAGGGGGGCCCACTCGTTGGCGACGGCACTGGCACAGGGCTCCTCATAGTACGGCGGTGTGTCTGACGGCGGGTGTGCACCCCCACCGTCAGAGACACTTGATTGCACTATGAGGGACCCTGTGCCAGTACCTGCGCCCAAGAGTTGGCCCACCCACCTGTCCAGGGCAACGGCACTCGCACGGTTGCGTGCGCTAGGTAGTGACCCCGGCCATGGGGGGAGGAGGCAGCCAGTTAGGGAGGTTTACAAAATGGCATATGTTGATGTGGGACATTCACCTGCTGCTAAAGGCGAAATTGGTCAAGTCCCAGGAAGAAGAGGACCAAAGAAAGCCATTTTTCTGGCAACCTATGTGTCATCAGGGTAAGGTGTGACAAAATCCTTGGAAACCCATGCATGGTTCATTTTAATGAAGGTTAGATCATCCACATTTTGGGTCGAGAGACGGGTCCTTTTTCTGTCAGGATTGATCCAGCAGCACTGAAGACTCTTTCCGATAGCACACTTGCAGCTGGGCAAGCGAGCTCCTGTAAGGCATATTGTGCCAATTCAGGCTAGGTGTCCAGTTTAGCGGCCCAATAGTCAAATGGGAATGACCTGTGAGGGAGAACATCGATATGGGATGAGAAGTAGTTTGTAACCATAGTTGACAACTGCTGTCTCCTGTCACTTTCAATTGATGCAGTATTACCAGTCGTGTGAGCGGGACTTGAAAAATCAGTCCACGACATGGTCATGAAACCCCTGTCTCCAATGCCACTTCTAATGTGTGCACCACCAACACCTCTTCCAAGCTGCCCCCGGCCCCTACGGCTCGTGTGAGAACCATCACCGCTGCTGTGTGCTGGGATTGTCTCAACCAACCGGTTTACCAGAGTTGCTTGTTTGTTAGCCAATATTTGGTCACGGTTCTCCTGTGGCATGATGTTTTGGAATTTTACTTTATAGCATGGATCCAGGATGCTGGCCAACCAGTAGTCGTCATCGTTCATCATTTTGGCAATGCGGGGGTCCCTTTTTAGGATCTGCAAGGCATAATCTGACATGTGGGCCAATGTTCCCGGTGTCAATGATGCACTGCGAGTGCTGGGTGGAGGAGCACTTTCTGGCAAATCCACATCCCTCCAGTCACGCACAAACCCTGTACCAGACCTTGCCACTCCAACATTTTCTCTTGCCCCACGAGAAGCATCCTCCTCCCCTAAATAATCATCCCCATCATCATCCTCCTCCTCTTCCTCTTCTTCCTCCACCTCGTCCAGGAAAGTTCCCTGACCAGACAATGGCTGACTGTCATCAAAGCTTCCCTCCTCCTCTTCCTCATCATCCTCGGCTGCAGACGCCTGCTCCATAATGTGCGTCAAAGTTTGCATGAGCAGACGCAAAAATGGGATGCTCATGCTTATGATGGCGTCGTCTGCGCTTACCAGCCGTGTGCATTCCTCAAAACACTGAAGGACTTTACAGAGGTCTTTCAGCTTCGACCACTGCACACCTGTCAACTCCATGTCTGCCCTCAAAGTGCCTGCCCTTGTATTCTCCCACAAATGCATTACAACCTGCCTATGTTCGCACAGCCGCTCAACCATGTGCAGGGTGGAGTTCCACCTTGTTGCAACGTCGATAATTAGGCGGTGCTTGGGAAGGTGGAGCAATTGCTGCAGCTTCTGCATACGACTGGAGCGTACCGGCGACCGGCGGATGTGCGAGCACAGTCTTCGGAACTTCCGGAGCAGGCCTGTTAACTCCGGATAACTATTGAGGAAGCACTGCACCACCAGGTTCAAGGTGTGAGCCAAGCAAGGTATGTGTCTGAGTTTTGAAAGGGCTATGGCTGCCACAAAATTCCGGCCGTTATCACTAACTACCTTGCCTGCCTCAAGATGTAGACTGCCCAGTCATGACTCAGTTTGTCGCTGAAAGTAGTCGGCCAGTACCTTCTCGGTGTGTCTGTCGCCCAAACACATCATCTTCAACACAGCCTGCTGACATTTTCCACTAGCTGATCGATAGGGGGACACCTCATGTGCAACTCTGGCAGCTGCGGATGGAGTGTTCGTGCGACTGCGTTCTGTGGACGAGCTTTCGCTTCTGGAGGAGGAGGAGGAGGAGGGTCGAACGCCTACAGCCAACTGTTTCCTATACCGTGGGCTAGGCAGCACTGTCCCACAACCGCTGTTCCCTGTGGACCCTGCATCCACCACATTAACCCAGCGAGCAGTGATGGACACGTAACGGCTCTGGCCATGCCTACTGGACCATGCATCAGTTGTGAGGTGCACCTTTCCACTCACTGATTGCTTGAGTGCATGGACAATGCGGTCTTTCACATGAAGGTGGGGGGCTGGGATGGCTTTGCGAGAAAAGAAGTGGCGACTGGGTAGGTCACAGTGTGGTACTGCATAGGCCATGAGTTCGCGGAAAGCTGTGCTTTCAACCAACCGATAGGGCATCATCTCTAATGAGATTAGTTTGGCAATGTGGGCGATCAAACCCAGTGTACGCAGATGAGAGGATGAGTGCTTTCTTGTCCTACTCATAGTCTCTGGTAGGGTGAGCTGGACTTGAGAGCTGCATATGGTCGAACTAGCGGTGGACATGGCGGACTGAGAGAGGGTTGATGATGGTGATGGAGTTGGTGTTCTTTCTGATGGCCTAGATTCAGTCTTTCGTTGCAAAGCAGTGTGATTCCCTGACTGATTTGCCCTTGCGATGACAACTCAACATTTGCTGCTGGTGGTGTGCTAACCGGTGGGCTTACAGTGGGGGAAACAATGTAGTGTTGCTGACTACCTTCTTTGGGAGCTGTTGCACATGTGGTACGTGAGTTTTGGTAGTCCGTCCATGCTTGCAAGTGCATGGTGGTTAAATGTCTTAGCATGCAACTGGTATTCAAATTTCTCAGATTTTTCCCTCGGCTAAAGGTCTTTGCGCACTTCTTACATATAACCTTTGCCTGATCATTAGGATTTTATTAAAAAAAGTGCCACACTGCACTCTTCCTACTATAGAAGACATTTTGAGGCCTTGCACGCTGTGCTATTTTGACCGTCTGGCCAAGCTGTCCTGCAACTCTTTTGGTTTTTGTAACCTGTTTTTGGACTGCTCCGGGCCTGCCAGATAACAGCTGTTGTGATGTCGATGCCCGCTGCGGATGCTCCTCTTCTGAGCTATTGGCAGCGGCACCCTCTTCCCCAATGGATGCCAATCTGGGTCAACAACTGGGTCATACATCACCTCCTCTTCAATGTCATGTGCACCTTCCTCTGTGTCACCGTGTATGGTGGTATAGTATGCGGGAAGGGGCACCTAAGTTTCATCAGGGTCAGATTCTGCCTCAGTACACTGCGAGGACAATGTAGTGCTCTGAGTGAATGTACCAGCAGAATCATCTATCAGTGGCTGTGCATCAGTGCACTCCATGTCAGATTCATCTTGGCCTGGGTAATTCACGATTTGACTTGATAACCCAGGCATTGTATGTGAAAACAGCTCCATGGAGTAATCTGTAGTGTGGCCTGCCGCATCCTTCAATTTTGGTTGGGGTGAAGGACACAAGGAAAGGTGTGGTTCATGACCATGAGCCTCCAATGACGACTCAGTGCTTTTATTTTTTAAAACTTCAGAAGAGGAGGCGATAGAGCTGGAGGCTGAGTCAGCAATGTAAGCCCAAACTTGTTCTTGAAGCTCCGACTTTAAAAGCGGTTACCTACTCCCAGAAAAGGGAGCCTTCGAGGCCTTGTGGAGCCAGACGATGACGCAGGCTCAACACCTCCTACATTAGGTGCTATTTTGATTTTGCCACTACCAGCAGATCCACCACCAACACCAACACCATCATTACCAGCTGCCAACCCCCGCCCACTTCCACTGACTCTTCCACCACACTTCCTCATTTTTGGGGAAAATGTACCCAAAAAAACACCAAGTATATGGTACTGTAAAACAAGGTACAAGGTGTATATAGGAGTGGAGAGAATTTGAATCTCTCTAGACTTCAGGACACAGTTGGATTCTGTCATGCTCTGTTTATATTACACTGCAATGTAACAGGCAGATTCTGGATGGTGTAAAAAAGGTGTATAGAGGACTGTGGAAAATTGGAATCGCTCTAGACTTCAGGACACAGTTGTATTCTGTCAGGCCCTGTTTATATTACACCGCAATGTGACAGGCAGATTCTGGATGGTGTAAGAAAGGTGTATAGAGGACTGTGGAGAATTGGAATCTCTCTAGACTTAAGGACACAGTTGGATTCTGTCAGGCCCTGTTTATATTACACCGCAATGTGACAGGCAGATTCAAGATGATGTAAGAAAGATGTATAGAGGACTGTGGAGAATTGGAATCTCTCTAGACTTCAGGACACAGTTGGATTCTGTCAGGCCCTGTTTATATTACACCGCAATGTGACCGTCAGAAATTGCCGAGTGTATGACAAACTACAAGGTGTATATAGAATTGGGCAGAATTGGAATCTCCCTAGAGTGTAGGTCTCTAAGAACGGACAAACTCCTCGACTTTTCCTTACAGAGTCACACATGTAGATAGCTTCAATGTTGCCGTGATAACAGCCATTACACGGTACTGAGAGAGGAGCGTGCACGTACACCGCTGTACGGTGTATGTAAAATTGTCAAGCTCAGTGTTTTTGTATACGGACTGACACACGCTGTCTCTCTCTAGTTTTGAATGTAATCAAACAGCAAATATGCTAAACTGTTTGAAAAACGGACAAAACTATAAGGTGTAGGTCTGTAAGAACGGACAAACTCCTCGACTTTTCCTTACAGAGTCACACACATAGATAACTTCAATTTGGCCGTGATAACAGCCGTTACACGGTACTGTGTGAGGAGCGTACACCACTGTACGGTGTATGAAAAAAATGAACGCTCACTACCTCACCAGGACAAAACAATACAATTTGGATTGCTTTTAAAAAAGCAGTTTGAACACCAGTGTGCACACAGCAATGCAGCTAGCCTTAAAAGGCAGGCTAATCACCACCAGCACTGCTGCACAAAAGCAAAAATCTTCACCTTTCACTGCACAGTAACTACAGTGAAAAGCGCTAGCAGCAGAAGCAGTTTTTTTTTCTTTTTGCCTTCCGAACGCTCTCCCTACAGAATCAGCAGCTGCAGCAGCTTTCCCTATTCTGAGATCAGCATGAGTAACATGGCGGTCGGCGTCCCCGCCCTTTTATACCCCCTGTGACACCACACAAAGCAAGCCAATCACTTGCATGCCCTTCTCCAAGATGGTGGTGACCGCTGCCTATGTCATCACGTTGCCCACAGTGTCCGTTCTTCCTGATTGGCTGAAAAAGGGTGCTAAAGCAACTTTTGAAACTCGACTTTGGCGCTAAAGTCGCCGACCTCGTGGCCGACCTCACGCTAAGGTCGGGTTTCGTTTCCTGAAACCCAACTTTGGTGAAAGTCGGCGACTTTTGAATTTTTTCGACCCGTTTCACTCAACTCTAGTCAGAAGGAAATTTATTGTAGTATGCAAATAAAATGTTTCGGTCAATTGTGACCTTCTTCAGATACTGCAAAACCAGATACATAAAAGAAAATAAATGCAAAGTAAAAACGAAAAATTAAAAATAAAAGATAACAAACAAATTACAACATAAGTATATACATTGGACATTATATGGTCATATATATTCCAGATTTGTTAAATGCAGACAATATTCGCCAGAAGCCATGCATAATCCATCCTAGGAATAGTATAAGAGAGGAGAGGATAGAGAAATGAGCATCCCCCACCACTATCACTATGGGTCATAATATTTCACAACTAAGATTTCAGGTGATTGAGCAGGTATTACCGCGTCGCCGTGGTGGGAACAGAATCCTAAACTTGAAAAGACGTGAAGCTTTTTGGATTCATACATTAGAAACAATGAGCCCAAAGGGCCTGAATAGGGAGTACGAAATATTAGCATTTTTATAAAAGTGAATCCCTCTGTATACGGAAATCTATTAATAGAGATTTTTTTGACTACCTACATGGTCTGATGATATCTTGAATTGTATCTATTCATCCAGCTATATCTTGTGGAAATGTAATTTAAGAGTACTATGATAAGTTACATGCTGAATATATTCAAAATTCTGTATTGGAAAAATTTATTATGATCATATCACTAAGATTCCTCTCCTTTTCCATAGAGCTGTCTATATTAATATATTGTGACCGGATGCCATCGTCATGAGCCTACTTCTCTTATATGGAATTCTTTGTCACAGTCACCCTATTAGAAACCACACGGCTCAGAAAAGAAAAAAGAAAAAAGTTCTATTCACCTGCTCACTGGCTACTTACATATTGCCTCTTTCTATGTAGATTTTTAAAAATCTATTAAATTCACCATTATTAGACTTCGTTCACAGTGGTCTCTATCATCCATGTACAGGTCTCTGTTTCTTTAAACTTGGGCTACCTCATGCGTCCTATCCTTCCATATACCACTACTGCTGGAGTTTCTTATTGGTCCTTTAGGATTCCCAATTCTCTAACCCATTCCCCTACTCACATCCCGAGTATCGCCCACATACAACGGCCAACTTTTTCGGGAGTTTTTTAATCAAAATGCACAGTAATCCATTCATTTTAGTGGTGAAACGCACAGGGACATGCCGGGAATGCATGGCCATGTTCTTCCTGTTTGCCACTTCCAGTCCACAGCAGCTCAGCATTACATTGGCCGTCACCCTCCAAGTCCCACCTACTTTCCTTTTAAGCGCATAGAGCGCTATGCCCAGCCAGACCTGCGGTGGATACCATGTCTGGAGGCACATTTGCCCCATCTACTTGCTACAATAAGGTTACAGAGCATTCCCCTGTTTTCTGTAACTACACCCAGCGGTATTTTTTGTATTGCTCATTATAGTGACAGCCTCTATGTCTGCATTTACCCTAGCACATCTTATAGGCTGTGGGACTGATCACTCCAGTAAGTAGCACTTTCATGCAAATGTGCAATCCTACCTATCACAAACTCAGCTCATTTTTTCTATATATTTCTTTTAATAGATTATGAGGACACCAAGCTGTACAATAGGAATATAACCTACTAGCTGAAGAGCCCGGCGCTGCCCCGGCATAGTAACTAACTGTGGTTAGTTATAGCAAATTATAATTATCCTCCATCCCATAGTCCCGTGCCCATATACCCATCATACATATCCACGATCCCATAGGCCCGTGCCCATATACCCATCATACATATCCACGATCCCATAGGCCCGTGCCCATATACCCATCATACATATCCACAATCCCATAGGCCCGTGCCCATATACCCATCATACATATCCTCCATCCCATAGTCGAGTGCCCATATACCCGTCATACATATTCTCCATCCCATAGTCCCATGCCCATATACCCGTCATACATATTCGCCATCCCATAGTCGAGTGCCCATATACCCATCACACATCCTTCATCTCATAGTCCAATGCCCATATACCCATCATACATATCCTCCATCCCATAGTCCCGTGCCCATATACCCATCATACATATCCGCCATCCCATAGTCCCGTGCCCATATGCCCATCAAACATATCCTCCATCCCATAGTCAAGTGCCCATATACCCGTCACACATCCTCCATCCCATAGTCCCGTGCCCATATACATATCTGCCATCCCATAGTCCCGTGCCCATATACCCGTCAAACATATGCTCCATCCCATAGTCAACCATTATGACAAAATGAGCGGCGGCAGGGCTTGCAACCTATGACGACATCAGTATCGCCATGGCAACCATTGTGACATTATAATGAGGGGTGGGGCTTGATAAGCACACACTGCTTCCCCAGTTTGCAAATAGGGGCATTGTGACATCACAATGAGGGGCGGGGCTTGACGCACACACACTTTTTCCCCCAGTATGTAGATAGGGGCAAAATTGTATGGTGAATTGGAACGCGCGGGGTTAAAATTTCGCCTCACAGCATAGCTTAGGACGCTCTCGGGGTCCAGACGTGTGACTGTGCCAAATTTTGTGGCTATAGCTGCGACGGTGCGGATGCCTATCCGGGACATACAAACATACACACACACACACACACATACACACATACATACACACATACATACACATACATACACATTTCTCTATCCTCTCCTTACTTATACAATTACTAGGATGGGTTATGCACGACTTCTGGTGAATATTCTCTGCATTTAACAAATCTGGAATATATATGACCATATAATGTCCAATGTATATACTTATGTTGTAATTTGTTCTCTTTTATTTTTAATGTTTCATTTTTACTTTGCATTTATTTTCTTTTATGTATCTGGTTTTGTAGTAACTAAAGAAGGTCACAATTGACTGAAACATTTTGTTTGCGTACTACAATAAGTTTCCTTCTGACTATACCAAAGTTGAGTGCTAGGTTCAAAACTACTATCTTGAAAGACGATAACAAGATTATTATAGAGGCTGAGATATTAAACAGGCACTTTTCATCCATGTTCACCAATGAACTGACTCTTCCATGGATCATTCAGCAAGGAAAAAAATCAAAAATCACCACCTGATATAATTAGTTTAACACAAGTAGTACGCTTGGGTCTGAGCAAATTAAACATTGACAAGTGCCCCGGCCCAGATAGCATTCATCCACGGATACTGAGGGAATTGAGCTCAGTAATTGACAGATGGCTGTATGTTATATTCTTAGACTCTCTTGTAACAGGGGTGGTGCCACACCATTGGAGGATGGCTGAAGTGGTACCAATATTTAAGAAAGGTAAGAAGGTGGATCCCAGCAAATACCGCCCGGTAAGCGTGACATCAGCAGTGTGCAATATTTTGAGAGCATTTTAAAAGATAACCTGCAGAGATATATTGCTGAGAATCTATAATAATAAATGCCCTAAGCAGCTTCCGGTTGTAACAACTTCCGTCCAGTTGTAACCGGTGACGTCACCGCACACCTCTTTCCATGTTAACCCTCAACTCACCACTCCTCCTCAACACACACACTCCTCTCACCTTTCACCATCTCCACTCACGTCCACTCACTCTTTCACTCCACATACGACCCTTTCTCTCACTCCGTCTCTCATACTCACGCCGTCATCGCCGCTGATCCACGATCCCCGACATCTTCTTCCGCCGGCGCCATCCTGGATCCAGACGTCCTCCACGCCGGCGACATGTTCTTGCGGCGACTCCATTTTGGATCGGCGAAATCCCACGATAGTCAAGATTGCGTCACCGCAAGAACATGTCGCCGGCGTGGAGGACGTCGGGATCCAAAATGGCGCCGGCGAAATCTCGCGAGATTTTGCCGACGCCATTTTGGATCCCGACGACATCCACGCCGGCGACATGTTCCTGCGGTGATGCTATTTTGGATTGGCAAAATCCCGCGATACTCAAGATGGCGTCGCCGCAAGAACATGTCGCCGGCGAGGACGACGTCGGGATCCAAAATGGCGTCGCCATTTTGGATCCCGACGTCGTCCACGCCGGCGGCATGTCCTTCCAGCGACGCCATCTTGAGTATCGCGGGATTTCACGATACTCAAGATGGCGTCGCAGCAAGAACATGTCGCCGGCATGGACAACGTCTGGATCCAGGATGGCGCCGGCGGAAGAAGATGTCGGGGATCGTGAAGCAGCTGCGATGACGGCGTGAGTATGAGAGACGGAGTGAGAGAAGGGGTCGTATGTGGAGTGAAAGAGTGAGTGGAGATGGTGAAAGGTGAGAGGAGTGTCGATTGAACTTTAATCCATGTCAACTGGCTGCAAGTGTGATTTACTTATTGCCAACACCTGTTAGGTGCCACAGGTAAGTTACAGGTGCTGTTAATTACACAAATTAGAGAAGCATCACATGATTTTTCCAACAGTGCCAATACTTTTGTCCACCCTCTTTTTTATGTTTGGTGTGGAATTATATCCAATTTGGCTTTAGGACAATTCTTTTTGTGTTTTTTCATTTAAGACAAATTAAATGAAGATAATAGTAACAAAGAATTTGTGTTTGCAATAATTTTCAGGAAGAAACTGAGTATTATCTGACAGAATTGCAGGGGTGTCAATACTTTTGACCACAACTTTATGTATCTCTCTGATACTTCTTCATCTTAGTTGTCAATGTCTTACTATGCCATTTCTTAAAGATCTCTTAGAGCTCCAGGCTCGGGGTTTCTGCTTTTGTACATTCCACATTAATGTTCTACTGTATATGTTCGATCTCCTGTTTAAAGGTTTTCAACATCTTTTTGTTAAAACTAATAATCTTCTCAAGAATATTTTAAGAACCAGCAATGCACAACTCCTTGCACTTTTTAATACAATTGTTCTTCTTGACAGTGAATTACAGAAATAGTTGAATTTAAAGGCTGCATTGAATAAGCCCTTGTAATGAATAAGTCTGTAATGAGATTTTATTCCACCATACCTTTGTCCTTTTAAATAATAGGTTCTTCAAGGTGACTTTTGTGCAGATTCCATATGTGTAGTTTCAATAAGTGTAGTTGTCCATTTGAAATACATTATCTAATTTCTATAATGTGTAGGGACTCATTACATTGGCATTAATTTAGGATTGATTGCTTTGCCTCTTAATAGACTGGTACTATCTGTTCAGTATAAATCCCTTCACAATGGTCTTGCTATCACAAAAAAGTCTGGGTTCACATATAGTCAACGCAGCATTGTCCTTTACATATGACATTTAACTTAAAACACCAGAATGAAATTGATGGATGCACTGATCCCATTCTTGGCATCTGTTTGGTGCACCAATTGTTGAAGTAAACAGGTGTAGGCATCGGTCTGGAAGTCAGAGATTTTCCATCTCTTCTAATCGATTGGGTTGCATCATGCCTAAGAAACTTAGCATGATTAAATGAATATATGTCAAATAGAGATGATCGGACCTTTTGAAACTTAGCAAGTTTTTTTAATTGATCTGTTCCTAATTTATTTGTGCCAATTCTTAAGTAACACAATTGCCTTGTAATGATGTGTAGTACATTTTCCCAAACACCAATACTGTATACAAGCTGCTCTGCTGTTATTATTACCCTTAAGGGGAGAGAAAATGGCTCAGTTGATAGCACTGCAGCCTTAAGGTACCGTTACATTTAGCGATGCACCAGCGATCCAGACAACGATACGACCCCGTCAGGATAGCTGGTGCATCACTAAATGGTCGCTAGTGAGCTGCCAAATAGGCAGATCTCACCATTGATGCAGCAGTGGTCGGCGGTCGTCACTTACCTTCCACACGCAGCGAGGGTGACGTCTTCCGCCCGCGTCCATGGAGTCGCTCGTCGGCGCCAGCAGGAAGCCGACGACGAGAAATGGACCAGGGCAATCTTGCGTGATCAGCGATATCCAGCGGGGAGCCGGGTCGGAGGTAAGTGTCACATATAGCGAGATCGCTACTGATATCGCTGTTGCGTCATAAAATCGGTGACACTTTAGCGATATCGCTAGTGATCTCGCTATGTCTGAAGGGGGCTTTACAGTGCTGAGATCTAGGTTCAAATCCCACCAAGGACAACAGCGGCAATGAGTTTGCATGTTCTCACTGTGTTTGTGTGGGTTTTCTCTGAGTTATCCGATTTCCACCAACATTACAAAGACATACTGATAAAGAATTTAGATTGTGAACCCCAATGGGTACAGTGCCGATAATAATGTATGTAAAGCACTGCAGAATATGATAGTGCTTTAAGGCCCTTTTACATTTAGCGATGCACCAGCGATCCGACCAGCGATACGACCCGGTCAGGATCGCTGATGCATCGCTAAATGATCGCTAGTGAGCTGTCATACATGCAGACCTCACAGCGATGCAGCAGCGACGCAGCGCACGATACTCACCTTTCACACACAGCGATCCTGGCGTCCTCCCGCCTGCCTCCACGCGTCGCTCGTCTCACACAGCAGGAAGCCCAGCAGGAAGTGCTTAGAAACCCTCTATGTACCTTAGTTACCAGCGCGCTGATGCAGGGAGCTGGTAACCAAGGTATACATCGGGTTTCTAAGTGATGCACGCCCCTTAGAAACCCGATGTGTACCTTAGATACCAGCTCCCTTAAAGCTGTCAGAAGGTGTAGTGGGACAAAAGGAGAGGCCTCAGCGGAGGACTGCTAGTTCGGTGGGGCTCAAGGTGTATGATGAAATGTTGACCACTGTGTTGGGGGTCTTACCTGAGACTGGGTTGTCATACGATCTTCTCTGCTTATGGTTGGACCTCCACTTCCATAACAGTTGATGGGCTATCACTAGTGTTGAGCATTCCGATACCGCAAGTATCGGGTATCGGCCGATGCTTGCTGTATCGGAATTCCGATACCGACTTCCGATATTTTTTCAATATCGGAATTCGGCATCGGAATCGGAAGTTCAAAGTTGATTGACAGCCTGACGTCATCATGATGCGCGGTGTGTGCGCATCATGATGCGCCGTCATTTCGGGCCTTCCGGGGGTCTCTGCCAGCCTGCCGGGGGGCTGTGTGGACTGCCCGGGGTCTGTACCGGCCTGCCGGGGGGCTGTGCCGGCCTGCCGGTGGTCTGTGCACCCTGTGGGGGTCTGTAACGGCCTGCCGGGGGGCTGTGCCGGCCTGCCGGTGGTCTGTGCACCCTGTGGGGGTCTGTACCGGCCTGCCGGGGGGCTGTGCCGGCCTGCCGGGGGGCTGTGCTGATGTCCGGGGGGCTGTGCAAGCATCGTCCGATGGGACTACAAGTCCCATCTGGCGATGCCTGCTACCATGACAGTGATTGACACATTAGCCAATGATGGGACAGTAGTAGTCCCATCATCCGGCTAATGTGTTAAATGTTAAAAAAAAAAAAAAAAATGCTACATACATACTACATACATACTACATGCATGCTACATACATACTACATGCTACATACATACTACATATATACTACATGCATGCTACATACATACTACATGCTACATACATACTACATATATACTACATGCATGCTACATACATACTACATGCTACATACATACTACATGCTACATACATACTACATATATACTACATACATACTACATACATGCTACATACATGCTACATACATACTACATACATACTACATGCATGCTACATACATACTACATACATACTACATCCATGCTACATACATACTACATGCTACATACATACTACATATATACTACATACATGCTACATACATACTACATATATACTACATGCATGCTACATACATACTGCATGCTACATGCATACTACATACATACTAAATACATACTACATGCTACATACATACCACATATATACTACATACATGCTACATGCTACATACATACTACATATATACTACATGCATGCTACATACATACTACATATATACTACATGCATGCTACATACATACTGCATGCTACATGCATGCTACATACATACTACATACATACTACATGCTACATACATACCACATATATACTACATACATACAATACATTCATACAATACATACATAGACATACAGTACATATAACATAGAGTAACATACTTACCAATACTTGTCACATTGTTTACCGAAGCCATTGTCTTTTCCGGAATAAATATTAACATAACAAACCACAAAAATACTCACCCACGATCCGAAGCAGTCCACGAGTGTGTCCCACGACGATCTTGGGTAGAGAACTGCAGCATCAGATGATGCTGCCGTTCTCTACGGGCTGCAGGAATCCAATGACGGAAGGTAGGTATCCTTCCGCACTGTATTCCTCCGCCACTTAAAAAAAAAAAAAGTCCCTAGTCTCACTTTATGCCATTGCTGCATGGGAAATTCCTGGGACTTGTAGTCCCATCGGACGATGCCTGCACAGACCCCCGGAGCCTGCACAGACCACCGGCAGGCCGGCACAGCCCCCCGGCAGGCCGGCACAGCCCCCCGGAGCCTGCACAGCCCCCCGGCAGGCCGGCACAGCCCCCCGGCAGGCCGGCACAGCCCACCGGAGCCTGCACAGCCCCCCTGGCAGGCCGGCACAGCCCCCCGGCAGGCCAGCACAGACCACCGGAGCCTGCACAGACCCCCTGGCAGGCCGGCACAGCCCCCCGAAAGGCCCGTACAGACCCCAGAGAGGCTGTACAAGGCAAAAACAGGGTTTTTCTTATTCCGATACCGGAAGTCCCATAGACTTGAATGGGACTTCCGGTATCGGAATCGGCGATACCGATACTTTTTTTAAAGATCGGCCGATCCATTCCGATCCGATACTTTGAAGTATCGGACGGTATCGCTCAACTCTAGCTCTCACTCACTCCGACTGTAGTGGGTAAAAAAGTGGATGTTCTGCGTCCGGAGGCCGGAGTGTGGTAACACTTGTCAAGGTGAAGAAGGAGGTAGAAGCATAAGATATTGGTGATGGGTTAGACAGCGGTTGGTGAGGCCTGTTAGTCTGCATTTTAGCACAATGAGATTCCCAGATTAATGCATACTGATAGCATGTATGCCAGTTCATGCATGTAGTAGTCAAATTATTGTATTTTTTTAATTATTCTGTCATTTTTAACAAAGCTGGTAAATAGTGTGTGTTGTGCCATTTCTTGCGGTCTGAAAAAAAGACCCAGGCTAGGCAACTGCAGACTCGCAAATGTTGCTGGCCACTAACATATTTGGGGCTAAGGATGCAGTGCTTGTCTTAGATGCATAACTCTGTGTCTGTGCAAGAATCTGCAACGTAACCTCCTCATCTTCCTCCTCCTACACCTCCTCTGCTGAGCTACCCAGCTGCATTCCACTGAAACTGCCCTGACTAAAGTCACCAATTAATTACTAGCCGCCAAATCAAAGCAACGCTACTCCTTATCCTGGGCCTGGAATCTGCCTTTGACACAATGGACCATTCCCTCTTACTACAGACTTTCTGATCTTTAAGCATTACTGACTTCTCCCTTTGCTGTATCTCCTTGCACCTAACAGACAGGACATTCAGTGTCTCCCACTCACACACCACCTCCTCATCTCGCCCCCTATGTGTCGGAGTCCACCAAGGTTCAGTTGTAGGCTCAGGCACTATGTTTAGGGTGTGCGAGCGAGCTCCCTCTTAAAGGGACTGTGCACATTGCCCTAAGGTGTTCCCAACCAATAGCTGGGCGACACCTATTTAAGGCTCCTCCTCCAATATGGAGGTGCCTCAGCAGTGTTGATAGTTTGCCTTGCATGCTTGATAGTTTTCAGGTTCCCCAGGTCCGCCATCTGCTTGTCTACCCTGTACCCACCTGCAAGTCTACCCTGTACCCGTCTGCTCGTCCCACGCTGTGCTCTTCTGTCCATCTGTTGGTTCATCCTGCACTTGCCAGTTCTCATCTTTCTAACACCTGGTGCATTCTGCACCTGCCAGTGCCCATTTGTTTAACACCCAGTCCAGCCTGCACCTGCCAGTGGTCTTCTGTCTAACAGCTGGTTCAGCCTGTACCTGCCAGTGTCCATCTGTCATGTCGGACTCTGTTCACACCACTGCGTCCGGCAGGCAGAGGTAGTTCCACCTCCAGCCACTATAGCCTCAGTGGCGCCGGCTTGATCTTCAGGCTCTCGGGGGTTAATCTTGCTGGAGACCAGGTTGGATGTTTAGTCACGCCCACGGTCTTTAAATAGTCATGCTGGCCTATGGGCGTCGCCGATTATAGCTTGTGTTTCATACCAAGTGGTTCCGGTCTGGAGTGGAGGTGTTGCAGAGAGAGAGATTTGTGTCTGGTGGCGTATGATCCGTTGTTATCCTTTCTCCTTCCCATATTTGTGTTTAGTTGTGCCCTGTTCACATTACTGTATATTCCTGTGTGTGTGCGGCGCAGTGCAGTTTAAGTTCTCCCTGTCTGTCATATTTGTGTGGGGGCTTTGGTGGTGTGACTCCTCACCGGGTGGAGGGTGGAGGGTTAAGTGCAGGGCTGAGCAGGAGACAAGGAAAGGTTGGAGGCTCAGGCATTTGCACCATCAGCAAAAACCCTGGGTTGAGGGTCAGACAGGGTTTCCCCTAGTTATAGGGACATCACAGGGGCCCCGGGAGTTACAGCCTTAGTTGAACTAAGCCCCCTGTGACACCATCTGTTCAATGTCCAGTCCAGCCTGCACCTGCCAGTTCTCCTCTGTCTAACACCAGATCCAGCCTGCATCTGCCAGCGCACCTCTGTCTAACAACCAGCCCAACTCACACCTTCCACTGCCCATCTGTTCAACACCTGTTCCAGTCTGCACATGCCAGTGCTCTCTGTCTAACACCCAGTCTAGCCTGCACCTGCCAGTCCCCAGTGCCCATCTGTCTAACACCCAGTCCAGCCCCCATCCGCCAGAGCCCATTTGTCTAGTAGACTCTATCTAACACCTGGTCCAGTCTGCACCTGCCAGTGCTCCTCTTTCTAACACCCAGTCAAGCCTGCACCTGTCAGTGCCTATCTGTATAACACCTGATACAGCCTGCATTTGCAAACACTCCTCTCTCTAATATCCTGTCCAGTCTACACCTGCCAATGCTCATTTTTTTACTCCCAGTCCAGCCCACACATGCCATTGCCCATCTTTCTAACACCTGGTCCAGTCCAAAGTTGCTGGTACCCATTTTGTAACACATGGTCCAGTCCGCACCTGCCAGTGCCCATCTGTCTAACACCCAGTCTAGCCCACACCTGCCAGTGCCCATCTGTCTGACAGCTGGTTCAGCCTGAACCTGCTATGCTCATCTGTCTAACACCTGACCCAGTCAGCACTTGCCATTGCACATCTGTCTAACTGCCACTCCAGCTTGCTCCTGCCAGTGCTCATCTGTCTAACACCTGATCCAGTCTGCACCTGCCAATGTTTTTCTGTTCCTCAGCCAGTTTCATCTGCACCTGTGGTTACAGTGTCCCTAGAGTGCCTGTCTGCATTCTTCATCCCTCCTTCGGGTCGTACCAGCCTACCCATTCTAGGGGGTCAATTGCCACACTCTGTTGGTCAGCTCTGGAGTAGAACCTGGTGCCACCTCCTTGTCTCTTCTTGTAGCCTGCTGACACTTATCTGAGGTCATATTTGGTAGGCCACCTAGTTACGCCCCTCCAGGCTTTCCTACGGTTCCACGACCTTGACCGTTAGAGTATCCATCTACTGGGTTGGCTGTAGTGGAAGAGGTGTCGGTCCACTTAATACTTGTTCTACTCTATTGCAATTGATTCCACTTTGGTAGTGCCTACCAATAATTTTTTAAAATGTGTAGATTCCTGGTTGGGTCTCCTTCATGTGTGCTGCCTGTAGCAGTAGGTTTCTGAGACCGGCATGCCTCCACTTACTTTCAGTCAACTACCCATGTTACTATCCTTATATTTTTCTGATAGTAGTAGCCTACAAAACTGATATTTGTGCTGCCTGAGTGTGGCTGAGCATCAAAGCAAGTTGAGCTGTTGCATGTGGTATCAGGGCTCCCAGCACAGCAGGCCTACACTGATGCCTCACCCATTTCATCTTAATTTTAAATTCAATTTAAAGCTGTAAATGCTGGCTCAGACCCTGATACTTCATGGATGGCTGGTTGCTGCCATGCCATTCTAAAATTTGTACTGTTGGACAATTGAGGCCACTTTCCTGGGGTTTTCCCCTAATTTGATTTGTTTTGGTAGCTTTTGGGCCCATTTGAAGGTTTTGTGTATGCGTTTGTTTTTGCCTCCCATTGACTCTAATGGCATTCCGCTATGTTCGGCAAATATTTGAAGACTTAATCGGCGACTATTGCAAAATCTGCTATCGCAATCCGAACCGGACATTGAAATATTCACTCATCTCTAGTAATAAGACATATGAATGCTGGATTCACAAAAACGATTAAAGTTGTAAATAAATAATAAGCCATGAACAAATATAGGACAAGTCACAGAGATTTTTCACATTTTCTGCACAAATGTATAAACAACATTTTCAACTTTAATTTTGGGCAGGACTGAATTAAGATTCTTTAAAAAAAAAAAATCACACAAAGATTTTTAATTTGTAACAACAATTGTCATAATTATCTTAATAGACAAAAGGGACAAGGGGCATTTATGTTAGGAAAACAAACAAGGGGACTGACAGCCGACCAAGTGTGATTGCAACAAACAACTATTTGTCTCTAGTGCTTTTACAGAATAGAAACAGCTGGCAGATGAAGATTGTAAATTACAGGAACAGAGAATGCATCACAATGTTTTTTCTAAACTTGGAAAAAAAAAGATCTAAGCATCAGACAAAATGAAACATGCACAGGACTAGATAAAAGCATTGGCTTTATATAGATTGACAGTAAGTACTGAAAATAGAGTGCGTACATTTGGATTAAAGTGATAGGTAACAATTCTGATGGGTATCTAAAATGGAAATACAGCACCAAGTGGATTAAATATCCACAAATTCTCACGATACAAAGTAGCAAATCAGTAATAGAGAAAAATCATAAAACATAACCTTTAATGGATAGGATAAAAGCTACCAAAGATTATAGTGCAAGTAAAAATACACTAGATCAAGTGCCACAGACCATAATGGAAGGTATCTGTATAAATCTCTGCAACAGATCACCACCAATATATACATGTGGCTATTCCATGTCCAAAAATTTGAAAAGATTGGACCAACAAATACTTGGTCTAAATCGTTCAGAAGACCAAGTAAAAAAAAAAAATGAACAGTTTCCTTATCAGAGGAACAGAAAAAACCCTCTACCCTGTACAGGTTATCAAGGAATATGCCTATTCATGTATATAATAAAGACATCAAAATAATAAATCCATCAGCATAATGTGAAAAGGAAAGATCTCACCACATGAAAATGGAGGATGTCCACGGTCAGATGTCCCATCAGAGTCATGTCAGGTCAGGAAAAAAGGTATTCACCCTATTCAAGCCCTAAAAGAGCTACCATTTCTGACACCCATGACTCCCACCCTGACAAGGGCAGTCCACATCTGACCCCTACAAAAAATGGCCCTACAAAGTTCCTGTGCATCCCGATGCGTTTCGTCACTTATTGACTCTTCAGGGGACCTATTAGCACATATTGGGCATCATCACAGAGTATACAGGCTGCCTCCTAAGATGACAATGGAGTGAGGCAGACTGATAAGGAGGGCGCTTAAATAAACTGCCAATCAAATAGAATACATCCACCTGAGGTTTCTTGGGACGCACGCCGTCCACCATTACCCCTTATGGAATGCAGGCACGTGATGAGTGTATTGGTAAGAAACGCCCACCTCCTTTACCTCATTCAGTTCCAGGCAATAGTGTACATAGGCCGGCGTGTCCCACGGCAAGAGCCGCCTTATTTCCGGTTGAGTCATACTGCCCAAAAGTAAAATGCGCACTCATATTCCATCAGTGCCAACAGGGCGGAAGTAAAACATGCGACAAAGGTCGCAATACTTCCGATTAACAATACTGCCAGTAGGCAATATGGCCCCCAAACTTCCGGTCATGCGAGCATTAATCAGTCCGTGCGACGATATTTACAAGCGGACAGACAGGCCGTACAGCTCTAATAGGCCTCCCCCCACAACAACGATTGTGACAAGTAGTGCCAAACAACCAAAGTCATGGGAACATAATGAAGGGAATACAGCAAAATGTCTCAATCAAGAAGCCTCAAAAGAGCAATAACAAAATCAAAATAAATAAAAGGGCAAAAAAACCATATAATAAACAAAACAAAAGGTGGAAAAAATAACAAAAATTCAAACTCAGAATATAAAGGTAGCAAACAAAATATATAAAGAAGGGTATTTTACAGTATATACAAAGGAAATAAAAGCATAAAGTTCACACATATATCCAATCCCTAAATATAGCAGCCATAATTGAGTTGGTCATTAAGCCCTCCTGGGGTCATGGTATTCAGACAAAAAATCCACTTAGTCTCTTTTTGTAGAATGGTGCGATCCCAATTGCCACCTCTTGGTGGTTTTTTTACCCTTTCAATCCCCAGAAATTGGATAGAATTGACATTCCCTCCTTGACACTGATTAATGTGGCGTGAAATGGGGGTGTCTCTCTTATGGGTGATGTCTCCAATATGTTCCCCCACCCTGCGTTTGAATTCCCTAATAGTTTTGCCCACATATTCCTTACCACATAAACACGTGGCCTTGTAAATCACTCCCTTGCTACTACAGTTGATGAATTCTCTAATTTGATATACTTGTCCTGTGACATTACTAACAAAGCCAATGCCAGGAGAAATGTGGGGACAAACAACGCAGTGGCCACATCTAAAACAACCCTTCATGTTAGTGGGCAACCAAGTAGTGTAGGAGGGTCTGGTGAAATGGCTGTTGACCAACCGATCCTTCAATGAACGGCCTTTCTTGTACGTGATCAGAGGTCGTATCGGTAGTTCTCCTCCAATATCTTTATCCATTAACAAAACAGGCCAATGTTTGGCCAAGATAGCACGTACATCACTTGCTCCATTATCAAAAGTGGTAATTAATCTCATATCACCTTTATTCTCGATTCTGGGTTTGGGTTTAAGGAGTTCCATTCTATTTTTACCCTTAGCATGTTTATAAGCACGTTTCAAGACATCATGAGGATAACCCCTGTCCAAAAATCTGTCTCTAAGTTCCTTAGCCTGTCTCTCAAAAGATTCCTCTGTAGAACAATTTCTGCGTATCCTAAGGTATTGACCCTTAGGTACTCCATGTTTTAAATGTACAGGATGACTGCTGTCCCACCTCAACAAGGAGTTAGTAGCCGTGGGTTTCCTGTAAGTACAAGTGGTGATAGTACCATCATTGTTCCTCTCAATCAAAATGTCAAGAAAGGACAATGAAGATGGGTCAATCACGGAGGTAAAGAATAGGCCACACTCATTATGATTCAGTGTATCTACAAATTCAGAAAAACTGTCCATAGAACCCTTCCACAGTATCAGGATGTCGTCTATATAACGAACCCACAGCTCAATTCGTCCCATAGCGTCCATACCACTCCTGTAGACCTGGGTCTCCTCCCACCAGCCCAGGAACAAATTAGCATATGCCGGGGCACATGGACTCCCCATAGCGGTGCCCCTGAGCTGGTGGTAGATCTTATGGTCAAACAAAAAGAAGTTCTTAGTAAGACGGAACCGAAGTAGTTTGATAACAAACTCGCTGTGGGCCCGGTATTGACATCCTCTGGTGTTCAGGAAATATAACACTGCTTCTAGCCCCTTGTCATGAGGTATAGAAGTGTAAAGAGCCTCCACATCAATACTGCCCAAATTAACCTCAGGATCAACACTTAATCCCTCTATTCTCCGAAGAAGATCAGGGGTGTCCTGTACAAAGGATTGTAGAGAGGCAACAAAGGGTTTTAAGACACGATCTAGGTAAATGCCAATATTGTGGCTAACACTGCCCATACCTGACACAATTGGTCTCCCCTTTAAGGGGGAGAGACCTTTGTGTAATTTCGGCAGGCAGTAAAAGGTAGCCACTGTTGAATCTTTTGGCATTAAGAAATCAAATTCAGATTTATCAATGACCCTCATGAATAAACCTTCATCCAAAATGTTTTTGAGTTCAATCAAATAATCAGAAGTAGGGTTATGAGCCAAAACCTCATAGCTCACTCTATCCTCGATGGGTATCTAAAATGGTCAAAGAAGGGCAACAAAGATGCCTGAATGAGACCCAACAGATATGACTTGATAAAACACTTTATAAGTTCATAATTTCATAGTTGATTAGGTTAGAAAACCAAAGTTTGCTCAGTTGCTTTTTGTGCATTTGTTGCCAAAATTGTACACAATATTCCAAGAACATTCTGACTATGTTCTTGTCAGGAGCATCTATACCTCTTTTGATGCATTCCATGATTTTACATGTTTTAGTAGCAGTTGCCTGGCATTGGTTGATAAAGCAGACTTTAATATCCATCAATTACTTTTTAGTGGTAGTTTCATCCAGTGTTTCTAGTTAGGAAATAATTCTACATTTTGCTTATTCTGTGCAAGTGTGTTACTTAAGTTTTATCCACACAAAACTTCAATTGTTATTTGTAAGTTCCCAGCTTCTCTAGATTTTTCTGTAATATTATATTATCCTCCTCTGTGTTATTTAGCATTCAGAGCTTTTGTGTAAATATGAGTTCTATTCTTCATGCACTCAACAAGGTTATTAATAATTACCGCAAAAGTAAAGGGTTCAGTGCTGAAAGCGGTAACAGCTCAAACAATTGACCATATCCCTCTGTCTGGTCTCACAGTCATCTGTATTCTGTTTATCTGCTCTCATGGTTGCTTTGATACTTCTGATATGCTGGTCATCTCGATCCCTCTGGTCAGCTCTTATAGTCATCTGGACAGCTTTCTTCTTATGGTCACTCTCGTCTAGTTCTCTGGTCAGCTCACATGGTTTTCTGATTAGCTATCTTTGTTTGGTCAGTCTTCTTTACTCAAGTGGCCTTCTTTATTCAAGACTGAGGCCACACTTCATTGACTTGTCTAGTGCTGGTGGTTGCAGATTTAAGATAGCTCAGATTCTTCTATATGTCTGTCCTGATACAGGTTCAGCAGTTGATTCCTCTCTCTTTGCGCTCCTGGGCTTTTTACATTTCCTAATTATGACACTGCTGTCACAGGATTTGTTATCTCCTACTCATCCACCCTACAAGGAAACACACAACTTACTTCATGGTTTAATTATTTTCTGCTTTCGTTTTCTTATAACCTTTGATCAGTAAATGGAGGTGTTCGTTCATAGAAGCTCTGTTAGGTATCTAAATATGTGAGTCTCTTTCTTTCCATCTCCTTACACAGTCAAAAAAGGCTAGATGCTCCATGCACCTTATTTACTCTAAATATCTTATCTATAGGACCTTGGAGCATGGTGGCTTAATGGATAGAACTGTTATATAATAACAATTGTAGGAAGTTTTTCACCCACACTGCTAAGACATCCTAATAGGCATTTAGATTTTGAGACCAAAATGGGAAACTGGTGATGATGTCCATAAAGCACTATGGAGCTAATTGTGCTATATAAGCAAGTTAAATAAGCAAATAGACCTGCAGTAGATTAACCAGTTGAAGATATGGCCAAACTTAAAAATATTTCCCGGATCCGCTCATTCCTCAACCACGAAACCACAAAAACACTAGTGCATGCTCTTATCTCCCGCTTCGACTACTGCAACCTCCTACTCTCTGGCGTCCCTTCTAGCACTCTGGCACTGCTCCAGTCCATCCTACACTCTGCTGCCCGACTAATCCACCTGTCTCCCCGCTATTCCCCAGCTTACCCCCTATGCCAGGCCCTTCACTGGCTTCCTATTGCCCAGAGGCTCCAATTCAAAACCCTAACCATGACATACAAAGCCATCCACAACCTGTCTCCTCCATACATCTATGACATGGTCTCTAGGTACCTACCCGCACGCAACCTTCGATCATCTCAAGATCTCCTTCTCTACTCCCCCTTATCTCTTCTTCCCACAACCACATACAAGACTTCTCCTGTGCTTCCCCCATACTCTGGAACTCTCTGCCGCAACACATCAGACTCTCACCATCAACGGAAACATTCAAGAAGAACCTGAAGTCCGACCTGTTCCGACAAGCCTACAGCCTGCAATGAATCACCGCACGACCTGCTCTACCCTCTCCTACTGTATTCTCACCCATCCCTGTAGACTGTGAGCCCTCGCGGGCAGGGTCCCCTCTCCTTGTGTACTTGTGTGTCCCTTGTCTTACACATGTTTATTATACTTGTCTATATTTCCCCTTTTCACATGTAAAGCGCCATGGAATAAATGGCGCTATATAAATGCATAATAATAATAATTTACCCTTGTTCTTGACTAAGCATATTTTCTGGTGAAGGAGTGGAGGGAATTTTGTACATGTGGTTTAAAGTGCTGTCAGAAATTTTTGGTTGGATATTCAAGTAATTTTTACTTCTATTTTTCAAAATACATGGGGCTTTATTTTTATGTCACTGTGGGCAGCATGGTGGCTCAGAGGTTAGCCTTGCAGCACTGGAGTCCTGGGATGAAATCCCAACAAGGACAACATCTGCAAAGAGGTTGTATGTTCTCCCTGTGTTTGTGTGGGTTTCAACCAAGTACTCGGGTTTCCTCCCACATTTCAAAGACATTCTGAAGAGAAAATATTAAGTGATAAAAGATAAATAAATATTAATCTAATTAGTGCCATAGAATGATGATGGTGACATTGGAACATTCTGTTTGATAAACAAATAAATAATTTTTAATATAGGCCCAAAAATAATAAACAGTGTAAAAAATCAGTGTATTGAGGGAAAAAAAATATATATATTTTTTTTAAATATTCATATATACTGTATTATCAAAATTGTGAGAACTAAAAAAACAATTGACGGTTAGTGAATGAAAAGAGAATGAATGAAGAACTTGGTTGGTGTATATTACTATAGTGTGGCTTAGAGAAAGACCTCTGAAATTTAATTTAGCCCATATGGTTTAAGCGTATTTAATCTGTAAATCCAATAGATTTTTTACTCTTTAATTTCTGTAGGGCTAATATACAAATCATTATAATTTTTATTGTGTATGATAGTACAGTGTCTTGAGAGGCCCTGTAAGAGAAAACCTCTCCTGATATTGTGTCTGTGGGAGTTGAGTCTATGGTGTAATGGTTGGGTGGTTCACCCGCATATTGCTTATTGCATTTACACTCAATAACACAAATAACAAATTCAGTTGTGCAATTTAAAAATTGATTACCGTATATACTAGAGTATAAGGCAACTCGAGTATAAGCCGAGACACCGAATTTTGCCACGAAAAACTGGGTAAATTTATTGACTCGAGTATAATCCGGTTATGCATTGTCCCCTCATTTTGTATGCAGGACAAGCTCCAGGTAGCCTGGGAGGGCCCATACCTCGTGCACCAGCAGCCCAATGACATCATGTACCTGGTCACCCTAGACCATGCCCTAGGAAGGAGGAGCCTTCCATGTGAACAAGATGAAGGCCGATCATGAGCGGGAGACCTGCGCCCTCCCTTGTGTGCAACCTTTCTGAGGCCAAAACCCTCCTGGATCAGCTCACTCAAGCCAAGGCGGGTGGATCCATTTTGGATGTAGAGATTGGCCACCAGCTCTCCGAGGACCAACGGTCCCAGCTGGTGGTTACTCTATGCCCCTTCCGGGAGCTGGTAAGCAGCCTTCACGGAAGGACCAAGCAGGCTGTCCATCATGTGGACACTGGGGATCACCCTTTGATCTAGCGGTCAGCATATCTGGTCTCTCTCGAGGTGGAGCAGCAGATGTGCCAGGAGATATATGAGGTACTGAAGCTTGGTTTGATCCAGGCATCCAACAACACGTGGGCGTCATCTGTAGTCTTCGTCCCCAAAAAGGACCGAACAACCCGGTTCTGTGTGGACTACCAGGGCTCAACGCTGACATGGTCACCGATGCGTTACCTATGCCATGCATCGATGACCTGCTCGATCAGTTGGCCGGGGCTAAGTACCTGACCATCATGGATCTGAGCTAGGGATATTGGCAGATCCCTCTGACCCACGAGGCCCGGGAGCACACTGCCTATATCACCCCGTTTGGACTGTAAATGTCCACCGCAATGCCATTTGGCATGAAGAATGCCCCTGCCACTTTTCAGCTAACGGTCAACATGCTGCTCCAAAGACTTGAAGGGTACGTGGCTGCTTACCTGGATGATATTGCCATCTTCAGTTCCACATGGGAGGATCACCCAGAGCATCTGACCCAGGTGCTTAGGCGGATCCACGTGGCAGGTTTGACCATCAAGCCGGAAAAGTGTCAGTTGGGCATGAGCCAGGTCCTCTACCTTGGTCTCTGGGTAGGCAGGGTGTTCTGTAGCCAGAGCCCGGGAAAGTGGATGCCATTGCATCCTGATCCACACCCAGGACCAAGAAACAGGTGATGTCCTTCCTCGGGACTGCTGAGTACTATAGCATGTTTGATCTACATTATAGTACCCTGACCAAGCCCCTGACGGACCTCAATAAGAGGTCACTTGACCGCGAGACCGCTTTTCAGGTGCTCAAGACTGCTCTATTCAGCTCCCCAGTACTACAAGCTGCTGACTTTGCGTGGCCATTTATAGTGCAAACTGTCACCAGTGACTTTGGCCTCGGTGCCGTGCGCAGCCAGGTCAGCCCCATGGGCCAGGAGCATCCCGTCCTATACCTGAGAAGGAAGCTATTGCTGAGGGAGGTGGCCTACTACATGATGCAAAAGGAATGCCTGGCAATTGTATGGGCCCTGCAGCATCTGCAGCCCTACTTGTACGGGCATCCCTTCATCATGGAGGCAGAACACAACCCCCTCAGCTGCTTGCAAACGGTCTCCGTGACGAATGGGAGGTTGCTACGCTGGAGCCTCACGTTCTAACAATACCACTTGACCATTTGCCACAAAAGGGGTTCACAACCACGGGAATGCTGATGGGTTATCCCAGCAAGGGGAGGTTGCAGAAGGGCATGCGGTGGTACACAGGAATGCAATACCTCTCAGCGACCTCTAAAGCGGAGAGGTGTGAAGGATGAGGGAGACTCCATTTTGTACTATAGGTTCAGTAGATTTATCCCCACCCCTAAAATGTGCCCCCACCTTGGCATTCCCCAGGCCATAAAATGCAATGTAATGTTTTCCTTTAATTAACTCCAAGAATCAGCCCTTTGAAGCTCTGGTCCCCACCAAATATCAAAAGGGTGTCAACTCTCCTGCAGGCACAGCCAAACTGGATTCCTTTGTCTTACACAAGCACCACAGGTCACAGCAAGACTCTGAGGTATTGAATCTGGAAAATTACCTATAATAACAGAATGTAATATCTCTGAGCCTAGCCGAGCACATTCTCAAAACTGGCATTCCATCCTCCACACGCCCATGTCAAGCAGCCACCTGTGGACCCCTGTGTTATGGAGTTATAAAGCATAGCTACCAGGAATTACATACGGTATGCATATTTAGTCTCTATGAACAGGTAAAATCCAACAGAAGTCAGTGGCTCCGGTACCAGCTTATTTGGAGCTATGGGCAGAAAGTTATGGGCCATCCATGGTTCTGCCTGGAAAATTATACTCTCAGATATGGGAGGAGAAAGGCAGCCCAGCCCAGGGGTGGGTGTAAAGTGTGGGAGGCAGCAGCCTAGGAGATAAGTGGCAGCTCCTCATTTTGAGCTCAGTTCTTCTACTGGCAGGAGGTCCGTTACCTGATGCAGCCAAGGGAACCACGTACCTAAGATTTGGACCTTTGATCCATCAGCACCTCCTTGTGGTCACATGCTACATAACACAGTAATTGTAATCTATCTGTACCCTACCCTTGTACTGCACTCCTGACTGTAAACTTGTATATTTGTTCTTGTATATATACCTGTATTTTTGTTGTGAGTTCATTTTCCCCTTCACCGTTGATGTCTGATGAACTCCCTCTGCTGGTGAAGAGAGGTAGTGAAATTGATTGGGTTGGGAAGAACCTGTCATCTGAACAGGTGGAGCCTGATTGGACACCCGGAATCACTGAGTGGATATAAGGCAGCCGACGCCCTACAGGGGTGCTGGTGATCCTTTCTGCTCTGAGCTCTTGCAAACCAGTTCAGTACCTGTCTTCTGAAAGCTAAGTATTTGCTCTCTTATTTTTCCATGAGATATGAGATATTGTCTGTTTACTTAGTGTTTGTGTTCTGCCTGCCCTTGTTGGTACAGGCTGAGCTCCATTTTTGTCTCTGGTCAAGTTGATCTTTTGCTCAGTCTTCAGAATATACCTGAGTGCTGATATAGTGTTTTTGAAGTCTAGTGACTTCAGGGTCTTTTTTCTATCAGACGTGTTGGATATTATTTTGGCAGAATTTTTGCGGATTGCAGCCAGCATCTTTTCTGTCCTTTCCTATTTAGTTAGTTGGGCCCCATCATTTGCTCAACCTGTCTTTCTGTCTGTGTTTGTGTTTTCATCTGCTTTTCGCCGACAATACATGTTGGGGGCTGTCTATTGCTTTGGGGTCTGCTCTGGGGCAGTTTAGATTTCCCCTTTCTTTCTTTCTTTAGGCTTATTTAGTTCTTCGGCTGTGAACGAGGGGTCTAGGGCACCGTAGGAACCCCCCACGGCTACTGTTAGTTGTGTGAATAGGATCAAGGGTCTGCAATCCGATAGCTACCAACCTCTCCGGTTTTCTGGACTTAGCTTGTATTTTTGTTTTTTCCTCCTTCGGTGACTCATTCATAACATATTTTTCTAGTGCACCTTTGCGGTGATTAAATATAAAATTAATCTTGGACTGCTCTTTTATCTCGATTCATGAATCCCCATGTCTGCACCTCGGTTGGTTATATTATACGTTACCCCCAAGGTTGTTTTTTAATCCGATATTAGCCTGTTGTCAGACAGGGCTTGTATATCAAACGAGGAACTGGTGGCAGTGGTACTGTGTTAGTGAGGAACTCTGACAGTGATGGCCTGGAGGTTTATATATATGTCCACAGCCTGGAATGGTGATATATATCCCCCCTCACTGCGAGCATCTCAAAAACTTGTACCTATAAGGCAAGCCTTTCTGGCAACTATTTTTACTGGGTGCAGTTTCCTGACTAACCTGGAGCAAGTGATGGCGCCAGAGAGCAAATCCCTGCTGGGTCTTACACTGACCTCCCCCAAGGTGAGCAAAGTCGACACCACCTTCCCCTGTGAAATCCGTCACAGATGGCTACGCTAATAACAACATCATCATCGTTCACCGCTTTGGTGCAGTACTCAAAGTTTTGAAGAAGCTCACATAGGACAGCAATCCACACCCACTCGGGATTTGTTATGTGTGTGTGGGGGCTGAGTGATACTCTGACGGGCATTGAGAAGCTGGAATTTAGACACGTCTCTCTGCTGCTCACTAACCCTTGCCAACATATGAATGTTTGAATTTCAGAGTGTAGACAGGTCACAAATCAGTCGGTGATGGGGCAATTTAAAGTGCTGCTGCAGCTAAGCTAGATAGGCGAAAGCATGACATGACTTTCAGAAATATGCACTGACACAGCGTACCTTGGCAAGTAGGTCTGGCAAGTCAGTTTTCGGTTTTAAAAAATGCAATTCAACCAAGTTCAGCACATGGGCCATGCATGTACAAGCTGGCTAAGTTTTAAAGCCTCCACCAAGTTACACCCATTATCTCACACAACCATATCTGGTTGGAGGGTCAGCAGAGAGAACCACTGATCGATCTGGTCTTTTATCCCTTTCAACAGCTCTGCTTTATCACCTAAACAGATGAGCTTCAGCAGAGCTGTTGCTGATTCACCAAGGCAGTGCTGCAAACATCCTAACTGGGGAGTGATGGGGTAGCTAGTTTCATTGAGAATGAAGAGGAGGAGAGACAGGCAGTGGAATATGAGGAAATTGAAACCCTGATGGAAGTTACAACCGCTATTCTTGGTGTGGGAAAGATGTATGATATCCTAACCTCTGACTCTGTTCCAGACTCCACCAGGTTCACTCAGTGTGCCATCAGGGAAATGTAGCATCCATGTCTGGAAGAATTTGTCCACGTGTCTGTGGAAAGGTGGACCTTCGCTGTGACTGCATTGGCCAGAGCATGGCTGATATTGTGTAACACATGCTTATATACCGCGGGGATAGTTCACTGGGAAAAAAAAGTTGTGGCTTGGAATCGAGTACTTTGGGGCTGCCACCGCCAAGAAGTTGTGGAAAGACTCAGTTCCCACAAACTGAAAAGACAACATTTCCAGGACTAGCAATCTGGCAATGTGGTTGTTTAGCGTTTGGGTCTGTCGCACAACTGCAAGATAAAGATACATTTTTTATTTAACCAATGTAAAATTAGTATTTTTTTATATTGCCTTGCTGGCACACAGCAACAGCAGACTAAGGAAAATTATTGCCACTGGTAAATTGTGACATTAGCTTATCTCTGCATGGATTGTGCCAGTCACATAACTGCTAGATAAAGATAAGGCATTTATTAAACCAATAGAAAATTCAATTTTTTTATATCGCCTTACTGACACAAAGCAACAGTAGACTGAGGAAAATTATTGCCACTGGTAAATTGTGACATCTGCTTATCTGTGCACGGATTGCGTCAGTTGCACAACTGCTAGTTAAAGATACACTATTTGTTTATCCAATAGAAAATTCTAATTTCTTTTATATCACTTTGCTGACACACAGCAACAGCAGACTAAGGAAAATTATTGCCACTGGTAAATTGTGATGTTTGCCTATCTCTGCACAGTTTGTGCCAGTTGCAAAACTGCTACATAATAATGCACTATTTATTTAAACAATAGAAAATTGTTTTTTTTATATCGCTATACTGACACACAGCAACAGCAGACTAAGGAAAATTATTACCACCGGAAAATTGTGAAGTTTGCTTATCTCTGTAATGCAACTGCGGAAACCACCAGGGGGTGCTGTTATGGGAAAAAAGGGTTGCACTTACTGTGCAGCTCCTCGGTACAGAAGTGCAGGCCGCCACCAGAACGCGGCAGAGTAGTCAAACAGGCCAGAGTCAGCAACAAACAGGAAGACGAAGTACTAGATGTCACAGCAATGCACAAGGTCAGGAATAAGCCAAAAGGCAGAGCCAAACGGGAGCATGGTATTTAAAATCGTGAGCTGGAAAGAGGAGTCGAGGTACAAGCCAGTGGGTCAAGCCAGTAGGGGAACGTAGTACCAGGGACAGAGAAACCGGAGGCGGAGTTCAGAGTTCAAGCCCAGTCATACACTGTAGGGAAATCTCCAAATGCACACAAAGTCAGGGATAGGGAACGGGTCAGACACACACAAGGGAAGTCAGAGGCAGAAGGATCACTAGGGTATATGGATCAGCTGCTCAAGCCAAGGACCATAACTATCACTGACAAAGGCTACCAAAAGCAGCACCAATAAATAGCCACCCAAGAACCAAAGAAAGGCAGGAGAAGTTAACCCCTCCATGACCAGGCCAGCGAAAGAAAAGCAAGAAGCAAACCCCGACCTGGATCATGACAATCTCTGCATGGATTGCGCTAGATAAAGATATGCTATTTATTTAACCAATATAAAATTAGTAATTTTTTATATTGCCTTGCTGACACACAGCAACAGCAGACTAAAATAAATTATTGCCTCTGGAAAATTGAGACATTTGCATATCTCTGTGTCACGTGCCCCGTCCTGCGTGACACGGCCAGCAGGCCTGTAACTAATACAACAGGACACGGCACGTGTAATTATCCAGTGTGACACGGCCCGCAGGCCGGTAACTAATACAACAAGACACAGGGGATAGGGAAACATTTACAATGGTGGGCCCTGCGATAGGGAACGGGGGACGTGGAGACCTCCTGCACTCCCCTGAGTCAGTGTCCCTAACACTCCTAACGTTCCCTATACAGGCTCCTCACCTGTCGCTGATCAGGATACCTGTCACCCTAGAACACCATACACTTATTACTTACTAGCCCGATGGATATTTAAAATTGGTTCAATCCAGCCGAATGGATTAAATGAGATCCTTAGCTTTGCCCCCTTCTTGTAATGTGGTTTTAGGTTATTTTTAGAGTTTTAATATGTTTTTTCTTTTTGCAGTGTTCTTCATTTCTAAGTGTGATCCACTTTGGTTGACCTTACCTTGGGATATGTGATTGGTCTTTGGGAGGATATACCATCGAGATGACTGGCACTTGATACTACAATCAAGATTCTCCAGAGCCTTTATGACTTGGGACTTATGTCCATGGCTATGAACTATATGTCATATTCCCTCAGTGTTGTATCGTGTGTTAATACATTGCCCTGTAGATAGTGTTACGCTGTACCTCGTAGGGAATGGAGGGCGGTTCCATTGTCCCTATGGGGTATTATAATATCTGTGTCTCTATATAACCATTTCAATTGCAGTGAATATATTGTAATATCTATGTGTGTGGTGATTATGATTATAATGTATATATACATGTAAATACTTTAACATTGTAGTAATATTTTTGCTGATACGATACTGGGGATAGGTGTCCCATGGATAGCTATATCTTTATATAAGGGACTGAAAAACTGATGGTGGCATTAGTATATCTCAATATATGGCTTTTAACAATATTGAGCAAAGTTAATACACATGTATGCATATGTACACCTTAGTGTCTCTCAGGGATCATTGACTTTTTGATGTCATGCTTAGTATATTTGTCCTTTTTATACATATGTTCACACAGGCTTGCGTAATTGTGTCCTTCTTTAGCCCTCCCGCCTCTATCCGGGCAATACTGTTCACATCTGTGCACACTGATATCCGCGCAGCATGCATCCGTCCTCCTGTCAGCATGTGCAGCTCCCCTGCTCTGACATGCCGAGTGGGGGTGTGGCCATGTGACGGGCGGCGTGCTCCCACTGTGCGGCCACGTCATCCTGGACGTCCCCAGCTCCTCCCCCTGCCCTGACGTGTCGGGCAGTGGAGTGATGGAGCGGGGTGGACATACCAGGCTATGACGACACATGCCGTACTCACATCGCTGTCGGCCTTGCACTGGTCATGGCGATTTTTAGTAGCCTTGTGGCGCCTTAGACCCAGTTCACATCTCCTGCAACTAATGGTGTATTTGAGATGGATTGAATGTGGCTTGTTACAGCACTAGGTGGCAGTGTTATGGATGGCTCTCAGCGCACATGTGAGGCTACTGATGAGGAGGTGGGGGGCTATTTAAGGACACAAGCACATGATAACCACATACTTTACCCCCTTGGATGAAGCTGTGGCGAAACGCACATCGGGGATAGTGACCAACAAGGTTGTATATTTCTCTCATGCACTCTGCACTTTATTTTGTATTTTCCTTCTCTTAGCCTGCTATTTTAGCATTATTGTAATCCATTGGGTATGCATAGATGTATATATCTCTGTGCAGCGTCCATATTAGCTGCTGCTGGCATTTTCTAGAGCACTATGGGCTTATATCTCATACCCTGCCACATGTATACCTAGATTTTTTTGTACTTCTATAAGGTGACCTAGTACACACCCCTTATATGTGCCGTTTATTTGCATACTTTTGCATACTGACTACTCAGTATATTCATTGCTACAAATAAAGGGGTTATGACTTTTACACAGGAGATACAATACTGTGCACATATTGAATAGATCCAGTTTTAGCAGTACACATATACACTCACTGGCCACTTTATTAGGTACACCATGCTAGTAACGGGTTGGACCCCCTTTTGCCTTCAGAACTGCCTCAATTCTTCGTGGCAGAGATTCAACAAGGTGCTGGAAGCATTCCTCAGAGATTTTGGACCATATTGACATGAAGGCATCACACAGTTGGCGCAGATTTGTCGGCTGCACATCCCTTATGCGAATCTCCCGTTCCACCACATCCCAAAGATGCTCTATTGGATTGAGATCTGGTGACTGAGGAGGCCATTTGAGTACAGTGAACTCATTGTCATGTTCAAGAAACCAATCTGAGATGATTCGAGCTTTATGACATGGCGCATTATCCTGCTGAAAGTAGCCATCAGATGTTGGGTACATTGTGGTCATAAAGGGATGGACATGGTCAGCAACAATACTCAGGTAGGCTGTGGCGTTGCAACGATGCTCAATTGGTACCAAGGGGCCCAAAGAGTGCCAAGAAAAAATTCCCCACACCATGACACCACCACCACCAGCCTGAACCGTTGATACAACGATGGATGGATCCATGCTTTCATGTTGTTTACGCCAAATTCTGACCCTACCATCCGAATGTCGCAGCAGAAATCGAGACTCATCAGACCAGGCAACGTTTTTCCAATCTTCTACTGTCCAATTTCGATGAGCTTCTGCAAATTGTAGCCTCAGTTTCCTGTTCTTAGCTGAGAGGAGTGGTACCCAGTGTGGTTTCTGCTGCTGTAGCCCATCTGCCTCAAAGTTCGACGCACTGTGCGTTCAGAGATGCTCTTCTGCCTACCTTGGTTGTAACGGGTGGCAATTTGAGTCACTGTTGCCTTTCTATCAGCTCGAACCAGTATGCCCATTCTCCTCTGACCTCTGGCATCAACAAGGCATTTCCGGCCACAGAACTGCCGCTCACTGGATTTTTTTTCTTTTTCGGACCATTCTCTGTAAACCCTAGAGATGGTTGTGCGTGAAAATCCCAGTAGATCAGCAGTTTCTGAAATACTCAGACCAGCAATTCTGGCACCAACAATCATGCCACGTTCAAAGGCACTCAAATCACCTTTCTTCCCCATACTGATGCTCGGTTTGAACTGCAGGAGATTGTCTTGACCATGTCTACATGCCTAAATGCACTGAGTTGCCGCCATGTGATTGGCTGATTAGAAATTAAGTCTTAACACACAGTTGGACAGGTGTACCTAATAAAGTGGCCAGTGAGTGTATATGCAGCATTTTTTACACTCATGCTTATTTGTGCAGAAAGGAGAGTGTGAACCATGGTGGGAGGCTTTTCAATAACAATTATGACATGTAAATAAGAGATTTAAATTTTGTATCTCCCACTGGTACATCTGTTCTCACATGTGTATACTTACCTAAGTTTGTTTTTTTTGGACCGGAATCTCCTTTTATGTGTTTTTATGGTTTGGCTGTCATGCTTTAATAAAAAATTACACTTTTTATGGCTATGCTTTTTTGTCTTTTTGGATATTTGCTATTCCTTAATAGGGAGCTGGGTGGTGCAGGCACTGGCCCCACCGCTGTACTAACACCAACATGAGGAAAAGTGACAAACAGGGAAACACTTAGCTTTGCTCTGATGCACTTGCTCCTGGCAACAGAGTCCAACACCTGAGTGCATCTTCCTCCCACCATGTCCAACACCTGGGTGCAGCTTTACAGCAACAGCGTCCAGCACCCGAGTGCCGCCTTGGAGCAAAGGAGTCCAGCACCTGAGTGCAGCTGTCCAGCAACAGTGTCCAGCACGTGAGTGCAACTGTCCAGCAACGGAGTCCAGCACCTCAGTGCAGCTTTTCAGCAACAGTGTCCAGCACCTGAGTGCAACTGTCCAGCAACAGAGTCCAGCACCTGAGTGCAGCTTTCCAGCAACAGTGTCCAGCACCTGAGTGCAGCTTCCAGCAACAGAGTCCAGCAACTGAGTGCAGCCCTACACCATAGCTGCCACTCCACCAAGCTTTGCAAGAATTCTTCACTGACACCATAGCTGTCACTCCACCATGCTTTACACGAACTCCTCACTGATACCATAGCTGCCACTCCAGGACTCTGACTGAGCTGCCCTGGACTCTCCTCAGCTCCATCCTTCACCCAGGATGGTTGGAAAAGACGAGCAATATCACCAACGTGAGTGAGCACAACTGACACACCTTTGTGGGGTAAACACACCTGTTAGTGATTCCCATGCAATTACACTAACCACCACTGGGGGCAAAACGATCTCTAAAAACACCAGTGCAATGACCATACTGGCCACCGGGGCAAAACTATCTCAAAGCACAAAGCTTAGAGGGAGAAAAAAAAGGTTACCAGTGCTCTTATCTGACATGATCCAGCATGGATCATGACACTCTGCATGGTTTGCCCCAGTCACAAAACTGCTATATAAAAATACACTATTTATTTAAACAATAGATTTTTTTTTATTTTTTAGATCGCATTTATGAGACACACCAACAGCAGACTCAGGGAAATTACTGGTAAATAGTGACATATCCGTAGCTCAGCAGGTTTTATGCCAGTCTCACAACTGCTAGATAAATATTAGCTATTTAAGCAATAGATGAGGAATTTTATTTAGTAATTTGTTTTTAAAAAGGATGTTACTATATGCTGGCATTGAGGAATATTATTAATCTGTAAAAAAAAGAAAAAAAAATTATATGCTGGAACGCAGGAATATTATGTAGAACCAAAAAATTGGTTTAGTATATGAAGGTACTAGCTAATATTATTTGGCTATAAAAAGCCCTGCTTTGTATATTATGGTAGTTGATGAAACCCTGCCTATCTCTTCCTATTCCCACAGTCTGTTCCTAATCCTAAACTATACTACACAATGCAAACTAGCAGAGATCTGCAGCATGTGTTTGCAATGATGATGTGATATCACCCAGGTGCCTGCCTTTTATTCTCCCTCATAGTAGATCTCTCCCTACACTATCTCCCCCTAACAAAGAACTATGCTTCACCCTCATAAGCTCTTAAAAGAGCTTTTTGGAGTCACAAACTCTCCCTATACACTCCTTTCACTCTCCCTATGCTCACACTACGCTCTCCCTACTCAGTTTCTGGCTGCAATGTGCGCAAGGTGACGATGGCAGGGACTAAATATCTGCAATGACACTGTGAGGCCAGCCAATTACAGTAATGCTACGCCAAACATAGCGCCAGCATTACTGTGATTGGCAAGCAAGCCCAGCATATTCATTGGCTGTCGTTCAAAATTTCAGAGGTTCATGTTCTACACCTAAATATGATGTATACCTTAGAGGTTTCAAGTACAATTTAAAATGTAATATATTTTTTAAATTGTGCAGGCTATACAACATATTTACTAGATTTCACTAAGCAATGCTGGGCTGATGTAGAAATCTCATTCAGGATTTCCTCAGTAGATCTACTTATTGCATAGACTCTTGTTTCATTATTTTGTATGGTTAGCTTTCTTTGAGGAGTATTGTCTAAGAAACCTATCAGATAATTAATTCCTTTGTGCAGCTGTAATCCTTTTAATGTAGTACCAATTTAGTAACAAAAGTCTTGTCTGACAGACTATGTTAGCATTTTTATAATTTAGAGTTTAAACCCTTCACCCCAAAGGGTGGTTTGCACGTTCATGACCGGGCCAATTTTTACAATTCTGACCACTGTACCTTTATGAGGTCATAACTCTGGAACGCTTCCATGGATCCCGGTGATTCTGACAATGTTTTCTCATGACATATTGTACTTCATGTTAGTGGTAAAATTTCATTCAAATAACTTACGTTTATTTGTGAGAAAAACGGAAATTTGGCAAAAATTTTGAAAATTTCGCAATTTTCCAACTTTGAATTTTTATGCCCTTAAATCACAGAGATACTGCACACAAAAAACTTGATAACTAACATTTCCCACATGTTTACTTTACATCAGCACAATTTTGGAACCAAAGTTTTTTTTTTGTTAGGAAGTTATAAGGGTTAAAAGTTGACCAGCGATTTCTCATTTTTACACCATTTTATTTTTAGGACCACATCACATTTGAAGCCACTTTGAGGGGTCTATATGATAGAAAATACCCAAAAGTGACACCATTCTAAAAACTGCACCCCTTAAGGTGCTCAAAACCACATTCAAGAAGTTTATTAACCCTTTAGGTGCGTCACAGGAATTTTTTTGAATATTTAAAAAAAAATGAACATCTAACTTTTTTTCACAAAAAAAAAAACTTCAGGTTCAATTTTTTTTATTTTACCAAGGGTAACAGGAGAAATTGGACTGCAAAAGTTATTGTGCAATTTGTCCTGAGTATGCTGATACCTGATATGTGGGGGGGGAATGACTGTTTCGGCGCATGGCAGAGCTCAGAATGGAAGGAGCGCCGTTTGACTTTTTCAATGCAAAATTGGCTGGAATTCAGATCGGACGCCATGTCACGTTTGGAGAGTCCCTGATGTACTTAAACAGTGGAAACCCCCTACAAGTGACCCCATTTTGGAAACTAGACCCCCCAAGGAACTTATCTAGATATGTGGTGAGAACTTTGAACCCACAAGGGCTTTACAGAAGTTTATAACGTACAGCGGTACAATTAAAAAATCATATTTTTTCCACAAAAATGATCTTTTCACCCCAATTTTTATTGTCCCAAGGGTAACAGGACCCTAAAAGTTATTGTGCAATTTGTCCTGAGTACGCTGATACCCCACATGTGGGGGTAAACCACTATTTGGGCGCATGGCAGAGCTTGGAAGGGAAGCAGCGCCATTTGACGTTTTTGGCTGGAATTGAGATCGGACATAATTGTCGCGATTGGAAAACCCCTGATGTACCAAAACAGTGGAAACCCCCCACAAATGACACCATTTTGGATACTAGACCCCCTAAGGAACTTATCTAGATGTGTGGTGAGAACTTTGAACCCCCAAGGGCTTCAGAGAAGTTTATAACATACAGCCGTACAATTAAAAAATCATATTTTTTCCACAAAAATGATCTTTTCACCCTCAATTCTGATTTTTCCAAGGGTAACAGGACCCTAAAAGTTATTGGGCAATTTGTCCTGAGTACGCTGATACCCCACATGTGGGGGTAAACCACTATTTGGGCGCATGGCAGAGCTCGGAAGGGAAGCAGCGCCATTTGACGTTTTTTGCTGGAATTGAGATCGGACTCCATGTCGCGATTGGAAAACCCCTGATGTACCAAAACAGTGGAAACCCCCCACAAATGACACCATTTTGGAAACTAGACCCCCTAAGGAACTTATCTAGATGTGTCGTGAGAACTTTGAACCCCAAGGGCTTCACAGAAGTTTATAACGCCCGGGCGTGAAAATAAAAAATTCGTATTTTTTCCACAAACATGATCTTTTAGTCACCATTTTTTTATTTTCCCAAGGGTACCAGGAGAAATTGGACCCCAAAAGTTGTTGTCCAATTTGTCCTGAGTATGCTGATACCCCATATGTGGGAGAAAACTACTGTATGGGCACACGTCGGGGCTCGAAAGGGAAGTAGTGACGTTTTGGAATGCAGACTTTGATGGAATGGTCTGCGGGTGTCATGTTGCCTTTGGAGAGCCCCTAATGTACCTAAACAGTGGAAACCCCCCACAAATGACCCCATTTTGAAAACTAGACCCCCTAAGGAACTTATCTAGATGTGAGGTGAGCACTTTGAACCCCCAAAGGCTTCACAGAAGTTTATAATGCCAGGGCATGAAAATAAAAAAATCGTATTTTTTCCACAAACATGATCAATTAGTCCCCAATTTTTTTATTTTCCCAAGGGTAACAGGAGAAGTTGAACTCCAAAAGTTGTTGTCCAATTTGTCCTGAGTACGCTGACACCCCATATGTGGGAGAAAACTACTGTATGGACACACGTCAGGGCTCGGAAGGGAAGTAGTGACGTTTTGGAATGCAGACTTTGATGGAATGGTCTGCGGGTGTCATGTTGCTTTGGAGAGCCCCTAATGTACCTAAACAGTGGAAACCCCCCACAAATGACCCCATTTTAAAAACTAGACCCCCTAAGGAACTTATCTAGATGTGAGGTGAGCACTTTCAACACCCAAAGGCTTCACAGAAGTTTATAATGCCAGGGCATGAAAATAAAAAAAATCGTATTTTTTCCACAAACATGATCAGTTAGTCCCCAATTTTTTTATTTTCCCAAGGGTAACAGGACAAATTGAACCCCAAAAGTTGTTGTCCAATTTGTCCTGAGTACACTGACACCCCATATGTGGGAGAAAACTACTGTATGGACACACGTCAGGGCTCGGAAGGGAAGTAGTGACGTTTTGGAATGCAGACTTTGATGGAATGGTCTGCGGGTGTCATGTGCGTTTGGAGAGCCCCTGATGTACCTAAACTATTGAAACTCCCCACAAGTGACCCCATTTTGGACACTAGACCCCCCACGGAACTTATCTAGATGTGTGGTGAGCACTTTGAACCCCCAAGTGCTTCACAGAAGTTTATAACGCTCGGACGTGAAAATAAAAAAATCTTTTTTTTCAGAAAAATGATATTTTTGCCCCCAACTTTTTATTTCCCTAAGGGTAACAGGAGAAATTGGACCCCAAAAATTGTTTTGCAATTTGACCTGAGTAGGCTGATACCCTACCTGTGGGGGCAAAACACTGTTTGGGTGCATGGCAGAGCTTGGAAGGGAAGGAGCACCATTTGACTTTTTCAACTCAGAATTGGCTGGAATTGAGATCAGACGCCATGTTGCATTTGGAGAGCCCCTGATGTGCCCAAACAGTGGAAACCCCCAATTCTAACTCCAACCCGAACCCCAACACAACCCTAACCCTAATCTCAGCCCTAACCCTAGCCCTAACCCTAACCCTAGCCCTAACCCTAGCCCTAACCCTAACCCTAGCCCTAACCCTACCCTAACCCTAACCCTAGCCCTAACCCTAACCCTAATGGAAAAATGGAAATAAATACTTTTTTTTATTTTATTATTTTTCCCTAACTAAGGGGGTGATAATGGGGGGGGTTTGATTTACTATTCATGGCGGTTTTTATGTTTGGCAGCTGTCGCACGCTAAAATACGCTTTTTATTGTAAAAATAGTTTTTGCATCACCACATATTGAGAGCTATAATTTTTCCGTATTTTGACACACTGAGTCATGTGAGGTCTTATTTTTTGCGGGACGAGTTGACGTTTTTATTGGTACCATTTTCGGGCACGTGACTTTTTTGATCGCTTTTTATTCCGATTTTTGGGACGCAGAATGAACAAAAACCAGCGTTTCATGAATTTCTTTTGGGGGGGGTGCGTTTACACCGTTCCGCGTGTGGTAAAATTGATAAAGCGGTTTTATTCTTCGGGTCAGTACGGTTACAGCGATACCTCATTTAGGTCGTTTTTTTATGTTTTGTCAGTTTTATGCAATGAAAACTATTTTATATAAAAAATAATTATTTTTGCATCGCTTTATTCTGTGAGCTGTAACTTTTTTATTTTTTTGCTGATGATGCTGTGTTGCGGCTCATTTTTTGTGGGACAAGATGACATTTTCAGCGGTACCATGGATATTTATATGCGTCTTTTTGATCGCGCGTTATTACACTTTTTGTTTGGTGGTATGATAATAAATTGTTATTTTTTGCTTTGTTTTTTATTTTTAGTTTTTAAGGGGTTTGCTAAAGGGGTTAACTAATGGGACAGTTTTATAGGGCGGGTCGTTACGGACGCGGCAATACCTAATATGTGTACTTTTATTGTTTTTTTTTTTTATTTCCAAAAAATGGATTTATTTGGGGGAATATTTTTTTTTTTTCTAATTTATTTGGCGATTTTTTTAAATTTATTTTTACACTTTTCTTTATTTTTTTTTTAACTTTATTAAATAGTCCCAGGGGGAACATAACTGTCCTGTGACAGATCGCTGATCTGTCACATCACAGATCACAGTGACAGATCAGCGATCTGTCACAGGCAGTGCAGAAGGCTTCCTTATGCCTGCGCTTTGCAGGCACTGAGGAAGCCAGCTTCCTGCAGGCCCCCGAAGGCCCCCGTCACCATCTTGGATCTTGCAAGAAAGGAGCCCCCGCAGCAGCGCTGCACATTGCGCTGCCGTGGGGGGCTCAGGGAAGCACGGAGGGAGCCCCCTCCCTGCCGATGCTTCCCTTTAACCCCCGGTACACCGCGATCATGTTTGATCGTGGTGTGCAAGGGGTTAACGTGTCGGGGGCAGTCCGTGACCGCCCCTGACACATTGTGCCGGGTGTCAGCTGTGATAATCAGCTGACACCCGGCTGCGATCAGCGGCGCTCACCACGTGGGCGCCGCTGATCGCGGTAGATGTACTATCCCGTCCATGGGCATAGGGGCCCGGGGCCCATGGACGGGATAGTACGTCTGATGTCAGGAAGGGGTTAATGGCCACTACGAAAACTGTGATTGAAATAACAATTAGGAATCCTGTTTTTTTTAAATACCTGTTAAAGGTTGTCATAACTTTCGAACCATTTATTCTTTGCTCCAACATAACTAAAACGATACGCAAAGCAACTTTTCACATAATTTTAATTCAATAAATAGTACAGTTTTGTGTTCATGCTACTGACTACAAGAAATCCTTATGCATAGTGCTAGGGACGGCGGAACGCACTAAATATAAAAAATAGGAAGTGCATTCGTCGCCCGGGGTGTAGGAGAGAAATTTATTGGATTTATAGGATGAATACTATAAATCCGAATGGCCTCAATGAGGTGTGTGATATCTTCGAGTAAAACTTCCACTCATATGTATTCATCCGGCATTTTTATTTTTTTCTCACCTGGGATCCTCTGATACTTTTTAATGATCCCAATAGCTCAGATATCTGGTGTTGAAGGGTTCGGCTGACATCTCTCCGCTTCTTTGGAAATGTCTCCCTGGCCTCTGACGTCAGTACTGACCGTGGGAACTGGAAAACCCTTTGGGTTACTCACAGTCATGGTCTCTGGTGCTCCCCGTGTATAATGTTTACTTTCCATTTTAACATATGTATCTCTTATCAGTCAAATATAGCAGAATGCATATAGCACTACTAGTTAAAGTGGATGACCTTGGTTCATATACATACACTCAGTCCCACCACCTTATTGGTTTGATCCTGGTGTGGGGAGTCTTTTATGTTTCATTTTTAAATACTCTTATTTTTTATTTCTTTTTTAATCAGTCCAACTTGTGATCTATGGGATGTAAGTTATTGTGTCTTTTAACACTTGGTCGTTTTTTGTTGTGAAATTTCTATGTACTTGCATTTGGTTACTGCCCCCTCCCACTCCATTTTTTTTTGTGAACAGCGGGGGGCCTAACCTCGATATGATATAAACCGCCAACTTCTGATTTATCTTCATTCCTGTACATTCGACCTGAAGAAGAGGTCACTGAATGGACCTCGAAACACGTTGTCTCTGTATGTACCATAAATAAAGTACTGATATTGGAACCAATTTCTACAATCTACTGGATTTCCTCTATTTAATGGTTGAAATATAGCAGCGCGGGAATCTGATGTTTTTTTCCCTATTGGGATCTCCTCTTTGAGTAATGGAACCAGACGCTGTCTGTCTACACCATCCTGCTGCAGCTTCATTGCATGTGACTAAGCGCATACAGTAGTTGTGGCTTTACACAACTATTGAGGGTCAGTACCCTGCACAATTTAATTTGTATTCATTATATCTGCACTGGTAAGGCCCTATGGGCGCGCGTTTGTGGTTTCTTTTATCTTTATAGCCAATCCAGGAGATCGCTGAGGAGAGATCCTATTCTGGATTTGGCGATTTCCTACGGAACCCCCTTTCTTACCACAGAAAGCTGCATACCACTAGAGCTTCACCTGCATCAGATTTTCTATCAAGCTGCTGTGTTTGGAGATACACCCTGGTAAAATTTACTACGTCCAGTTCAGACTATCCTCCAGGGAGAGACTGATTTTACAGGCGATTGGTAATACCGCTACTCCACCAACTGTGAGTGTTAGTGAAATTGAGCAGAATTTTTCTATTGAAGAGACCGCTAAGTTGAAGAATTTGTTTCATGATCTGGATAGATCAATAAGAGAAGAGTTACATAGTAGCATTGATGCTAGATTTCTAGGGATCTACCTGGGTGAAATAATTTGTCCAAAGGGATTAAGGATTAGCCATGAGTCTCCTTTCCCAAATGATCTGGCATTCACTACCAAATGGAATGCTATAATTTCTGACAGTATGCGCAATTTATTAAGTTGTCTAATGAGAAAAAGACTGGCTTTGAGTGATAAAGCCACAGAATGTGCAGAGAATATTTCTGCTAAATTGAGTTTTTTTAAATCACATCCGCTTTATAAAATTTAATAAAAATATCTCAACCAGCATTCTTAAATTAGAACATGATACCATCTTGAATAAAACCAACAAACTTACGAGGGACAGAGAATTCTATAATAAGAAAAATAGTATTTTAGCCGAGTGTAGTTCGGAACCTAATGTAGAAAAATCTGATAATAATCTCTCTGTCGCCTGGACCTCTAAGTTTGGGAACAAGTTTGGAGCAATCGAGGCTGGACAAAATAGTAGAAACATTAAGAGAGTTTTTGTCAACACTAATAGAGCACCAGGTAATATCTTTTTTAGTAATAAGGGTAAAAATGAGGTGGATTCTAGACATAATACTAAGCAGTTGGGGAATATTGATAACAACATTAGTACCCCTGTTGAAGGATTTTCAGGCTTACCAACACCAGTTATCCACAATAAGCCCATGAAGGGGGGTACCCCAAAAAATGAGCAAGACATTAGTCAGAATATGGAAAAAGTCTGGAAGATTTTAAAACCAAATTTTATGAGAATAGAAGGATATCATCATCTTTTATTATTCCTTTGTTTGTACCTGAGGAATTACCAGGCACTCCCTCTGATCTAATAGACTTTGGGAATGTTGAAGTGAAGGATCTTTTAGATCTTTCCATACATGTTGATACCCCATCGCAGAGCATGTCTCAAGATGTGGTCAGTAATATAAATCCTGGTTTAAATATTGACCAAAGGATTGATAATTGTTGCAAAATTCCAGTTGCAGATACCGACCAGAAAATTGATAATAACCAAATTGTCATGGTAGATAATAGTGGAAACAATTCGGCAGGGATTGTTCCTTTTTTGCCAGTGGCCACCTCTATAAAAGTAAAGAAAAAGAACAATCTGGAAGATTTTTTTGGGAGCAAAACCAAAAAAAAAGAAAGCCTCCTACAGAGGTTCCAGGGGGGGAAGGAGAAAGAAAGGCAACAAAAATAAAAAAGAAGTAATCAGTGATATCAATTTGAGGGATAAAAGCACAAATATTTTTAATTTGTCCTCATATAAACCCAAACCGATTGAAGAGAAAGTATTATGCAAGGGTCTGTCTTTTAGTCCCTCACATTACCCTAGTGATTTTAATTTATCTATGGATGTTCAACTTTTCTTAAGAAAGCTCACACTTCGAAGACACTTTTTAATACTAAAAAAGGATAACGTGAAATTACCAAAAGAAACATTGACCCCGGTTTCTGATACTCATTTACATGTGGATGTGAAGCCCAAATCGAAATTTTTTCCTATAGAGAACATGGGGAGTTTTATTAATGTATTTGGGGACCTTGTACTGAAGGAATTCAAATCCTTGAAAAATTTCAACGATAAAAAAGGTAACCTGACTAGATTAGAGAAAATGGCATTGAAAAATCTGGCAAACAATCGCTAAATAGTTATACGCTCAGCAGATAAGTGTGGGGGGATTGTTTTACAGGACTTATTGCCTAGAGGCTTTTAAAATTTTATCGGACTCCAATTTTTATTCCAAAGTTAAATCTTATCCTGGTACTAATATTTTAAAGGAGTATTTGTCTTTTATAAAAAATGCCAAGAAAGATGGTATCCTTGATGAGAAAGAGGGGAGGTTTTTAATGGTTATTCCTTTTTTTTATCACCTCCCCAAGGTACATAAAGATTTTAATAACCCCCCCAGGCAGGCCAATTATATCAAGCATTGGTTCTATTTATAGCGGATTGGCTGAATATATTGATTTTGTGATGAAAGTCCATGTTTTTACACTACCCAGCTTTTTAAGGGACTCAGCTCACTTGATTCAACTCTTGTCTGCCCTATACCCAATCTGAGGCAGAGTTGTGAGTACTATAAATGGCCGCTCAGCCTTCCTATCTGACTAGGTCTGTTGGATCTCCTCCAGGTGTCATAAGTTCTGGGTAATTACAGGGCTATTTTGCACTGTGACAATGGTCAGAGCATTGCCAATTGTACCTTTGCTCAAGTGATGTGTGTTTGCTTTGTGCTCTGATTTCTATTCTGATCTCCGTTGCCGACCATGGATCTTCCTCTAACCATCCATTTGACGTACCCTTTTGTCTTGATCCGCTACCTTTCCAATATTCTGAACTTGGACAGTGAACTAACTATGCTTTTGTCTTTTCCCTTTGTCTGTTATGAGCCCTCTTGGTACTGACCCCAGACCTCTTGACTATCTGCCTAATAGCAAGGTCAGGAGTAGTGACTATCATTGTGACTAGCAAGTCACATTGACTAGTGACTAGCATCACAGTATCAATGAAAACATATTGCTCGGCAAAAAACAAGCCCTTATTGAGCCTTGTCAACAAAAAATAAATAGTTACAGCTATTGAAATACTACAATGCAAAAGCAAATAATTGTTTTTAAAAATAGTTTTTATTGAACAAAAGTAGCAAAACATAAAATTCCTACATTAATGTGGTATCATTATTATTTATTATTTAGCGCCATTTATTCCATGGCACTTTACATGTAAGGAGGGGTATACATAATAAAAACAAGTACAGTATTCTTAAACAATACAAGTCACGACGGGTACAGGAAGATAGCGGATCCTGCCCGCGAGGGCTCACAATCTACAAGGGATGGGTGAGGATACAGTAGGTGAGGGAAGAGCTGGTCATGCAGAGGTTTGGTGGTTACTGCAGGTTGTAAGCTTGTCTGAAGAAGTAGGTCTTCAGGTTCCTTTTGACGGTATCACTGTGATAGTTTTTAAATGGGCTATCTATGTCTAATCATCAATGACCTATAATCCTGATAGGTAATCACTATGAGATCAGTGGAGGTCCGACATATGGCACACCAATCGATCAGCTGCAAACTGCCCCAGTAGAAGCCAAGACAAAGAAAGGTGTAGGTGGAACACAGTATCCCTGTATATTGCCTTACAGCCACAGATGAATATTGTACATTATCTCACATTGAAGTGAATGTATCCAGCCCATACATCACTTGTTTGGGCCACTTCCAGAGGAGTTTTTATCTGACAATTTTTTTTAACTGATCATTTGAGTTTTTAACTGATTTTAACTGATTATCTGATTTTAAGTTTTACCTGATTTTAAAAAAAAGGATTTAACTGATTTCAGGTTTTTAACTGTTCATTGGAGTATTAGATCCTCTTCATACGCATATTGAAATGATTCTACAATATCTAGATCCTAGATAACTCACTTAACTTAACAATTTATGCGTCACATTTCTCCAGAAGCACAGGCTGGGCACTATATATTGGGCACTAAAATGGCATGTTTAGAATTCTCATTCTGTAACATTGCACACTAATTTCAGAAAATAGCCAGGAGAGTCAAAAATTAAAAGAGTAAAAGGATAGCATAAAAACTTGAGTGAAGTAAATAAATCTTCTTTTATTCTGCCATAAACATGCAACATTTCGGCAATACATGTTAAGCATGTTTGACAAAGACTTGTATTGTCAAAATGTTGCATGTATTTGACAAAATATAAGATTTATTTACTTCGCTCAAGTATGGATGCTGTCCTTTTACTCTTTTCATGGTTGATGCTTCCAAGTGAATTCCTTAAATTGTTGAACCATTGAATTGAGAAAATTGAATGAATCTGAAATGTATAGATTTCGATTTGCAAAAATTCAGCCAGTTACAATGTTGCTATTTTCTTTGGAGGGTCTGCGAAGCACCTACAAATAATAAAAGAGTATACTGACCTTTCCTAGACTTTACATCTGCCCAGCCACTGCAGCTCCCTCCAGCTCTTCTGCTCGCTTTTCGGATCTTTCAACACTGACTACCTCTCAAACAATTAGGGGGGGACGACGCGATGGAAGTAAATGGAGGGCTAGGCAGGAATCTGTAGAGGCAGACTAGGTATGTTGGGGTGGGCTCAGGTCAGGTGAGTGTAATTTTTCATTTTTTAAACCCCTTTGCTACCCTTCATTTATTATTGTTTGAGATCTGGAGAGACTTCAGACCATAAGAAACCTTTTTAATATGTCAGCCGAATTGATTGAATGTGTCCGAAATTAATTTCTGGAGATTTTCTCATCTCTATTAAATGAGCAAACATATACTGTATGTTAAATTTAGTACATGTAATTAAAGAGTCAACAAGAACTCAAATCATGAAAAGTTAATTATTTGAAATAATGTATGAAAATGTAGCAATGATTAACTCAAAATTTCTTGGTCTTCAGAGGGTAATGCTGTAAGAAGAAATTAGCTAAGAAAATATAAAGAATACTCAAATGAATTTTTAATACAGAGCAACAGCAGGGAGTTCATGGACTGCCAAGCATAATTAATTCATACTTAGTGAGCCAACTGAGTCAGATGATACCGTAGAATTACAATGGAATGGGAGCATCGGCCATACTGGGTCCAGATTGAACATGTTCAGTTTCTTTTATGACCGCATGGTTCTCTGATACACAATGGGTTGGATGCTTCAGAAATTTTGAAATATATTAAACGGAAAATTATCTCTAGTAATGGTATTAAATTAGAAAAAAATTATTATGAAATATGAGAGGTTCTTGGAGAAAAACTACTTTATGATAAAAAAATAAACATACATTAGTTATGGATTGCAGTAGTCTTCATGTTACCAATTTCATTATTGTTTAGATATTGTTTTTGTAGACAGTATTATAGACTGAATTATCTATATGTTGTACCAAGGCAATGTTGTTTTCCTTGCTGGCTTACTAATTTTAAATTTTTTCTAAAAATTGTCATCAAGTTCTGGCAAGCAGGGTACAAAAATCCCAAACTTTGTGCAATATGCATTTTTCTTCATAGTAAGCAACTTTTTAGAACTTAAATCCCAATTCATTAAGACCAAGTCATTCATTCTACCAATCTTCATTAAGAGGTGTGTGCTGTCATGCGCTACTGCCAAAAATGTATGCCAGTTAGGGGCAAGCATACATTTCTGTTATAATTTACTGCATAAAATTGGCATAAATTATGATGAATCTGCTGGTCGTGCTTGTCTTTGCCCCATCCAAGCTCTGCTCACTTATGTAAATGTTGGTGAGGACTGACATGAAAATTCCTAAAGTTACAAAATGTTTGCACAGCTTTGAAATGTGTAAGAACATCGCAACACTTTAATGTTTACGCCACCTTAATTTATACCAAAAGCTGGTATAAACTGTTTGATAAATGAGGGTTAAAGACTTAGTAACAAAATCAGAAAATCTGGAGACCTGACACATCTTTTTTATTTTATTCTCCAGCATAATGTCTAATTACAATCAGCAAACTTAGTCAATTCATATATTGAGGGTGTGATATCATGCAGCTGGAATTGAGATACTTCAGGACCTATATAACTTGATATCTTGAAGGTATATTGAATTCCGTATAATGTATAAAATAGATTAAATGAAATGCAAAGACTTAAAGGGAATGTCCAGTCTTCTGCTAAAATTTGTCAGTCACTTTATGTGACTGAAGACTAATGAATACATTGCATCTTCTTAGGATACTTTCGGCCACATTCCAATAACAGATGCTCGGCCTTGCTCAATTTACTTATGTTGAGCAAGGCCAAGCAAGTAAAGGGGGCACATATTTATTTATTTGTAGTGCAAGCAGCCTGCTCTTGTTAACAGTTGAATACAACTCTCACTGGCACTGATCGCAGCACGAGCAGGGGACAGTGATGTGAGCTGTCTTCACTTTATCACCCAGCACCAGGGAACAGTGCAAACAGTACTGCTGATTCCCAGGTGCCCACATGTGTCACACTGATGACATAATGATATCATCCATGTGTCATCAGTGTGCACATGTGCTGCTACTGGAAACACTGAAGTTTGAAAGAGCTCTTAGTGAAGTCGATAATTTACTGGACTTTGGCCAAATTTTGCTGATTTCTAGGGAAAGAGCTTGGGAATCCGAATATGAATCCAAATGTGCTACGTTCGTGCTGAATTTGAGATAGGTGAATGTTTTCCTAACAAGTTCGCTCATTTTTAGTCTTCAATCAAATAGAGTGAATTCAAGAATTTAGCAGAAGGCCAGACAACCACTTTAAATGTACGAGTTAACAGCAAGCTAAGCAGTTGCATTCAAAAATAAAAAGCAGCTAAAAAAAAAAGAAAAACATTGGGAAAATATAAATCAATGATTCTAGTTTAATGTAGCTCTGTTATAAATTTCACAGCTTGAATACCGAGAACATTTTAGGGTAAAATACTAGAGAAACAAATGCAAGAAAGATATGTGCTTCTTAAAGGGGTTATACACCATTTTATTATTAAATTAAATTGGCATTTGTAATCGGATTAAAACCAAAACATATATTAACATATACTATTTTAGTCATGAGACCCAGTCTCCTAACTAGAGTTGAGCGATACCGTCCGATACTTCAAAGTATCGGATCGGAATGGATCGGCCGATCTTAAAAAAAGTATTGGTATCGCCGATTCCGATACTGGAAGTCCCATTCAAGTCTATGGGACTTCCGGTATCGGAATAAGAAAAACCCTGTTTTTGCCTTGTACAGCCTCTCTGGGGTCTGTACGGGCCTTTCGGGGGGCTGTGCCGGCCTGCCAGGGGGTCTGTGCAGGCTCCGGTGGTCTGTGCCGGCCTGCCGGAGGGCTGTGCCGGCCTGCCGGTGGTCTGTGCAGGCTCCGGTGGGCTGTGCCGGCCTGCCGGGGGGCTGTGCCGGCCTGCCGGGGGGCTGTGCAGGCTCCGGGGGGCTGTGCTGGCCTGCCTGGGGGCTGTGCAGGCTCCGGGGGGCTGTGCATTCATCGTCCGATGGGACTACAAGTCCCATCGGGCGATGCCTGCTACCATGACAGTGATTGACACATTAGCCAATGATGGGACAGTAGTAGTCCCATCATCCGGCTAATGTGTTGAATGTAAAAAAAAAAAAAAAAAAAAAAAAAATTACATGCTACATACATGCTACATGCATACTACATACATGCTACATACTACATGCATGCAACATGCATACTACATATATACTACATGTAACATACATACTACATATATACTACATGCATACTACATACATGCTACATACTACATGCATGCTACATATATACTACATGCATGCTACATACATACTACATACATACTACATGCATGCTACATACATACTACATATATACTACATGTAACATACATACTACATATATACTACATGCATACTACATACATGCTACATACTACATGCATGCTACATATATACTACATGCATGCTACATACATACTACATACATACTACATGCATGCTACATACATACTACATGCATGCTACATACATACTACATGCATGCTACATACTACATATATACTACATGCATGCTACATACATACTACATACATACTACATGCATGCTACATACATACTACATGCATGCTACATACATACTACATGCATGCTACATACTACATATATACTACATGCATGCTACATACATACTACATGCTACATACATACTACATACATACTACATGCATGCTACATACATACTACATGCTACATGCATGCTACATACATACTACATGCATGCTACATACATACTACATGCATGCTACATACATACTACATGCATGCTACATACATACTACATGCTACATACATACTACATACATACTACATACATACTACATGCATGCTGCATACAATACATTCATACAATACATACATAGACATACACAATACTTGGGAGATGTTCCAGCAACTTCGACCAAAGGATGGTTAAAATCAAAAGACTTTATTCCAAAAAAATGATTAAAAACAGAATAGATGCATAAAAAACATATGGTTCACCAATGTGACAGACGCTTACGCGTTTCGGACTAGAGGGTCCTTACTCATAGCTTAACATCTTACAAATAAGCATATACCTATATACACTTGCTGGCTGAAGTAAAGTGGGAGGGAAACAAAATGGGCGGAGGTCCACAATAGCAGGAAGGGAGGATTTTCTCCACAAAAAAAAAAAAAAGGGCATAGTATCTGAACATGGAGGAAATCACCACATCATCTTAATCATATATATATATAAAAGATCAGATTTTAAATTCATGCCTGCGGGATATCGTGTTTTTAACTTAAAAATCCACATTGCTTCTTTGCGCTGCAATTCCTTTTTTCTATCACCTCCCCTCTTGGGGTTTGGGACAGTTTCTATTATATTAACCCTACAAGTACTGACATCTCCTCCATGTACAGAAATAAAATGCTGAGAGGCTCCCGAGGGACTCCTTGTAGTTTTATTACATGAATCATAAAGATGTTCAGAAATCCTTTTGCGAAGAGGACGTGTGGTGTTGCCCACATATTGAATGCAGCATGTTTCACATGTTATTAAATAAACAACATATGTGGAACTACAGTTGGCAAACATATTTATGACATATTCATTTTTTGTAACTGTGGATTTAAATGTAGACGTATTATACATGTATTTACATAAACCGCTTGATCTTATTCCACAACGATAGCTACCAGAGACAGATAACCAGCTTGAATTATTTTCTGATGAAAAACGCAAAGTGTGATCACTGGGGGACAAAATATTCGCAATTGTAGTTCCTTTTTTAGGAATAAAATTGCAGCCTTTATCCAATATAGTTCTCAAAGTTGGATCCACCCGTAAAATAGGTAGATTTGATTTAATAATTTCCGTTATTTGATTAAATTGATCACTATATTTAGTAATAAAAACTGGTTTCTCCTCAAAATTACTAAATTTTGATTTTATTTCCAAATAATCATCTCTTGTTTTTCTTTCTGCTACAATTTTACCCCTATTAATTTGATGCTTGCGATAACCTCTAGTCTTTAATCGTTCATCAATTACTTCACATTCCTGTCTGTAAAATGAATCAGTTGTGCAGCACCTCTTGGCACGCACAAATTCACCTACTGGGAGATTATTAATGACATGTTTGGGATGGTTGCTGCTAGCATGCAGCAAAGAATTACCTGATTGCGGTTTTCTATATAAACATACTTCAACCCTAAAATCTGCTTCATTTCCAATCAACATCATGTCAAGAAAAGCAATTCGTTCTTTATTCATATGATATGTAAATTTTAGATTATGATTATTAGTATTAAGGAATTTTATGAATTCTTTTATATTATCTGGATCACCCTTCCATATTATTATCAGATCATCAATGAATCTTCCAAAAAATTCTATATGATCCATAAAAATATTTTCCTGACAATAAATTTTTTCTTCCTCCCACCAAGTAACAAATATATTTGCAAGCGATGGGGAAAATTTCGCCCCCATCGCACATCCTTGTAATTGAAGGAACAAATTGCTTTTCCTTTTAAACAATGCATGCAACATACATATATACAACATATATACTACATGCAACATACATACTACTAGTGTTGAGTAGTGTTGAGTGATACCATCCGATACCCTAAAATATCGGATCGGATGGTATCGGCCCGATACGAAAAAAGTATCGGGTATCGCCCATTCCAATACCGGAAGTCCCATTCAAATCTATGGGACTTCCGGTATCGGAATAAGAAAAACCCTTTTCTGTCCTTGTACAGCCTCTCGGGGGGTGTACGGACCTTCCGGGAGTCTGTGCCGACTGCCCGGGGGTGTGTGCGGACTGCCGGGGGTCTGTACCGGCCTGCCGGGGGGCTGTGCCGGCCTGCCGGTGGTCTGTACCGGCCTGCCGGGGGGCTGTGCCGACTGTCCGGGGGTCTGTGCAGGCTGCGGGGGTCTGTACCGATTGTCCGGGGGTCTGAGCGGACTGCCGGGGGTCTGTACCAGCCTGCCGGGGGGCTGTGCCGGCCTGCCGGTGGTCTGTACCGACTGTCCAGGGGTCTATGCAGGCTGTGGGGGTCTGTACCGGCCTGCCGGGGGGCTGTGCCGGCCTGCCGGTGGTCTGTACCGACTGTCCGGGGGTCTGTGCAGGCTGCGGGAGTCTGAACAGGCCTGCCGGGGGGCTGTGTCGGCCTGCCGGTGGTCTGTACCGACTGTCCGGGGGTCTGAGCGGACTGCCGGGGGTCTGTACCGGCCTGCCGTGGGGCTGTGCCGGCCTGCCGGGGGCTGTGCCGACTGTCCGGGGGTCTGTGCAGGCTGCGGGGGTCTGTACCGGCCTGCCGAGGGGCTGCGCCGGCCTGCCGGTGGTCTGTACCGACTGTCCGGGGGTCTGAGTGGACTGCTGGGGGTCTGTACCAGCCTGCTGGGGGACTGTGCCGGCCTGCCGGTGGTCTGTACCGACTGTCCGGGGGTCTGTGCAGGCTGCGGGGGTCTGTACCAGCCTGCCGGGGGACTGTGCCGGCCTGCCGGGGGGCTGTGCAGACTGCGGGGGTCTGTACCGGCCTGCCGAGGGGCTGGGCCGGCCTGCCGGTGGTCTGTACCGACTGTCCGGGGGTCAGAGCGAACTGCAGGGGGTCTGTACCAGCTTGCTGGGGGCTGTGCTGGTCTGCCGGTGGTCTGTACCGACTGTCCAGGGGTCTGTGCAGGCTGTGGGGGTCTGTACCGGCCTGCCGGGGGGCTGTGCCGGCTTGCCGGGGGGCTGTGCCGACTGTCCGGGGGCCTGTGCAGACTGCGGGGGTCTGTACCGGCCTGCCGAGGGGCTGGGCCGGCCTGCCGGTGGTCTGTACCGACTGTCCGGGGGTCTGAGCGGACTGCCGGGGGTCTGTACCAGCCTGCCGGGGGGCTGTGCTGGCCTGCCGGTGGACTGTACCGACTGTTCGGGGCTCTGTGCAGACTGCGGGGGTCTGTACCGGCCTGCCGGGGGGCTGTGCCGGCCTGCCGGGGGGCTGTGCCGACTGTCCGGGGGCCTGTGCAGACTGCGGGGGTCTGTACCGGCCTGCCGAGGGGCTGGGCCGGCCTGCCGGTGGTCTGTACCGACTGTCCGGGGGTCTGAGCGGACTGCCGGGGGTCTGTACCAGCCTGCCGGGGGGCTGTGCTGGCCTGCCGGTGGACTGTACCGACTGTTCGGGGCTCTGTGCAGACTGCGGGGGTCTGTACTGGCTTGCCGGGGGGCTGTGCCGGCCTGCCGGTGGTCTGTACCGGATAGTCCGGGGGTCTGTGCAGGCTGCGGGGGTCTGTACCGGCCTGCCGGGGGGCTGTGCCGGCCTGCCGGTGGTCTGTACCGACTGTCCGGGGGTCTGTGCAGGCTGCGGGGGTCTGTACCGGCCTGCCGGGGGGCTGTGCCGGCCTGCCGGTGGTCTGTACCGACTGTCCGGGGGACTGTGCAGGCTGCGGGGGTCTGTACCGGCCTGCCGGGGGGCTGGGCCAGCCTGCCAGTGGTCTGTACCGACTGTCCGGGGGTCTATGCAGGCTGGCTACCATGACGGTGATTGACACATTAGCCAATGATGGGACAGTAGTAGTCCCATCATCCAGCATATGTGTTGAATGTACAAAAAAAATACATTCTACATGCTACATACATACTACATACATGCTACATACATGCAACATACATACTACATACATACTACATATATACTACATTCATACAACATACATACATACTACATACATACTACATGCTACATACATACTACATACTACATGCATGCAACATGCATACTACATATATACTACATATATACCACATGCATGCAACATGCATACTACATATATACTACATGCAACATGCATACTACATATATACTACATGCATGCAACATACATTCAACATATATACTACATGCATGCAACATGCATATATACAACATATATACTACATGCAACATACATACTACATATATACCACATGCATGCAACATGCATACTACATATATACCACATATATACAACATGCATGCAACATACATATATACTACATATATACTACATGCAACATACATACTACATATATACTACATGCATTCAACATACATATATACAACATATATACTACATGCATGCAACATACATACAACATATATACTACATGCATGCAACATGCATATATACAACATATATACTACATGCAACATACTACATGAATACCACATGCATGCAACATGCATACTACATATATACCACATATATACTACATGCATGCAACATACATACTACATACATACTACATATATACCATATGCATGCAACATGCATACTACATATATACTACATGCATGCAACACACATACTACATATATACTACATGCATGCAACATACATACTACATACATACTACATATATACTACATGCATACTACATATATACAACATGCATGCAGCATGCATACTACATATATACCACATATATACTACATGCATGCAACATACATATATACTACATATATACTACATGCATGCAACATACATATATACAACATATATACTACATGCATGCAACATACATATATACTACATGCAACATGCACACTATATATACCGCATGCATGCAACATACATATATACAACATATATACTACATGCATGCAACATACATACATATATACCACATATATACTACATGCATGCAACATACATATATACTACATATATACTACATGCAACATGCATATTACATATATACTACATGCATGCAACATACATACTACATATATACCACATGCATGCAACATGCATACCACACATATACTACATGCATGCAACATACATATATACTACATGCAACATGCATACTACATATATACTACATGTATGCAACATACATACTACATATAAACCACATGCATGCAAACTACATATATACCACATATATACTACATGCATGCAACATAAAAACATACAACATATATACTACATGCATGCAACATGCATACTACATATATACCACATATATACTACATGCATGCAACATACATACATACAACATATATACTACATGCATGCAACATGCATACTACATATATACAGCATATATTCTACATGCATGCAACATACATATATGCTACATGCAACATAAATACTACATATATACCACATGCATGCTACATATATACTACATGCATGCATCATACATATTTGTACTACATGCATGCAACATACATACTACATATATACCACATGCATGCAACATGCATACTACATATATACTACATATATACTACATGCATGCAACATACATATATACTACACACAATACATTCATACAATACATACATATAGACATACAGTACATATAACATAGAGTACATACGCACCATCACTTGTCACTTTGATCCCCGAAGCCATTGTCATTTTTGGAATAAATATTAAAATAACAAACAAACAATATACTCCCTGATCCGCAGAAATCCACAAGTATCCCACGACGATCTTGCATGGAGAACAGCAGCATCAGCTGATGCTACCGTTCTCTACGGGCTCCAGGAAACCAGTGTCGGGAGGTAGGCATCCTTCCGCCCTGTATTCCTCCGCAACTGTAAAAAAAAAAAAAGTCAAAAGCTGCATGAGAAATTTCTCACAAAGCAATGCCATAAAATGAGACTAGGGACTTTTTTTTTTTTACAGTGGCGGAGGAATACAGGGCGGAATGATACCTACCTCCTGACACTGGTTTCCTCGAGCCCGTAGAGAACGGTAGCATCAGCTGATGCTGCTGTTCTCCACGCAAGATCGTCGTGGGACACTCGTGGATTTCTGCGGATCAGGGAGTATATTGTTTGTTTTTTATTTTAATATTTATTCCAAAAATGACAATGGCTTCGGGGATCAAAGTGACAAGTGATGGTGAGTATGTACTCTATGTTATATGTACTGTATGTCTATATGAATGTATTGTATGAATGTATTGTATGTAGTATATATGTATGTTGCAAGCATGTAGTATATATGTAGTATGCATGTTGCATGCATGTGGTATATATGTAGTATGTATGTTGCATGCATGTAGTATATATGTAGCATGCATGTGGTATATATGTAGTATGTATGTTGCATGTAGTATATATGTATGTTGCATGCATGTAGTATATATGCTGTATATATGTAGCATGCAGGTTGCATGCATGTAGTATATATGTTGTATGTATGATGCATGCATGTAGTATATATGTGGTATATATGTAGTATGCATGTTGCATGCATGTAGCATATATGTTGTATGTATGTATGTTGCATGCATGTAGTATATATGTGGTATATATGTAGTATGCATGTTGCATGCATGTGGTATATATGTAGTATGTATGTTGCATGCATGTAGTATATATGTAGTATGCATGTTGCATGTAGTATATATGTATGTTGCATGCATGTAGTATATATGTGGTATGCATGTTGCATGCATGTGGTATATATGTAGTATGTATGTTGCATGCATGTAGTATATATGTAATATGCATGTTGCATGTAGTATATATGTAGTATATATGTATGTTGCATGCATGTAGTATATATGTGGTATATATGTAGTATGCATGTTGCATGCATGTAGTATATATGTTGTATATATGTATGTTGCATGCATGTAGTATATATGTAGTATATATGTATGTTGCATGCATGTAGTATATATGTAGTATATATGTAGTATGCATGTTGCATGCATGTGGTATATATGTTGCATGCATGTAGTATATATGTAGTATGTATGTAGTATGTATGTTGCATGCATGTAGTATATATGTAGTATGTGTGTTGCATGCATGTAGTATATATGTAGTATGCATGTTGCATGTAGTATATATGTAGTATGCATGTTGCATGCATGTGGTATATATGTAGTATGTATGTAGTATGTATGTTGCATGCATGTAGTATATATGTGGTATATATGTAGTATGCATGTTGCATGCATGTGGTATTCATGTAGCATGTATGTTGCATGTAGTATGTATGTTGTATATATGCATGTTGCATGCATGTAGCATATATGTTGTATGTATGTTGCATGCATGTAGTATATATGTTGTATATATGTATGTTGCATGCATGTAGTAAATATTGTCACGGCCCCCGTGCCTCCAGCCATGCGCCGCGCCGCCCCTCCCATCGCGAGCGCTCATTCTTACCCGGCGCCGCAGCCTCGCTCTCCCCTGCTCCAGCGTCGCTCTCCTCCTCTGACCGGCCCGCGGCCTGTGATGTCATTGCATGCTCTGCGCATGCGCCATAGGCCGCGGCCGGCCCTCTGCCTTTGATCTTATCGGCCGGTGGTGCCCTGACCCGGTAGCACCGCCGGACCAATGGGGGCACATCTGCAGCTATATCAGGTCGCCCTCCCTTAATGGAGGCTCCTGATCGTTGTTGTTTTCTGACTTCCACCCAGGTCCTGTGGATTGCCTCGCAGCTTCCACTCCCTCTCACTGCCTTGTGCTTCCTTGCAGTCCTGTTCCAGTCCAGCCTACCTGTGTCCGTACCAGCTGTCCTACTCCAGTCCTGCCTGTCCGTGTCCGCACCTGCAGTCCTGTTCCAGTCCAGCCTACCTGTGTCCGTACCTGCTGTCCTACTCCGGTCCTGCCTGTCCGTGTCCACACCTGCAGTCCTGTTCCAGTCCAGCCTACCCGTGTCCGTACCTGCTGTCCTACTCCGGTCCTGCCTGTCCGTGTCCGCACCTGCAGTCCTGTTCCAGTCCAGCCTACCAGTGTCCGTACCTGCTGTCCTACTCCGGTCCAGTCTGCCCGTGTCCGCACCTGCAGTCCTGTTCCAGTCCAGCCTACCCGTGTTTGTATCTACTGTTCTACTCCAGACCTGCCTTACCGTGTTAGTCTCCGCACTCCACTCCAAGCCGCCCCTCTTGGCTCCGGCTACCGTGGCATTCGAACCCCTGGATCTGCTCCTAACGATCCCTGTATAGGGGTCGGTTCCACCTGGTTGCTCGTCCGGGGTCCCTCGGTGTCACGGTCCAGAGGGTCCACTCCGGGAAGTCCGCCTAGCCTAGTACAAAGCTAACAGTACGATCAGGCCATGGATCCCGCCGGTGCCTCGGCTCCCGGTCAAAAGGAGTTGCTCTTCTTATGGGAGAACCAGGGGCGCATTATGTCCGTAATGAAATCCATGGAGTCACGCCTGTCTGCCCTACAGGCTGCCGATCCAGGGAACGCCGCTCAGTTGGCCAGCCTCAGGCAGGAACTGGGTCAACAGCACGACGCCCAGTCCCATATTCTGTCCTTTATGGCCTCTGTAGACAACCGTCTGGGGGCTCTCCTGTCCGCTGCTGCAGCCACGGCCGCCACCCCCGGTCCCGCTTCACTTTCCTCTCCTCGCCTGGCCAAGCCTCCTCGGTACAGTGGTGACCCCAAACAGTGTAGAGGGTTCTTAAACCAATGTAGCCTGCACTTCGAACTTCAGCCTCATCAGTATCCCTCCGATAGGGCCAAGGTGGCCTTTATCATGTCCCATCTAGAGGGGGAGGCCTTATCCTGGCTGAATCCGCTCTGGGAGAGGGATGACCCCGTGGTTTCAAACATTCTGGCTTTTCTGGACACCTTTCGTAGAGTGTTTGATGAGCCGGGACAGGTAGCCTCTCTCACCGAGTCGCTTTTCAATCTTCACCAGGGCAACCTGACGGTTGGTCAGTACGCCATCCGGTTCCGCACGTTATCTTCTGAGTTGGGTTGGAATAACTCGGCATTGGTCGGAGCCTTCTGGCGTGGGTTGTCGGGCAGGATAAAGGATGAATTAGAGGGTCGGGACACTCCTACCACCCTCGAGGACCTTATCTCTTTGGCAACTCGAATAGACCTCCGGTTCCAGGAGCGCGTGCGCGAGTCTGCTAGGGACAGGAGACCCACTAGGCCATCCCCGACCACTACTCATTCCTTTAGTCCGCGACCAGCTGGGTCCGGTCACACTTCGCCTCCCAAGCCCATGCAGGTAGATTGGGTCCGGATGGCTGAGTCACGTCAGAGAGAGAGACGGGTGCAGGGTCTCTGTCTTTATTGTGGAGGAGCATCCCACTTCATCCGTTTTTGCCCTGAGAGACCGGGAAACTCTTCCACCTAGGTCAGGTAAGAGAGGCCTCCCTAGGTGTAGATGACTCCTCTCAAGCTCTCACGTTATCTGTTCTTTTACTTTCAGGGGAGAGGCGTGGGTCAGAGGTGGCCTACGTGGATTCGGGCGCTGCAGGTAGCTTCATTCGGCGTGAAGTGGTGGACAAATACCGGATTCCCGTGGTTACCCTGAAGAATCCCAGACTAATCGCTTCGGTGGACGGCAGACCACTACAGGAACCCATCACAGCGGTCACAGAGGAGGTGGTTTTGCAAATCGGCACCCTCCACCGGGAGAGAGTGGCCTTCTACGTGTTGCCTGATTTGTCTCACGCCATTCTGCTAGGGCTTCCGTGGCTACAGACTCATCAGCCGGTTCTCAACTGGTCTTCAGGAGAGGTTCTGCGCTGGGGAGATGCGTGTCAGGGCCGGTGCCTGAAACCCATTCGTCCACCTGTCTCCGTGCGTCCACCCCTGGAGCTTTCGGGGCTGCCTTCTGCTTACTGGGCCTATGCAGACGTCTTTGACAAAAAGGAGACGGAGGCCCTTCCACCACACCGGTCCTTCGATTGTCCTATCGAGTTAATCCCCGGTTCCCCTCCGCCTAGGGGTAGAATCTACCCACTCTCTCCCGCGGAGACTGCCGCCATGTCTGAATACGTCCAGGAGAATCTTGCCAAGGGTTTTATTCAGAAGTCCTCCTCCCCCACAGGAGCCAGTTTCTTCTTTGTTAAGAAAAAGGACGGGTCACTATGCCCCTGCATCGACTATAGAGGTCTAAACAACATCACCATCAAGAATCGGTACCCCCTCCCACTCATTCCGGAGTTGTTTGACCGTCTGAGAGGGGCACGGATCTTCTCCAAATTGGATCTCAGGGGAGTATACAATCTTATCCGCATCCGTGCCGGTGATGAATGGAAAACCGCCTTTAACACCCGTGATGGTCACTATGAATACCTGGTGATGCCCTTCGGTCTGTGCAACGCTCCGGCAGTGTTCCAGGAATTCGTCAATGAGATCTTTCGGGACCTCCTGTATTCCTGTGTGGTGGTGTACTTGGACGACATCCTTGTCTTCTCCTCTGATCTTTCATCCCATAGGAGGACGGTCCGACTGGTTCTTCAGCGCCTTCGGGAGAATCGTTTGTATGCTAAAATGGAGAAATGCCTGTTCGAGCAGACCTCGCTGCCATTTCTGGGCTACATTGTCTCCGACGCTGGGCTGCAGATGGATCCAGAGAAACTGTCCGCCATTCTCAAATGGCCCCGTCCTGTCGGCCTAAGAGCCATCCAACGTTTCCTCGGATTCGCCAACTACTACAGGCAGCTTATTCCACACTTTTCTTCACTTTCCAAGCCTATTTCCGCCCTTACTCGTAAGGGGAGCTCTTCTAACTCCTGGACGCCAGAGGCCGAGGAGGCCTTCCAGTCGCTAAAACTGGCTTTTTCTACGGCTCCTGTGCTGTCCCGTCCTGAGAGCTGCAAACCCTTCGTGTTGGAGGTGGACGCCTCCTCGACAGGACCCGGGGCTGTCTTATCCCAGAAGACCTCTTCTGGTCGCCTGCGGCCTTGTGGATTCTTCTCCAAAGCCTTCTCCTCTTCCGAGTGCAATTACTCGATTGGCGACCGTGAGCTTTTGGCCAACAAATTGGCCTTGGCGGAGTGGCGCCATCTTCTGGAGGGAGCAGTTCACCCATTCGTCGTTTACTCGGACCACAAGAATCTGGCCTACCTTCAGTCCGCCCAGAGACTTAATCCTCGACAGGCCAGATGGTCCTTGTTTTTTGCTCGCTTTGATTTCGAGCTCCACTTTCGCCCAGGGGACAGGAACGCCAAAGCCGATGCCCTGTCCAGAGTCTTTCAACTGCCTGAGGTCGGGGAGGAACCATCCCACATCATCGAGCCCGCGAAGATCATCACCGTGGCACCACTGAGGCTGCTCTCTCCACCTCCTGGCAAGACTCTCGTGCCGGAGAGTATCAAAAGAAAAGTTCTTCTCTGGGGGCATTCCTCTAAATTGGCTGGTCATGCCGGACTGCAGAAGACCCTTGCTCTCATATCCCGGTATTACTGGTGGCGAACTCTCCGCCAAGACGTAGCTGACTTCGTTGCTTCCTGTTCCTCCTGCACTAGGAATAAGACACCTCGTCGGCCTCTGTTTGGTCTACTACATCCTCTGCCGGTACCTACTTCACCTTGGGAGAATGTCGCCATGGACTTTATCACTGATTTGCCCCGCTCCTCCGGCTGTATGGTGATTCTAGTGGTTGTGGACCGCTTCTCCAAAATGGCGCATTTTATCCCTTTAAATGGGCTCCCTTCTGCTCCTGGACTGGCCAAGATTTTCGTTCATCAGATTTTTAGGCTTCACGGCCTACCACAACGGATCGTCTCTGATCGTGGAGTCCAGTTTACTTCCAAGTTTTGGAGAGCGCTTTGCCTACTTCTAAATATAGCCCTGGACTTCTCTTCTGCCTATCATCCGCAAACCAATGGGCAAGCAGAGCGAACCAACCAGACGTTGATTGCATACCTTCGTCAGTTCTCCAATGCCTATCAGAATGACTGGGTCGACCTGCTTCCTTGGGCAGAGTTTGCCTATAACAACCATGTCAGTGAATCCTCGACCAAGTCGCCCTTTTTCGTGGTGTACGGCAAACACCCCAGTATACCTCTTCATGTGGTCCCAACCTCCGAGGTACCGGCAGCCAACTCCTTGTTCCAAGACATTTCTGAAATCTGGTCTGAGACCAATACTGCCCTCAAAAGGGCTAGTGTCCGGATGAAGAATCACGTAGACAAGAGAAGGCTGGATCCTCCACCATTTCGTATCGGGGATAAGGTCTGGCTCTCATGCAAGTATATCCGGCTAAAATTACCCTCTTACAAGCTGGGCCCCCGGTACATTGGTCCTTTGGAGATCCTGGATTGTATCAATGAAGCCGCCTACAGGCTGAGGTAACCTGCTTCGCGCCGCATCCCGAACACCTTCCACGTCTCTCTCCTGAAACCTGTGGTACTAAATTAGTTACACCCTTCACCATGTCCTGCTCCTCGGCCTGTGGGTTCTGACGACACCTTCGAGGTAAGAGATATTCTCGCCATGCGGAGAGTCAGAGGGAAAACCTTTTTCCTTATTGACTGGAAGGGTTTTGGTCCTGAGGAGAGGTCCTGGGAGCCCCGGGAGAACATCAACGCTCCCCGCATTCTCAGGAGATTTCTTCTCAATCGCAGCATGGAGCGGCTTAAGGGGGAGGGTACTGTCACAGCCCCCGTGCCTCCAGCCATGCGCCGCTGCCCCTCCCGTCGCGAGCGCTCATTCTTACCCGGCGCCGCAGCCTCGCTCTCCCCTGCTCCAGCGTCGCTCTCCTCCTCTGACCGGCCCGCGGCCTGTGACGTCATTGCATGCTCTGCACATGCACCATAGGCCGCAGCCGGCCCTCTGCCTTTGATCTTTTCGGCCGGCGGTGCCCTGACCCGGTAGCACCGCCGGACCAATGGGGGCACATCTACAGCTATATCAGGCCGCCCTCCCTTAATGGAGGTGCCTGATCGTTGTTGTTTTCTGACTTCCACCCAAGTCCTGTGGATTGCCTCGCAGCTTCCACTCCCTCTCACTGCCTTGTGCTTCCTTGCAGTCCTGTTCCAGTCCAGCCTACCTGTGTCCGTACCAGCTGTCCTACTCCGGTCCTGCCTGTCCGTGTCCGCACCTGCAGTCCTGTTCCAGTCCAGCCTACCCGTGTCCGTACCTGCTGTCCTACTCCGGTCCTGCCTGTCCGTGTCCGCACCTGCAGTCCTGTTCCAGTCCAATCTACCCGTGTCCGTACCTGCTGTCCTACTCCGGTCCTGCCTGTCCGTGTCCGCACCTGCAGTCCTGTTCCAGTCCAGCCTACCCGTGTCCGTATCTGCTGTCCTACTCCGGTCCTGCCTGCCTGTGTCCGCACCTGCAGTCCTGTTCCAGTCCAGCCTACCCGCGTTTGTATCTACTGTTCTACTCCAGACCTGCCTTTCCGTGTTAGTCCCTGCACTCCACTCCGAGCCGCCCCTCTTGGCTCTGGCAACCGTGGCATTCGAACCCCTGGATCTGCTCCTAACGATCCCTGTATAGGGGTCGGTTCCACCTGGTTGCTCGTCCGGGGTCCCTCTGTGTCACGGTCCAGAGGGTCCACTCCGGGAAGTCCGCCTAGCCTAGTACAAAGCTAACAAATATGTAGTATGTATGTTGCATGTAGTATATATGTATGTTGCATGCATGTAGTATATATGTGGTATATATGTAGTATGCATGTTGCATGCATGTGGTATATATGTAGTATGTATGTTGCATGTAGTATATATGTTGTATATATGCATGTTGCATGCATGTAGTATATAAGTTGTATGTATGTTGTATGCATGTAGTATACATGTAGTATGCATGTTGCATACATGTGGTATATATGTAGTATATATGTAGTATGCATGTTGCATGCATGTAGTATAGATAGTATGTATGTAGCATGTAGTATGTATGTAGTATGTACTGTATGTATGTTGTATGAATGTAGTATATATGTAGTATGTATGTAGTATGTATGTTGCATGTATGTAGTATGTATGTAGCATGTAGTATGTATTTTTTTTTTTTCTACATTCAACACATATGCTGGATGATGGGACTACTACTGTCCCATCATTGGCTAATGTGTCAATCACCGTCATGGTAGCAGGCATCGCCCGATGGGACTTGTAGTCCCACCGGACGATCCTAGCACAGACCCCCGCAGCCTGCACAGACCCCTGGACAGTCGGTACAGCCCCCCGGCAGGCCGGCATAGACCACCAGCAGGCCGGCACAGCCCCCCGGCAGGCCAGTACAGACCCCCGGCAGTCCGCTCAGACCCCCGGACAGTCGGTACAGACCACCGGCAGGCCGGCACAGCCCCCCGGCAGGCCGGTACAGACCCCCGCAGCCTGCACAGACCCCGGGACAGTCGGTACAGACAACCGGCAGGCTGGCACAGCCCCCTGACAGGCCGGTACAGACTCACGCAGCCTGCACAGACCCCTAAACAATCGGTACAGACCACCGGCAGGTCGGCACAGCCCACCGCAGCCTGCACAGACCCCCGGACAGTCGTTACAGACAACCGGCAGGCCGGCACAGCCCCCCGGCAGGCCGGTACAGACCCCCGGCAGTCCGCAGCCTGCACAGCCCCCCGGCAGGCCGGCACAGACCACCGGTAGGCCGGCACAACCCTCCGGCAGCCCGGTACAGACCCCCGGCAGTCCGCTCAGACCCCCGGACAGTCGGTACAGACCACCGGCAGGCCGGCACAGCCCCCCGGCAGGCCGGTACAGACCCCCGCAGCCTGCACAGACCCCCGGACAGTCGGTACAGACCACCGGCAGGCCGGCACAGCCCCTTGGCAGGCCGGTACAGACCCCCGCAGCCTGCACAGACCCCTGGACAGTCGGCACAGCCCCCTGGCAGGCCGGCATAGACCACCAGCAGGCCGGCACAGCCCCCCGACAGGCCGGTATAGACCCCTGGCAGTCCGCTCAGACCCCCGGACAGTCGGTACAGACCACCGGCAGGCCGGCACAGCCCCCCGGCAGGCCGGTACAGACCCCCGCAGCCTAGTACAAAGCTAACAAATATGTAGTATGTATGTTGCATGTAGAATATATGTATGTTGCATGCATGTAGTATATATGTGGTATATATGTAGTATGCATGTTGCATGCATGTGGTATATATGTAGTATGTATGTTGCATGTAGTATATATGTTGTATATATGCATGTTGCATGCATGTAGTATATAAGTTGTATGTATGTTGTATGCATGTAGTATACATGTAGTATGCATGTTGCATACATGTGGTATATATGTAGTATATATGTAGTATGCATGTTGCATGCATGTAGTATAGATAGTATGTATGTAGCATGTAGTATGTATGTAGTATGTACTGTATGTATGTTGTATGAATGTAGTATATATGTAGTATGTATGTAGTATGTATGTTGCATGTATGTAGTATGTATGTAGCATGTAGTATGTATTTTTTTTTTTTCTACATTCAACACATATGCTGGATGATGGGACTACTACTGTCCCATCATTGGCTAATGTGTCAATCACCGTCATGGTAGCAGGCATCGCCCGATGGGACTTGTAGTCCCACCGGACGATCCTAGCACAGACCCCCGCAGCCTGCACAGACCCCTGGACAGTCGGTACAGCCCCCCGGCAGGCCGGCATAGACCACCAGCAGGCCGGCACAGCCCCCCGGCAGGCCAGTACAGACCCCCGGCAGTCCGCTCAGACCCCCGGACAGTCGGTACAGACCACCGGCAGGCCGGCACAGCCCCCCGGCAGGCCGGTACAGACCCCCGCAGCCTGCACAGACCCCGGGACAGTCGGTACAGACAACCGGCAGGCTGGCACAGCCCCCTGACAGGCCGGTACAGACTCACGCAGCCTGCACAGACCCCTAAACAATCGGTACAGACCACCGGCAGGTCGGCACAGCCCACCGCAGCCTGCACAGACCCCCGGACAGTCGTTACAGACAACCGGCAGGCCGGCACAGCCCCCCGGCAGGCCGGTACAGACCCCCGGCAGTCCGCAGCCTGCACAGCCCCCCGGCAGGCCGGCACAGACCACCGGTAGGCCGGCACAACCCTCCGGCAGCCCGGTACAGACCCCCGGCAGTCCGCTCAGACCCCTGGACAGTCGGTACAGACCACCGGCAGGCCGGCACAGCCCCCCGGCAGGCCGGTACAGACCCCCGCAGCCTGCACAGACCCCCGGACAGTCGGTACAGACCACCGGCAGGCCGGCACAGCCCCTTGGCAGGCCGGTACAGACCCCCGCAGCCTGCACAGACCCCTGGACAGTCGGCACAGCCCCCTGGCAGGCCGGCATAGACCACCAGCAGGCCGGCACAGCCCCCCGACAGGCCGGTATAGACCCCTGGCAGTCCGCTCAGACCCCCGGACAGTCGGTACAGACCACCGGCAGGCCGGCACAGCCCCCCGGCAGGCCGGTACAGACCCCCGCAGCCTGCAAAGACCCCCGGACAGTCGGTACAGACAACCGGCAGGCTGGCACAGCCCCTCGACAGGCCGGTACAGACTCCCGCAGCAAGCACAGACCCCTAGACAATAGGTACAGACCACCGGCAGGTCGGCACAGCCCAACGCAGCCTGCACAGACCCCCGGACAGTCGTTACAGACAACCGGCAGGCCGGCACAGCCCCCCGGCAGGCCGGTACAGACCCTCGGCAGTCCGCAGCTTGCACAGACCCCCGGACAGTCGGCACAGCCCCCCGGCAGGCCGGTACAGACCACCGGTAGGCCGGCACAACCCTCCGGCAGCCCGGTACAGACCCCCGGCAGTCCGCTCAGACCCCCGGACAGTCGGTACAGACCACCGGCAGGCCGGCACAGCCCCCCGGCAGGCCGGTACAGACCCCCGCAGCCTGCACAGACCCCCGGACAGTCGGTACAGACCACGGCAGGCCGGCACAGCCCCTCGGCAGGCCGGTACAGACCCCCGAAGCCTGCACAGACCCCCGGACAGTCGGCACAGCCCCCCCGGAAAGCCGGCACAGACCACTGGCAGGCCGGGACAGCCCCCCGGCAGGCCGGTACAGACCCCCGGTTGGCCAGTGCAGACCCCCGCAGCCTGCATAGACCCCCGGACAGTCGGCACAGCCCCCCGGAAGGCCGGCACAGACCACCGGCAGGCCGGCAAAACCCTCCGGCAGGCCCGTACATACCCCAGGCAGTCCGCTCAGACCCCCGGACAGTCAGTACAGACCACCGGCAGGCCGGCACAGCCCCCCGGCAGGCCGGTACAGACCCCCACAGCCTGCATAGACCCCTGGACAGTCGGTACAGACCACCGGCAGGCCGGCACAGCCCCCCGGAAGGCCGGTACAGACCCCCGGTAGGCCGGTACAGACCCCCGCAGCCTGCACAGACCCCCAGACAGTCGGTACAGACCACCGGCAGGCCGGCACATCCCCTCGGCAGGCTGGAACAGACCCCCGGCAGTCCGCTCAGACCCCCGGACAGTCGGTACAGACCACCGGCAAGCCGGCACAGCCCCTCGGCAGGCCGGTACAGACCCCCGCAGCCCGCACAGACCCCCGGACAGTCGGCACAGCCCCCCGGCATGCTGGCACAGACCACTGGCAGGCCGGCACAGACCCCCGGACAGTCGTTACAGACCACCGGCAGGCCGGCACAGCCCCCCGGCAGTCCGCAGCCTGCACAGACCCCCGGACAGTCGGCACAGCCCCCCGGCAGGCCGGCACAGACCACCGGCAGGCCAGCACAACCCCCCCGGCAGGCCGCTACAGACCCTCGGCAGTCCGCTCAGACCCCCGGACAGTCGGTACAGACCACTGGCATGCCGGCACAGCCCCCCGGAAGGCCGGTACAGACCCCCGCAGCCTGCACAGACCCCCGGACAGTCGGTACAGACCACCTGCAGGCTGGCACAGACCCTCGGCAGGCCAGTACAGACCCCCGCAGCCTGCACAGACCCCCGGACAGTCGGCACAGCCCCCCGGCTGGCCGGCACAGCCGCTCAGCAGGCCGGTACAGACCCCAGACCCCCGGCAGTCCGCTCAGACCCCCGGACAGTCGTTACAGACCACCGGCAGGCCGGCACAGCCACTTGGCAGGCCGGTACAGACCCCCGCAGCCTGCACAGACCCCGGGACAGTCGTTACAGACCACCGGCAGTCCGGCACAGCCCCTCGGCAGGCCGGTACAGACCCCCGCAGCCTGCACAGACCCCCGGACAGTCGGCACAGCCCCCCAGCAGGCCGGTACAGACCCCCGGCAGTCCACTCAGACCCCCGAACAGTCGGTACAGACCACCGGCAGGCCGGCACAGCCCCCCGGCAGGCCGGTACAGACCCCTGCAGCCTGCACAGACCCCCGGACAGTCGGTACAGACCACCGGCAGGCAGGCACAGCCCCTCGGCAGGCCGGTACAGACCCCCGCAGTCTGCACAGACCCCCGGACAGTCGGTACAGACCACCGGCAGGCCGGCACACCCCCTCGGCAGGCCGGTACAGACCCCCGCAGCCTGCACAAACCCCCGGACAGTCGGCACAGCCCCACGGCAGGCATGTACAGACCCCAGACCCCCGGCAGTCCGCTCAGACCCCCGGACAGTCGTTACAGACCACCGTCAGGCGGGCACAGCCCCTTGGCAGGCCGGTACATACCCCCGCAGCCTGCACAGACCCCCGGACAGTGGTTACAGACCACTGGCAGGCCGGCACAGCCCCTCGGCAGGCCGATACAAACCCCTGCAGCCTGCAAAGACCCCCGGACAGTCGGCACAGCCCCCGGCAGGCTGGCACAGCCCCCCGGAAGGCCGGTACAGACCCCCGGCAGTCCGCACAGAACCCTGGATAGTCGGTACAGACCACCGCCAGGCCGGCACAGCCCCCTGGCAGGCCGGTACAGACCCCCGCAGCCTGCACAGACCCCCGGACAGTCGGCACAGCCCCCGGCAGGCTGGCACAGCCCCCCGGCAGGCCGGTACAGACCCCCAGCAGTCCGCTCAGAACCCCGGATAGTCGGTACAGACCACCGGCAGGCCGGCACACCCCCTCGGCAGGCCGGTACAGACCCCCGCAGCCTGCACAGACCCCCGGACAGTCGGCACAGCCCCCCGGCAGGCATGTACAGACCCCGGCAGTCCGCTCAGACCCCCGGACAGTCGTTACAGACCACCGGCAGGCCGGCACAGCCCCTTGGCAGGCCGGTACAGACCCCCGCAGCCTGCACAGACCCCCGGACAGTGGTTACAGGCCACCGGCAGGCCGGCACAGCCCCTCGGCAGGCCGGTACAGACTCCCGCAGCCTGCACAGACCCCCGGACAGTCGGCACAGCCCCCGGCAGGCTGGCACAGCCCCCCGGCAGGCCGGTACAGACCTCCGGCAGTCCGCTCAGAACCCCGGATAGTCGGTACAGACCACCGGCAGGCCGGCACAGCCCCCTGGCAGGCCGGTACAGACCCCCGAAGCCTGCACAGACCCCCGGACAGTCGGTACAGACCAACGGCAGGCTGGCACAGCCCTCCGGCAGGCCGGTACACCCTGCACAGACCCCCGGACAGTCAGTACAGACCACCGGCAGGCCGGCACAGCCCCCCGGCAGGCTGGTACAGACCCCCGGCAGTCCGCTCAGACCCCCGGACAGTCGGCACAGCCCCCCGGCAGGCCGGCACAGACCACCGGCAGGCCGGCACAGCCCCCCGGAAGGCCGGTACAGACCCCCGGCAGGCCGGTACAGACCCCCGCAGCCTGCACAGACCCCCGGACTGTCGGTACAGACCACCGGCAGGCCGGCACATCCCCTCAGCAGGCTGGAAAAGACCCCCAGCAGTCCGCTCAGACCCCCGGACAGTCGGTACAGACCACCGGCAAGCCGGCAAAGCCCCTCGACAGGCCGGTACAGACCCCCGCAGCCTGCACAGACCCCCAGACAGTCGGCACAGCCCCCCAGCATGCTGGCACAGACCACTGGCATGCCGGCACAGACCCCCGGACAATCGTTACAGACCACCGGCAGGCCGGCACAGCCCCCTGGCAGTCCGCAGCCTGCACAGACCCCCGGACAGTCGGCACAGCCCCCCGGCAGGCCGGCACAGACCACCGGCAGGCCAGCACAACCCCCCCGGCAGGCCGCTACAGACCCTCGGCAGTCCGCTCAGACCCCCGGACAGTCGGTACAGACCACTGGCATGCCGGCACAGCCCCCTGGCAGGCCGGTACAGACCCCCGCGGCCTGCACAGACCGCCGGACAGTCGGTACAGACCACCAGCAGGCTGGCACAGACCCTCGGCAGGCCAGTACAGACCCCCGCAGCCTGCACAAACCCCCGGACAGTCGGCACAGCCCCCCGGCTGGCCGGCACAGCCCCTCAGCAGGCCGGTACAGACCCCAGACCCCCGGCAGTCCGCTCAGACCCCCGGACAGTCGTTACAGACCACCGGCAGGCCGGCACAGCCCCTTGGCAGGCCGGTACAGACCCCCGCAGCCTGCACAGACCCCCGGACAGTCGTTACAGACCACCGGCAGTCCGGCACAGCCCCTCGGCAGGCCGGTACAGACCCCCGCAGCCTGCACAGACCCCCGGACAGTCGGCACAGCCCCCCAGCAGGCCGGTACAGACCCCCGGCAGTCCACTCAGACCCCCGGACAGTCGGTACAGAACACCGGCAGGCCGGCACAGCCCCCCGGCAGGCCGGTACAGACCCCCACAGCCTGCACAGACCCACGGACAGTCGGTACAGACCACCGGAAGGCCGGCGCAGCCCCTCGGCAGGCCGGTACAGACCACTGGCAGGCCGGCACAGACCCCCGGACAGTCGTTACAGACCACCGGCAGGCCGGCACAGCCCCCCGGCAGTCCGCGGCCTGCACAGACCCCCGGACAGTCGGCACAGCCCCCCGGCAGGCCCGCACAGACCACCGGCAGGCCAGCACAACCCCCCCCGGCAGGCCGCTACAGACCCCCGGCAGTCCGCTCAGACCCCCGGACAGTCGGTACAGACCACTGGCATGCCGGCACAGCCCCCCGGCAGGCCGGTACAGACCCCCGCAGCCTGCACAAACCCCCGGACAGTCGGTACAGACCACCGGCAGGCAGGCACAGCCCCTCGGCAGGCCGGTACAGACCCCCGCAGTCTGCACAGACCCCCGGACAGTCGGTACAGACCACCGGCAGGCCGGCTCACCCCCTCGGCAGGCCGGTACAGACCCCCGCAGCCTGCACAGACCCCCGGACAGTCGGCACAGCCCCCCGGCAGGCCGGCACAGCCCCCCGGCAGGCATGTACAGACCCCAGACCCCCGGCAGTCCGCTCAGACCCCCGGACAGTCGTTACAGACCACCGGCAGGCCGGCACAGCCCCTTGGCAGGCCGGTACAGACCCCCGCAGCCTGCACAGACCCCCGGACAGTGGTTACAGACCACCGGCAGGCCGGCACAGCCCATCGGCAGGCCGGTACAAACCCCCGCAGCCTGCACAGACCCTCGGACAGTCGGCACAGCCCCCGGCAGGCTGGCACAGCCCCCCGGCAGGCCGGTACAGACCCCCGGCAGTCCGCTCAGAACCCCGGATAGTCGGTACAGACCACCGGCAGGCCGGCACAGCCCCCTGGCAGGCCGGTACAGACCCCCGAAGCCTGCACAAACCCCCGGACAGTCGGTACAAACCACAGGCAGGCTGGCAAAGCCCTCCGGCAGGCCGGTACAGACCCCCGCAGCCTGCACAGACCCCCGGACAGTCGGTACAGACCACCGGCAGGCCGGCACAGCCCCCCGGCAGGCTGGTACAGACCCCCGGCAGTCCGCTCAGACCCCCGGACAGTCGGCACAGCCCCGCGGCAGGCCGGCACAGACCACCGGCAGGCCGGCACAGCCCCCCGGAAGGCCGGTACAGACCCCCGGCAGGCCGGTACAGACCCCCGCAGCCTGCAAAGACCCCCGGACAGTCGGTACAGACCACCGGCAGGCCGGCACATCCACTCGGCAGGCTGGAACAGACCCCCGGCAGTCCGCTCAGACCCCCGGACAGTCGGTACAGACGACCGACAAGCCGGCACAGCCCCTCGGCAGGCCGCTACAGACCCCCGCAGCCTGCACAGACCCCCGGATAGTTGGCACAGCCCCCGGCATGCTGGCACAGACCACTGGCAGGCCGGCACAGACCTCCGGACAGTCGTTACAGACCACCGGCAGGCCGGAACAGCCACCCGGCAGTCCGCAGCCTGCACAGACCCCCGGACAGTCGGCACAGCCCCCAGGCAGGCCGGCACAACCCCCCAGGCAGGCCGCTACAGACCACCGGCAGTCCGCTCAGACCCCCGGACAATCGGTACAGACCACTGGCATGCCGGCACAGCCCCCCGGCAGGCCGGTACAGACCCCCGCAGCCTGCACAGACCCCCGGACAGTCGGTACAGACCACCCGCAGGCCGGCACAGCCCCTCGGCAGGCCAGTACAGACCCCCGCAGCCTGCACAGACCCCCGGACAGTCGGCACAGCCCCCCGGCTGGCCGGCACAGCCCCTCAGCAGGCCGGTACAGACCCCAGACCCCCGGCAGTCCGCTCAGACCCCCGGACAGTCGTTACAGACAACCGGCAGGCCGGCACAGCCCCTTGGCAGGCCGGTACAGACCCCCGCAGCCTGCACAGACCCCCGGACAGTCGTTACAGACCACCGGCCAGTCCGGCACAGCCCCTCGGCAGGCCAGTACAGACCCCCGCAGCCTGCACAGACCTCCGGACAGTCGGCACAGCCCCCCAGCAGGCCAGTACAGACCCCCGGCAGTCCACTCAGACCCCCAGACAGTCGGTACAGACCACCGGCAGGCCGGCACAGCCCCCCAGCAGGCCGGTACAGACACCCCCAGCCTGCACAGACCCACGGACAGTCGGCACAGCCCCCGGCAGGCTGGCACAGCCCCCCGGCAGGCCGGTACAGACCCCCGAAGCCTGCACAAACCCCCGGACAGTCGGTACAGACCACCGGCAGGCTGGCACAGCCCTCCGGCAGGCCGGTACAGACCCCCGCAGCCTGCACAGACGCCCGGACAGTCGGCACAGCCCCCCAGCAGGCCGGTACAGACCCCCGGCAGTCCACTCAGACCCCCAGACAGTCGGTACAGACCACCGGCAGGCCGGCACAGCCCCCCCGGCAGGCCGATACAGACACCCCCAGCCTGCACAGACCCACGGACAGTCGGTACAGACCACCGGAAGGCCGGCGCAGCCCCTCGGCAGGCCGGTACAGACCACTGGCAGGCCGGCACAGACCCCCGGACAGTCGTTACAGACCACCGGCAGGCCGGCACAGCCCCCCGGCAGTTCGCAGCCTGCACAGACCCCCGGGCAGTCGGCACAGCCCCCCGGCAGGCCGGCACAGACCACCGGCAGGCCAGCACAACCCCCCCGTCAGGCCGCTACAGACCCCCGGCAGTCCGCTCAGACCCCCGGACAGTCGGTACAGACCACTGGCATGCCGGCACAGCCCCCCGGCAGGCCGGTACAGACCCCCGCAGCCTGCACAGACCCCTGGACAGTCGGTACAGACCACCGGCAGGCAGGCACAGCCCCTCGGCAGGCCGGTACAGACCCCCGCAGTCTGCACAGACCCCCGGACAGTAGGTACAGACCACCGGCAGGCCGGCACACCCCCTCGGCAGGCCGGTACAGACCCCTGCAGCCTGCACAGACCCCCGGACAGTCGGCACAGCCCCCCGGCAGGCCGGCACAGCCCCCCGGCAGGCATGTACAGACCCCAGACCCCCGGCAGTCCGTTCAGACCCCCGGACAGTCGTTACAGACCACCGGCAGGCCGGCACAGTCCCTTGGCAGGCCGGTACAGACCCCCGCAGCCTGCACAGACCCCCGGACAGTGGTTACAGACCACCGGCAGGCCGGCACAGCCCCTCGGCAGGCCGGTACAGACCCCCGCAGCCTGCACAGACCCCCGGACAGTCGGCACAGCCCCCGGCAGGCTGGCACAGCCCCCCGGCAGGCCGGTACAGACCCCCGGCAGTCCGCTCAGAACCCCGGATAGTCGGTACAGACCACCGGCAGGCCGGCACAGCCCCCTGGCAGGCCGGTACAGACCCCCGAAGCCTGCACAAACCCCCGGACAGTCGGTACAGACCACTGGCAGGCTGGCACAGCCCTCCGGCAGGCCGGTACAGACCCCCGCAGCCTGCACAGACCCCCGGACAGTCAGTACAGACCACCGGCAGGCCGGCACAGCCCCCCGGCAGGCTGGTACAGACCCCCGGCAGTCCGCTCAGACACCCGGACAGTCGGCACAGCCCCCCGGCAGGCCGGCACAGACCACCGGCAGGCCGACACAGCCCCCCGGAAGGCCGGTACAGACCCCCGGCAGGCCGGTACAGACCCCCGCAGCCTGCACAGACCCACGGACAGTCGGTACAGACCACCGGCAGGCCGGCACATCCCCTCGGCAGGCTGGAACAGACCCTCGGCAGTCCGCTCAGACCCCCGGACAGTCGGTACAGACCACAGGCAAGCCGGCAAAGCCCCTCGGCAGGCCGGTACAGACCCCCGCAGCCTGCACAGACCCCCGGACAGTCGGCACAGCCCCCCGGCATGCTGGCACTGACCTCTGGCAGGCCGGCACAGACCCCCGGACAGTCGTTACAGACCACCGGCAGGCCGGCACAGCCCCCCGGCAATCCGCAGCCTGCACAGACCCCAGGACAGTCGGCACAGCCCCCCGGCAGGCCGACACAGACCACCAGCAGGCCAGCACAACCCCCCCGGCAGGCCGCTACAGACCCCCGGCAGTCCGCTCAGACCCCCGGACAGTCGGTACAGACCACTGGCATGCCGGCACAGCCCCTCGGCAGGCCAGTACAGACCCCCGCAGCCTGCATAGACCCCCGGACAGTCGGCACAGCCCCCCGGCTGGCCGGCACAGCCCCTCAGCAGGCCGGTACAGACCCCAGACCCCCGGCAGTCCGCTCAGACCCCCCGGACAGTCGTTACAGACCACCGGCAGGCCGGCACAGCCCCTTGGCAGGCCGGTACAGACCCCCGCAGCCTGCACAGACCCCGGACAGTCGTTACAGACCACCGGCAGTCCGGCACAGCCCCTCGGCAGGCTGGTACAGACCCGCACAGACCCCCGGACAGTCGGCACAGCCCCCCAGCAGGCCGGTACAGACCCCCGGCAGTCCACTCAGACCCCCGGACAGTCGGTACAGACCACCGGCAGGCCGACACAGCCCCCCAGCAGGCCGGTACAGACCCCCGCAGCCTGCACAGACCCACGGACAGTCGGTACAGACCACCGGAAGGCCGGCGCAGCCCCTCGGCAGGCCGGTACAGACCACTGGCAGGCCGGCACAGACCCCCGGACAGTCGTTACAGACCACCGGCAGGCCGGCACAGCCCCCCGGCAGTCCGCAGCCTGCACAGACCCCCGGACAGTCGGCACAGCCCCCCGGCAGGCCGGCACACACCACCGGCAGGCCAGCACAACCCCGCCGGCAGGCCGCTACAGACCCCCGGCAGTCCGCTCAGACCCCCGGACAGTCGGTACAAACCACTGGCATGCCGGCACAGCCCCCCGGCAGGCCGGTACAGACCCCCGCAGCCTGCACAGACCCCCGGACAGTCGGTACATACCACCCGCAGGCCGGCACAGCCCCTCGGCAGGCCAGTACAGACACCCGCAGCCTGCACAGACCCCCGGACAGTCGGCACAGCCCCCCGGCTGGCCGGCACAGCCCCTCAGCAGGCCGGTACAGACCCCAGACCCCCGGCAGTCCGCTCAGACCCCCGGACAGTCGTTACAGACCACCAGCAGGCCGGCACATCCCCTTGGCAGGCCGGTACAGACCCCCGCAGCCTGCACAGACCCCCGGACAGTCGTTACAGACCACCGGCAGTCTGGCACAGCCCCTCGGCAGCCGGTACAGACCCCCACAGCCTGCACAGACCCCCGGACAGTCGGCACAGCCCCCCAGCAGGCCGGTACAGACCCCCAGGAGTCCACTCAGACCCCTGGACAGTCGGTACAGGCCACCGGCAGGCCGGCACAACCCCCCGGCAGGCCGGTACAGACCCCCGCAGCCTGCACAGACCCACGGACAGTCGGTACAGACCACCGGAAGGCTGGCGCAGCCCCTCGGCAGGCCGGTACAGACCCCCGCAGCCTGCACAGACCCCTGGACAGTCGGCACAGCATTCGGCAGGCCGGCACAGCCCCACGGCAGGCCGGTACAGACCCCCGGCAATCCGCTCCGACCCCCGGACAGTCGGTACAGACCACAGGCAAGCCGGCACAGCCCCTCGGCAGGCCGGTACAGACCCCCGCAGCCTGCACAGACCCCCGGACAGTCGGCACAGCCCCCCGGCATGCTGGCACAGACCACTGGCAGGCCGGCACAGACCCCCGGACAGTCTTTACAGACCACCGGCAGGCCGGCACAGCCCCCCGGCAGTCCGCAGCCTGCACACACCCCCGGACAGTCGGCACAGCCCACCGGCAGGCCGGCACAGACCACCGGCAGGCCAGCACAACCCCCCGGCAGGCCGCTACAGACCCCCGGCAGTCCGCTCAGACCCCCGGACAGTCGGTACAGACCACTGGCATGCCGGCACAGCCCCCCGGCAGGCCGGTACAGACCCCCGCAGCCTGCATAGACCCCCGGACAGTCGGCACATCCCCCCGGCTGGCCGGCACAGCCCCTCAGCAGGCCGGTACAGACCCCAGACCCCCGGCAGTCCGCTCAGACCCCCGGACAGTCGTTACAGACCACCGTCAGGCCGGCACAGCCCCTTGGCAGGCCGGTACAGACCCCCGCAGCCTGCACAGACCCCGGACAGTCGTTACAGACCACCGGCAGTCCGGCACAGCCCCTCGGCAGGCCGGTACAGACCCCCGCAGCCTGCACAGACCCCCAGACAGTCGGCACAGCCCCCCGGCAGGCCGTTACAGACCCCCGCAGCCTGCACAGACCCCCAGACAGTCGGCACAGCCCCCCGGCAGGCCGGTACAGACCCCCACAGCCTGCACAGACCCCTGGACAGTCTGCACAGCCCCCCGGCAGGCCTGCACAGACCACCGGCAGGCCGGCAAAACCCCCAGGCAGGCCGGTACAGACCCCCGGCAGTCCGCTCAGACCCCCGGACAGTCGGTACAGACCACCGGCAGGCCGGCACAGCCCCCCGGCAGGCCGGTACAGACCCCCGCAGCCTGCACAGACCCCCGTACAGTCGGTACAGACCACCGGCAGGCCGGCACAGCCCCTCGGCAGGCCGGTACAGACCCCCGCAGCCTGCACAGACCCCCGGACAGTCGGCACAGCCCCCCGGCAGGCCGGCACAGCCCCTTGGCAGGCTGGTACAGACCCCCGCAGCCTGCACAGACCCCCGGACAGTGGGTACAGACCACCGGCAGGCCGGCACAGCCCCCCGGCAGGCCGGTACAGACCCCCGGTAGGCCGGTACAGACCCTCGCAGCCTGCACAGACCCCCGGACAGTCGGCACAGACCACCGGCAGGCCGGCACATCCCCCCGGCAGGCTGATACAGACCCCCGGCAGTCCGCTCAGACCCCCAGACAGTCAGTACAGACCACCGGCAAGCCGGCACAGCCCCTCGGCAGGCCGGTACAGACCCCCGCAGCCTGCACAGATCCCCGGACAGTGGGTACAGACCACCGGCAGGCCGGCACAGGCCCTCGGCAGGCCGGTACAGACCGCCGCAGCCTGCACAGACCCCCGGACAGTCGGCACAGCCCCCGGTAGGCCGGTACAGACCCCCGGCAGTCTGCTCAGACCCCCGGACAGTCGGTACAGACCTCCGGCAGGCTGGCACAGCCCCCTGGCAGGCCGGTACAGACCCCCGCAGCCTGCACAGACCCCCGGACAGGCGGTACAGACCACCGGCAGGCTGGCACAGCCCCCCGGCAGGCCGGTACAGACTCCCGCAGCCTGCACAGACCCCCGGACAGTCGGTACAGACCACCGGCAGGCCGGCACATCCCCCCGGCAGGCTGGTACAGACCCCCGGCAGTCCGCTCAGGCCCCCGGATAGTCGGTACAGACCACCGACAGGCCGGCACAGCCCCTCGGCAGGCCGGTACAGGCCCCCGCAGCCTGCACAGACCCCCGCACAGTCGGCGCAGCCCCCGGCAGGCCGGTACAGACCCCCGGGCAGTCGACATAGACCCCCCCGGAAGGCCCGAACTGACGGCGCATCATGATGCGCACAGACCGCGCATCATGATGACGTCATTTCGGCAGCCAATCAGAGCCACAGCAGTGGCTCTTTGCATTATGGTAACTTCCGATTCCGATATTGAAAAAATATCGGTACTCGGTATCGGAATTCCGATACAGCGAATATCGGCCGAAAGCTGATATTTGCAGTATCGGAATGCTCAACACTAGTAGTATATATGTACAGTGGGGAAAAAAAGTATTTAGTCAGTCAGCAATAGTGCAAGTTCCACCACTTAAAAAGATGAGAGGCGTCTGTAATTTACATCATAGGTAGACCTCAACTATGGGAGGCAAACTGAGAAAAAAAAATCCAGAAAATCACATTGTCTGTTTTTTTTTTCATTTTATTTGCATATTATGGTGGAAAATAAGTATTTGGTCAGAAACAAGCAATCAAGATTTCTGGCTCTCACAGACCTGTAACTTCTTCTTTAAGAGTCTCCTCTTTCCTCCACTCATTACCTGTAGTAATGGCACCTGTTTAAACTTGTTATCAGTATAAAAAGACACCTGTGCACACCCTCAAACAGTCTGACTCCAAACTCCACTATGGTGAAGACCAAAGAGCTGTCAAAGGACACCAGAAACAAAATTGTAGCCCTACACCAGGCTGGGAAGACTGAATCTGCAATAGCCAACCAGCTTGGAGTGAAGAAATCAACTGTGGGAGCAATAATTAGAAAATGGAAGACATACAAGACCACTGATAATCTCCCTCGTTCTGGTGCTCCACGCAAAATCCCACCCCGTGGGGTCAGAATGATCACAAGAACGGTGAGCAAAAATCCCAGAACCACGCGGGGGGACCTAGTGAATGAACTGCAGAGAGCTGGGACCAATGTAACAAGGCCTACCATAAGTAGCACACTACGCCACCATGGACTCAGATCCTGCAGTTCCAGACGTGTCCCACTGCTTAAGCCTATACATGTCCGGGCCCGTCTGAAGTTTGCTAGAGAGCATTTGGATGATCCAGAGGAGTTTTGGGAGAATGTCCTATGGTCTGATGAAACCAAACTGGAACTGTTTGGTAGAAACACAACTTGTTGTGTTTGGAGGAAAAAGAATACTGAGTTGCATCCATCAAACACCATACCTACTGTAAAGCATGGTGGTGGAAACATCATGCTTTGGGGCTGTTTCTCTGCAAAGGGGCCAGGACGACTGATCCGGGTACATGAAAGAATGAATGGGCCATGTATCGTGAGATTTTGAGTGCAAACCTCCTTCCATCAGCAAGGGCATTGAAGATGAAACGTGGCTGGGTCTTTCAACATGACAATGATCCAAAGCACACCGCCAGGGCAACGAAGGAGTGGCTTCGTAAGAAGCATTTCAAGGTCCTGGAGTGGCCTAGCCAGTCTCCAGATCTCAACCCTATAGAAAACCTTTGGAGGGAGTTGAAAGTCCGTGTTGCCAAGCGAAAAGCCAAAAACATCACTGCTCTAGAGGAGATCTGCATGGAGGAATGGGCCAACATACCAACAACAGTGTGTGGCAACCTTGTGAAGACTTACAGAAAACGTTTGACCTCTGTCATTGCCAACAAAGGATATATCACAAAGTATTGAGATGAAATTTTGTTTCTGACCAAATACTTATTTTCCACCATAATATGCAAATAAAATGAAAAAAAAACAGACAATGTGATTTTCTGGATTTTTTTTTCTCAGTTTGTCTCCCATAGTTGAGGTCTACCTATGATGTAAATTACAGACGCCTCTCATCTTTTTAAGTGGTGGAACTTGCACTATTGCTGACTGACTAAATACTTTTTTTCCCCACTGTATGTTGCATGCATGTGGTATATATAGTATACATGTAGTATATATGTTGTATATATGTAGTATGCATGTTGCATGCATGTGGTATATATGTAGTATACTGTATATGTATGTTGCATGCATGTAGTATATATGTGGTACATATGTAGTATGCATGTTGCATGCATGTGGTATATATGTAGTATGTATGCATGTTGCATGCATGTAGTATATATGTGGTATATATGTAGTATGCATGTTGCATGCATGTGGTATATATGTAATATGTATGTATGTTGCATGCATGTAGTATATATGTAGAATGCATGTTGCATGTAGTATATATGTAGTATATATGTATGTTACATGCATGTAGCATATATGTATGTTGCATGCATGTAGTATATATGTGGTATATATGTAGTATGCGTGTTGCATGCATGTGGTATATATGCATTATGCATGTTGCATGCATGTGGTATATATGTAATAGGCATGTTGCATGTAGTATATATGTATATTGCATATATGTAGTATGCATGTTGCATACATGTGGTATATATGTAGTGTGCATGTTGCATGTAGTATATATGTATGTTGCATGCATGTATTATATATGTGGTATATATGTAGCATGCATGTTGCATGCATGTAGTATATATGTGGTATATATGTAATATGCATGTTGCATGCATGTAGTATATATGTGGTATATATGTAGTATGCATGTTGCATGCATGTAGTATATATGTAGTATGTATGTTGCATGCATGTAGTATATATGTAGTATGTACAGTCATGGCCAAAAGTATTGACACCCCTGCAATTCTGTCAGATAATACTCAGTTTCTTACTGAAAATGATTGCAAACACAAATTCTTTGGTATTATTATCTTCATTTAATTTGTCTTAAATGAAAAAACACAAAAAGAATTGTCCTAAAGCCAAATTGGATAGAATTCCACACCAAACATAAAAAAGAGGGTGGACAAAAGTATTGGCACTGTGCGAAAAATCATGTGATGCTTCTCTAATTTGTGTAATTAACAGCACCTGTAACTTACCTGTGGCACCTAACAGGTGTTGGCAATAACTAAATCACACTTGCAGCCAGTTGACATGGATTAAAGTTGACTCAACCTCTGTCCTGTGTCCTTGTGTGTACCACATTGAGCATGGAGAAAAGAAAGAAGACCAAAGAACTGTCTGAGGACTTGAGAAACCAAATTGTGAGGAAGCATGAGCAATCTCAAGGCTACAAGTCCATCTCCAAAGACCTGAATGTTACTGTGTCTACCGTGCGCAGTGTCATCAAGAAGTTTAAAGCCCATGGCACTGTGGCTAACCTCCCTAGATTTGGCCGGAAAAGAAAAATTGACAAGAGATTTCAACGTAAGATTGTGCGGATGTTGGATAAAGAACCTCCACTAACATCCAAACAAGTTCAAGCTGCCCTGCAGTCCGAGGGTACAACGGTGTCAACCCGTACTATCCGTCGGCATCTGAATGAAAAGGGACTGTATGGTAGGAGACCCAGGAAGACTCCACTTCTTACCCCGAGACATAAAAAAGCCAGGCTGGAGTTTGCCAAAACTTACCTGAAAAAGCCTAAAACATTTTGGAAGAATGTTCTTTGGTCAGATGAGACAAAAGTAGAGCTTTTAGGGCAAATGTGATGTACAATGTCTGCAAGATATGTTTTCTGGTTACACCTACAAGGATAAACGAATAACCCCAAATACAAAACCAAATGAATGGAATAATTAAAATATTTTATTAAGTACTGTTTAAAAAACAAAGGATAAAACCAGCAAAATGGACAAATATAATACCATAAACATAAGGCGTTACATGGTAGACAAAGGGCAAATGTAATATATAATATAATATAATATGCAATCTTAGTGAAACAAAACATAAAGTGCAGTAAACAAATACACCTGAATACAATGCATAGTATGTAAATTAGATATATATACCAGTATAAAGTGCCAAATGCCTCTCCAACTCCAACGTACGTTTCGCCTGATGTGGCTTTCTCAAGGAGTGAACTAACAATGAATATGGGGAAGTTTTTATATGGTACACAGTCCAATAGAGAACAATAGTTCCCACATATTTAATTAATTAAATAAAGCATTACTAATTTTGATGATCGAGTCCCAAAAACAAAATACTTAATAAAATATTTTAATTATTCCATTCATTTGGTTTTGTATTTGGGGTTATTCGTTTATCCTTGTAGGTGTAACCAGTTATATTATGAATATCCCCTTATGATATTTATCGGGTGAGGGATCTCACTAATTTGTTGATATATATTTTCCCCATTTTCTTGGGGTTATTGTATTCTAAGCTGTTTTCTGTTTCTTTTTAAGATGGATTTACGCACCCTTGAGGCCAATTGGCTGCTACAGGCAGAAAATGTTTTTAAAGGGGAACCAGCTCAGGACAATTCTAACCATAATAATATACGTGAGCTTAAAAACAAACTCAAGAATTGTTTCCACCGTAGGATAAAAATTTGGTGGAATAAAGTGTTTTTAGAAAATTATTTAAGTAAACATTTGATCCCTAGAGGTCTTAGGGTGCAATTATTCCCCTCGTATGGTAGAGATGATGTGAAATTCTCATCAGCATGGGAGAACATTTGCAACACTTGCTCTCGTTCATTTATTTCCTTGATTGTTGATTATAACTCCCAGTCTCTCCCTGTATTGGAAAAAGAAATAGAGGATCTGAATAAGGATCTTATTAAACTGATTACATCTGGGGAGATGGAAAAATTCAAAAAGGAATTAGAAGATTTGCATGTGTCCTGGGAAAAACAAATTAAGGACAACAAAACCAAAAAATATACTAGGGATCTATCTGATATGGAGAACAATAGGATGTACAAATGGAAACTTCCCTCTAAACGATTTAGGATGAGAAGTTCATCTGTAGCCTCATCCACATCTATTGAATCTTCTGGCTCTGGATTTGGGAGAACATATAATACTAGGACGCGTAAACGTAAAAATAATCCTGGACAGACATCACCTAGGAGGAAGAAGGATGCTCCTGGTATTAGTGATCCACCATCTAATAAGGTAATTAATTTATCAGATGTTGAATTGACATCTCAGCAAAGGGAGGTCCTTGAGTTAGGACTTAGTTTTTCACCAACTGCCAATTTTGACTCCTTTACAGCCTTGAAAGATTTGCATCTTTTTGCACGCAAACTCCTCCTTAAAAAGTTACACCATAAATCTGCTAATAAGGAGAAGGAGAACTTGGATACTGAAGCAGAATTGGAGGCTTTAGAAACTCTTAATGAGCTACTTTTGGAGCAAGGACCGGCAGTTGTCAGTAAGTTTCCTAAGGCATTGGTTCCAAAATCAAAGAAATTTCCACCTTTGACGTTAAGTGCTAATATTGATTTATTTGTGAAGTTGGTTAGTTCTGATTTCAGAAATATTTCAACTAAAATTTGTGATTACAATTTAACTGTGGCTCAAACTAGAGCTATTAAAGAACTTTCTGCAAGAACTGATGTTCTCATAAAACCATCTGATAAAGGTGGTAACACAGTGATCTGGCCTTGTACTATGTACGAAAAGGAGGTGTATAAACTACTGAAAGATACCAGATGCTATAGGAGGCTTACTTTTAACCCTTTAACCTCTTTTTGTTCACAGTTGAAGACTATATTGATAGGAGCTGTTGAGTCCTCGATTATTAGTCAAAGACAGATGGACTACTTGATTGTGGAATGTCCTACAATTGCCACGTTTTATATACTTCCAAAGGTACATAAAAATGTATCTTGTCCACCAGGCCGCCCGATTGTGGCAGGCAATAACAGCTTCAGTGAACCCATCTGTAAGTTGATTGACTCTGTTCTCCATCCTTTGATAGAAACCTTGCCGTCTTACCTCAAGGATACAAATGATGTTTTACGTAAGATGGATGGTCTACAGTTGGAGGAAAACATGATTCTTGTGACCTGTGATATTGAATCTCTTTACACGTCCATTAGACATGAAGATGGTCTTTCCGCAGTTAAACAATTTTTGAAGATGTCCAACGATGATGGTGAGTTTTGTGAGTTCATTGTGGATCTCCTCCAATTTGCACTCACTCATAATTTTTTTATTTTTTCAGATCAGTTTTTCCTACAGCTTCAGGGCACTGCTATGGGGGCGGCTTTCGCGCCCTCATATGCAAATTTGTTCCTGGGGCTGTGGGAGAGAAATATTTTTACAACGGTTTCCACATCATTGGCTGATAGAGTGCAATATTGGGGGAGATACATTGATGATATTTTGTGTATTTGGCAGGGCTCCATGGATGAGCTTCATACCTTTATGAACCATCTGAATGATAACAACTTGAATTTACGGTTAACATATAAAGCGGGAAGATCAAATATTGAATTTTTGGATGTTTTGCTTCAGGTTGATGATATTGGATTTATACATACCGATGTCTTCCGCAAGCCCACCTTGACGAATAGCCTGTTACACTTCTCATCATCTCATCAACGAAGTCTTATCCGTGGTATACCCATAGGACAATTCTTACGGATGCGACGCATCTGTTCGAAAGAGGAATCATTTGAAAGACAGAGTAAAGACTTAAGCATTAGATTCCAAGAACGTGGATACCCCTCTTCATGTATAAAACGTGGGTATTGGCGTGCGAAAAGAACAGATCGTTTGGAGGCATTACATAAACGCAGATCTGATGTATTTTTTTCTGATAAGGTACGCTATATACAAGATTTCAATAGCAAATGGCGTGAAATAAACATGATTCTGAATAAACACTGGGGGGTTCTACAAATAGACCCCATTTTGTCACAATATTTGCCATCTCGGCCAGCTATCACATATAGAAGATCCAGAAACATCCGTGACAAGTTAGTACATAGTCACTATAATAAGAAAAAGGAGAATGTGTTTGGTTCACGGGGTCCAAAATGGGGATGTAAACCGTGTGGTTCATGTGTTGCATGCCCTAATATAGAGAGATGTGGTGAGTTCTCAAATGCTGATGGGAGCAGAACATTCAAAATACTCTACCATATTACGTGCACTACTATGGCTGTTATTTATTGTGCCAGTTGCCCCTGCAATTTAAAGTATGTTGGTCTCACGTCAAGAGAGTTCAGACGTAGAGTGAGGGAACATGTCTTGGATATTAGAGCGGCACGGGATATCTCTGATATTGATTCATTAAAGACACTGCCAAGACATTTTAAATTGTTCCATGAGTGTAATGATTCTCTGCTAAGAGTGAGGGGGATCGATCATATTGCATTGAATATTAGGGGGGGAGATATTAAAAAACGTCTCGCACAAATTGAAGCCAAATGGATATTCAGGTTGGACACGATTGCACCCAGGGGTCTTAATGAACAACTATCTTTTAATGCGTTTTTATAATTGTTCTAATTTTTATCTTTGTTTTTGTTTTTTGCTTTAGTTTGTACCCGGTCCTGTGATTCTCTTGAAAAGGAATGCATCTTGATTATACTGCACCTCGCACTTATTTATTATGTATTCATTATGTATTTATTTACTATTTAGTATATTAATAAATTATTGAAAATTTAGTATTAATATTGTGTTCACTTTAGTTCACTCGAGCGCACGTGTGATCACTACACCTCACACTTTTGCTATTGGTATTTTCTTTTTTATGCTTATATTTTTTATATATATATTTATTTATTTCATTCATTTATTCACTTTTTTTCACATTATTTCATTCCTTTTCTGTTTTGTTGTTCTGTTGCCCCACATATTTGATGCATTATTTATTGTTTTGTCTGTTTGGTCTTTGGTCTCAGTTCATATGCCATCGGTAACCTACCTTTGTCGCACATTGATAAGTGACTGAATCTCTCTTGTGTATTGACATCTACTATTGACTTAGATGGTTTATCTTTGTTTATTGTGTCCATATATTTTGATATAGGAGAGATGCTTTTTAGTCGTCATGTTATATGTCTTTACACCTGTCATTGAAAAGTTGCGATACGTCACATCCGGTTTTCGGTATATTGGCATTATAATAATTAATATTTTTTCTTATGTATTTAGTGTCCCCTGTTGGTATTAATATGATACATTAGCCTTAATTTGCTCTATTAGTGTATATATTAAGTTGTGGGCGTTGCTATGTATTTATAGCTTCTGCCGCCCGGTGAGATTATGACGATGCACACTTCACCCTGGGATGTTTTGATAGCGATACGTCACTTCCGGTTTCCGGTACATTGATCTGCCGCCCGGTGAGACTATGGCGATGCACACTACATCCCAGGATGTCTTGATAGCGATACGTCACTTCCGGTTTCGGGTACATTGATCCGGTCTGCGCTTCATGCTTCCTGTTAATGCAGCATATGACGTGTCTTCCGGATCCCGCGATATCGGCGGCGGCGTGCGTTCCACTGTGGAACGCATTATATGGGATGTGATGTGCGTCTTGTTAATATATATACATTTTTTGGTTTGTTTCGATTGTGTCATTTTATTGGGGCGCACTATTTTGTTTTTGGGACTCGATCATCAAAATTAGTAATGCTTTATTTAATTAATTAAATATGTGGGAACTATTGTTCTCTATTGGACTGTGTACCATATAAAAACTTCCCCATATTCATTGTTAGTTCACTCCTTGAGAAAGCCACATCAGGCGAAACGTACGTTGGAGTTGGAGAGGCATTTGGCACTTTATACTGGTATATATATCTAATTTACATACTATGCATTGTATTCAGGTGTATTTGTTTACTGCACTTTATGTTTTGTTTCACTAAGATTGCATATTATATTATATTATATATTACATTTGCCCTTTGTCTACCATGTAACGCCTTATGTTTATGGTATTATATTTGTCCATTTTGCTGGTTTTATCCTTTGTTTTTTAAACAGTACTTAATAAAATATTTTAATTATTCCATTCATTTGGTTTTGTATTTGGGGTTATTCGTTTATCCTTGTAGGTGTAACCAGTTATATTATGAATATCCCCTTATGATATTTATCGGGTGAGGGATCTCACTAATTTGTTGATATAAGATATGTTTTCTGTTGCAATGTGCTAAAAATCCTCCATTTTGTAAGAAGCTGCCTGCCAGTGTCTCAGTTACATTGCACACTGCAGCAGCTTCCCTTCCCCCCCAGGTGTTATAAATCAACTTCCTGCCACACCATTTGGCTTCTCTCAGCCTCAGCTGAAAGAGGGAAAAAAAAGTGCGGGAAAGGAAAACTCTTTGTTTGAAAGCAGGAGTTAGAAGTAAACCTTTAAGAGCCTGCCCTGCGAAAACCGTACCAAGTAGAGATATGAAAATCATATTTTTGTAACCTGAGCGGTCCCAGCTTCGATACCGCGTATCTTTCGAAGTTCTACCCTGTCCAGAACATGAGATATGATTTGTTCCCAAATGGACGGTCATATCGCATAGATGTTTTATGTTTTCCTGATGGGCTCATTACGCTGGGAAACATGATACCACTGATGAGTCCATACCAGCTTCTCCCATAAAGTTATAGCTAATCTAAGTTTTGTAGCCAAAACATAACTTGGATGAGAGAGGTGGGATCAACCCAGAATGCACCTCTCCGTGATGTCACATAGGAAAGTCTATAAGGCATTCCCTGGCAAAACCAGCTCAGAAGAGCTCCAATCCTTGTGCTGAGCAGAACCCAGATGAGTGGAGACGTGCAGCTCCGCCTCCACCCCCCTTAAAGCCACATGGGATGCTTAACAACAACTGACTAAATATGAGTGTACCTTCTTCTTTCATCCACTTTGTTTTATACTTGTCTAATGTACATATTTTATGTCTCAATTTTATAGCAACTTTTATCTGTAATCACTGTCCTCTTTCGGAAAATAAATGATTTCATATTTAGCCTGTCTCCATGCTCTAAGAATCGAACTATACGCCTTTGATAGATAATCGCTGCTAATTCAAGGGGTTTGCCACGGACCCTCTTAATTTAACACTGTGAATTAAGTAACCGTGACTGGTGGCAGCGCGTTGTGTACGGCTATTGCGGCTTGCTGGCAGTACAGAAGGGTCTATATTGCTGAATAAGGGGCTGCGGCCACAGCATTGATAATTCCCTTACTGCAGAAGCCCAATTGCCGGTTCACAACAGGCAGTCCGTCCGGCGACTAATTATCCTAGGTGCAGTTCCCTGACTGACCTGAGGGTAAGGGGGGCGCCGGAGAGCTGCGAGTTCCAAAGTGGAACTGAGAAAGTGGAATATACATAAATCCCCGCAGTACTTGGAAGATTGATAGCAGTGGTGGGGCATCCAAATTAAACTCCCCCTGCGGCAAATTGTAGAGCGAGATTAGCTTGCTGGATATTTTTGGTCACATGGTGCCAGTGGTGGGATAACTAAGATAAGCCCCAACTGTGCCTGTGATAGCCATGTGCCGGCATTGTGTCTCGTCCCTCCGTCCGCTGATACACCCATGTCAGTGGTGGGACTGTGACATAGTGGTGACACAGGGTCCGCTGTCCATCGCGTTTTGGTGGCAGCGGGACCCCCCGTTAGTCGCCTCCGTATTTGGACGAACGGCGGTGGGTCGTTCGTCACAGCAAAAGCATCAACATAGAGTTTACAGGAGAAAAAAGAGGCATTCAAAGAAAAGTACACGGTCCCTACAGTCAAACATGGCGGAGGTTCCCTGATGTTTTGGGGTTGCTTTGCTGCCTCTGGCACTGGACTGCTTGACCATGTGCATGGCATTATGAAGTCAGAAGACTACCAACAAATTTTGCAGCATAATTTAGGGCCCAGTGTGAGAAAGCTGGGTCTACCTCAGAGGTCATGGGTCTTCCAGCAGGACAATAACCCAAAACACACTTCAAAAAGCACTAGAAAATGGTTTGAGAGAAAGCACTGGAGACTTCTAAGGTGGCCAGCAATGAGTCCAGACCTGAATCCCATAGAACACCTGTGGAGAGATCTAAAAATGGCAGTTTGGAGAAGGCACCCTTCAAATATCAGGGACCTGGAGTAGTTTCCCAAAGAAGAATGGTCTAAAATTCCAGCAGAGCATTGTAAGAAACTCATTGATGGTTACCGGAAGCGGTTGGTCGCAGTTATTTTGGCTAAAGGTTGTGCAACCAAGTATTAGGCTGAGGGTGCCAATACTTTTGTCCGGCCCATTTTTGGAGTTGTGTGTGAAATGATCAATGTTTTGCTTTTTGCTTCATTCTCTTTTGTGTTTTTTCATTTAAGACAAATTAAGTGAAGATAATAATACCAAAGAATTTGTGTTTGCAATCATTTTCAGGAAGAAACTGAATATTATCTGACAGAATTGCAGGGGTGTCAATACTTTTGGCCATGACTGTATGTTGCATGTAGTATATATGTTGTATATATGCATGTTGCATGCATGTAGCATATATGTTGTATGCATGTTGCATGCATGTGGTATATATGTAGTATGTATGTAGCATGTATGTAGTATGTATGTAGCATGTAGTATGTATGTAGTATGTATTTTTTTTTTGTACATTCAACACATTAGCCGGATGATGGGACTACTACTGTCCCATCATTGGCTAATGTGTCAATCACCGTCATGGTAGCAGGCATTGCCCGTTGGGACTTGTAGTCCCATCGGACGATCCTGCACAGACCTCCGCAGCCTGCACAGACCCCCAGACAGTCAGCACTGCCCCCCGGCAGGCCGGTACAGACCCCCGCAGCCTGCACAGACCCCCAGCAGGTCTGTACACCCCCCCGAGAGGCTGTACAAGGACAGAAAAGGGTTTTTCTTATTCCGATACCGGAAGTCCAATAGGCTTGAATGGGACTTCCGGTATCGGAATCGGCGATACCCGATACTTTTTTCGTATCGGGCCGATACCATCCGATCCGATATTTTAGAGTATCGGATGGTATCGCTCAACACTAACCAGGACTCATATCACTGAACTCCTGCTCTCTCTCCCCCTTGGGCAGAGCACTACACAGACAACGCAGGGTTACAGTAAAACAGTTCGGCAATACTTTATTGAACCACAACACCCAATAGCAATCAGAACATTTCCAGCAATTACCCCGAGATGGTGCACATTTCAGGGTCTCTCCCTTCTGGTGACTCGGCGGGATAACGGGATAATGGGAGACGTTATGTCTGAGCTCCCAGCTCGCAGAGAGGAGGTAACACCAAGATGACAAGCGTAGGAAGATAACCGAGTGCAGTCATGTGTTTTTTTCAGCCGGGTCCGATGTACCCTCAGCTGAGATCCTGAAGAGTAACACCAACCAGAAGAAAAAAAAAGTCTCTTTTATACCCGAGGCATGTGATCTATTTTTAGATTTACCCAGTGTACTTCTGTCCACCCTCACAGCCTTTCCCTATCTACTTTCGACGTCAACAAACTGGTTCCAGAATACAATGCACAATTAGCATACCAGCAGACATCATTAGTCAAACATAAATGCACACTATGGTATATGGTATATCAGCTTGCAAGTCAATTCTTCTTTTGCAAAACATGGTTATCTGGGAAATTAAGATACAATCTGGTTTCTTCACAGAAGGATTTGAGTATTAAAAAAATGGGTAAAAGATTTGCATACCCTTGGTCTAGCGCAACATTGGAAGTCTGCCTCTGCTTGATATGAGTACTGTGAATCTCCTTCTGTCTGCCAACATCGTTGGTGTCACTTTTGATAAGTAGGTCTGAGGCAGCGTGATCATTGTGGTGCAATGCACACATGACTTCAACCCAGACCTATTAATAAGAAGAGACACCGGTAGTGCCAGCACTGCAGCTAACAGAAGGTTCACAGGGCTTTAGTCTGGTGGCCAGTGACTTCCATTTATCTGCTTAAGGCTGGAGTCACACTTCACGTATAAAAAAATGATCCGATTTTGACTGCCGAGAATCACACAAATGTTCTCCAAACAGTGATCCGTATGTAATCCGTTTGCAATACAATGATGCGATTTCCTCGCATCTAAGTATCAGTGTGACATCCATATGGGATCCGTATGTGATGCCTATGCTGTGATTTTTTTGCACACTTGCAAAATGGACATTTAACTGATCCATGGCCTGAAATTAATTAAAATGATAGTCATCAACCCTATTTATTGCCTCAACAACAGGTGACACCCTCCATTCTTTGCATTAGAGTCCGTGCTTCTGTTGTGGTATTGCTGCTTTGTGTCAAACATGTCAGACAGACTTACTTTCAACACTACAGAGCGTGTGCTTTTTCGCTGCATTTTATCCAGACGTTTTGGCGAGCCATACCCGCTTATGAGGCAACTGCTGAATAAATGGCATTTCCACCGTCTGTACGCTTTTCTACGCAGCCATCCTGACAAGTTCTACCAGTATTGTCAGATGAACGTGCCCACATTTTACATTCTTATGGAGATTGTGCACCTTGGGATCACCTTCAAGGACACCAATATGCACAAGTGTATTTCCGCAGAGGAGCGCTTTTTACCTATTTTACGGTATGTATTCATCCTCTATGCTGATAATGTATTTCACTTGTGTGTTTTAGTTAAATACACTTTTTTACTCTCACATTTAGCCTTTGACAATAAATGCTGCTTTGAATAGGAGCAAAGGCATTGTTTTCTTTAAATTTTATTAAGGCAGGGCTTATTTTTTACTTGCCATCACATTTTAGAAGGTCTACACTGCTCTGTTAAATCATGAATATTTATTTTTTTTGTTTCATCTCTTATAGCTTCTTTTCCACTGGGCTCTCCTATGCGTCTTTTCACCTGGAATTTTTAATTGGGAAATCCACCATCAAAGGCATTGTCTGGTGTACGTGCTCTGAAATATGGTCCTGACTGCATCTATCGGTCATGGGTGAGCCCATACTACAAGGACTGGGTGTGGATAGCCCGTGGCTTTGAGGAAACGTGCCAGTTTCCAAACTGTATTGCATCCCTGGATGGGAAGCACATTCATGTGCATAAACCGCCAAACTCAGGCTCCAAATATTATAATTATAAACAGTATTTTTCTGTACTGCTGTTTGCCCTGGTCGACAGTGCCTACAGGTTTATAATTGTAGCTATTGGGGCCTATGGAACAACTGGAGACTCCAGAGTCTTCAATTCTTCCATAATAGGTAGGCGTCTGCGCAATAATGAGCTGGACCTCCCACTCCCACGTCAGCTACCAGGTTCTACTATGGAAGCAGTGCCTTATGTAATGGTTGTAGATGAGGTCTGTCAATTAACACGCCATGTCATAAGGCCCTATCCACGTAGAGGCCTGGACCACCGATGCAGAATCTTTAATTTTTGCCTATCCCGCGCACGACAACTGGTGGAGTGTGCCTTTGGCATTCTCTGTGCAAAATGACAGGTCCTGCAGTCAGCCCTTCAACTTAGTGAAGTAAATGTGAATGAGGTAATTAAAGCATGTGTGATACTTCACAACTTCACCAGAATCCATGACTGTACATCAAATGATGGTGATGAAGTGGTGGATGGAAATAATGGCAGGCCTACTACACATGTACTGCATGCACGTCGTCAGCCCTCTGGACTTAAAGTGCGGGATGTGTTTACGAATTATTTTGTTTCAACAGACGGATATACTCCATGGCAAGACAATGCTTTTTCCATGTTGTGATTTATTTTTTTGTGTTAAAAAATAAAGTAATGTTAATGTTTGATGTGTGTATTGTGATTGCATAATAATGTATAAAATATGTCAAGCAACACATCATTTATCTGGTCATAACAACAGAAAAGACTGATATTGATGTAACTTCTTTTAATCAAAAAAATATTTTGAATTTAACCAAAATACCATATTTTTGCCATATGGTATATTTGGCCTATAAAACTGGGCCTATTAAAATACAATAACATTGAAACATATATGGCACATTAACATTTTTGCCTAAGTTATGGTAAGTTGGTGGTGGTGATGGCAGAAGGCCAGCATGTGAGGAAGGCAGGGGGCATTTATGCACATGTAATCGAAGTACATGTATCAAAGTACGAGGCAGTTATAACATGGCAGTTAGACAGGGCAGGAGACAAGTAAAACATTTATATACATCTACTCCCTGTACATTTGGAGTGCAACAAATATATACCATATGCATTTGTGTAATTTATATCCTGGCTGCTTCATTCAAACACATCCACCACCCTGGCATTAACTCTCTACACTCCATCCATATCGGCCCCTCGCTCCTTTCCTTTCTTATGTATAGCACTCACGCTCTTTTCACATTGTTAAATTGCACAGATCCAGTCAATCCCACCATTCAACATAAGAGACGCTCTCACAAATCACTTAACCATCTGCTCAGTCTTTCTATCCTCCTCCTAGTTGCAGGAAACATTGCTCCCAACCCTGGTCCCCCATGATACAGAAAGTCAAACCCCCCAACTGCTACACTCAGAAACCCCTCTAATCTTATTAAAATTCCTTGCATGCCATCTGTGTCTCTTAATTGTGCACTTTGGAATTCTCGGTCAGTGTGTAACAAGCTCTCCTTCATTCATGATGTTTTCCTTTCTAATTCTCTTAACCTCCTGGCTCTTATTGAAACCTGGATCCAGCAGTCAGACACTACCGCTGCTGCTGCTCTTTCATACAGGGGACTACACTTCTCTCATACCCCAAGATCAGACAATAGAGCAGGTGGAGGCGTTGGTCTGCTCCTATCACCAAAATGTACCTTTCAGGTTATCCTTCAACTACCCTCACTAGTCTTCCCTTCTTTTGAGGTCCATGCCGTCAGACTCTACACCCTCTTCTCCATGCGAGTGGCGGTGGTGTATCGTCCTCCCAGCCCTTGTCTACAGTTCCTGGATCATTTTGCCACTTGGCTTCCACATTTTCTCTCCTGTGACATCCCTACCCTCATCATGGGAGATTTCAACATCCCCATTGCTCTTCCCCTCTCCCCATCTGCTACTCACCTTTTATCTCTAACCTCCTCGTTTGGCCTTTCGCAGCTTACTAATTCTCTAACGCAGGGGTCCCCAACCGCCGGTCCGCGGCCCAGCACCAGGCCGTTGCAGTGCCCTTGCCGGTCCGCGGACACAAGGGGAGCCGGGGGGCGGTGCAGCAGCTGATACTCACCCTGCATCCCGCGGCGGCTTCATCCAGCGGCGGCTTCATCCAGCGCTGAGCGGTCATGTGCTACCGCTCATCTAAGGTCATGAATATGGACACCACTAATCTCCCATAGGTGTGGCGTCCATATTCATGGACCTTAATGAGCGGTAGCACGTGACCGCTCCGCACAGGAAGAAGCTGAAGCGCCGCGAGATGCAGGGACGTGCAGCGACGGGAAGGAAGTTCAGCGACGTGAGGGTAAGTATGATGGGGAGGATGGGGGAGCCAAGTGGAGCCATAAATATAAGGGACAGAGAGTGGGAGCGGAGCCATATACACAGGGGAGGGAGAATGGGAGCGGAGCCAGATACACAGGGGAGGGAGAATGGGAGCGGAGCCAGATACACAGGGGAGGGAGAATGGGAGCGGAGCCTTATATACTAGGGAGGGAGAGTGGGAGCGGAGCCATATACACAGGGGAGGGAGAATGGGAGCGGAGCCATATATACTAGGGAGGGAGAATGGGAGTGGAGCCATATACACAGGGGAGGGAGAATGGGAGCGGAGCCATATAACAAGGGAGGGAGAATGGGAGCGGAGCCATATATACAAGGGAGGGAGAATGGGAGCGGAGCCATATATATAAGGGAGGGAGAATGGGAGCGGAGCCATATATATAAGGGAGGGAGAATGGGAGCGGAGCCATATACACAGGGGAGGGAGAATGGGAGCGGAGCCATATACACAGGGGAGGGAGAATGGGAGCGGAGCCATATACACAGGGGAGGGAGAATGGGAGCGGAGCCATATACACAGGGGAGGGAGAATGGGAGCGGAGCCATATACACAGGGGAGGGAGAATGGGAGCGGAGCCATATACACAGGGGAGGGAGAGTGGGAGCAGAGCCATATACACAGGGGAGGGAGAATGGGAGCGGAGCCTTATGTACTAGGGAGGGAGAGTGGGAGCGGAGCCATATACACAGGGGAGGGAGAATGGGAGCGGAGCCATATATACTAGGGAGGGAGAATGGGAGCGGAGCCATATACACAAGGGAGGGAGAATGGGAGCGGAGCCATATATACAAGGGAGGGAGAATGGGAGCAGAGCCATATATATAAGGGAGGGAGAGTGGGAGCGGAGCCATATATACAAGGGAGGGAGAGTGGAGCCATGTATACAGGATGGGAGAGTGGAAGCAGAGCCAGGTATACAAGGGTGGGAGCGGAGCCATGTATACAAGGGTGGGAGCAGAGCCATGCATACACCATGATTAAAAAATAATCAGCATGTATACAGTACTCCAGTACAATTTTTTCTAAGTGCTCCATGCTCCATTTCCTTGTAGGTTCCAATCATTATTAGCAGTGACAGTCATCAGTAGAAGTATCCATCTTTCAGCGTTAGGGGCCCACTACACCTCCAAATCTTGTAAAATGAGTAAAAAACAGACATTGCTAGAGAGCTTCTTTGAAAAGGGAGAAAGACCTAATGATGAGACAGATGAAGACTCCATGACTGCAAAAAAATAGAAAGCTGCATTTAAAAGAAAATGCAATGAGTCCTACTTAAATTATGGGTTCATCGCAACAGGCGATTCAAACGCCCCAAGCCCACTCTGTGTGATATGTGGTGACCAGCTATCCAATGAGGCCATGAAGCCTTCAAAACTGGCCAAGCACCCTGCATCAAAAGACAAGCCTTTGGAGTTTTTTGAAAGAAAAAAGCGTGAACATGAAGGACAGAAGAAATTATTGAAGGCCACCACATCAACAAATGTGTCTGCACTGAGAGCATCATTTTTGGTGGCTAACCGCATTGCTTAGGCTAAGAAGCCCTTCACTATTGGTGAAGAGTTGATCCTGCCTGCTGCTAAGGACATTTGCCACGAACTTTTTGGAGAGGCTGCAGTTAAAAATGTGGCACAGGTTCCTCTTTCAGCGACCACTGTCACTAGACGAATTAATGAAATAGCAGAAGACGTTGAGGGACAGTTGTTAGAGAGGATTAATACGTCACCATGGTATGCAATCCAGGTTGATGAGTCTACTGATGTTGACAACAAAGCAATGATGCTTGTTTATGTGCGACATATTTTCCAGGAGGATGTGCATGAGGATATGTTATGTGCATTATTGTTGGCAGCCAACACCACAGGTGCAGAACTATTCAAGTCTTTGGATGATTACATATCAGGAAAATTAAACTGGTCATTTTGTGTAGGTATATGCACGGATGGAGCAGCTGCCATGACTGGACGGTTTTCTGGTTTAACTACTAGGGTCAAACAGGTTGCATCTGAATGCGAGTCTACGCACTGTGTCATCCATAGAGAAATGCTGGCAAGCCGAAAAATGTCACCTGAACTTAACACCGTTTTGCAAGATGTGATTAAAGTTATTAATCACATCAAAGCATACGCCCTTAACTCACGTCTGTTTGAGCAGCTCTGTGAGGAGATGGATGCGGAGCACAAGCGTCTTCTCTTACACACTGAAGTCAGATGGCTTTCTAAAGGTAGAGCACTGGCCAGAGTTTTTGAATTACGAGAACCGCTTCATAGATTTCTTTTAGAAAAAGAATCACCACTTGCAGCACATTTCAGTAGTAAGGAATGGGTCACAAAACTTGCTTACTTATGTGACATATTCAACTTGTTGAACGAACTTAATCTGTCACTTCAGGGGAGAATGACAACTGCCTTCAAGTTGGCAGATAAAGTTGCTGCATTTAAAGCCAAACTAGAAGTGTGGGGACGGCGAGTGAGAACAGGAATATTTGATATGTTTCAAATATTAGCAGGGATTTTGGAAGAGAGCGAGCCTGAACCTTCATTCTCCCAGCTAGTGCATGATAATCTATCTCAGCTTTCAGTACAGTTTGAGCATTACTTTCCAACCACAAAAGACCCACGAACTAGGAAGGAATGGATTCGCAACCCATTTGTGAACAAGCCAGGTGAATCGACCTTGTCCGTGCTTGAAGAAGACCAACTGCTTGATATTGCAAATGATGGTAGCCTTAAAAGTATGTTTGAGATGTCAAATCTCCCAACGTTCTGGATTAAAGTCAAGGCAGAATTTCCTGAGATCGCCACAAAAGCACTGAAAACTCTGCTTCCATTTCCAACATCCTATCTGTGTGAAACTGGATTTTCTGCAATGACAGCAGCAAAAACGAGATTACGGAGTAGACTGGACATAAGGAACACACTTCGGGTGTCACTGTCTCCCATCACCCCTAGATGGGACCGTCTTGTTGGAGGAAAACAAGTCAAGTGCTCCCACTGATACATGGAAACAAGCCCAGTGCTCCCACTTCAAAACCTATGGTGAGTTGAGTCTCATTCACATTATAAATGTTATATTATGATAAGTATGCACTGACTACTAAACCTGTCTATAGCCCCGCCCCCTTATGACCAAAGCTCCACCCCTGACATGCCTCCATTCTTGCCCTGCTGGGCCATGGAAGAATGGTCTTGCTTGAAGCCTGTCCCTGGTGCAAAAAAGGTTGGGGACCCCTGCTCTAACGCATGAAGATGGAAACTCCCTCGACTTGGTCTTCTCTCGGCTTTGTGCAGTGGATGATTTTGCAAACTCCCCTCTCTCGCTTTCTGACCACAATCTTCTTTCATTCTCCATCAAGAAATGCCAGGCTGCTCAGGTCACCCCCTCTGTCCATACTTATAGAAACATACAAGCCATTAACACCCAGAAACTTATGATGAACTTTCAGTCTTCATTGGCCCCTATCTCCTCCCTCTCCTTTGCTGATTCTGCATTGAAGCATTACAATGAAACACTTCAAAGTGCACTGGATGTATTTGCACCCCCTATAAATAGAACACCACAACACAGACAGCGACAACCCTGTCACACCCTGCAGACTTGTTTCCTGCAGCGGTGCTCCAGGTGCGCCGAACGTCTGTGGAGAAAATCCAATCTACACGAAGATTTCATCCATTATAAGTTTATGCTTAGAACATACAACACTGCCCTTCACCTCTCCAAACAAACCTATTTCAACACCCTCATCACCTCAATGTTCAATAACCCTAAACGTCTCTTTGACACTTTTCATTCTCTTCTCAACCCAAGAGTACAGGCCCCAACCACGGAGCTCCAAGCTGACGATCTGGCCAATTACTCCAAAGAAAAAATTGACCAGATCTGACAGGAAATTATCTCACAATCACCTCATACCATGCACTGTCCTCCCTCACCCACTGCATCTAGCTCACTCTCTGATTTTGAACCAGTCACAGAAGAAGTAAGCAGGCTCCTTGCATCTTCTCACCCAACCACTTGCACCAGTGACCCACTTCCGTCACATCTTTATTTACAGCGCAGGAGCCGTCTAATGAATACACCCATCAGCTGCCACTGCTGTCATCCTTATTAGCAGCAGTAGGTGTTAAATGAAGGGAGCAGGAGTCCCATCAGCTGACACCAGTCACCGGAGGTAAACTGTATACCTCCGATTACAGCTGAGCGCTCAAGATGTCATTTGACAGCGTGGGAACTGCGGCTCTCTGACCGGCGAGGATGATTTCTCCGCCGATCAGGAGGAATTTTTGCCACATGATCATGCACATGACTGCGTGGCAAACACTGGATGTTCGGGCCCCCGATTCAAGTGAATGGGGTCCGGGTACTGTTCTGGTACCCAAAACTGAACCTTTTGTAACTGTTCGACCGAACCTGCAGGACCCGAACATCCAGGTGGCCACCCATCTCTACTGATCTCTCAATCAGTGTCGGTTTTAGCGGTAAAACCATTCAACTCCAGGACAACCCCTTTACATTTGTGAGTCCTTTCCTACTGTTATATTTTTTGGGGAAATTTGGGTGACAACTAGAATGGCTACAACTTTGGTTACCACAAAGGTCAACACCCAGATTTTTCACAATCCTGAATGCCCAGTTAGGACTCTCACTTTTTAGTGAAAGCTGAGAGTAGTGTGGCACCCACCAGGGCCGTGGCGCACTCGGTCCGGGCCGGTCAGTTCTTCAGGGGATGTCACAGCAGTCGTGACCCGATCTGTGGCCTTGGGCTTGCAATAAAAATGCTAAGGGAAAGTTTATATTGACGTCACCCGTAGTGTTCGGCAAAAAGTAGATGGTCGACGCTGCAATTCAGATCCACTGGGGCGGCTGGTGACGCAGCAAAGATATTACAGTTCTCCACAGGTAGAGCTAGGCTCCAGAGCAGATATAAGATAGTAGATGATGGTAATGATTGTTATGCAGGGCAGATGACACAGTAAATAAATCTGAGGACACAGCGGGGTGCAGTCTTCACACTTTTACTCACTGTCTTTCAGGTACAATCCCCAGCCGGGCTGCTGTGTCCTCCGGGTCATTTATGAACATGAGTTTACTTATATATTTATATTTATGTCTGTCAAGCTCTTCTTTTTTAACAAAGGAAAACAGACAAAGCTAATTGAGTTCTCAAGTAGCTTTTATGGCTTTGGGATATTCCCGTTTTTAGTACAAGTATATTTACAATATATAGCTGTATAGTTATTATTTAAATTGGAAGCCACAGCATAAATCTCAACATTTGTCATGAAAATTATTACTGATTCCTCAGGTATAGGAAACAAACATAGATTCTTGTTCTCTTTGCTCCCAAGAGAAAGATGTCATACTATAAAGAGCAGATCATGCATCTTAACAAAGAAAATACTTAGCAAGACGGATGCCATTGCTATCCCAGCAGCCTCCTTCCCTTGAGAATATGGAAGAAAAAAGACTAATTCTCCCTGAGGATGGCAAGATTGGATAGAATAGGTGTTTGGGGAATGGGGACATTTGAACAAAATGTAAGCATGCAATTTATTAAAGAAGTAAAGTATGTTTAGTTCTATGTCGTAATTACAATTATAGTTAGTATAATGATAGGAATAAGCAGAAATATTTTTTCATTACTTCATAGCAAAAGTCTTCAGAATAAATAGTGCAAACATCACATTGCAGTAAATGGAGCAGACTTATTGGTATTAATTTAACTACTCATTTAGTATATTTTAAATATTATCTTATTTGGTGATTCCTGAAAAATTGAAGAACTGCAAAATTGAAGAGAGCTGTTTACAAAATACCACACAATTCATGTGGGAATCTCATTTTCATAACAATTTATATACAAATACAATGTTACAGCACCACTCCAGCAACTATTTATTTCAGCACTGGAGCGGTGCAACCAATGCAGGTTGCCTAACCCTAGTAATATACTTACCAGCTGTCATCATCAGCTGTTCCCTGTGCCGCTCTGGTCCCGATCCGCCATCTTGTGACATCAACTTCTGACTGACGGAAGTCAGATGTAATGGTCACATAAGCTCTCAATGTAAGTCTATGAGAGCTTTGATCTAGCCTTGTTTTGGTTCTTTTAGACTTACATTGAGTTGTGACATCTTTATCACCCAGCCAACACTGGCATGATCCACCAGGTTACAAATTGCTGGAGACCCACCGGAGTCGTACTGTCAACAGATGAAGATGGAGCGCCCGACCAGGGCTATCGGGGTACTCGGCACCGGGTCCGTTGATCTCAATGGGAGTTGTCACAGATGCTGTGACCCGGTCCGTGGCCCTGGGGCTCCATGGCAAAAGGGGGTGAAAGATCAATAAAATAGAATTGATGAATAGTTTGTGACGCCACCTGTGGTGTTAGGCAAGGGAGATGTTAAGCCGACGCTGCATGCAGATCCTCTGGGACTGGTGGTGTGTTGCAGCCAAGATGGTGAAGCTCCCCACAGGTGGAGCTGTAGTCCCAGGGCAGTGTAGATGGAGGGGTAGCTGAGAGGCGCAAGCGGTGTAGTAGCTGGTACCCAGATGTAGCGGTGCTGGGTGTGTTGGCGCAAGAATCAATGGAAGACACCAGGGCTTGTAGTTCCAAAGCTTTACTCACAGTCTGTAGTACACACAGGTGCCTGCCTCCGTACTGTGTCCTCCAGGTAAGAGGCTCAATCAACCTCCAGGACAGATGGAATGCTCCCTTCCAACGCTCCACCAACATGTACCTTTCTGAACATCTCCTCTTAGAGCGCCTTTAAGTGTGAAGTACTCCCAGTACTGAGTTACACTGGAGTGCCTCCTGACAGATGTTCTCAAGAACTCTACTTGTACGGCAGACAGCTGTAGCCTGCTTCGGGGACTCCTAACTCCTGAGTCACGGCTCACTATCCAAGTTGCTGTTGTGCCCCCAAGTCTTAGATAGGAGTAGTGCATTTACAGCCCACTACTCCACTGGTGTCTGCTGCAGGACCATTAGCATCCATACGACCTCGGGGACCGGGCCCCGGCCTTGCGCTTAGAACTTCTAGGCAGGGGTCTCCTCTAACCCACGTCCTCTATTCCTTTTTACTCCTTCGTTCCATACTAATCTCTCCTTCTCAAGGAAGATCAGGTTTCATTTCAATGTCTTTCTTCTTCTTTCCTTACCCGTGCCAGCAGACCCAGGTCACTGAGGTCTGCTGCAGCACTTCTTTCCTCCATCCCTCTCCCAGGGATCTTTTGTCCTCACTCCTTTCTGAGTGACTCTCCAACTGACTGACCGACTGACTGAAATTCTAAACCTTCGCACTCTTTTATGTATTCTAAACTCCTCCCGCCTCCCAGCACCTTTCGTGTTCCAAGCAGGGAGCCACCAAAGGTGCTCTGCTACACTCCAAGCAGGGAGCCTCAATATGGCTTTGCTGAACTACCGTGTTGTGTGGGATGCGAGTGTTTGAGCGTGGTTAGGCGCCTCCAACTCACCTGGATGGTGGGGTACCACACCTCAGGCAGAGGTGCAGTACCTCTGTGGCAACTGAACTCTCAGGGGTGCCACAAAGACAGTGACTGGTAAGAGTAAGACTAGGAGAAAGGAACTCCAGTGCTGCAATAAAAGAAAAATGCTGGCGTAGTGGTTTAAATGCCATATACATATTTTAATCAGTATGTTCATTATTTCAGAATGGCTCATAATCTAATATAATCAAATTTAATGAAAAACTATAAGAAGCCAATTTACCAATCAGCACATGTTGAGAACAATGATGATCTTGCTGTGGTCACATAACTGTCAAGACCCAACAGTAACTATGGAAGCTAAAGGAAGAGGTGAACAACCCCTTAAATACTGGGACAAGTTATTTACTTTCAGGAACTGAAGAATTATTGGCTTTGTAAAAATATTGGTGGAACAGATATTTTTAAGTCAAATTATATCTTAAAATGAATTTTTGGCACTGCATCTAATAACTGAGTCCAGCTGCTTTAAATGAATTGACAGCACTGTTGTTCTATTCTTGTCTGATATAGAGTTCTAGCTGCTCAAAAGTCCTAGGTCTTCTTTGCCTGATATTTCATTTCATGATGTGACAAATCCTATATATTGGACTGAAAGAGGCCATTTCTTCACCTGAAGCTGTGCTGTGGTAAATGATGCAATATGTGGATTAGCGTTGTCTTGCTGAAATAAGTCTAATAGACGTGTTGTGGATGGGAGCATTTGCTCTGAAACCTGTATATAATGCTGAGCACTGATAGAGTCTTTCAAAATATGCAAGCTGCCCATATTATGGGCATTAATGAAACCATATACCATCAAAGATGCAGGCTTTTAAAATGTGTGCTTGCTAATAACAAGCTGCCTCATTGGAGTATTGAATTGGCAGGGACTCTTAAATATTTTTATTTATTCATTAAGTATTTATGCACATAGAATCATAGAATCATAGAGTTGGAAGGGACCTCCTGGGCCATCTGGTCCAACCCCCTGCTCAAAGCAGGATTCGCTAAATCATCCCAGTCAGATGTCTGTCCAGCCTCTGTTTGAAGACTTCCATTGAAGGAGAACTCACCACTTCTCGTCGCAGCCTGTTCCACTCATTGATCACTCTAACTGTCAAAAAGTTTTTCTAATATCTAATCTGTGTCTCCTCCCATTCAGTTTCATCCCATTGCTTCTAGTCTTTCCTTGTGCAAATGAGAATAAAGTTGATCCTTCTACAATGTGACAGCCCTTTAGAAATTTGTAGACAGCTATTAAGTCTCTTCTCAGTCTTCTCTTTTGCAAACTAAACATTCCCAAATCCTGCAACCTTTCCTCATAAGACAGGGTTTGCAGACCGGTCACCATTCTGGTCGCTCTTTTCTGAACTTGCTCCAGTTTGTTGATGTCTTTTTTAAAATGTGGTGCCCAAAACTGGACACAATATTCCAGATGAGGTCTGACCAAAGAGGAGTAGAGGGAAATAATGACTTCACGTGATCTAGACTGTATGCTTCTGTTAATACATCCTAGAATTGCATTTGCCTTTTTTGCTGCTGCATCACACTGTTGACTCATATTCAGTCTGTGATCTATTAGTATACCCAAGTCTTTTTCACATGTGCTGTCACTTAGCCCTATTCCTCCCATTCTGTATATGCTTTTTTCATTTTTATTGCCCAGATGTAGTACTTTGCATTTCTCCCTGTTAAAAACCATTCTGTTAGTTGCTGCCCACTTCTCCAGTTTATTTATATCTTTTTGAATCCTCTCTCTTCTCTAGTATTAGCTATCCCTCCTAGCTTTGTGTCATCAGCAAATTTAATCAGTTTACCCTCAATTCCTTCATCTAAATCGTTGATAAAGATGTTGAACAATACAGGGCCCAGGACAGAGCCCTGTGGTACCCCACTTGAGACATTCTTCCAACTGGATGTGCAGCCATTTACGACCACTCTTTGGGTCCGATCACTCAGCCAGTTATGAATCCACCTAACAGTTGCCTTGTCCATTCCATACTTAGTCATTTTTTCAATAAGGATTTTATGAGAGACTTTGTCAAATGCTTTGCTGAAGTCAAGATATACTATATCTACAGCATTTCCTTTATCCACCCAATCAGTGATTCCGTCATAGAAGTAAATTAAGTTAGTCTGACATGACTTATTAGTTACAAACCCATGCTGACTCTGTTTAATCACTTCATTCTTATCCAGGTACTGACATACATGTTGTTTAATAATTTGTTCAAAGATCTTTCCTGGTATAGAAGTCAGACTCACCGGCCTATAGTTGCCTGGGTCCACCTTCTTCCCCTTTTTGAAGATAGGAACAACATTTGCTCTTCTCCAGTCTTCTGGCACTTTTCCTGTTCTCCAAGAATTTTCAAAGATTATGGAGAGGGGTTCAAAAATTTCTTCTGCTATCTCCTTCAGTACTCTGGGGTGTAATTCATCTGGACCTGGAGACTTGAATTCATTTAGGTTAGCTAAGTGTTTCCTCACTATCTTTCTGTTTATAGATATCCTGGATTCTTCTATTCCCTTAATAGGACAGTGAAGAACAGTTGATGTTACATTTCCTTTCTGAGAGAAAACAGATGCAAAATAGGAATTTAAAAGTTCAGCCTTCTGAACATCCTGTCTTACCATTTCATCATTTTCATCCTGTAAAAATCCTATGGCATCTTTGACTTTTCTTTTAGTATTGACATATCCCCAAAATCCTTTATTATTGCTTTTGACATCTCTTGCAAGCCTCAATTCATTTTCAGCTTTAGATAATTTGATATGTGCCCTGCAGGTTCTGCAGATAGCATTATATTCTTCTTTAGATATGCCTCCCTCTTTCCATTTTATAAACATTTTTTTCTTCCTTTTTAGCATGTGCTTAAGTTCTGTGTTCATCCATCCTGGTTTCCTTAAATGCTTCCTATTCTTCCCTCTTTTCGGAATTGTTAACAACTGTGCTTTGAGAATTTCATTTTTCAAGATTTCCCATCCTTCCAGGACATTTTTGTCTTTAAGGATATCCAGCCATTGGATCCCTCCAATTCTCTTTCTGAATCCCTTAAAATCTGCCTTTCTGAAATCTAACCTTGATGTCTGAGTCTTCACAGGTCTTCCGCCTCTAGTTATCCAAAATTCTAAAATAGCATGGTCGCTACCTCCTAGGGTCCCAGCCACTTTTACCTTCTCAACCATTTCCTCCCTGTTTATAAGGATTAGATCCAAGGTAGCAGTTCCCCTTGTTTTCTCCCCTACCTTCTGGAAGATAAAGTTGTCAGCAAGAGAGGATAAGAATTTCCTTGACCTGTTAGTTTTGCCTGAGAGAGATTCCCAACAAATGTCTGGATAGTTGAAATCTCCCATGACAACTATGAATCTCAGCATATTCAAAATGTTTCACACACACCCAACATATCTTAGTACACCATGCCACAAGGTCCAGTAGGCCAGTATCATCACTACGGATGAGCAAACATGCTGGGTGATACTTGGATATCATTTGAGTATCTAGATGTTCGGATGTGTTTGGCATTCGACAAGCATTGGCTAGTGGTCCAATCTGAATTTCAAATCCCTGCCTTGCATGTTTAGATTTTGTTGCACAGCCAATAAGCATGCAGAGACTGCCTGTCAGTCACTGTAGTGCTGTAGCCATTTTGGTAATGGCATTCCTGGGATTGGTTAGCCACATTACCTCATCATAGGTTATGAAAGGGCAAGAGCCACCACACTCGGCTCACTTATGCCATTGCATAACTCAGGGACTTTTGTGATTGCAGGGAGAGAGCAGTTATCCAGGCCTAGGTGTGCACAGTTTAACCCACATATGCCTGCGCAGATGCTAGATGAAGACACTGCCCATTGAAGGATGGATAAGACACCCATAGCCATGTGAGAGCATGGAGCATGCATGGGATTATGACGCAGCAATTGCACATCACAGGTCAGTGTAAGGTGCATGGGAGAGGGGCACTACTATAATGAAGAAAGGAGGCAAGGATTTAATCCAGGCACTGCTCGCTCGGAGCCTGGAAGAAATCATTAAAATAAAATATTAAAAGTACATTTCTCAACATCTAGAACGTAGCTGTGAGGCATACAAGTGTGACTAATTTAACCATTCTATTACCTGTATGCCCATAGTAATAGCTTAAAAGCGTCCCAGGGGGTGACAGATTCTCTTTGACCTCCAAAAAAGAAATTCAAAAGCCTTTCTGGATTGAATTAGTAATCCATACATTGTAACGTGCTTAGTGTCACGTTTCGGTGGCATAAAAACTCCAAAAAAAGTGAGCATTCCATACAGTGGAGCATGCTTAGTGTTACATTACGTTGGTATTAACCACCAAAAAAAGTTCAGAAGATCTTTCTGCAGTCAATTAGTCATCCATACAGTGTAATGTGGTTAGTGTTACATTACTGTGGTATATTAACCTCCCAAAAAATGTTAAATAAATGTTTCTGGATTCAATTAGTAATTAGTGATGATCAAGCATACACGGTAGTGTTTGGTACTCGCCCAAGCATCGCTGTGATCACGATACTCTGCGAGCGCCGAGTATTTCCGGGTTTGCTCGGTGGGAGCTCGAGTCCCTGGCCTGCATGTTTGGCGCTCTTTAGAGAGCCAATTAGCATGCAGTGATTGTGTGCCACGCACTGTAATGCCGCAGCCATGTTGGTCGTGGCATTACAGTGATTGGCTGGCCACACAACGTCATCAGGTCTATATCAGACCTGGCAATGCCCTGCTTGTCACATTCAGCTCCAGAATCATATAATGTAGGGAGAGTTGCTGCCGAGATAGGGTCAGTGTTTACAGTCTAGTATCTCCGTCACAAGCCTCATCTATCTGTGGGCTAAAAAGTGTGGCATTTCAAGCCTCCATTCAACTGTTTTTGATATGTGTTACCCTAGTTCTTGACACTATTTTCCAGTAAGAAAATAAAAATACAGGCCACATATTTTACAGTCTTGTATCTCCGTCACATGACTCAACTATCTGTGGGCTAAAAATTGTGACTTTTCAGGCCTATAATGAACTGTTTTTGCTGTATGCTACCCTAGTTAGTGACACTATTTTGCTGTAAAAAATACAGGCCACATATTTTACAGTGTAGAATCTCTGTCACATGCTTCATCTATTTGTGCGCTACAAATTGTGGCATTTGAGGCCTCCATTCAACTGTTTTTCCCGTGTCTTAGCCTAGTTATTGACACCAATTTGCTGAAAAAAAAATTGTTACCTACAGGCCAGATATTTTAAACTATGGTTTTCCAGCACACGCGTCACATATACGTTTGCTCCAACCTCAGCCATTTGTAGTGAATGTGGAAAATATTGTGGTCCCTTTAAAATTGGTAAGGTGCATGGTAAGGGATGGGGAAGTGGACGTGATGGTGATGGTGCATGCAGAGGCTGAGGCCATGAACAAGCTGAAATTGTGCCACAACAAACACTCACATTTTCTCTCCCGACCTTCCTGTCCATAGTCAGTGAAATGATCCCGCTTCGGTGCCTACTTAAACAGTCGCTACTAACAATTAAAGCTGAAGCTTTGCATGTGTGCCAAGTGGAGATAGAGGAAGACAAGAAACATGAAGATACTACCCAGCCTACAGCCTAATCTCAAATGCTCAGTGCGGAATGGGTGCAAATAAAGAGGTGGAGGAGAAGGAGGAACAGGAGCTGGTTTCTAGCACAACAGAGGCTATTACCCACCCAAGCAGAGGAGGAGACAGAGTGTAGTAATTATGAAGGAGACAGGGAAGTGTTGGTTGTAGGTAATTTGGCACATATGACCAACTTTATGAAAATCTGCGCTTCCTGTTACCCTCATGTTTAGGGATGAGCGAGTAGTGAAATACTCGGATTCGTTGTACGCATTACAAGTACCTCCTAAAACTCGGGTACTCGTAACAAGTAGCGAGTCCAATGTAAGTCAATGGGAAATTTGAGTAATGGGCTGTGTGTGCTGGGCTGGGCGTGCTGGGCTGGGCGGGGACTGTGCGAAGACTGTCGGGCTGTGCTGGACTGTGCGGGACTGTGCTGGGCTGTGCAGGGACTGTGCCAGGCTTTGCGGCACTGTGCAGGGCTGTGCGGGACTGTGTCGGGCTGTGCTGGGCTGTGTGGGACTGTGCAGGGCTGTGTGGGACTGTGCAGGGCTGTGTGGGACTGTGCAGGGCTGTGTGGGACTGTGCAGGGCTGTGCACAGACTGTGCTGGGATGTGTGGGACTGTGCTGGGATGTGCGGGGACTGTGCAGGGACTTTGCGGGGACTGTGCTGGGCTGTGCCGAATATTGCGAGGCGAGTAGTGAAATACTCGCCAGTACCGCATTACTCGCCTAGTACCGAATCCTAACGAGTATACTTGCTCATCCCTACTCATGTTGTATTTATCTTGGCCAAAAAAGAGTAGTGGTTGTTCATCCTGTTAGACCCAAGCTACAAGAAGAACCTTGGAAGAAGAACCCTGCATCTCTCCTTCCTTAGGCAGAGAGGTCTATTAAAATGGTGCTGTAGCATGAAGTCATTGTAGAAAATATGCTTAAAAAATTCCCATCAGACAACACAAGAGGTAGGGGAACTGAGGAGGAACACCGAGGGTGACAAACTCATATACAGCAGAGGCAGTGGTACACTGTCAGAGGCCTGAGCCAATTTCATGACACCCTCCCATGGTCCATGCCCTGATGAACATTTATTTTTGACAAGAAGAGAAAAGTTTTTAAAGATTGTCAAGCAATACCTGCCTGACAAAACCAATGTGCTACCTAATTCCTCTGCGACCTTCAACTATTGGATTTCAAAGCTTGACACCGGGCATGAGCTGTCCCGCTATGCCTTGGAGGTGTTGTGCTGCCCTGCTGCTAGCGTATTGTCTGAGTGGGTTTTTAGTGCTGCCAGGGGGGTCATAATAGACAAGTGCTTTCGGGTGTGAACAGAAAATGCTGACAGGCTCACTCTGATAAAAATTAGCAGAGCCATGAACAGCCCTTACTTTTCTAAACCACCAAATGACTGGGTGTATGGGTGGACGACAAACTCACATTTAGTGGCCAGTGTCAGGCAGCTGCTGCAAAGGCAAATAAAATTATGGGATGCATTAAAAGAGGCATAGATGCTCAGGAGGAGAACATAATTTTACCTCTATATAAGTCACTAGTGCGACCACACTTAGAATATTGTGTACAGTTCTGGTCTCCGGTGTATAAGAAAGACATAGCTGAACTGGAGCAGGTGCAGAGAAGAGCGACCAAGGTTATTAGGGAAATGGGGGGTCTGCAATACCAAGACAGGTTATTACACTTGGGGTTATTTAGTTTGGAGAATCGAAGGCTTAGGGGTGATCTTATTACAATGTGTAAATATATGCGGGGACAATACCAATGATCTTTTTACTCTTAGAGCTGTGACGGGGACAAGGGGGCATCATCTACGTCTGGAGGAAAGAAGGTTTAAGCATACTCACAGACGCGGATTCTTTACTGTAAGAGCAGTGAGACTATGGAACTCTCTGCCATATGATGTTGTAATGAGTGATTCCCTACTAAAATTTAAGAGGGGACTGGATACCTTTCTTGAAAAGTATAATATTACAGGGTTTATACACTAGCTTCCTTAGTGTTGCGTTGATCCAGGGAGCTAGTCTGATTGCCGTATGTGGAGTCGGGAAGGAATTTTTTTCCCCCAATGTGAAGCTTACTGTTTGCCACATGGGTTTTTTTTTGCCTTCCTCTGGATCAACATGTTAGGGCAAGTTAGGATAGGATATGGGTTGAACTAGATGGACTTAAAGTCTCCCTTCAACCTTAATTACTATGTTACTATGTTACTATACAGGCACATGGAGGCCACACACAATACTGAGCATCATTTCCTTGTTTTCAAGCTTTTCTACTGAAATTGGATCAGACTGTAATTTGATTTTCCACTTTGATTTTGAGTATCCTTACAAATCTAGACCTCCATGGGATATTAGTCTTGATTTACATTGATCATTTCTATATTTTATTGTTCTCAATGCATGCCTCGATGTACTGAATAAAGATTTGCAACTGAAATATTTCATTCAGTGATATCTAGGATGTGGTATTTTAGTATTCCCTTTATTTTTTTGCGCAATATATATATATATATATATATATATATATATACACATACATACAGAAAAAAATGTACACAAGAAACAATTATAATAAAGAAGTCCAACATTTTATTAACAAAATAAAGAAAAAACACAAAGTTTAAAATAGTGGGAAACCACGAAGTTGGCTCCATACACCCACTGCATGTTAGATAGAGATTGCACATACAAGTAAATAGAGTATAATACTTCACAGCATGATGTATACAGGTAAAAGACCAAAATTCCAAGTGAGTGGGAGAACTCTCTGAGATGTGTGAAGGACTATAAGAGTGGGTGATGGTTCCTGCCCCAACGCATGTTTCGGCTATTGCCTTCTTCTGGAGAAATATATAGATACTAGCTGAAGAGCCCAGCATTGCCCAGGCATAGTAACTAATTGCCGTCCTGCTCTCTCCCTCTGCAGCCCCACTCTCCGTCCCGGTCTCTCCCTACGAAGCCCAGCTCTCCACCCACCATCCTTCATTCTCTCTCAGCAGTCCTGCTCTCCATCCACCATCCCGCTCCCTCCCTCCGCAGCCCCTCGTGTACCAGGGTTGCCTGTTGAGTGTGGAGGCTTTATTATGTATGAGGAAGGCTACCAACTCCAGAGCTGCAGCTGTTGTGGTATTATATAAAGCACCAGCAGCATCTGCATTGTTTAAGAAACTTATATCTGTAACATGTAGAAAGGAATCAGAGAGTGAGTGTAGGTCGAGATGTTTGAGATTTCTGTAAGGGTGTGCAAGTTTGTGGAGTGGGGATAGTGCACCTGGAAAGGAGGGGGAAGAGAATATAAGCAGGTTGTAGTCAGAAAGAGGGAGAAGATGAGTTAGAGAGGTTAGATAGGGAACAGAGGCAAGTGAAGATGAGGTCTAGTGTGTGGCCATCTTTGTGAGTGGCTGTAAAAGACCATTGAGCAAGGCGAAAGGTGGAAGTGAGAGATTGAAGCTTAGAGACAGCTGAGTGGAATGTGTCAATGGGAATGTTGAAGTCATCCATGATGATAATGTGGATATCAGCGAAAAGAAAATTAAGTAGACAGGTAATGAAGTCGTCAAAAAAGGGGTTACTGGCCCTGGGCGGCAGTAAATGACAGCCAGTAGGTGGTTGGATGGTGAGTAGATGCACACACAGTGCACTTCATAAAAAAGGAGAGAAATGGAGGTTGGCAGTGGGATTTTGGTGAAGGAGCAGTTATCTGACAGGAGAAAACCAACTCCTCCACCATGCTTGATGATGGGCCGAGGGATGTGGGAAAGATGGAATCCTCCATATGAAAATGCAGCTGGAGAAGCTGTGTCAGAGTGGGTGAGCCAGGTTTCATTATTGGCAAGGAAGCAAAAATTTGTTAGTAATGAAAAGATCATGGATGTATGAATGTTGGTTGCAACTCCTGTTAGAGGGACTAGAGAAGCGGGGGCCTGGCAAATCAGTGTAAAGTTAGAAAGGTTGTGGAAATTTGTGGTAGAGAGTGCATAAGAAATGACTGTCGGGATGTGGTGAGGAGGGCCAGGATTTGGAGAGATACCGCCAGCTTTGAGGAGGAACATTGTTAGTAGATGAAAACAGGAGAGGGCTGTGTTTGGAGATGGAGGATTGTAGATTGAGAAACAGATCTGAGGAGGAGAGATGGATGTGGAGGATGAAGTGAGAGATAGCCAGCTCAATACTAGGTGTTGAGATTAGGGGGGTTTGTAGAAAGTGGACAACTATAGAGGTGAACTTAAAAAAAAACAAACATTGTTTACTGTGACTGTGTATCCAGTTACCTTCAGTTTCCTACTGGTTTTATTCTGGTCTAATTCAGGGCAGTACACTTAAGTGATACACTTATATGATGCACTACAGACTACATCATGCAGATGTCCATGCAAGCCCCTTGTGACGCACACTACACTAGTCTGGAATGGTAGCTAGAAAAAAGATGAAGAAGCCACAACTTCTTTATTGTCATAGGAAGCGCTGGTTTGAGTTTGCAAAAAAGTCTTGGAGCGGCTTGGAGTGATGAGCGAAAGTCAATAGACTAGCTTCTGAAGAGTGCAAATGGGTCTGGAAGAAACAAGGAAAAATGGGCTAATGGATTGAGAGACTGAAGGAACTGTCAAGTTTGGTGGATGAAGACTGATGATATGGGGTTGTTTCGCAGCCAAAGGTGTTGGATACTTGACCTGGATCGATGGTAGTCTGAATGCTGAGCTATATTATTATTATTATTATTATTATTTATTGTTATAGCGCCATTTATTCCATGGCGCTTTACATGTGAGGAGGGGTATACATAAAAACAAGTACAATAATCTTAAACAATACAAGTCATAACTGGTACAGGAGGAGAGAGGACCCTGCCCGCGAGGGCTCACAATCTTCAAGGGATGGGTGATAATACAGTAGGCGAGGGTAGAGCTGGTCGTGCAGCGGTTTGGTCGATCGGTGGTTACTGCAGGTTATAGGCTTGTCGGAAGAGGTGGGTCTTCAGGCTCTTTTTGAAGGTTTCGATGGTAGGTGAGAGTCTGATATGTTGTGGTAGAGAGTTCCAGAGTAGGGGTGAGCATATGTGAGCTATATGTGCTATATATATATATGAGCTATATGTGAGCATCCTACAAGACAAGATGATTCACACACTCGATCGCTATGGGTATGAAAAGGATGACATAGTTTTCCATCAGCACAAACACCCGAAACATACCTCAAGATTGGAGAAGAAATGCTTCAATAGCAATGAAGTAGAGGTGATGGTTTGGCCCCCACAGACCCCAAAACTCAACCCAATCAAACATTTGTGGGTAGAGTTGAAGAAAAAGCTGTATACACACCCAATAAGATTTTATTTGAGACATGTTTGAATTTGACAAAGAGCATGCCCAGAAGTATTCAGGCAGTGTTAAAAGCAAAAGATGAATTTACATGATCCAAACAAACTATTAAAAATTAACATTTAGATTTTTAGGAGCAAAATAGTAACAATGCAGTGACATGACAAGAACTGCATAACTAATCATATGTTAAATAGTTGCAAGTCAAATTTATGTATGAGATAGCAAAATGATTGTCTATAAAATTGTGGTAGTCTCACATTCGAATCATTAGTGGATGGTGAGATATGGAACTTGAAAGTCAAAAGTTCAAAGCATTGTTACCCTTTTGTTCCTTACTGTATTTGCTAACAAATGCATTCAGGTGAGAAACATGGGGAAGGAGGCCTGAACTCATCTTCTTGATCAATTAATAAAGCTTGGCCAGATATTACAGTCAGAGCAAAATAATTGGTCATAAAGAAAAATGGGGAGGGGGTAGTAACATACCAGAGGTGAGTAGCAAAGGCAAAATAATATCAGGGTTTGAAACACCTGGATTTTTGCAAATTCACACATACCAGGGGTGAGTAGCAAAGACAAAATAATATAAAGGTAGGGAACGCTGGATTGTTACAGAGTCACCCATACATGTGGGAAGAGGAAATAAAGAGACATGTTGTTTATAGAGTGATAAATTCTGGTGTAATACAGGGCAGAAAACTTGAGTGATACACTTATGTGATGCAGTGCACATACTACGTCATGCAGACATACTGCTCACGATATATTTGCTATATTGCAGTCATCATATTATGTGGTACTGTGTACTTACAATTGCTCAATTTGCCTTTCTACCCAGTAAATTCTTCAGACATCATTAGCTTATGGAGGAAAGAATAGCAGGACATTACTAATACGAGGGGCCCAGAATTGGAGGAAATTACTAATTAATCGGGCCAGACATTATTGCTAAACAGGGGTGAGACATATGGATATTTTTACAATATTGAGATCACTTAGTTTGTATAATACAATAGAACATACTGTAAGTATTAGTTACAATATGAGGCCACAGCGAGGGACATTATTATAATATGGGAGCTGAATAGATTGACATTATTAATGTATGGGGCCACAAAGTTAAATATTACTATTATATTAGGGCTACGCAGAGGGACATCACAGGCTAGATTGATTTTTTTCAGCATAAATGATGAAATAGGGAGATGAGAGTAAAGTTTCTTCTCATCCTAGGATGATCATCCTACTTGTTGGACAATAATGACTTTTCTACTAATACATGCATGTATATTGTTAGAATATCCATTTACAATGAAATTATACTTGATTTTAGCTATTTACAGTAGTTTGATGTCAGGATTTTAGTACTTATTTATAATTTACTTAGAGGTGACAATTAAAAACAGCTAAAGTTTACAGATTTTTATGATGTCACCTACACCACTGTCTTGATTGTCCTACAATGCTTCAAAATCACAATATCTTAAGGTATAAACAGCCTCTAATTGACCTCTTTAGACACCCTTGCGTTACTGACTTTATCAACATAAGTTCTTCTAATACGAATAGGTATAATGGTCAATGCAATTCTTGTTATCATCCAATTAAAAATATTAAAGAGGCCTGTCATTCTTCACATTAAATTATAGGAGATTCATTGGGTATTTAACTAAGTATCCTCTCTTTCACAGCTGGAGTACATTGATTCTGAGGTTCTGTCTTTATTCCATTACAACACATCAGGAACCTGAATGAGACACATTTACAGAAGAAAAAAAAATAAAAAACAAATAAAAAACAAATCTGAACTGAGAAAAGAAAGTTAATGTGTATGCACAATGTAAGTGCATATTAACACATGACCATTAACCAGAGAAAACAAAAAGCAAAAATCACAAATATCCTGAACTAAAAAGTAAAAAATATACTGCAAATAATGCATAAAGGTAATAATAAGGGTATTTAGTAAACATAATTTTGATAAAAATAATGTACAAGCCATCCCGCCACGTCACGGCAACCCTTGTGAGACAGTCCCTACTCTAGTATTTAAAACCTTTTCACTTGCCAAGTGGCGTGAATGTGAATAAGGGTCGAGCGGCTGAACCACTAGTAACAGCTTAGTGGTTCAGCCGCTCGACCCTTATTCACATTTACGCCACTTGGCAAGTGAAAAGGTTTTAAATACTAGAGTAGGGACTGTCCCACAAGGGTTGCCGTGACGTGGCGGGATGGCTTGTACATTATTTTGATCAAAATTATGTTTACTAAATACCCTTATTATTATTATTACCTTTATGCATTATTTGCAGTTTATTTTTTACTTTTTAGTTCAGGATATTTGTGTTTTTTGCTTTTTGTTTTCTACATTTACAGAAGAGAAGTCTTATTGAGCTACAACCAGATAGAATCTTAGGCATAGCGAAAATGTGCCTTAAGGTAGACAATTCTTGGAGAGATAGATAATTTTTCTGAAACCTTTACAGAAAATCTATAAAAAAATGCATACTTATCTTGGCCTCTGAACAATTTGACTACAATAATGAAACTGTAGTTGTGTTTCTGCTGGATTGACAGAGGTGCATACTGTTCTGTGTAAACACTGAATTCTATGAATGACATAGGGCTTGAATCGCTAAAGGTTGTGTGTCTGTACACTTTAGTAGTATACAGCCAGCTATGCACAGTGCTTCATTTTCTTTAATTAAAAAACATCAGTAGAATCTAAGCAGAATGCAAGCTCTTTATCATTTCAACCCTGCCTGCTCCACTTCTGAGTATACAATCATGGTGTCAAGAATCAGTGGCAAAAAAAATTCTATGTACTAATTAACAGAAAATATTTTATGCTTCAGCATTTTAATATCAAACTAAGAACATCTTACAGGCCAATACATACCTGGTGTTTATAGCAGTGTGGCAAGCTGATCCATCTTCCATGAACATAGAGAATGATATGTTCAGCAGATTACCTAAGTACATTGGAAGCAGACCCAATATTATTAGTTGGGCTGTTGAAAGAAACATTCTGTTTATTGGAAATTGAGCTTTTTATCACATTGCTTAAAATACCCAGGAAGTCAAATGCAAATTGCCTCTTCAGAGAGGAAGAGGACTTGAACTCTATAGCGCTACCTGTTGGTAGTAGTGATCTTACAAGACACAATCAACCCTTTAACGAGTCTTGTAATATGACTTAGAATAAAAGCCAAATCAGAATATCAATTTTCAAACACGGTGTTTCGGGCTTTTGGCCTTCGTCAGTGCAAACTATGAGAACTGATTCTAAGGGGCTGAATCAGCAGCGTCAAAGGGACAAGAAGTCCCTGTCTCCCAGCCAGTGCCTGGGCAAGCTTGCCTATGGACTGTTGCTTTAATAGACTCTTGGTCATGACTACCACCCCATGACACCTTGTTACATTAGGCGTAGTCTGCAGGATGGACCTCAGCAGCCCTATAACCACAAGGCTGAAAGAGAAGGTTCCTGAGATTTGCAGTTTGTTGACTGCCATGAAAGAGTTAAAGATGGCATCTGACAGTGACTAAGATGGTGCCAAATGCTGACATGGAGATGGAGGTCAGTGGCATGAAAACTGAGGAGGGTGCTGCCTTTTGTGGGCATCATGTAAGAGATTTGGCTCCAAAGGAAAGAAGGCGGCACCTGACTGTGAAGAATGCCCGCCTTAAATGGGTGAGGGTGAAGAAGAAGCTGCTACCCTCCCAGTCTGATCAGAAGAAATGGCTGAAGCAGCAGAATGTGACCCCACCTACTTCTGGGTGGAACCCAGAAGGAGAGACGCCATTACCTGAAGCAATGCAGAGACGAAGCATGTCTTTCCGTGGTCGCATCGGCCAACAGGACTGGAGGCGATCTGTGGCCCAGGCGGAGACAGGCCTGCGTTTTGAGGCCTGACAGTCAGAGGAGCTAGAGAAGTGGCACCCTTTCCGGTCAATGGACAAGTAACTGGTGGGAGATGAGGAACGCGTGGGACTGGCGTGCTGTGAGGAGGATTGTTGCAGCCGTGATCACTGACTCCATAGGCCAGGCAGGAGGAGTATCACCAGATGCAGTGGCAGTGAGTAGGGAGATCTATAACTATATATTATTTTTTTATTTTCAGGAGCTGTTATGGTAGGGGATGACCATATTTTAGGAGGGAGTGATGTAAAGAGGTGGCGGGGACCCTCAGTTGCTCCCCCTCTCCTTTATGTCGGGCATGTGTGCCCCATGCAGTGTCCTGATGGTCTGGTTTTAATCAACTTTGTTACTGTTATTCATGTGCTGTGTTTGTATGTCCTATATTGTCTAAATGTTTTACTTTTGTGCATTGTAATATACAATATGCAGATGTTAGAGTAGAGCTAGTAAGTGGTTATCTAAGGGGGCTGGATCAGCAGCCTCAAAAGGGACAGGAAGTTCCTGTCTCCAATTCAGTGTCTGGGCAGGCTTGCCCATGGCAGGATGCTCTCCAAATTGAGGAGCAGAAGGTGCCCCTATCAAGGGGATAAAGCTGCCACAGTCCGCTGCCTCAATCTGCCGGGCAGTGTGAATGGACCCCGGGACCGTGGAACCGTCTTCAGAAAGACTATCGGGGCTCACTAGTTCATAAGGGAGCCACTTATACTGACCGGCCTCAAGTAGTTGCAGTGACAGAGCAAAAAGTATTGTTTCATGTACAGTAAAGTTTTCCCTGTTGGATCAGAAAAGTGCATGTAGTGTTTTCCTGGATCCTCATCTCCAGTGGCTGCAGTGAGCGTGGAAAGAAGGTAACTGACTGTGCTGTAGGATTGGGACCACGCCAGTATTTTTTTTTTTCATGTGCAAGGGGCCATGGTGTTTATGGACTGTTGCTTTAATAGGCTTGGTCATGACTACCACCCTGTGCCACTTTGATACACAGCAAAACAGCATTCATAAAAACCTGCTTCATGTGTAGAGCTTTCACCCTTAAGTGACCGGGCAAATTTTTGAAATATAAACAGTGTTACTTTGTGGGAATAACTGTGGAATGCTACAATTCATTTAAAAATAAATAAATAAAAAATAAGCAATTTCAAATTTGAATGATTATACCTTTAACCCTTTCACAACATGCACCGAACATGTATGGCACATGCTGGATCTCCCCTCAGCACCAGAGCCCCCATCTTTTCTTCAGCACGTGTCAGCTGATTTGAACAGCTGACATGTGCTCCTAACAGCCATGGGTGGAATTGTGATCCACCCACGGCTGTTAACATGTTAAATGCCACTGTCAAACTCTAAGAGCGGAATTCAACACAATCGCACCGGAAGTGCATCAAAAGTCCTGCACATCGGCGCCTGTATCACATGACAGAAGATGTTAGATGGGCTGGTATGACAACCCCTGTGGTTGTTATAGCCGGATAGCTATGACCACCGCAAATGAGCATTTCTGCTACACAGAGCAGGGCTGAGTCATCAGTGCAGGCATCTGGTCTGGAACAACACCTTTCCTTGTGTCCTTCACCCCCACCAAAAGTGAAGGATGTGGCAGGCCACACTTCAATTACTCCACGGAGCTCTTTTCACATGCCATGCCTGGGTTATCAAGTCAAATCCTGAATTCTCAAGTCCAAGATGAATCTGACATGGAGTGCACTGATGCACAGCCACTACTAGATTATTCTGCTGGTACATTGACCCAGAGCACTACATTGCCTTCGCAGTCTACTGAGCCAGAATCTGACCCTGATGAAACTCAGGTACCCCTCCCAGCATACTATACCACCTTACACGGTGACACAGAGGAAGGTGCAGATGAAATTGAAGAGGAGGTGATGGATGACCCAGTTGTTGACCCAGATTGGCATCCATTGGGGGAAGAGGGTGCCGCTGTCAATAGCTCAGAAGAGGAGAAGAATCCGCAGCAGGCATCGACATCGCAGCAGCCGTTATCTGGCAGGCCCGTAGCTGTCCAAAAACTTGGTAAAAAAAACAAAAAGAGTTGCAGGAGAGCTTGGCCAGACGGTCAAATTAGCACAGCGTGCAAGCCCTGAAAATTTATACCATTGTAGGAAGAGTGCAGTGTGGCACTTTTTGGACCAAAATCCTATTGATGAGGCAAAGGTTATCTGTAAGAAGTGCTGAAAGACCTTTAGCCGAGGAAAAAATCTCCAAAATTTGAATACCAGTTGCATGCTTAGACATTTAATCACCATGCACTTGCAAGCGTGGACGGACAACAAAACCTCAGGTAGCACATGTGCACCTGCTCCGACTGAAGGTAGCCAGTAATGCTCTATCACTTTCCCCACTGTAAGCCCATCGGTAAGCACACCACCAGCAAGAAATGTTGAGGTGTCGTCGCAAGGCCAAAGCAGTCAGGGAATCACAATGTTTTTGCAATGAAAGACTGAATCTAGGCCATCACCACCACCAACACCATCACCAACCCCCTCTCAGTCCGTCATGTCCACCGCTAGTTCCCCCATATGCAGCTCTCAAGTCCAGCTCACTCTAGCAGACACTGAGTAGGACAAGAAAGTACTCATCCGCGTACACTGGCTTTGAAAGCCTACATTGCCAAACTGATCTCATTAGAGATGATGCACTTCCGTTTGGTTGAAAGCAAAGCGTTCTGAGAGCTCATGGCTGTCCCACGCTATCACCTACCCAGTCGGCATTTCTTTTCTAGAAAAACCATCCTTGCCCTCCACCTGCAAGTGAAAGACCACATTGTCCATGCACTCAAACAATCAGTGAGTGGAAAGGTGCACCTCACAACAGATGCATGGGATGGTAGGCATGGCCAGGGCTGTCCATCACTGCGCACTGGGTTAATGTGGTGGATGCAGGCTCCACAGGGGACAGTGGCGGTGGAACAGTGCTGCCTAGCCCACGTGTTATGAATGGGAAACCGAGGAGGAAAAAAAGGCAACAAGCTAAGTCTCAGAAAACCAGAGAAGTTGGTAATTATGCAGATTGCAGATCCCTGATCGTACCCGCACAACTAGCAGCAGTCGTGGAGCGTTCCTATGTTGGTCCTAGATGCCTCATCACAACCAGAGAACTACATAAGCCTAAAGCAGGAAAAGAGAAAAACTAACTGCCCCACAGGAGACCCCAAAGGAAAGACAGCCCCCACATGTATTGATGGTGAAACAAGATGAAAATACAAACAAAGGCAGGAAAATAGGCTGAGCAAACGATGGGGCCCGGCTAACTAAAAAGGACAGAAAAGGAAAGACACTGTCTGCAATCTGCCAAAAACAACCTACAAAAAAATTGTCCAACAATTCTGATAGCAAAATTAACCCTGAAGTCACTAGACTTCTAAACCTATATCAGCACTCTGAAATATTCTGAGACAGAGCAAAAAAGAGGCCAATCTAAGGCCTCTTTCACACATCAGGTTTTCGCCTTCAGGCGTGATCCGGCGCTTTTGACAGAAACCGGATCCGGCGAAATGCAATGCCGGATCCGGTTTCCCCCCCATTGACTTGCATTTGCGCCGGATGGCCATGCGTTTCATCCGGTTTTCGCCGGATCCGGCAATGTGTCTGGATCCGGCGTCTGGAAAAAACGTCTACTGTAACGTTTTTTGTCTCCGGCGAAAAAGCCGGACACGCCGGATCCGGCGCGTCCAGCTTTTTCACACAATGGAAGCCTATGAGCGCCGCAATGCGCCGGATCCGGCGAAAGCCGGATCCGGTGGCCGGATCCGTTTTTTTTTTTTGGTCTGAGCATGCTCAGTAGCCACAAGGGTCAATTTTAAAAACCGGATCCGGCGTAATCCGTCGAAAAACGGATAGAAAAACGGATGAACCGGATGAGACGGATCCGGTTTTGTCTGTCAAGAAAAAGACGGATCCGGCAGAAAACCGGATCCGTCACATCCGGTTTTACAAAACATTTGCCGGATCCGGCGTTCCGCCACGACGCCGGATCGCGCCTGACGCCGAAAACCTGATGTGTGAAAGTAGCCTAATAAGGGACAAAAAGCAGATTGGCAAATACTGATTAATAGGAGTGGAATTTCAGCATAGCCCCAGCAGGGGCAGGCTGATTTCACAACAAACTGAATTGACCAACAAGCGCAAGTGTGAACATTAGCAAAAAACAAACTTAACTTGAGAAGACTGGAAGAGAGCTGAAGTCCAGGACCTGAGAAGCAGACTGAATCACCAGCACTCGGATAGGACGTCAGCTGTCTTATATCCAGTCTGAAACTCCAGAGATCCAATCGTTATCTTCCTCATCAGGTGGCAGATCACTACCACTTAAACCAACCGCACTACCTCCTGTCACCACCAGAGGGAGAACGGAAGGGGAACTCTCAACTGGTGGAGCAGAAAATGAGTTCATGACGGTGACCCCCCCTTGAGGAGGGGTCACCGAACCCTCATTCATGCCACCAGGCCGATCAGGATGGGCCCGGTGAAAAGCACGAACCAATTTATTGGCATGAATATCAGAGGCATAGACCCAAGAATTATCCTCCTGGCCATAACCCTTCCATTTGACCAAATACTGGAGTCTCCATCTAACCAAACGAGAATCCAATATTTTCTCTACCTCATATTCCACATTGCCTTTAACCAATACAGGATCAGGAGGTGCCGCCACAGGAACTACTGGCTCAACAATCCTCTTCAACAGTGACTTGTGAAATACGTTAAGGATTTTGAACGTAACTGGAAGAGCCAATCGAAAAGAAACAGGATTAAGAATCTCCAAAATCTTATAAGGTCCAATACATCTTCGCTTAAATTTTGGAGATGCAACCTTCATAGGAATATTCTTAGACGACAGCCAAACCATATCACCCACTTTAAACCAGGGACCAATGGTCCTACGCCGGTTGGAAAAATGCTGGGCCTTTTCATGAGAGTGTGACAACTTATCCACCACTTGGTACCATATCTGCTGCATTCTCACAACCACAGTGTCCACACCTGGGCAGGACGAAGATTCCACTTGCCCTGAAGAGAATCGAGGATGAAACCCAAAATTACAGAAAAAGGGTGACATCAGAGTGGCAGAACTAGCTCTATTGTTCACCGCAAATTCAGCCAAGGACAAAAATGAGACCCAATCATCTTGATCCGCAGATATAAAACATCTTAAATAAGACTCCAAGGTCTGGTTTGTTCTCTCAGACTGCCCATTGGTCTGGGGATGAAACGCGGAGGAGAAGGATAACTGAATTCCCAGATTGGAACAAAAGGCTTTCCAGAATCTGGAAACAAACTGGACCCCTCTAGCAGACACAATGTTCTCAGGAATCCCGTGTAACCAAACCATAAGTTGTAAAAACAAGGGCACCAACTCAGCAGAAGATGGCAACTTTGGGAGTGGTACAAGATGGACCATCTTCGTAAGTCTATCACAAATAACCCAGATAACAGTTATTCTGAGAGACAGGAAGATCAGAAATAAAATCCATTGAGATATGGGTCCATGGCCTCTTGGGCACCGGCAGGCACCTTTTTTTTCCTAATGGAGATTAAGCAACTGTCTGATCGTGTGGAGCAGCTTACTGCTGAAGTACAGGGAATTTCCACCTACCTTATTCAGTCACATGCTGCTGAACCCAAGATTCCTACTCCTGATGTGTTTTCTGGGGATCGGTCTAAATTTCTGAATTTTAAGAATAATTGTAAATTATTTCTTGCTTTGAAGCCTAACTCATCGGGGAGCTCTGTGCAGCAGGTTAAAATTGTCATCTCCTTGCTGCGTGGCGATCCCCAGGATTGTGCTTTTTCTCTGACACCTGAAAATCCTATTCTGACTAATGTGGATGCATTTTTTCAGGCCTTGGGGTTGTTGTATGATGAACCTAATGCCGTTGATCAAGCTGAGAGAACCCTGTTGGCATTAAACCAGGGTCAAGATCCTGCAGAGTTGTACTGACAAAAATTCCGAAAGTGGGCGGTCCTTACTACAAGGAATGATAGTGCATTGGCAGCTCTCTTTCGAAAAGGTTTGTCAGAGACCGTAAAAGATGTTATGGTGGGATTTCCTGTTCCCTCTGCTCTGGATGGCTCTATGTCATTAGCCATTCAAGTTGATCGGCATTTATGTGAACGTAAAATTACATGGGAGGCGCTGCCACCTTTTGAACAAATGTCTGAACCTATGCAATGTGATGGGGTTTTGTCTAGGGCGCAAAGTCTGGAGTTTAGAAGGCGTAATAACCTGTGTTTTTTCTGTGGAGATGCCTCTCATACTATATCTGTCTGCCCTAAACGAGAGAAACGTTTTACACACATTTGCTGTGCGCAGTATACAACCTAAGTTCCTTTTGGCAATTACTCTGATCTGCTCCTTGTCCACATTTTCCACTAAGGCTTTTGTGGATTCAGGAGCAGCTCTGAATCTGATGGATTTAGACTTTGCTAAACATTGTGGTTTGTCCATGACGCCTCTGCAGACGCCCATTCCTTTGAGGGGTATTGACGCCACTCCTTTGGCGGAGAATAAACCTCAGTTTTGGACCCAGGTGATAATGCGAGTTGCCCCAGACCACCAATTAAATTGTAAATTTTTGGTGCTGTATAATTTGCATGATAATATTGTTCTTGGGTTCCCCTGGTTGCAAACTCATAACCCAGTTTTGGATTGGAAATCTGTGCCTGTGGTGAGTTGGGGTTGTCAGTGTGTTCTTAGGGACGCTCATGTTTTCTCCACCTATCCTCAGTCTCATGATATTCCTGATTATCTGGCTGAATTCTCTGATGTTTTTAGTGAGAGTAAGTCTGCGTCTTTGCCTCCTCATAGGAGTTATGACTGCAATTGAGTTGATGCCTGGGTGTAAATTTCCCAAGGGTCGCCTTTTCAACTTATCTGTACCCGAACATGATGCTATGCGATCCAATAATAAGGATTCATTGGAGAAGGGTCATAATAGACCATCCTCATCACCGTTAGGCGCTGTTTTTTTTTGTAGCCAAGAAAGATGGTTCATTAAGACCGTGTACTGATTATTGTTCCCTTAACAAGATGACGGTTAAATATCAGTACCAGTTACCTCTGATGTCTAATTTATTCTCCAGAGTTAAGAGTGCCTGCTCGTTTTCTAAGCTTGACCTCAGGGGGCGTATAATCTTATTCGCATCAAGCATGGGGATGAATGGAAGATGGCGTTTAATACTCCGGAGGGACATTTTGAGTACCTGGTGATGCCTTTTGGGCTCTCTAATGCCCCTTCTGTCTTCCAATCCTTTATGAATGATATTTTCCGAGACTTTGTGGATAAGTTTTTGATTATCTATCTGGATGATATTTTGATCTTTTGTAGTGATTGGGATTCCCATGTGGAACATGTCCGGACTGTGTTCCGGATTTTGAGGGAGAATTCCCTGTTTGTTAAGGGATCGAAGTGCCTCTTTGGTGTACAGAGGATTTCATTTTTGGGATTTATCTTGTCTCCATCGACTATTGAAATGGACCCGGCCAAGGTACAGGCCATTTATGATTGGGTTCAGCCTACTTCTTTGAAGGCTCTTCAGAAGTTTTTTGGTTTTTCTAATTTCTATCGTAAATTTATAGGTAATTTTTCCAGTATTGTCAAATCACTGACTGATCTGACCAAGAAGGGAGCATTAGATTTAGATTTGCATTAGATGTGCTGAATTGGTCTCATGAGGCTGTCTCAGCATTTCAGGAGTTAAGCGGAGATTTACTTCAGCTCCAGTTTTACAGCAACCTGATGTCTCACTTCCATTTCAAGTGGAGGTGGACGCTTCTGAGATTGGTGCAGGAGATGTGTTGTCCCAAAAAGACCCTGTGACTTCTAAGATGAATCCCTGTGCCTTCTTTTCTCGAAAGTTTTCCTCATCTGAACGCAACTATGGCGTTGAGAATCGGGAATTGTTGGCCATGAAATGGGCATTTGAGGAGTGGAGACATTGGTTGGAGGGAGCTAGACATCAATTTGTGGTCCTCACCGATCACAAGAATCTGATTTATCTAGAGTCGGCCAAACGCCTGAATCCTAGACAGGCTAGATACGCCTTGTTTTTCACGCGTTTTATTTTTGTGGTCTCTTTTCTTCTGGGCACTAAGAATGTTAAGGCAGACACCCTTTCTAGGAGTTTCTTTGCTGATTCTCTTAATGTGACCGAGCCTACTACTATCCTAGATGAGGGGGTAGTTCGTTCTGCTATTTTGCCCGATTTGAGACGCGCCCTGGAGGAATTTCAGGAGGATAAACCTGAGCGTTGCCCTATGGGAAGATTGTATGTTCCTGACCAGTGGAGAAAGAGAGTGATGTCTGAAGTCCATTGCTGTGCATTGGCTGGTCATCCGGGTATTTTTGGCACTAGAGATTTGGTGAGTCAGTCGTTTTGGTGGCCTGCCTTATCCCGTGATGTCAGGAATTTTGTACAGTCCTGTGGGACTTGTTCTCAGTCTAAACCCTGTTCTCGTTCTAGTGGGTTACTGATGCCCCTGCCGGTGCCCAAGAGGCCATGGACCCATATCTCAATGGATTTTATTTCTGATCTTCCTGTCTCTCAGAGAATGACTGTTATCTGAGTGATTTGTGATAGGTTTTCAAAGATGGTCCATCTTGTACCACTCCCAAAGTTAACATCTTCCACTGAGTTGGTGCCCTTGTTTTTACAACAGGTGGTTCGGTTACACGGGATTCCTGAGAACATTGTGTCCGATAGAGGGGTCCAGTTTGTTTCCAGATTCTGGAAAGCCTTTTGTTCCAATCTGGGAATTCAGTTATCCTTCTCCTCTGCATTTCATCCCCAGACCAATGGGCAGACTGAGAGAACAAACCAGACCCTGGAGTCTTATTTAAGATGTTTTACATCTGCTGATCAAGATGATTGGGTCTCATTTTTGCCCGTGGCCAAATTTGCGCTGAACAATAGAGCTAGTTCTGCCACTCTGATGTCACCCTTTTTCTGTAATTTTGGGTTTCATCCTCGATTCTCTTCAGAGCAAGTGGAATCTTCGTCCTGCCCAGGTGTGGACACTGTGGCTGTGAGAATGCAGCAGATATGGGACCAAGTGGTGGATAAGTTGTCACTCTCTCAGGAAAAGGCCTAGCGTTTTTCCAACCGGCGTAGACCATTGGTCCCCGGTTTAAAGTGGGTGATATGGTTTGGCTGTCGTCTAAGAATATTCCTATGAAGGTTGCATCTCCAAAATTTAGGCCAAAATTTATTGGCAATGTGGAATATGAGGTAGAGAAAACATTGGATTCTCGTTTGGTTAGACGGAGACTCCAGTATTTGGTCAAATGGAAGGGTTATGGCAAGGAGGATAATTCTTGGGTCTCTGCCTCTGATATTCATGCCAATAAATTGGTTTGTGCTTTTCACCGGGCCCATCCTGATCGGCCTGTTGGCATGGATGAGGGTTCGGTGACCCCTCCTCAAGGGGGGGGTACTGTCATGAACTCATTTTCTGCTCCACCAGTTGAGAATTCCCCTTCCGTTCTCCCTCTGGTGGTGACAGGAGGTAGTGCGGTTAGTTTAACGATTGGATCTCTGGAGTATCAGACTGTCTATAAGACAGCCGACGCCCTATCCGGGTGCTGGTGATTCAGTCTGCTTCTCAGGTCCTGGACTTCAGCTCTCTTCCAGTCTTCTCAAGTTAAGTTTGTTTTTTGCTAATGTTCACACTTGCGCTTGTTGGTCAGTTCAGTTTGTTTTGTAATCAGCCTGCCCCTGCTGGGGCTATGCTGAAATTCCACTCCTATTAATCAGTATTTGCCAATCTGCTTTTGTCCCTTATTAGATTGGCCTCTTTTTTGCTCTGTCTCAGAATATTTCAGAGTGCTGATATAGGTTTAGAAGTCTAGTGACTTCAGGGTTAATTTTGCTATCAGAATTGTTGGACAATTTTTTTGTAGGTTGTTTTTGGCAGATTGCAGACAGTGTCTTTCCTTTTCTGTCCTTTTTAGTTAGCCGGGCCCCTTCATTTGCTCAGCGTATTTTCCTGCCTTTGTTTGTATTTTCATCTTGTTTCACCGTCAATACATGTGGGGGGCTGTCTTTCCTTTGGGGTCTGCTCTGGTGCAGTTAGTTTTCCTCTTTTCCTGCTTTAGGTTTATGTAGTTCTCCGGTTGTGACGAGGCGTCTAGGACCAACGTAGGAACGCTCCACGACTGCTGCTAGTTGTGCGGTTAAGATCAGGGATCTGCAATCTGCATAGTTACCAACTTCTTTGGTTTTCTGGTACTTAGCTTGTTGTCTTGTTTTTCCTCCTCAGTTTCCCTTTCATAACACCGTCGCTCACCTGTAGACTGCAGTCGTATGCAGAGGCTGCAGCGATCGCTCCACCTCCCCAAGCACCGCCTTAATCATAGATGTTGCAACAAGGTGGAACTCCACCATGCACATGGTTAAGAGGCTGTGCGAACAGAGGCAGGCTGTATTGCATTTATGGGAGGATACATGGGCCAGCAGTTTAAGGGCAGACATGGAGTTGTCGGGTGTGCTGTTGTCAAAGCTGAAAGACCTCTGTAAAGTCCTTCAGGGTTTTGAGGAATGCACACGGCTGGTAAGCGCAGATGATGCCATCATGAGCATGATCATTCCACTCATAATGTCTGCTCATGCAAAGTTTGATGCACATTAAGGATCAGGCGTCTGCAGCGGAGGAAGAAGAGGAGGAGGAGGGAAGCCTTGATGACAGTCAGCCATTGTGTGATCAGGGAACTGTCCTTGACGAGGTGGAGGAAGAAGAGGAAGAGGAGGATGAGGATGAGGGGGATGATTATGGGAAGGAGGATGATTCTCGAGGGGCAAGAGAAAATGTTGGCTTGCCAAGGTCAGGTACAGGGTTTGTGTGTGACTGAAGGGATGTGGATTTGGCAAAAAGTGCTCCTCCACCCACCACTGTCAGTGCATCATTGACACCTGGAACATTGGCCCACATGTGTGATTATGTATTGCGGATCCTAAAACGGGACCCCCGCATTGCCAAAATTATGAAAGATGACGACTACTGGTTGGCCAGCATCCTCGATCCATGCTATAAAGGCAAATACACAACATCATGCCACAGGAGAACCTAGAGTTAATATTGGCGAACAAACAAGCAACTCTGGTAAACCATTTGCTAGAGGCATTGCCAGCACACAGCAGCGGTCCAGGTTCTAACACAAGCCATACTGGGCCAAATGGAAGAGGTGTTCGTTGTGCACACAGCCGAACTGGTGTTGGAGACAGGGGTTTCATGACCATGTTGTGGACTGATTTCTCGAGTACCGCTCACACGACTGTTAATACTGAATCGATTGCAACAGACAGGAGACAGCAGTTGTCAACTATGGTTCAAAATTACCTCTTGTCATGGTCACGTGTGTCAGGACGCAGATGTTTCCGCAAGGCGAACCCATGTGACACACGTGCCCCTGGATACACCGCCTCCAGTGGGGCGCATTTAAACAATAAAACGTGCAGGTGGATACGCCGCCTCCACCTGGCGAATTTAGGTATTACACGTTATACATACAATAATCAAATAATAAAGGGCGAACCTGGGAAACTTTAACAATGGTGGGCCCTGCGATAGGGAATGGGGACATGGAGACCTCCTAAGCTCCCCTGAGCCAGTGTCCCTGCACTCCTTACATTCCCTAAACAGGCTCCGCACCTGTCGCCGCACGCGTACCTTAACGCCCTTGCTAACCCTGACCCTAAACCCTCACAAGGGAATGGGTCAGTGCGGAGACTAATCCCACCACTGCACTAATAACACACATGAGGAAAGAGACAATACAGGGGAAACACCACTTAGCTTTGCTCTGTTGCGTGCGCTCCTAGCAACAGAGCCCTCCACCTGAGTGCATCTTCTCCTCCACCTGGATCCATCACCATAACAGGATCCTTCACCTTAGTGCAGCCTTGGAGCAGAGTCCAACACCAGTTGCAGCTGCTTAGTACCAGAGTCCCAAGGAAGTGTTCAGCTTCTGCCACGAAGTCAAGCATGCTTGAGTCCAGCTCAGCAGCCAGGTCCCACATGGTGAGTGCCACTCTCCATAGTAGCCACTCCACCAGACCATGCAGACACTTCCCGCTGACACCATCACTGCGACCCCACCACGCCATGCCAGCCCGTCTTCCAGACACCATAGCTGCAACACGTCCCCCCTGGCTAAGCTGCACAGGACTCCTCACCAGCTCCATCCTTCCTCCAGGCTCTCCAACTCAGAGTGAAACACAAACTCACAATATCACAGGCAGTGATTACACACCCCTAGCACACCTTTATAGGGTGTCACACCTGATCCATAATTAAGTGAACATTAACCTAAACCTAAGGTGCGATACCATTCCCCACCACCGGGCAACTTAGAATGAACGACACACGTGATAATTCTAATGGCCACCGGGGGCAATCACGACACACTTTGGAACCAAAGGAAAAAAAGTTCACTTAATGCATTTAATACCGCCAGATCCAACACTGGATCATGACACCTCTCCTCCCCTTTCGATGGTCTCCTCACAGTTCATTCCCCTTTGACTACTGGGCCTGTAAACTGGACAACTGGCCTGAATTTGCACAATATGCCTTACAGGAGCTCGCTTGCCCTGCTGGTAGTGTGCTATCTGAAAGAGTCTTCAGTGCTGCTGGATTAATCCTGACAGAAAGAAGGACCCGGCTGTCGATCCAAACTGTTGGTGATCTCACCTTCATTAAAATGAGCCATGCATGGGTTTTAAAAGGATTTTGTCCCACCTTCCCCTGATGACACATAGGTTGCCAGCAAAATGGCTCGCTTTCTCCTTCTCTTCCTCCGACTTCTCCAATTCCTCCATTTTCAGCTGCTGAACATCCAGCCTACACCTCAACATATGCCAGTTTTTCCACCTCCCTTACCGGGCTGTATCCCCCAGGGCTAGCGTTAGCACCTGGCGCTCCTGGGCAAGTGGCGGTGCCCTGAGCAGGCGGGTGGCCCACGGCACTGGCACAGGGCCCCTCACAGTACACCGGTGTCTCTGACGCTGGGGGGGTCCAATCGCAGTCAGAGACACCGTCATACTATGAGGGGCCCTGTGCCAGTGACGTTGCCCATGAGTGCTTGCTCAAGGCACCAGCACTTGCAATACTTACCTCTCCCTGCTCCACCGCTGTGACCTCTTCCGCATTTCCAGACAGTGAAATTCAGGTCAGAGAGCGCAATGATGTCACGTCTGTATGCCCTCTGCCTGAACAGTCCAAGTGCAGAGAGCTGGAAGATGGCGACGCTGAGGAGTCTACAGTAGAGCAGTGCCCAGCGAGGAGAGGTATTTTTTTAATGTTTGGAGCAATATATGGGGAGCATTATACACTGGAGAATTATATATGGGGCCCATCATACACTTGAGCATTATAGATAGGGCCCATTATACACTGGAGCATCATATGGGGCCCATTACATATGGAGCATTATATGGGCCCATCATACACTGGAGCATTAAAAATGGGGCCTATCATACACTGGAGCATCATCCATGGGGCCCATCATACACCTGCGCATTATAAATGGGGCCCATCATACACTGGAGAATTATAAATGTGGCCCATCATACACTGCAGCATCATATACGGGGCCCATTATACACTGGAGCATTATAAATGGGGTTCATTATATATGGAGCATTATACACTGTTTGCATAATTATTATTAGGCAACTTGTATTTGAGAGGATTCTTTTTAATATTGAACAACAACTATGTTCTCAATCAACCGAAAAGACTCATAAATATCAAAGCTTAATTTTTTGGAAGTTGGAGTGGTTTTTTTTTTAGATTTGGCTATCTTAGGAGGATAGCTGTTTGTGCAGGTAACTATTACTGTGCAGAATTATTAGGCAACTTAATAAATACCAAATATATACCCATCTCACTTGTTTATTTTCACCAGGTAAACCAATGTAACAATGCAAAATTCAGAAATAAACATTTCTAACATTCAAAACCCCCCAAAAAAAGAGACAAACATAGCCACCTTTCTTTACGATGACACTCAAAAGCCTTCCATCCATGGATTCTGTCAGTTGCTTGATCTGTTTACGATCAACATTGCGTGCAGCAGCTTCCACAGCCTCCCTGACACTGTTTGAGAGGTGTAATGTTTTCACTCCCTGTAGATCTCACATTTTATGAAGGACCACAGGTTCTCTTTGGGGTTCAGATCAGGTGAACAAGGAGGCCATGTCATTATTTTTTCTTCTTTTAGACCTTTACTGGGCAGCCATGCTGTGGAGTATTTGGTTGCATGTGATGGAGCATTGTCCTGCATGAAAATCATGTTTTACTTGAATGATACCGACTTTTTCCTGTACCGCTGCTTGAAGAAGGTGTCTTCCAGAAAATGGCAGTAGGTCTGGGAGTTGAGCTTCATTCCATCCTTAACCCGAAAAGGTCCCACAAGTTCACCTTTGATGATACCAGCCCATACCAGTACCCCACCTCCACCTTGCTGGCATCTGAGTCAGAGTGGAGCTCTATGGCCTTTACTGATTCAGCCTCGGGCCCATCTATCTGGGCCATCAAGAGTCACTATCATTTCATCAGTCCATGAAACCTTACAAAAATCGGTCTTAACATATTTCTTGGCCCAGTCTTGACGTTTTATCTTATGTTTCCTGTTCAAAGGTGGTCGTTTTCCAGCCTTCCTTACCTTGGCCATGTCCCTGAGTATGGCACACCTTGTGCTTTTTGATACTCCAGTAATGTTGCAGCTCTGAAATATGGCAAAACTTGTGGCAAATGGCATCTTGGCAGCTTCATGCCTGATTTTCCTCAATTCATGGGCAGTTATTTTGAGCCTTTTATCAACACGCTTCTTGCAACCCTGTTGGCCATTTGCCATGAAACGCTTGATTGTTCAGTGATCACGTTTCAAAAGTTTGACAATTTCAAGACTGCTGCATCCCTCTGCAAGACATCTCATAATGTTTGACTTTTCAGAGTCCATCAAATCTCTCTTCTGACCCATTTTGCCAAAGGAAAGGAAGTTACCTAATAATTAAGCACACCTTATATAGGGTGTTGATGTCATTAGACCACACCCCTCCTCATTACAGAGATGCAAATCACCTGATTTACATGATTGGCAGTTGACTTTCAAGCCTATACAGCTTGGAGTAGGACAACATGTATAAAAAGGATAATGTGATCAAAATACTCATTTGACTTATAATTCTGCACACAGTGTATAGGCCCATCATACGCTGGAGCATCATCCATGGGGCCCATCATATACTGCAGCATCATATGGGGCCCATTATATATGGAGCATTATATAGGCCCATCGCACAATGCAGCATCATCCATGGGGCCCATCATATACTGGAGCATCATATGGTGTTCATTATTTATGGGTCATCATATAGGGTATGGAGCATTATATGGAGCACTTATTATTATTATCTTATATAGCACCATTGATTCCATTGTGCTGTACATGAGAAGGGGTTACATACAAAATACAGATATCACTTACAGTAAACAAACTAACAATGACAGACTGATACAGAGTGAAGCGTGGACCCTGCCCTTTCGGGCTTACATGCTACAGGATGGTGGGGAAGGAGACAGTAGGTTGGTGGGTTGCAGCAGTTCCGGTGTTGGTTGAGGTGATATCACCGGTAGTGGTGAGAGAGAAGGAGGTAGCGGGGTCGTTGCAGGCTGTAGGCTTTCTTGAAGAGGTGGGTTTTCAGGTTCCGTCTGAAGGATCCAAATGTGGATGATAGTCGGACTTGTTGGGGCAAAGAATTCCAGAGAATAGGGGCTATTCGGGAGAAGTCTTGGAGGCGGTTGGGTGAGGAGCAAATAAGTGTGGAGGAGAGAAGGAGGTCTTGGGAGGACTGGAGATTACGTGAGGGAAGGTATCAGGAGATTAGTTCAGAGACATATGGGGAGACAGGTTATAGATGGCCTTGTAGGTCAGAATTAGTAATTTGAACTGGATACACTGAGGGAATGGGAGCCAGTGAAGAGATTTGCAGAAGGGAGAAGCGGAGGAGTAGCGAGGAGAGAGATGAATTAGTCGGGTGGCAGAGTTAAGGATGGACTGGAGAGGTGCGAGGGTGTTAGCAGGGAGACCACAGAAATGGATGTTGCAGTAGTCGAGGCGGGAGATGATGAGGGCATGCACATGCATTTTAGTAGATTGAGGGTTGAGGAAAGGACGTATTCTGGAAATATTTTTGAGCTGGAGGCAACAGGACGTTGAAAGAGCTTGGATGTGCGGTTTGAAGGACAGGGCAGAGTCAAAGATTACTCCGATGCAGCGGACTTCTGGTACTGGGGAAAGTGTGATGTCATTAATTGTTATAGCAAGGTCCGGTAAAGAAGGTCTGTGAGATGGCGGAAAGATGATGAGTTCAGATTTGTCTACATTGAGTTTGAGGAAGCAAGAGGAGAAGAAGGAAGATATGGCTGATAGACACTCTGGGATTCTGGACAGCAGAGAGGTGACGTCTGGGCCAGAGAGGTAGATCTGAGTGTCATCAGCATAAAGGTGGTAGTGGAATCCGTGGGACTTTATGAGTTGCCCCAGACCAAGTGTATAGATTGAGAAGAGTAGGGGTCCTAAAACAGAGCCTTGAGGGACTCCAACAGAGAGAGGGTGGGATGAGGAGGTGGTGTGGGAGTGGGAGACGCTGAATGTGCAGTTGGAAAGGTATGAGGAGATCTAGGATAGGGCAAGGCCTTTGATGCCGAAGGAGGAGAGGATCTGTAGTAGGAGGTAGTGGTCAACTTTGTCAAATGCAGCGGACAGGTCTAGAAGCAGGAGTATATAGTATTGTCCATTTGATTTGGCTGTAAGTAGGTCGTTAGTAATTTTGGTCAGGGCTGTCTCAGTGGAGTGATGGGGGCGGAAACCAGATTGTAGATTGTCAAAGAGCAAGTTAGATGATAGGTGGGAGGAAAGTTCAGCGTGGTCATGCTGTTCCAGGAGTTTGGAAGTGAATGGAAGCAATGATATTGGGCGATAGCTGGACATAGCGGTTGGGTCGAGGGTTGGCTTTTTAAGGATAGGCATGATTGTGGCATGCTTGAAAGCAGAAGGGAAGGTACCGGACGTTAGTGATAGTTTGAAGAGGTGGGTGAGGTATGGGATAAGTGAGGTGGTGAGTTTGGGGAGAAGGTGGGATGGGATGGGGTCAAGTGCACAGGTTGTGAGGTGCGATTTGGAGAAGAGGCGATTAAGCTCCCCTTCAGTGATGTTGGAGAGTGAGGTTATGGGCTTTGGGCATTGGTCTGGTATACAAAGGGGTTGTGGTGGTTGAGTGATGAAGACTTGCCTTGTTTGGTCAATCTTGTTTTTGAAGTGTGTGGCAAAGTCCTCGGCAGAGATGAGGGAGGTTGGAGGAGGCAGCGGTGGGCGGAGGAGGGAGTTAAAAGTTTTGAATAACTTTTTGGAGTTATCAGATAGGGAAGATACGAGGGTTGTGAAGTAGGCCTGTTTAGCAGAGGTGAGATATGGGGCCTATTCTGTATGGAGCATTATATGGAGCCCATTCTGTATGGAGCAATATATGGGGCCCATCATATAATGTATGTAGCTTTATATGTGACTCATTATACTATATGGAGCAATATGTGGGGCTCAATCTACTCTATGGGGGCGTCCTATACTGCATAGCACATTATATGGGGACCATCATATACTGTAGCATTATGTGGAGCTCATCATATACTGTATGGAACATTCTATGGGACCAAGTATTCTGTATGGATCAACATATGGGGCTCATTATTCTGTATGGCGCACTATGTGGTGGCCATAATACTGTATGGAGGAATATACTGTCCGGTTGTTGAGCTATTGTAGAATTTAAAATAGATATCAGTCATGTAATGTAAGAAGTGAAGTATTTGTCATTGTACTATACCTATATTTCTCTGCCATATTGGAGCATCATGAATTGTGGTATGTAGAGATGAGCGACTTTGCCTTTTTTAGGGTCAAGTCGTGTTTCATAAAACCCGACTTTCTCAAAAGTCGAGTCGAATGAAATCGGCCGACTATCAGGAAAAGTCAAAGGTCCGACTGAAACACGAAACCCAATGCAAGTCAATGGGGAAGCAAAGTCGGCAGGGAGTGGAGGACAGTAAACACACCTACATGCCGGACCCCTTTTTTAAAGTGTGCGAAATCTCTCTCTCTCTCCCTGGACGCTGCACATCTCGTTGCCCACAGTGTACGTCCTTGCTCAGTGGCTGAAACAAGTCACGTGCAAGCATTCTGGTAAATCCGACTTTGGCGCTCGTTTTGCCAACCGAATGGCCGACTTCCCACTGTGGATGGGTTTCGGTCGGCGAAACCCGACTTTACCATGAGTCGGCGACTTATGAATCAGGCCAACCTGTTTCGCTCAACTCTAGTGGTAAGTGTTAAAGGGGCCCACTGTCACTCTTTCACCCGGGGCACACAAAAACCTGGAGCCAGCCCTACCGCCCCCCACAACTTTAGCCAAATAACCCCCAGTCATCAATGCGTAACTATTATTATAAAGTAAATTAAGGATGACAAGCTTAAGAAATAAGAATTGATGTCGTTGACATTGAAATGGGCACTGTAGGTGTGTTTACTGTCCTCCACTCCCTGACGACTTTGCTTCCCCAAAGTTTCGTGTTTCAGTCGGACCTCTGACCTTTCCCGATAGTCGACCGATTTCGTTCGACTCGACTTTTGAGAAAGTCGGGTTTCATGAAACCCAACTCGACCCTGAAAAAAGCAAAGTCGCTCATCTCTAATATGCAGTATATATATATATATATATATATATATATATATATATATACACACATAAACAATGTATAGTCACTGCACACGCTGATTGTACTTAATGTGAAGTAAATTTATTGCTTGACAGTGAGGAAGCGACATCAAACGACGTTTCGGCCACATCGGCCTTTATCACAAAGTCGCTGTAATAAAATACATACATAAAAATATAAAAAAATTGTAAACTTTATACAAAATATATACACATAGTATCCAGAGAGCATGGAATATAAGCACTAGAATTATTTAGAAAGATGTGGAGACATCAAACACGTGAAACTGAGAGATAACGCGGTAGATAAGAAACATGAAGGAGCGTGGTCATACCCTTTTCAATTGAATGTAGGGTCTGTTTTCACCAAATCGATAGTGTCACTGCTAGGCATAAATGAGTTGATAGCATATTCTGTAAGTAGGGATAGATGAACATATCGTTAGGGTGACATAAATAAAAAAAATAAAAAAATAAAAAATAAAAAATCAAGTACTGAACTGGGTGTCTGGAGGACAGATGGATAAAACAGATTAACCAGCATAAGTGGCGTAGCTAGTTGTATACAAAAAAGACAGTGAGGGACTGTAAAAATATGCCCAGGTATCTAGCTGTCCAGACAAAAGCTGTATTCTATTTAGGGAAAACAAACAAATATACCAAAGTTGCCGCTAAATCCTGTTCCTTGAAGAGGTGGTGGACTGGTAAATATGCCACTGCTAAACAAAGAAAAAGGGGGTACATTAGAGATGTGGCAGGATTGGTGGTCCTGGATTGGGACCATACAAAAGTTGGTGATGCAGCGGTGGTCCTGGGTAGGGACCATGGTAAGGTTGGTGGTACAGCAGTGGTCCCAATGGGACAGTACTTACTATTATTGGTGGCTCAGTGGAGTGTGAAGTCTGCACAATGGTGCCAGAGCAGTGAGTGAGCGCTGGATCACAGGCTGTGCTTTTTATCCTGTCTGGTCCGGTCATGTGACCGGAAGTGACATCAGACGCCGGGGCGTGTGCATTGGAGCACGGCCGTAGTGTCTCACAGTGATCCCCACCAAAAAGATGGCGTTGGCTGTTCACACATGCGCAGTAGAGCGCAATCAAAGAAAACCTAATGAGGCCATGCAGAGACTGCTGTAGCTCTGAGTGGGACACACGCATCAGGGGGGGAGGTGCAGTGTGCTATATATAAAGAGACTGGGCAATTAACATATGGAAACAAATATAAACGAACAGTATTATTGCAAATCATACATGTAAATATACAGCATTTGAATTGCGTAGGAGTCCAAACTTAAACAAACATAAAAAATAAAAGAAATGAAAAGAGTGATGTCAGACCTAGGGGAGAGAATGGAGAAGGTTATGAACTCAAATCAAATGAATTGTGAAGATTAGAAAAAAGGAAAAATAAAGAAGGAAAAATAATAAAGGGAAAAATAAAGATATAAAATGAGAATAGTAGAAAATAAAAAATAAAAATAAAAATAAACAAAAAATAAAAAATAAAAAGTAAAAAATAAAAAATACAAAGTAAAAAATAAAAAATAAAAAATAAAAAATAAAAAATAAAGAGAAAAAGGAACAAGGGGGGAAAAAAAAGAAAAAAGAAAAAAAGAAAAGAAGAAAAAAAGGAAAAAAAAGGGGGGGGGGAAAAAGCCTGCAAGGAACAAAATATAAGGGGAAAAAATTTTTTTTTGAAAAGTAAATAAAAAGACCAAATTTGTAAAGAAAAGGTGAAAATAAATTGTACGGCAAAATGCCTTCAAACAGAGGAAGGGAAAAAAAAGGGGGGGGTTGTGGAAAACTTTTTTGCAAACTTGAAAAAGAAAAAGAAAAAACAAACAAAAACAAAAAAGAAAAAGAAAAAACAAAAAACGAAAACACATTATGTTTCATTATCTTACCGCTTGGATTAGATGTAAAAAGGGGAGACTCAAGAAGGCAACCAATCAATGGGTCTAGGGAAAGAGGAAGAGAAAAAAAGGAATTTTTATAAAAATTATTAGATTAGCCAATCGATTTCTCGATTGAGACCCCTCGGATGTAAGGTGTCTAGTGTGTAGATCCAGAATGTCTCCCGTTGCTTTAAAAGGCGAACATGGTTCCCACCTCTTTTGGGTCTAGGGACTTTTTCAATAATTTGGAACCGTAGTTGTGATACGTTGTGTCGGGCTTCCTTGAAATGGGCAGGAAGTGGGAGCCATGTTTTCCCGCATCTAATCGTAGACTTGTGACTGGATATTCTGTCCCTGATTGCCTGGGTGGTTTCACCCACGTACAATAAACCACATGGACATTTGATGATGTAAACGACGAAGTTATTTTCACAAGTGAAGTAATCCCTAATTGCATATAATTTGCCAGAACGTGGGTGGACTATCTCACTGCCTTTGATGATATTGGAACAGCTCATGCAGTTTAGGCAAGGGAATGTACCAGTTCTCTTTTGTCCTGTTAGAGTATGTGTATTGATGTGACTGGAGGTACCCAGGTCAGCCCAGACAAGCTTGTCCTTAAGATTTTGAGGTCTCCTCAGGCACATCAATGGTGGGGATTTAAAGAGGTTAATCCTAGGATAGGATCTGGTCAATAGAGGCCAATGTTTGTGGATGAGATTATGTATTCTTTGCATGGACGGGTGGTGACCATGGACGAATGGGAGTCTGGGTGGTTTGATTGTTGTTGTTCTGGTGGTGTCGGGGTCAATCCATGCTTTAGTCATCTCAGAAGCCAGAAGTGTAGATGGATAATGCCTAGATTCAAATCTATCAGACATTTCTTGTAATCTGTGGTCTCTAGTCGAAGGATCTGATACAATCCTGGTAATCCTTTTAAACTGTTATCGTGGGAGACTATTACGGGTGGACCTTGGATGACAACTGTCATACAGAAGGAGATTATTGCAATCGGTGGGTTTAGTGTAAAGATCGGATGACAGTGTTCCTTGTGCATCTTTTTTGACCCTAGTATCCAAAAAACTGATTGATTCCAGGTTGTGGGACATTGTAAATTTCAGCTCATGCCTGGCATTGTTGATGGTATCATAGAATTTAGAAAGGCTAGTTGAGTCCCCACCCCATATGCAAAAAATATCATCAATGTAGCGAAGCACCTCTCTTTCCAGAGTTCCTTTTTTAGGTCAAAACGCACGCCAACAAGGCGGTCGAGGAGGAGGGGAACAAAATCGCCAGATGACTCTTCGGTCGCAACAGGTAGGAGTCCAAACTTAATTGTAAATATCTCTGATTACTCCCTTTCTCCTTTAGAATTTAAAGTGCTAAACCTAGGACTCTCATTCTGTCCAACACCAAGATGGGATGCTTTCCAATTAGAGAAAGACCTACAACAATTTTACCGCAACATTAGATTAAAGGTACATTTTGACGATTCTTCAACAAGGGTAGCCAACAGCATAGCTCCAGAAGCTTCTGGCTTCTGAGATGACTAAAGCATGGATTGACCCCGACACCACCAGAACCACAACAATCAAACCACCCAGACTCCCATTCATCCATGGTCACCACCCGTCCATGCAAAGAATACATAATCTCATCCACAAACATTGGCCTCTATTGACCAGATCCTATCCTAGGATTAACCTCTTTAAATCCCCACCATTGATGTGCCTGAGGAGACCTCAAAATCTTAAGGACAAGCTTGTCCGGGCTGACCTGGGTACCTCCAGTCACATCAATACACATACTCTAACAGGACAAAAGAGAACTGGTACATTCCCTTGCCTAAACTGCATGAGCTGTTCCAATATCATCAAAGGCAGTGAGATAGTCCACCCACGTTCTGGCAAATCCTATCCAATTAGGGATTACTTCACTTGTGAAACTAACTTCGTCGTTTACATCATCAAATGTCCATGTGGTTTATTGTACGTGGGTGAAACCACCCAGGCAATCAGGGACAGAATATCCAGTCACAAGTCTACGATTAGATGCGGGAAAACATGGCTCCCACTTCCTGCCCATTTCAAGGAAGCCCGACACAACGTATCACAACTACGGTTCCAAATTATTGAAAAAGTCCCTAGACCCAAAAGAGGTGGGAACCATGTTCGCCTTTTAAAGCAACGGGAGACATTCTGGATCTACACACTAGACACCTTACATCCGAGGGGTCTCAATCGAGAAATCGATTGGCTAATCTAATAATTTTTATAAAAATTCCTTTTTTTCTCTTCCTCTTTCCCTAGACCCATTGATTGGTTGCCTTCTTGAGTCTCCCCTTTTTACATCTAACCCAAGCGGTAAGATAATGAAACATAATGTGTTTTCGTTTTTTGTTTTTGTTTTTTGTTTTTTCTTTTTCTTTTTTGTTTTTGTTTGTTTTTTCTTTTTCTTTTTCAAGTTTGCAAAAAAGTTTTCCACAACCCCCCCCCCTTTTTTTTTCCCTTCCTCTGTTTGAAGGCATTTTGCCGTACAATTTATTTTCACCTTTTCTTTACAAATTTGGTCTTTTTATTTACTTTTCAAAAAAAAATTTTTTCCCCTTATATTTTGTTCCTTGCAGGCTTTTTTTCCCCCCCTTTTTTTTCCTTTTTTTCTTCTTTTCTTTTTTTCTTTTTTCTTTTTTTTCCCCCCTTGTTCCTTTTTCTCTTTATTTTTTATTTTTTATTTTTTACTTTGTATTTTTTATTTTTTGTTTATTTTTATTTTTATTTTTTATTTTCTACTATTCTCATTTTATATCTTTATTTTTCCCTTTATTATTTTTCCTTCTTTATTTTTCCTTTTTTCTAATCTTCATAATTCATTTGATTTGAGTTCATAACCTTCTCCATTCTCTCCCCTAGGTCTGACATCACTCTTTTCATTTCTTTTATTTTTTATGTTTGTTTAAGTTTGGACTCCTACGCAATTCAAATGCTGTATATTTACATGTATGATTTGCAATAATACTGTTCGTTTATATTTGTTTCCATATGTTAATTGCCCAGTCTCTTTATATATAGCACACTGCACCTCCCCCCCTGATGCGTGTGTCCCACTCAGAGCTACAGCAGTCTCTGCATGGCCTCATTAGGTTTTCTTTGATTGCGCTCTACTGCGCATGTGTGAACAGCCAACGCCATCTTTTTGGTGGGGATCACTGTGAGACACTACGGCCGTGCTCCAATGCACACGCCCCGGCGTCTGATGTCACTTCCGGTCACATGACCGGACCAGACAGGATAAAAAGCACAGCCTGTGATCCAGCGCTCACTCACTGCTCTGGCACCATTGTGCAGACTTCACACTCCACTGAGCCACCAATAATAGTAAGTACTGTCCCATTGGGACCACTGCTGTACCACCAACCTTACCATGGTCCCTACCCAGGACCACCGCTGCATCACCAACTTTTGTATGGTCCCAATCCAGGACCACCAATCCTGCCACATCTCTAATGTACCCCCTTTTTCTTTGTTTAGCAGTGGGATATTTACCAGTCCACCACCTCTTCAAGGAACAGGATTTAGCGGCAACTTTGGTATGTTTCTTTGTTTTCCCTAAATAGAATACAGCTTTTGTCTGGACAGCTAGATACCTGGGCATATTTTTACAGTCCCTCACTGTCTTTTTTGTATACAACTAGCTACGCCACTTATGCTGGTTAATCTGTTTTATCCATCTGTCCTCCAGACACCCAGTTCAGTACTTGATTTTTTATTTTTTATTTTTTTATTTTTTTTATTTATGTCACCCTAACGATATGTTCATCTATCCCTACTTACAGAATATGCTATCAACTCATTTATGCCTAGCAGTGACACTATCGATTTGGTGAAAACAGACCCTACATTCAATTGAAAAGGGTATGACCACGCTCCTTCATGTTTCTTATCTACCGCGTTATCTCTCAGTTTCACGTGTTTGATGTCTCCACATCTTTCTAAATAATTCTAGTGCTTATATTCCATGCTCTCTGGATACTATGTGTATATATTTTGTATAAAGTTTACAATTTTTTGATATTTTTATGTATGTATTTTATTACAGCGACTTTGTGATAAAGGCCGATGTGGCCGAAACGTCGTTTGATGTCGCTTCCTCACTGTCAAGCAATAAATTTACTTCACATTAAGTACAATCAGCGTGTGCAGTGACTATACATTGTTTATGCGATTCTGGGACTATCCGTTCCTTCTCACTGGCACCGCGAACTCGAACCCTCTGGCCGAGTGCTAACCATCTGTATTACCTATATATATATATATATATATATATATATATATATATATATATATATATATATATATATATACAGTATATATATATATATACAGTCATATGTTAAAGTTTGGGCACCCCTATTAATGCTAACCTTTTTTCTTTATAACAATTTTGTTTTTTGCAACAGCTATTTCAGTTTCATATATCTAATAACTGATGGACTCAGTTATATTTCTGGATTCAAATGAGGTTTATTGTACTAACAGAAAATGTGCAATCTGCATTTTAACAAAATTTGACCGGTGCAAAAGTATGGGCACCTCAACATAAAAGTGACATTAATATTTCGTAGATCCTCCATTTGCAAAAATAACAGCCTCTAGTCGCTTCCTGTAGCTATTGATGAGTTCCTGGATCCTGGATGAAGGTATTTGTGACCATTCCTGTTTACAAAACAATTCCAGTTCAGTTAAGTTTGATGGTCGCCGAGCATGGACAGCCCGCTTCAAATCATCCCACAGGTGTTCAATGATATTCAGGTCTGGGGACAGGGATGGCCATTCCAGAACACTGTAATTGTTCCTCTGCATGAATGCCTGAGTAGATTTGGAGCGGTGTTTTGGATCATTGTCTTGCTGAAATATCCATCCCCTGCGTAACTTCAACTTCGTCACTGATTCTTGCACATTATTGTCAAGAATCTGCTGATACTGAGTTGAATCCATGCGACCCTCAACTTTAACAAGATTCCCGATGCCGGCATTGGCCACACAGTGCCAAAGCATGATGGAACCTCCACCAAATTTTACTGTGGGCAGCAAGTGTTTTTCTTGGAATGCTGTGTTTTTTAGCCTCCATGCATAACGCCTTTTTGTATGACCAAACAACTCAATCTTTATTTCATCAGTCCACAGGACCTTCTTCCAAAATGTAACTGGTTTGTCCAAATGTGCTTTTGCATACCTCAGGCGACTCTGTTTGTGGCGTGCTTGCAGAAACGGCTTCTTTCGCATTACTCTCCCATACAGCTTCTCCTTGTACAAAGAGCGCTGTGTTGTTGACCGATGCACAATGACACCATCTGCAGCAAGATGATGCTGCAGGCCTTTGGAGGTGGTCTGTGGATTGTCCTTGACTGTTCTCACCATTCTTCTTCTCTGTCTTTCTGATATTTTTCTTGGCCTGCCACTTCTGGGCTTAACAAGAACTGTACCTGTGTTCTTCCATTTCCTTACTATGTTCCTCAGAGTGGAAACTGACAGGTTAAATCTCTGAGACAACTTTTTGTATCCTTCCCCTGTTTTTGCAACAGCTATTTCAGTTTCATATATCTAATAACTGATGGACTCAGTTATATTTCTGGTTTCAAATGAGGTTTATTGTACTAACAGAAAATGTGCAATCTGCATTTAAACAAAATTTGACCAGTGCAAAAGTATGGGCACCCTTATCATTTTCTTGATTTGAACACTCCCAACTATTTTTTACTGACTTCCTGAAGCACTAAATTGGTTTTGTAACCTCATTGAGCTTTGAACTTCATAGCCAGGTGTATCAAATCATGAGAAAAGGTATTTAAAGTGGCCACTTGCAAGTAGTTCTCCTATTTGATTCTCCTATGAAGAGTGGCATCATGGGCTCCTCAACAATGCACAATGACACCATCTGCAGCAAGATGATGCTGCAGGTCTTTGGAGGTGGTCTGTGGATTGTCCTTGACTGTTCTCACCATTCTTCTTCTCTGTCTTTCTGATATTTTTCTTGGCTTGCCACTTCTGGGCTTAACAAGAACTGTACCTGTGTTCTTCCATTTCCTTACTATGTTCCTCAGAGTGGAAACTGACAGGTTAAATCTCTGAGACAACTTTTTGTATCCTTCCCCTGAAAAGCTATGTTGAATAATCTTTGTTTTCAGATCATTTGAGAGTTGTTTTGAGGAGCCCATGATGCCACTCTTCATAGGAGAATCAAATAGGAGAACTACTTGCAAGTGGCCACCTTAAATACCTTTTCTCATGATTTGATGCACCTGGCTATGAAGTTCAAAGCTCAATGAGGTTACAAAACCAATTTAGTGCTTCAGGAAGTCAGTAAAAAGTAGTTAGGAGTGTTCAAATCAAGAAAATGATAAGGGTGCCTATACTTTTGCACCAGTCAAATTTTGTTTAAATGCAGATTGCACATTTTCTGTTAGTACAATAAACCTCATTTGAATCCAGAAATATAACTGAGTCCATCAGTTATTAGATATATGAAACTGAAATAGCTGTTGCAAAAGCCAAAATTGTTATAAAGAAAAAAGGTTAACATTAATAGGGGTGCCCAAACTTTTTACATATGACTGTATATACAGTATATAAAGTTTAAATCACCCCCATTCAAAAAAAAAAAAGCACACATATTTGGTATCGCCGCATTCAGAATCGCCCGATCTATCAATATATACAAAATAATTATAATTAATCCGTTCGGTAAATTGCGTAACAAGAAAAAAGTCAAAACGGCACAAATATGCTTTTTTGGTCACCGCAACATTGAATTAAAATAAAATAAGAGGTGATAAAACCATTGTACATACACCAAAATGGTATGAATAAAATTGTCTGTTCAGCTTGCAAAACATAAGCCCTCACCCGGCCCCATGTCATGAAAAATGGAGACGCTACATGTCTCCGAAAATGCCGCAACATTTTTTTTTACAAACTTTGAATTTTTTTTTCATCACTTAATTAAAAAAATAACCTATACAAGTTTGATATCTTAAAACTAGAAATGACCTGGAGAATCGTAATGGCAAGTCAGTGTTAGCATTTCATGAACATGGTAAAAAAAAAATTGTGGAATTGCACTTTTTTGGAATTTCACCACACTTGGATTTTTTTCCCATATTCTAGTGAACTATATGGTAAAACCAATGATGTCGTTCAAAAGTACAATTTGTCCTATGAAAAAATGAGCCCTCGCATGGCCATATTGATGGAAAAATTAAGAACTTATGGATCTGATAAGAAGGGGAGCAAATAATGGAAATTCAAAAACGAAATTGGGCTGCCGAGTGACGGAGTTAATCCAGATAGTCACAAAAACATTAATTAATAAGATTTCTCTCATGCTTGCTTTACATCAGCACCATTTGTAAAATGATGTTTTATTTTGTTAGAATTTTAGAAGATTTAAAGATTTAGCAGTAATTTTTCACTTTTTCAAGAAAATTTGCAAAACTTATTTTTTTAGGGACCGATTAAGTTTTGAAGTGACTTTGGGGGTCTTATATATTGGTGACCCCCAAAGTGATACTATTTTAGAAACCGCACTGTTCAACATAATCAAAATTTCTTTAAGTTAATTTATTATCCCTTCAGGTGCTTTTCAGGAATGAATGCAATGTGGCATTAACAGGAATGAAGAAGTTTATTTTTTTCATCTAAATGTTGATAACTTCTGAACAGGCCGCTATAACCGGTAGACTTTATGGCAATTGTTTGGCCATGAATTGCCATGGTAAACATCAGGCCCACACAATCAAGATCTCGGAGTGCCAATGGGGTTAGCACCCACCCTCTGTTAACCATCTAGATGCTGTAGACATTATTAACAGTAGCATTTAAGGGGTTAAATGTCTATAGTCGGCACCAACACTGATCGAGTCTGATGCAGCAAATTGTCAGCTATACTGTACAGCCGACAGCTGCTGGATTGTCCCCAGTGGAGGGATGCTAGTCCCTTATCTCGGAAATCAGTAAAAAGATGTATTGGTGGTCACTAAGGGGTTAAAACTGTTTGTGCCACGTAGGCTAACATTCCACAGGCCAAACAGTCAGAACTAGAGATGAGCGACTTTGCCTTTTTTCGGGTCGAGTAGGGTTTCATGAAACCCGACTTTTGGAAAAGTCGGGTCGAACGCAATCGGCCGATTATCGTGAAAAGTCGAAGGCCAACTGAAACACGAAACCCAATGTAAGTCAAGGGGGAAGAAAAGTCGGCAGTGAGTGGAGGACAGGAAACACACCTACAGTGCCCATTTTAATGCCAAAAACATCAATTCTTATTACTTAAGCTTGTCAACATTAAATTACTTTATAATAATAGTTAGGCATTGAAAACTGGGGGTTATTTGGCTAAAGTTGTGGGGGGGGTAGGGCTGGCTCCAGATTTTCGTGGGCCCAAGGGCCAAAGAGTGCCAATGGGCTCCTTTAACACATGCCATAATTCATGATCCTCTGATACGGCAGAGAAATAGTAGCATAGTACAATGAAAAATACTTCACTTCTTACATCACATGACTGATATCCATTTTAAATTCTCCAATAGCTCCAAAAACGGACAGTATATTACTCCATACAGTATTATGGCCACCGCATAGTGCGCTATACAGAGTAATGAGGCCCATATATTGCTCCATACAGAATCATTGGTCCCATATAATGTTCGATACAGTATATGATGCGCTCCACATAATGCTACAGTATATGCTGGTCCCCATGGATGAAGCTCCACTGTCTTATGGGCCCAAATAATGCTCCATATATAATGGGCCCCTTTTCTAATGCTCCAGTGTATAATGGGCCCTGTAAATGCTGCTCCAGTGTCTGATGTCCACCTTTGGAATGCTCCAGTGTATGGTGGGCCCCATATATCATTCTCCAGAGTATAGTGCTCTCCAAAAATTGCTCCCAACCTTTAAAACAATTAAATAAGTCTCCTCGCTAGGGAATCCCTTTTGTAGTCTGGACTCCTCGTCGTCCCCATCTTCCATCTCTCTGCACTTGGACTGTTTAGGCAGAGGGCGTACAGACGTGATGTCATCACGCTCTGTGACCAGAATGTCACTGTCAGGAAATGCCGAAGACTTCACGGCGGTGCAGCAGGGAGAGGTAAGTATTTCAACTTTGCAAGTGCTGTGATCCTGAGCAAGCAGGGGGGGCCCACTCGTTGGCGACGACACTGGCACAGGGCCCCTCATAGTACGGCGGTGTGTCTGATGGTGGGTGGGCGGACACTTTTACATACTATGAGGGGCCCTGTGCCAGTGCCATCGCCCATGAGTATGCCCCCCCACCTGCTCAAGGAACCTGCACTTTCATCTGCACATTCCTCTTTGTCACCATGTGAGGTGGTAGAGTATGCGGGAAGGGGAACCTAAGTTTCATCAGGGTCAGATTCTGGCTGTGTAGAGTGTGAGGGGAATGTAGTGGTCTGGGTCAATGTACCAGCAGAATCATCTAGCAGTGGCTGGGCATCAGTGCAGATGTGGTGCCTCCAGGAGTACGGTCGCCACAGTGGCATTACCTTCCTCCTAGGGAGTGTGATGTCATGCTTGGGAGCAATGAAGGATCTCTCTAGCAGTTAAACCAACACACAACACAGTTCCCACTCCAGGCCAGGAGGGAGACCTCTGAACCTGACTGCTGAGGAGCTGCTCTCTGTGGTCGGGAGGAGGGAAGTTAGGGCAGTCTGTGAAGGGAAGGGGAAGTGTGTGGACGTGAGAAGGTGAGCTGGAGGATGAGCAGAGTTAAGGCTAACTCCTAGCTGGAGCGCATGGTCCGGATTCCGATCTCCAATTTTGTAGGGACACTGATGATCCTGCAGCAGAAACAGAAGGAAGTAGCAGCAGTAAATGCTTTGTTCCCAACTAAGGCTCGGAGGCCCCAGCAGCGACTTGTGTGAGCCAGAAGGAAAAAGCTACGGCTGTCTGCCATATGAGAAAGTTTCAAAAGAGAGTCAACAGGGAGAACTTCAGTGAACTCAGTACTGCGAGTACCTCAGATAAGCGCTAGAACGGAGGCCACATTACCTATCTGCAGAGAGAGAATTCCAAATTTGCTTCCAGGCTGACCAACTTCTTCTCCATCTGTACTCTGGGTCCTGGACGCACTTACCAAGTACAGGTAAAGGAACTGCACGACTGTGTCTGTCATCTTTCTCCTGTGCCTGGCGCACAGCTCTGCTACATCCTGCACACCATCTCCCAACTCTTTCATCTGCCCTGCGACTACGGCCCTACCTGTGCAGGGCTTCTACATCTTAGCTGCACCACAACATCTGTCCCAGAGAAGCGACACTGCAGCGCTGGTCAATCTGATCAGAAACCACAGGTGGCGTCACGTATCATTCACCTATAAACGTTATTCACCCCTTTGCATGGATGTCCTGGGCCACGGACCGGGTCACCACCACCGTGACACATCCCTCTGAGACACCGGCCCGGTACCGATTAACCCCACTGCCCTGGCTGGCCACCCACACTCCATGTCAGATTCATCTTGGACTTGGGAATGCACGATTTGACTTGATAACCCAGGCATAGTATGTGAGAAAGAGCTACATGGACTAATGTGAAGTGTGGCCTGCTGCGTCATTCACTTTTGGTGGGGGTGAAGGACACAAGGAAAGGGGTTCTTCCTGACCAGGAGCCAGCACTTGACGACTCAGTGCTTGCATTTTTTGAAACTTCAGAAGAGGAGGGCATATTTGTTGGTGTCTGTTTCGGCAATGTAAGCCAAAACCAGTTCCTGATGCTCTGGCTTTAAAAGCGGTTAACCTACTCCCAGAAAAGGTAGCCTTCCAGGTGTTCCGGAGCCAGACCATGACGCAGGCTCAACACCTCCTGCCTTAGGAGCTATTGTGCTTTTGCCACTACCAGCAGATGTACCACCTCCCCCACCACCATCAGTACCAGCTGGCAACCCCCGCCCACTTCCACGGCCTCTTCCAACAAACTTCCTCATTTTTGGAAAAATGTACCCAAAATACCACCAGCTATATGGTACTGTAAAATGGTACTGTAAAACAAGGTACAAGGTGTATATAGTATTGGGGAGAATTGGAAGCTTCCTAGAGATATTAGGATGCTGAACTATTATCTCAGGCCCACTATAGATTACACCTCAATTTAACAGGCTGAAATAGGCAGGTGTATGACGAGGTACAAGGTGTGTATATAGTATTGGGGAGAATTGGAAGCTCCCTAGAGATTTTAAGAGGTTGAACTATTTTCTCAGGCCCACTATAGATTACAAACAGCACTAGGATATCTACTTCCTAAATTGTTTAACCAGCCAATGGATAGAATAATTAAAATATACCTTTTATTAGATTAATATACAATAAAATAAAGTGCAAGGTGCTCAAGTTACATCAAACACAACAAAGAAGAACACACAAATGAAAAAAGCTAGTGGATGCAGTATTGCCCATCATTACTGAGCATCCCAAGTATCCAAATATTCATTGGGTGCTTAGAGTAAATCAAATACGGCCAACCTCATTCAAAGACATAGGGTACATAATTCTCAAGATAATCTCCATGCTTAACATATCATAACATTAGCCATCTCTTAATGAGAGTAGGTGTCATGCCATCAATATATTCCCAAATTAGGCATAACCCTCTCCTGATCAGGAGTACCATATAATACAAGGCACAATACTGCTACACAGCATTAATAAGAACCACATAGCCTCAATTGCCGCATTTGCTACGGGTTCTATAACACACAAATAATGTATCAGATAGAAATGTATCGTGTGTCATAATAAAGATATATACTCCCGCACACCCTCCATATACCTTAGTACCGGATCTAAATCCACCAGGTATGCATAAATATCTTAGATAAACTGTCTCTTATAAATGTGAGACCAATATTATGTCACCAAAATATTTAGTAAAACACGGAACAATCTCACCCAATTAGCAGGGACATTCTCTGATTGATTGCCATCCCCGTGACTGGTGAGCGCGATACCCCTATCTCCCGACGCGTTTCGTCTAATCTCATCAGGGGAGTCAACTGGGGTTCATCTGAATGGTGTATCATGCATAGCCGTTATGTACTTCATCCGACATTATGTGTACATACACTCATGCATACCTCCTTTTAAATGTTAGCGCCGTGGCGTCTCGGGAAGCCAACACTTCCGGTCCCTGATCCACCTCACATCCTGTGTTTGGGTCGCGCGCATCGTCAGCGTGCTCGCTCTATGGAGCGCGTCACATGCTGAGAGCGCGTCTCCCACCAGCTGGGCATGCGCACATAGCGCTGCCCTCTCCAAAGGGAAAATGATATTCTATATATTATAATGGCGCTAGTTACTTGCGGCATCAGACAGCCCATGCCCTGCACTACATATGCGCCTATCATTATCATCCATACAGCAGCAACATATAATCTCATGCTGATTATAGGAATCCCTTTAGAGTTTTTATTCTTAGGGATATTCCCTTGACTCATTCGGAGTATCCCCTACTTAAATCATGTACAGAAATTCATATATAAGAGATTAATTCTACATTTAATCGGGGGTTTCAGTTAGTGCAGCTACAAAATCAAAAAACTCCTTCAAAAATATATATCAATTCTAGGAAAACTGGCAGTTATAAAAATTATTGCTATGACAGTACCGACTCACTTTAACCAGATGGGCCTTACAACCATCGAAAAGTGAATGAAGTGCCACTAAATTCTCCCTATAACAGCTTCTAGGCTACCTCCTCCCTACCTACCGCGGAGATTGGCACCCTAAGACCTGCGCAGATGGCGTCCCCACTCAACGTCGGCTGTCCCTCACTGCTGACCCTATTAGTCCCTTTACTAAATGAAAGATATAAAGGATAGTTGATCATTAAGGCCCTTTGGATATGTAGCTTGCAACCAGAAGATCCATTTTGTCTCTTTTTGAAGAATCATCTGGTCCCAATTACCCCCACGTATGGGTGGTTTAATTTTGTCAATACCCATAAATGTAATAGCCTTGGAGTTACCCTGATGGTGTCTATTTATGTGGTTGGCAATAGACGTGTCCCTTTTGTTGCTGATGTCACGCATGTGTTCTCCTACCCTCCTCCGAAACTCTCTCCTGGTCTTTCCTACGTACTCCAGACCACATTCACATGTTGCCTTGTATACCACCCCTGTGCTTTGGCAATTGATGAACTGTCTGATAGAGTACACTTTTCCAGTGTTATTACTTGTGAAAGTTTTACCAGGGGATATAGATACACATGCTTTACATTTCCCACATCTATGGCATCCCAGTGGAGGTGACCCCAACCATGTCTGATTATGCGGATTCTGAAAATGGCTATGGACCAATCTATCCCTCAATGATCTACCTCGACGAAAGGTGACCTGAGGGGTAGGGCCCACTGTATCCTTGACATCCACGTCCATACACAACACGGCCCAGTGTCGTTCTAGAATTTTTCGTATCTCTTTCGCCCCGTTAGAAAACTTTGTTATAAACCTAGAAATATTATCCTCCAGTTTCGGAGGTGCGAGGCTCAATAAGTCTCTTCTGTTTTTACTCAGAGAGTTCTTGTAAGCTTCAGTTAACACATTCTTAGGATAGCCTCTATCCAAGAACCTTTGCTTTAAATCATCAGCCTGTTCTTTGTAATTGGCTGTATTTGAGCAATTCCGACGAATTCTAAGATATTGTCCCTTCGGAATGCCTCTCTTTAGGGAATTAGGATGCCCACTTTCCCATCTCAAGAGGGAATTTGTAGCCGTAGGTTTATGGTAGTTTTTTGTCATAAGCTCACCATTATCATTCTTTTGGACTAGGATGTCTAGGAATGTCAGGCTGCATTTATTGACCTCATAGGTGAAATGCAAGCCTATTTCATTATCATTCAGTCCTCTAACAAACTGACCAAAGTCAACCTCTGCACCTCTCCATATGACGAACACGTCGTCTATGTAACGTACCCACATCACTATCTTCTCGCTGAATTCAGTAGATGTATCACTGAATACTATATTCTCCTCCCACCAGCCCAGGAGAAAATTTGCATACGTAGGGGCACAGGGACTCCCCATCGCGGTACCCCTGAGCTGGTGGAAGACATTATTATCAAACAAGAAGATATTGTTGTTTAGGCAAAATTCCAAAGCTTTCATTACAAACTCATTGTGTCTATGGTATTGACAACCTCTTGTTTGTAGATAACTATCTACAGCCTTAAGACCAACATCATGAGGGATTGAGGAGTACAGTGCTTCCACATCTATACTTCCCATTATCATGTCAGTTTCTAAGCACACACCATCTAGTTTCCCAAGAAAGTCGGTAGTGTCACGCACATATGAATTTAGAGACAGGACAAATGGTCTAAGTATCTGATCCAGATATAGACCCAGATTTTGTGTAATACTGTTAATACCTGCTACGATCGGTCTCCCTTTAAGGGGATTCGTGCCTTTGTGAATTTTGGGAAGGCAATAAAACGTAGCCATAACAGGATGCACTGGAATGAGAAAATCTCTCTCGTTCGCATCAATTACATCAGCATCAAAGCCTTCATTAATCAAGTTTGTAAGGTTGCGAACAATGCTATTAGTGGGATTCCTCAGAACCACTTCATAGTTCTCACCATCATTCAATATTGCCATACATATGGACTTATATTGCATTATGTCCATCACCACTACGTTTCCTCCTTTGTCTGAAGGTTTAATTACGATGCTCTTGTCCTGCTCCAGATTCTTTAAACTACCCATTTCCTTATTTGTAAAATTATGAAAATTAGCCTTATAGGTACTTGACAAATTCATTAGATCGTTCGACACCAGATTGACAAAGACATCGATTGAGCTTAGGTCTCCCGTTTGAGGTGGCATTTTTGTACTCTTGTTCTTTAATTTCGTAAATGGACCCACTCCTCTATCATTGGGGTTCACATCCCCCAGATGGTATAAAAAGCGTACATAAGCCAATAACTCATCATCAATGCCCAGCTCCATCGATATCTTTTTGTCCTCCCTTATAAAATGTTTTCGCCATTTCAATTTTCGTGCGAATAGGTGGAGATCTTTAATTGTTTCAAAGCAGTCATAGTCAGTTGTGGGAACAAAGGATAACCCTTTACTTAGAACGCACATTTCAATTTCTGTTAATGGTCGTGTTGAGAGATTAAGTACTTGGGGTTCTAGGGGGCGTTGTGAGTGTTCTGTCCACTTCTTAGGGGGTAGCTGAGATCTAAAAAATCTCCTTGCAGGGACCTTCTACTACTCCCTCTATTACCACCTCTGTTTCCTCTACCTCTACCTCTTCCCCTCTGGTACCTAGATTTTGTCTCGGTATCAGACACCTCTGCTTCGGAGGAGGAAATGTCTGTTTCTGGTATTTTAAAATTACGACCTATAGATACTGAATTGGCTTTATTTTCTCTGAATTCCAGAAGGTCCCTATTATAGATTTTATGTTTCCGTTCTTTCAGATGGTATTGGAATCTTTCCAGGCTATTTTGCAAACTCAACTCTTTAGCTGCAAAATGCGGTTCACTTGAAAAATTTTTTGTGACTTCTATCTGTTCTTTTAAAGTCTAATTTAATTTATTTAGGGTCACCTTCTCTTCATCTAGTAATAGTTTCAGAAGTCTAAGAGAGCTTTCTGTTGCTTCTTTTTCCCACTTCGCTATAAGACCCGGGTTCTTATATCTGTAACCCGGTGCAAGAGTAATTCTTAGGTGTCGTGGGACTATTCCTGCTCTGATATAATTGTCCAAACTTTGGACCTCCCACCAAGATGAAACTTGATCTTTATAAGTTTTTGTCAATTCCTTAAAGGCAGCAGTATACGAAGGAGTGTATCTCTTCTGTATAAATGCACGATCCGAAAAAACATCCCGTGCTTCAGACACCCAAGCATTGGTATCAATCCCTATTGATAGAAATCCTGCCATAATACTAAATCAAAATATAAACAGCACTAGGATATCCACTTCCTAAATTGTTTAACCAGCCAATGGATAGAATAATTAAAATATACCTTTTATTAGATTAATATACAATAAAATAAAGTGCAAGGTGCTCAAGTTACATCAAACACAACAAAGAAGAACACACAAATGAAAAAAGCTAGTGGATGCAGTATTGCCCATCATTACTGAGCATCCCAAGTATCCAAATATTCATTGGGTGCTTAGAGTAAATCAAATACGGCCAACCTCATTCAAAGACATAGGGTACATAATTCTCAAGATAATCTCCATGCTTAACATATCATAACATTAGCCATCTCTTAATGAGAGTAGGTGTCATGCCATCAATATATTCCCAAGTTAGGCATAACCCTCTCCTGATCAGGAGTACCATATAATACAAGGCACAATACTGCTACACAGCATTAATAAGAACCACATAGCCTCAATTGCCGCATTTGCTACGGGTTCTATAACACACAAATAATGTATCAGATAGAAATGTATCGTGTGTCATAATAAAGATATATACTCCCGCATACCCTCCATATACCTTAGTACCGGATCTAAATCCACCAGGTATGCATAAATATCTTAGATAAACCGTCTCTTATAAATGTGAGACCAATATTATGACACCAAAATATTTAGTAAAACACGGAACAATCTCACCCAATTAGCAGGGGCATTCTCTGATTGATTGCCATCCCCGTGACTGGTGAGCACGATACCCCTATCTCCAGACGCGTTTCGTCTAATCTCATCAAGTGAGTCAACTGGGGTTCATCTGAATGGTGTATCACGCATAGCCGTTATGTACTTCATCCGACATTATGTGTACATACACTCATGCATACCTCCTTTTAAATGTTAGCGCCGTGGCGTCTCGGGAGGTATGCATGAGTGTATGTACACATAATGTCGGATGAAGTACATAACGGCTATGCGTGATACACCATTCAGATGAACCCCAGTTGACTCCCTTGATGAGATTAGACGAAACGCGTCGGGAGATAGGGGTATCGCGCTCACCAGTCACGGGGATGGCAATCAATCAGAGAATGCCCCTGCTAATTGGGTGAGATTGTTCCGTGTTTTACTAAATATTTTGGTGTCATAATATTGGTCTCACATTTATAAGAGACGGTTTATCTAAGATATTTATGCATACCTGGTGGATTTAGATCCGGTACTAAGGTATATGGAGGGTATGCGGGAGTATATATCTTTATTATGACACACGATACATTTCTATCTGATACATTATTTGTGTGTTATAGAACCCGTAGCAAATGCGGCAATTGAGGCTATGTGGTTCTTATTAATGCTGTGTAGCAGTATTGTGCCTTGTATTATATGGTACTCCTGATCAGGAGAGGGTTATGCCTAACTTGGGAATATATTGATGGCATGACACCTACTCTCATTAAGAGATGGCTAATGTTATGATATGTTAAGCATGGAGATTATCTTGAGAATTATGTACCCTATGTCTTTGAATGAGGTTGGCCGTATTTGATTTACTCTAAGCACCCAATGAATATTTGGATACTTGGGATGCTCAGTAATGATGGGCAATACTGCATCCACTAGCTTTTTTCATTTGTGTGTTCTTCTTTGTTGTGTTTGATGTAACTTGAGCACCTTCCACTATAGATTACACCTCAATTTAACAGGCTGAAATAGGCAGGTGTATGACCAGGTACAAGGTGTGTATATAGTATTGGGGAGAATTGGAAGCTCCCTAGAGATTTTAGGAGTCTGACAATGATGCTCTCCTCCCCTGTCACTGCACACAAACTGTTGTGTTGTACAGTGGAAATCGCTACCAGCAGAAGCAGTTTTTTTTGTACTTCTTCCCTGCCTAACGCTCTCCCTTATTCAGAATCAGAAGCTGCAAGCTCTCCCTAATGCTAAGATCAGCAGAAGTAAGATGGCGGTCGGCGTGCACGCCCTTTTATAGCCCCTGTGACCCCACACAAAGCCTGCCAATCACTTGCATGCCCTTCTCAAAGATGGTGGTGATCGATGCCTATGTCATCGCATTGGCCACAGTGTGCGTTCTCCATCATTGGCTGAAAAAGGGCGCTGAAAGCATCATTTGAAACGTGACTTTGGCGCTCTGGTCACCGACCTTGTGGCCGACCACACGCTATGGTTGGGTTTCGTTTCATGAAACCCGACTTCAGCGAAAGTCAGCAACTTATGAATGTGACCGACCCGTTTCGCTCAACTCTACGTCATAGGCTGTTGTGAGCCAAAATTTTAACCCTGCGTGTTCCAATTCACCAAACAATTTTGCCCCTATCTACATAATGGGGGAAAGTGTATGTATGTATTAGCATCTGCACCGTCGCAGCTACAGCCACAAAATTTTGCACAGTCACACGTCTGGACCCTGAGAGCATCATAGGCTATGTTGTGAGTAGAGTTGAGCGATACCGTCCGATACTTCAAAGTATCAGATCGGAATGGATCGGCCGATCTTTAAAAAAAGTATCGGTATCGCCGATTCCGATACCGGAAGTCCCATTCAAGTCTATGGGACTTCCGGTATCGGAATAAGAAAAACCCTGTTTTTGCCTTGTACAGCCTCTCTGGGGTCTGTACGGGCCTTTCGGGGGGCTGTGCCGGCCTGCCAGGGGGTCTGTGCAGGCTCCGGTGGTCTGTGCCGGCCTGCCAGGGGGCTGTGCCGGCCTGCCGGTGGTCTGTGCAGGCTCCGGTGGGCTGTGCCGGCCTGCCGGGGGGCTGTGCCGGCCTGCCGGTGGTCTGCGCAGGCTCCGGTGGGCTGTGCCGGCCTGCCGGGGGGCTGTGCCGGCCTGCCGGTGGTCTGTGCAGGCTCCGGGGGGCTGTGCCGGCCTGCCGGTGGTCTGTGCCGGCCTGCCGGTGGTCTGTGCAGGCTTCGGGGGTCTGTGCAGGCATCATCTGATGGGACTACAAGTCCCATCGGGCGATGCCTGCTACCATGACAGTGATTGACACATTAGCCAATGATGGGACAGTAGTAGTCCCATCATCCGGCTAATGTGTTGAATGTAAAAAAAAAAAAAAAAAAATACTACATACATACTACATGCATGCTACATACATACTACATGCTACATACATACTACATACATACTACATGCTACATACATACTACATGCTACATACATACTACATGCTACATACATAATACATATATACTACATACATACTACATACATGCTACATACATACTGCATGCTACATACATACTACATACATACTGCATGCTACATACATACTACATGCTACATACATACTACATGCTACATACATACTACATACATACTACATGCTACATACATACTACATGCTACATACATACTACATGCTACATACATAATACATATATACTACATACATACTACATACATGCTACATACATACTGCATGCTACATACATACTACATACATACTGCATGCTACATACATACTACATACATACTACATACATACTACATGCATGCTACATGCATGCTACATACATACTGCATGCTCCATACATACTACATACATACTACATACATACTACATACATGCTACATGCATGCTACATACATGCTACATGCATGCTACATACATACTACATACATACTACATACATACTACATACATACTACATGCATGCTACATACATACTACATGCATGCTACATGCATGCTACATACATACTACATGCTACATACATACTACATACATGCTACATACATACTACATATATACTACATGCATGCTACATACATACTGCATGCTACATGCATGCTACATACATACTACATACATACTACATGCTACATACATACCACATATATACTACATACATACAATACATTCATACAATACATACAGTGGGGAAAAAAAGTATTTAGTCAGTCAGCAATAGTGCAAGTTCCACCACTTAAAAAGATGAGAGGCATCTGTAATTTACATCATAGGTAGACCTCAACTATGGGAGACAAACTGAGAAAAAAAAATCCAGAAAATCACATTGTCTGTTTTTTTTTCATTTTATTTGCATATTATGGTGGAAAATAAGTATTTGGTCAGAAACAAGCAATCAAGATTTCTGGCTCTCACAGACCTGTAACTTCTTCTTTAAGAGTCTCCTCTTTCCTCCACTCATTACCTGTAGTAATGGCACCTGTTTAAACTTGTTATCAGTATAAAAAGACACCTGTGCACACCCTCAAACAGTCTGACTCCAAACTCCACTATAGTGAAGACCAAAGAGCTGTCAAAGGACACCAGAAACAAAATTGTAGCCCTGCACCAGGCTGGGAAGACTGAATCTGCAATAGCCAACCAGCTTGGAGTGAAGAAATCAACTGTGGGAGCAATAATTAGAAAATGGAAGACATACAAGACCACTGATAATCTCCCTCGATCTGGTGCTCCACGCAAAATCCCACCCCGTGGGGTCAGAATGATCACAAGAACGGTGAGCAAAAATCCCAGAACCACGCTGGGGGACCTAGTGAATGAACTGCAGAGAGCTGGGACCAATGTAACAAGGCCTACCATAAGTAACACACTACGCCACCATGGACTCAGATCCTGCAGTGCCAGACTTGTCCCACTGCTTAAGCCTGTACATGTCCGGGCCCGTCTGAAGTTTGCTAGAGAGCATTTGGATGATCCAGAGGAGTTTTGGGAGAATATCCTATGGTCTGATGAAACCAAACTGGAACTGTTTGGTAGAAACACAACTTGTCGTGTTTGGAGGAAAAAGAATACTGAGTTGCATCCATCAAACACCATACCTACTGTAAAGCATGGTGGTGGAAACATCATGCTTTGGGGCTGTTTCTCTGCAAAGGGGCCAGGACGACTGATCCGGGTACATGAAAGAATGAATGGGGCTATGTATCGTGAGATTTTGAGTGCAAACCTCCTTCCATCAGCAAGGGCATTGAAGATGAAACGTGGCTGGTTCTTTCAACATGACAATGATCCAAAGCACACCGCCAGGGCAACGAAGGAGTGGCTTCGTAAGAAGCATTTCAAGGTCCTGGAGTGGCCTAGCCAGTCTCCAGATCTCAACCCTATAGAAAACCTTTGGAGGGAGTTGAAAGTCCGTGTTGCCAAGCGAAAAGCCAAAAACATCACTGCTCTAGAGGAGATCTGCATGGAGGAATGGGCCAACATACCAACAACAGTGTGTGGCAACCTTGTGAAGACTTACAGAAAACGTTTGACCTCTGTCATTGCCAACAAAGGATATATCACAAAGTATTGAGATGAAATTTTGTTTCTGACCAAATACTTATTTTCCACCATAATATGCAAATAAAATGAAAAAAAACAGACAATGTGATTTTCTGGATTTTTTTTTCTCAATTTGTCTCCCATAATTGAGGTCTACCTATGATGTAAATTACAGACGCCTCTCATCTTTTTAAGTGGTGGAACTTGCACTATTGCTGACTGACTAAATACTTTTTTTCCCCACTGTACATAGACATACAGTACATATAACATAGAGTAACATACTTACCAATACTTGTCACATTGTTCCCCGAAGCCATTGTCTTTTCCGGAATAAATATTAACATAACAAACCACAAAAATACTCACCCACGATCCGAAGCAGTCCACGAGTGTGTCCCACGACAATCTTGGGTAGAGAACGGCAGCATCAGATGATGCTGCTGTTCTCTACGGGCTGCAGGAATCCAATGACGGAAGGTAGGTATCCTTCCGCACTGTATTCCTCCGCCACTTAAAAAAAAAAAAGTCCCTAGTCTCACTTTATGCCATTGCTGCGTGGGAAATTCCCACACAGCAATGGCATAAAGTGAGACTAGGGACTTTTTTTTTTTTAAGTGGCGGAGGAATACAGTGCGGAAGGATACCTACCTTCCGTCATTGGATTCCTGCAGCCCGTAGAGAACGGCAGCATCATCTGATGCTGCAGTTCTCTACCCAAGATCGTCGTGGGACACACTCGTGGACTGCTTCGGATCGTGGGTGAGTATTTTTGTGGTTTGTTATGTTAATATTTATTCCGGAAAAGACAATGGCTTCGGGGAACAATGTGACAAGTATTGGTAAGTATGTTACTCTATGTTATATGTACTGTATGTCTATGTATGTATTGTATGTATGTAGTATATATGTGGTATGTATGTAGCATGTAGTATGTATGTAGCATGCATGTAGCATACAGTATGTATGTAGCATGCATGTAGTATATATGTAGTATGTATGTAGCATGTATGTAGTATGTATGTGGTATGTATGTAGCATGTAGTATGTATGTAGCATGCATGTAGTATATATGTAGTATGTATGTAGCATGCATGTAGTATATATGTAGTATGTATGTAGCATGCATGTAGTATATATGTAGTATGTATGTAGCATGTAGCATGTATGTAGTATGTATGTAGTATGTATGTGGTATGTATGTAGCATGTAGTATGTATGTAGCATGCATGTAGCATGCATGTAGTATGTATGTAGCATGCATGTAGTATGTATGTAGCATGCATGTAGTATGTATGTAGTATGTATGTAGTATGTATGTAGTATGTATGTAGCATGTAGCATGTATGTAGTATGTATGTAGCATGTAGTATGTATGTAGCATGCATGTAGTATATATGTAGTATGTATGTAGCATGCATGTAGTATATATGTAGTATGTATGTAGCATGTAGTATGTATGTAGTATGTATGTAGCATGTATGTGGTATGTATGTAGCATGTAGTATGTATGTAGCATGCATGTAGCATGCATGTAGTATGTATGTAGCATGCATGTAGTATATATGTAGTATGCATGTAGTATGTATGTAGTATGTATGTAGTATGTATGTAGTATGTATGTGGTATGTATGTAGCATGTAGTATGTATGTAGCATGCATGTAGCATGCATGTAGTATGTATGTAGCATGCATGTAGTATGTATGTATGTAGCATGCATGTAGCATGCATGTAGTATGTATGTAGTATGTATGTAGTATGTATGTAGCATGCAGTATGTATGTAGCATGTATGTAGCATGCATGTAGCATGTATGTAGTATGTATGTAGTATATATGTAGTATGTATGTAGTATGTATGTAGCATGCATGTAGTATATATGTAGTATGTATGTAGCATGTAGTATGTATGTAGCATGCATGTAGTATATATGTAGTATGTATGTAGCATGTAGTATGTATGTAGCATGCATGTAGTATATATGTAGTATGTATGTAGCATGTAGTATATATGTAGTATGTATGTAGCATGTAGTATGTATGTAGTATTTTTTTTTTTTTAACATTTAACACATTAGCCGGATGATGGGACTACTACTGTCCCATCATTGGCTAATGTGTCAATCACTGTCATGGTAGCAGGCATCGCCAGATGGGACTTGTAGTCCCATCGGACGATGCTTGCACAGACCCCCGGACATCAGCACAGCCCCCCCGGCAGGCCGGCACAGCCCCCCCGGCAGGCCGGTACAGACCCCCACAGGGTGCACAGACCACCGGCAGGCCGGCACAGCCCCCCGGCAGGCCGGTACAGACCCCCACAGGGTGCACAGACCACCGTCAGGCCGGCACAGCCCCCCGGCAGGCCGGTACCGACCCCGGGCAGTCCACACAGCCCCCCGGCAGGCCGGCAGAGACCCCCGGAAGGCCCGAAATGACGGCGCATCATGATGCGCACACACCGCGCATCATGATGACGTCAGGCCGTCAATCAACTTTGAACTTCCGATTCCGATGCCGAATTCCGATATTGAAAAAATATCGGAAGTCGGTATTGGAATTCCGATACAGCAAGTATCGGCCGATACCCGATACTTGCGGTATCGGAATGCTCAACACTAGTTGTGAGGTGAAATTTTAACCCCGTGCGTTCCAATTCACCAAACAATTTTGCCCCTATCTACATAATGGGGACAAACTGAAAGGAAAAGTGTTGGAGGCAAATTGACAGCTGCCAGATGTGAACAAGGGGAACTTAAAGAATGAGAGCGATGGTGCCAAAGAAGATACCGTACAGTTGCTAAGGTGGGGCCCTGACATGGGATACTCACCACATACGGGGATATGAACACACACACAAAATGCACCACACACTACCACGTGCTTTAACACATATACCACCCTCAGCACACATTTCACCACACATACACCAACCTCGCCACATAAAAGTCGAAACACAAAAGTCGCCACTCAAAACTCGCCACGCTGTCCCAGAGCTGTTTAAAAGATGAAAAATGAGCTGTGATTGGTTGCTATCAGCAACAGTTTTCTTTGTAGACAGTTGTGGTAACTGAGGCCTCCTTATTCTTATCATTTCTATGTTGTTATCGTCCTTCTGTAAAGCTGGAAATAGCACAATTTATTACTGTACAAACACAGACCACCCTCTGACGCAGACTGCATTGGGAGCCCAGTATCACACAGGATAGGATTAGATACATGGCTCAGCAGTCAGTATCACACAGGATAGGATTAGATACACAGCTCAGCAGTCAGTATCACACAGGAGAGGATTACACCCATGGCTCAGCAGGTAGTATCACACAGGATAGGATTTGATACACAGCTCAGCAGTCAATATCACACAGGTTAGGATTAGATATGCAGCTCAGCACACAGTATCACACAAAATAGCATTAGATACACAGCTCAGCAGACAGTATCACACAGAATAGGATTAGATACACGGCTCAGCAGTCAGTATCACACAGGATAGGATTTGATGCACGGTTTTTATGTGCAATATAATCATTATAATTTGTTATAACTAGCCACAGTTGGTTACTATGCCCAGGCAATGCCGGGCTCTTCAGCTAGTATATATATATACTAGCTGAAGAGCCCGGCGCTAACCGGGCATAGTATCTAAGTGTGGTTAGTTATAGCAAATTATAATTATCCTCCATCCCATAGTCCCGTGCCCATATACCCATCATACATGTCCACCATCCCATAGGCCCGTGCCCATATACCCATCATACATATCCTCCATCCCATGGTCGAGTGCCCATATACCCATCACACATCCTTCATCCCATAGTCCCATGCCCTTATACCCATCACACATCCTACATCCAATAGTACCATGCCCATATACCCATCATACATATTCGCCATCCCATAGTCGAGTGCCCATATACCCATCACACATCCTTCATCTCATAGTCCCATGCCCATATACCCATCACACATCCTCCATCCCATAGTCCCGTGCCCATATACCGTCATACATATCCTCCATCCCATAGTCCAGTGCCCATATACCCATCACACATCCTCCATCCCATAGTCAACCATTATGACATCATAATGAGCGGCGGGGCATGCAACCTATGATGACATCAGCGTCGCCATGGCAACCATTATGACATCATAATGAGGGGCGGGGCTTGACACACATACACACACACTTTTTCCCCCATTATGTACATAGGGGCAAAATTGTTTGGTGAATTGGAACGCGTGGGATTAAAATTTTGCCTCACAACATAGCCTAGGACACTCTCGGGGTCCAGACGTGTGACTGTGCCAAATTTTGTGGCTGTAGCTGCGACAGTGCGGATGCCAATCCCGGACATACACACATACACGCATACATACATACACACACTTGAGCTTTATATATTATATATATATATATATATATATATATATGTAGATATAGATTTATATATATGTGTGTGTGTGTGTGTGTGTGTGTGTGTGTGTGTGTGTGTGTGTGTGTGTGTGTGTGTAAAAAGGGAAAAAGCAGCACAAAAAATGAACAGACAATATGGGAGCAAGCCTTCCAGGCATATACCAAATCTCAAAAATAGTCCTCAAGATGAAAGCAGCACACCAAAAGAAATCCAGTCAAAGTGCTATTTATTAGCCCATCTGGCTAGTTTCCCATACAGCGATGTTTCCGTCCTGGGAGTTGTGGACCACTGCTTGAGAAAGTTCCACAACTCCCAGGATAGATAGATAGATAGATAAAAGGAAAAAAAATAGGCAGCACTCAAATTAAATGTGAAAAAAGTGGATACTTTACTGATCCTCAGATGGCAACGTTTCAACGGTGACCCGTCTTTGTCAAGCCTGGCTTGACAAAGACGGGTCACCGTTGAAACGTTGCCATCTGAGGATCAGTAAAGTATCCACTTTTTTCACATTTAATTTGAGTGCTGCCTATTTTTTTCCTTTTGTCATTTTGGCTGTTTGGACACTGTTGAATAGGTTTTGCACCTGCTATATTATTTTGGTAGTGCTGCCCTTTTTTCTTGATTTAGATAGATAGATAGATAGATAGATAGAATCTATATATACTTATGTAGAGAAAGTGTTTTTTTTAAATATATGCAGTTATGTTATCAATAGGGATCTGGGAAAGTTTTTAGTAAGTATTGTAGCCACAATCAAGAGCTATTAGCCAGCATACAAGATAAAGAAACCTGAACATGTTTACCAAGGTGTAAGGGAACTCATTTTGGGTCAACACCTTGTGCTTTTTTTCTAGTCATCCTTATCAGATTCAATGGTAGCAAAGGTTCATTGTGATCATGTATTAATCCCTCCATGAGTAATGCTCATTCAGTATTTGTACTTACCATCCTTCTCTCTGCAGCAAACACTAATTTTTCAACTGCAGAGATGCACAGCCAAGACGTACCTTGGCAGTTTTCTGTTATCATTTAAAAGATTTATTGAGTGGAACTTCTTTAATGTAGCTCTCAAAGCCCAGAGCTTAAGTGCCAAGCTGTATTGTATTTGCACAATCAGCCTATAATAAATGCTTGACTATTGTCTTGTGTTTTTGGCTCCTGCTGAGTTTTCTGATGAGAAAGGAAATCCTCCATTTATCTAAACTTCATGTTCAGCTCTGGCAGTTCTGGCTGAAATTTCCATGCACTGTCAGCAGAGAGACTGCAGAGAGCCACATAGGACCAAACAAAAGCATAAAATTCACAACCTCTAGATACTCATTAATATGGCTTGAAATCATATTTTTATTTTACATTCTCAAATAATCACACCTAGAGATGGGCAGACACCTGGATGTTCAGGTCTGGCAGGTTCAGCTGAACAGTTACAAAAAGTGTGGGTTCCAGAACAGTATCCATATCTGAACCCAAACCCAGATCCCATTCACTTGAATGAAGTTCCAAACATCCAGTGCTTGCCATGTTGTCATGTGCATGACAGTGCTGCAAACATCGCTTGTGATTAGTGGTAAAATCAACACCTCCAGTCAGACAGCCACAGTTCCCACACTGTCAAAGGAGAGCGTGAGTGGGCAGCTGTGATCAGAGGTATAAAGTCTACTTCCTGTCAGTGGTGTCAGCTGATGGGACTACTGCTCATTTCAGCTGCCGCCTGCTGCCGCTAATAAGAGCGAGAGCAGGTGGTGTCTGAGGGGAAGTATTCATCATCCGGCACCAGTGCTGTAAATAAATAATTTTTTTAAAAAAAAAAAGGTGTAGGTTCCCCTGTATTTCTGATAACCAGCCAGGAAAAACTCACCCTCAGCTGTCAGCTTCATAAAGGCTAGCATCAAGAATAGATGAATAGAGGGTCCCCTAGGGCTGATCTCACTGAGGTCACCACAGTTCATTTACCCACCTGTGTTGGGAATTCCCTTGCTCGGAGTTCTAAGCCGAAGCTCCCTCTGCTCCCTCTGGTGGTTACTGAGAGTAGTGGAGCTGTCCAGGTTGATGGAGGTTCCCCACCTGATGACGATGATTGAGAACCTGGGATTGCAGGCTGGGAGCATATAATTGAGCTGGCTGCTCTTGGAGGTTGCTGGTGATTTCCTCCGTGTGTATTTGGAGTTCTTTTGTCCCCTGCCTGATCTGCATGGTTCAACTAAGTGATTCTTTTGATAATCCTTTGCATCTAATCTGGTTGTGTCTTTTTTTTGCTTTCTGTTTTGCTGCTTGGGATCTGCGTGCTCCCTGCTGCGGGCAGTGCTGGGCACTGCTTCATATGTTGCAGCTTGTTTAGTCCCCTGTTATGTTAGTATCTTTTTGCTTTGCTGCCAGTTTATACCAGAGTGCTGATCTAGCGGGGGTGAGGTCGTGTGACCTCAGGTTTTTTGTATATCAGAAGAATTGGGCTTTTTTACGGTTTTGTGCATGATTGCAGACAGTATCTTTTCTGTCCTGTCCTGTCTAGACAGCTTTGGCCCCACCATTTACTCAGTCTGTTCTCTGCCTGTGTTTGTGCCTCATCTTGTCAAACCAACAATATATGTTTGGGGGCTGTCTATTCCTTAGGGGATCTGCTCCGGGGCAGTTTAGATTTCACCTTTCTGTCTTTAGGCTTAGTTGGTGCTCCGGCTGTGACAAAGCATCTATGGCATTGTAGGAATGCTCCATGGCTACTGCTAGTTGTGTTGATAGGACCAGGAGTCTGCAATCCGCTTAGTTACCAACCTCTCTGGTCTGGTGGCTTAGCCTGTTCCTGCCATCCTCCTCGGTGACCCATTCATTACACACCTGGGAACACAGTCTCAGTTACAGGCAGTAACCTTGAAGATGTCACTGCTAGTCACTGAGACTGAGCTTGCAGCAGCTCATTTCCCAGTGATTCTCAGCCTGGACTGTCACATCTTGGCACTGTCCAGGTTGAAAACTGTTTATCTCCGAGACATGAATCACGATGTGGGACAGAAGGATGGTCAGGTGAGAGATATTGTTTTTTTATTTTTGCTTTATTACAGGAAATGAGGGATTGAATGCAATGGGCATTAGGTGAGCATAACTGTGTTTGTTATTTTTAAATAAAAAAGTAAATATGTCTTTTATTTCAAATGAAAGACTTAATTCTGTTTGTGCCTTTATTTACCATACAACTATAGGATTAGTAATGGATAGGTGTCTTATAGACGCCTCTCCATTAATAATCCGTGAGCTTGATGTCACCGGACAATACAAAGGTGACATCATCCCCACAAATATAAACCCCACTGCTACAGGACAAGTGGGAAGAGCCAGACAAAGTGCCAGAATTGGTGCATCTACTAAAAGAGACTTCTGATCAGCTGCTGGGTTGGAAAAATAGTTTTGACTCATCAGAGATATAGACAAATTCTTTAATATGGATGCTAAACGATAAATAACCTTATTAATTTTATTATTTTTAAACATGCAAGAAGTATATGTATAATGAGAAGAGAAGGGAGAAAAGAAAGGAAAAAGGAGAAGGAAAGGGAAGGAAGAGGGAGGAAAAGGAGAAAAAGGAAAAAAAAACCCACATAGAAAATGTTTTTTTTTTTTTATTAGATTCCAAGCAATATAGATTCCACCTACAACTAGCCTCCCAACAGTTTGGAGAGGTGTGCATGTGTATTTAATTGATGATAATTGATTGAAGGGTGGAACCTTTTTTTCCCTATATAAATGTGTCTTTTAAAGATATATATGATTTTACCTGATGAAGGCTAATTTTATGTATAGCCGAAATGCGATGTGCTTTTATGTCTAATAATAAACTGGATATTCCTTTAAATATTCGGAGTAGTTAATGAATCAGCCGGATGCGGTTGTCATGGAGATGTCACACGGATACATAGATGTGAGGAAATTGCATCATCGCATTGCGAATGGATTACATACGGATCACCATACGGAGAACATTGTTGCGATTTTCGGCCAAGAGAATCGGACCGATTTTACATCCGGCAAGTGTGACTCCAGCCTTAATGTTTGTGATTATGGCTTACAGCCAAAGAAAAACCTCAGTCTGCACTATGAGGATTCAGAAGTCTGTCAGAATTTTTGCCCCACCACGAGGTGGTAACTGGGACCAGATGATTTTACAGAAGGAAGTGAAGTGGATATTCTGGCTCCAGACCACTCACCCGAAAGGGCTTAATGGCCTTCTATCCTTCTCCTGCTTCCTCTAAAAGAGTAGGGTTTAACAGGGGTAGGTAGATAGGGCTAGTCGACATTGAGTGGGGGCGCCACTGTGCAGGTTCTAGGGTGCCAACCTCCATGTGAGATAGGGTCAGCAGTAATAGGGCATCCAAGGGCATGATAGCGCTATTTAGTCACATCTATATTTCCCTTTTTTCCTTCCCCATTTGGGGATCTCCACCCGTGTCTGTACGTGCAAGTTTATGTGAGATCATCTAATCATACATTCCCCCTTAAGATTTATGATACTGGAATTTTTTTCCAATTCTTTTGACCAAAACTGTTTTATGTGTTTACCCTGTTTTGTGCTAGCCATTTTTGATCTTCAGTAATGCTTTTTTATAGATATCATGCCATAGAATCATTCCTGCACATAATACTGATGGGAACCCATTTTAATGCGGTTTTGTGATATTGACCCTCTAAAATGATGTCTGGATCCTTAAATATAGTATTACAGCAGCAATCTCAGTTCTGTGCGATTTATTTTGTTTGGATTTTCAACGCACGGATCAGTATGGCATGAATATCAGAACGCGCATGCGCAGTATGGCACTTTGCTTTTCATTTGTGGTCCACACATCAGATATTCAGTGTATACACTGGCGCTCATGCGCAAAATCGCATTTGTGTTCCATTTGCGGTTCAACGTCCTTGGCCTATGGCAGGACAGGTCATTATCATGAACCGGAAGTGGTTTTAGGAGTGCTCGCTAATCAAGACAATTTTTAAGCAGCTTCTACATCAGGTACAGTGGGGCAAAAAAGTATTTAGTCAGTCAGCAATAGTGCAAGTTCCACCACTTAAAAAGATGAGAGGCGTCTGTAATTTACATCATAGGTAGACCTCAACTATGGGAGACAAACTGAGAAAAAAAAATCCAGAAAATCACATTGTCTGTTTTTTTTTTCATTTTATTTGCATATTATGGTGGAAAATAAGTATTTGGTCAGAAACAAAATTTCATCTCAATACTTTGTGATATATCCTTTGTTGGCAATGACAGAGGTCAAACGTTTTCTGTAAGTCTTCACAAGGTTGCCACACACTGTTGTTGGTATGTTGGCCCATTCCTCCATGCAGATCTCCTCTAGAGCAGTGATGTTTTTGGCTTTTCGCTTGGCAACACAGACTTTCAACTCCCTCCAAAGGTTTTCTATAGGGTTGAGATCTGGAGACTGGCTAGGCCACTCCAGGACCTTGAAATGCTTCTTACGAAGCCACTCCTTCGTTGCCCTGGCGGTGTGCTTTGGATCATTGTCATGTTGAAAGACCCAGCCACGTTTCATCTTCAATGCCCTTGATGATGGAAGGAGGTTTGCACTCAAAATCTCACGAACATGGCCCCATTCATTCTTTCATGTACCCGGATCAGTCGTCCTGGCCCCTTTGCAAAGAAACAGCCCCAAAGCATGATGTTTCCACCACCATGCTTTACAGTAGGTATGGTGTTTGATGGATGCAACTCAGTATTCTTTTTCCTCCAAACACGACAAGTTGTGTTTCTACCAAACAGTTCCAGTTTGGTTTCATCAGACCATAGGACATTCTCCCAAAACTCCTCTGGATCATCCAAATGCTCTCTAGCAAACTTCAGACGGGCCCGGACATGTACAGGCTTAAGCAGTGGGACACGTCTGGCACTGCAGGATCTGAGTCCATGGTGGCGTAGTGTGTTACTTATGGTAGGCCTTGTTACATTGGTCCCAGCTCTCTGCAGTTCATTCACTAGGTCCCCCCGCGTGGTTCTGGGATTTTTGCTCACCGTTCTTGTGATCATTCTGACCCCACGGGGTGGGATTTTGCGTGGAGCACCAAATCGAGGGAGATTATCAGTGGTCTTGTATGTCTTCCATTTTCTAATTATTACTCCCACAGTTGATTTCTTCACTCCAAGCTGGTTGGCTATTGCAGATTCAGTCTTCCCAGCCTGGTGCAGGGCTACAATTTTGTTTCTGGTGTCCTTTGACAGCTCTTTGGTCTTCACCATAGTGGAGTTTGGAGTCAGACTGTTTGAGGGTGTGCACAGGTGTCTTTTTATACTGATAACAAGTTTAAACAGGTGCCATTACTACAGGTAATGAGTGGAGGAAAGAGGAGACTCTTAAAGAAGAAGTTACAGGTCTGTGAGAGCCAGAAATCTTGATTGCTTGTTTCTGACCAAATACTTATTTTCCACCATAATATGCAAATAAAATGAAAAAAAAACAGATAATGTGATTTTCTGGATTTTTTTTTCTCAGTTTGTCTCCCATAGTTGAGGTCTACCTATGATGTAAATTACAGACGCCTCTCATCTTTTTAAGTGGTGGAACTTGCACTATTGCTGACTGACTAAATACTTTTTTGCCCCACTGTATATTCCAAGCGGCACGTACATATTCTATTCCCTGATCACTCCCCTGATGAGTCTAAGATGAAACGCCTCGGGAAGCGGGATGTGCTAGGAGGATGGGGTCAACAATTGATCCACATATCAGGTGAGACCATCCCTTTTCCATTATTTGTTGCAATGAAATCTCTATAAGAGAATGTATGCAATTGAGAGGGCATTATGAGTAAAGTGATTTTGGTGATACGCATTGTGCTAAAAAATGCCCCATGAATTCTGTAGATGCTGAATTTGCTGAATTAATGTTTGTGACCAGTTGTATGTATAGTCAGCACTTTGCAAATGAATATGCTGCTGTTTGACTAATGCTTTTTTTGGTGTCCATATGATTGTGGAGATATACCAGCATTTCAAACTACGCTTTATTGGGCACCAGCTAATATACTTACTGTTAGGGCTGGAGGAACGCACCAAATAATAAATAGATCATATAGAAGTACGTTCACAGCCCGGGGTCCACCGTGCAGATAGTTTAACTGCTGCCCGGTAATGGCGGACACTAAATGGCGGTATCACACTGGACACACGTGGGTTAAACGCTACCCCGTGTGTAGTAGCGACGGGCTCTGTTGCTTCACAGAGCCACGGTACCGTATAACACAAATGCCGTACCATGTAAACTATCACAGGGCACAGCTGAGACGGCGCTAGTGTATAGTCACAAGACTCTGCCCCAAGGACGCAGGGTAAGAGCCTCTCTAGACCCACTGGGCGCACAGCGTCGCGACTGCGAACGCCTACAATGACACTGGCTGCTGTGGAGTGCAGCCCAAGTGCACAGTGGCGTACATGCAAAGCCACTACTTGGAGCTGTAGCTAGTCTCTGATTCTGCCTCCTAACTGCACTAACAGCCAGAACAAGGCTGAACAACACATGGGTCCCAAGGGTCGGGGTTTCATAATGAGTCATTCACCTGAGACATTCATTCGTGCATACAACACTCACTCCACATGGTCTATAGTTTCTTTATATTAGCGCACGGCCGTGCGGCCATGTGAACCTTTTATAGCTGCAGCCTTCCGGGACCTTCCCAGTGGTCCAATCGAAGCTGCAATAGGACCTGAGCATGTGACCTCTGGCCTCCAATGAGAGGTTGTCCCATGAACATGCTCAGTAGTCCGAAAGAAGGACTTAGTCCCAAGAGCTGCTCACTGCTGACTGGTGCAAGTTGCTATAACTGAACCAGGGGAGGCAGCAGCAACCAAGCTGACAGCACTAGCCTGAGCAAGATGCTGGGATAGACGTCTCTGCTGAGCAGTCCCCTCTGTGGTCGAGACTGGATGGGAGGCCGCAGAAGGCTAGCCTCGGGATTCCGCCTGTGCAGGGGAAGAAACCATACGCCTAATACTTACTGGCAAAACTAAGATAGTATTAGTGGGTTGTATCAATTTATAATAGAGCAATCAACTTTTTGATATTTGCCTATAACCTTTTGGCGTGTATACCCCACTATTCAATATATGGACTACACATATGGTTTTTCGTCTATTAACATGAGGTTTTCTATTTTGCCCTAAAAACTGCATGGTTTCCATGCCATAGCGTTTTTTTAAAGCGCAGTTGGCGTGAAACAGCCGTTGTCCACAGTTCAGACATCTCTCCCAAGCCTATGCTTTCTATCCTACAATAAATTCATTACTTCAGAATGGTGAATGCCATCCCTTTTTTTCTTCTTTATATAACATGGCCTTATTGAAAAAAATGACTAAGTATTGAATGGACAAGGCAACTGTTAGGTGATTTCATAACTGGCTTAGTGATCGGACCCAAAGGGTGGTCGTAAATTGCTGCACATCCAGTTGGAAGAATGTCTCAAATGGGGTACCACAGGGCTCTGTCCTGGGCCCAGTATTGTTGAACATCTTTATCAATGACTTAGATGAAGGAATTGAGGGTAAAATGATTAAATTTGCTGATGACAAAGCTAGGAGGGATAGCTAATACAAGAGAAGAGAGAGAGGATTCAAAAAGATATAAATAAACTGGAGCAGTGGGCAGCAAATAACAGAATGGTTTTTAACAGGGAAAAATGCAAAATACTACATCTGGGCTATAAAAATGAAAAAAACATACAGAATGGGAGGAATAGGGCTAAGCAACAGCACATGTGAAAAAGACTTGGGTATACTAATAGATCACAGGCTGAACATGAGTCAACAGTGTGATGCAACAGCAAAAAAGGCAAATACAATTCTAGGATGCATTAACAGAAGCATACAGTCTAGATCACGTGAAGTCATTATTGCCCTCTACTCCTCTTTGGTCAGACCTCATCTGAAATACTGTATTGTTATGAATGGGTCACCGAGGAGGAAAACAAGACCAAGCCAAGTTACAGAAAACCAGAGAGGTTGGTAACTACGCGGATTGCAGACCCCTGATCCTAACCACACAACTAACAGCAGCCGTGGAGCGCACCTACGATGATTCTAGATGCCTCGTCACAGCCGGAGGACTAAATAAGCCTAAAGCAAGAAAAGGGGAAATCTAAAACTGCCCCAGAGCAGACCCCAAAGGAATAGACAGCCCCCACACATGTATTGACGGTGAGACAAGATGAAAACACGAACACAGGTAGGAAAATAGGCTGAGCAAAGCAAAGCCCACACTAGCTAGAAAGGACAGGAAAGGAAAGATACTGTCTGCAATCATGCCAAAAAAAACCTGCAAACATGTCCAACACTTCTGATAGCAAAAAATACCCTGAAGTCACTAGACTTCTCCCACTTTATCAGCACTCTGGCATATTCTGAGATCAGAGCAAAAAGAGGCCAATTTAATAAGGGACAAAAAGCAAACTGGCAAATACAGTGACATAAGAGTGGAAATTCAGCACAGCCCCAGCCGGGGCTGGCTGACCACACAAATAACTGAATAGACCAAACCAAATCAAAAGTGAACATTAGCAAAGACAACTTAGCTTGAGAAGGCGAGAACTGAGCTGGAAACCTCAGGAGGCAGGAAAAAATCACCAGCATGGGAATAGGGAGTCGGCTGTCTTAAATCCAGTCTGAGACTCCAGATGTCCACTCCTCTTCCTCATTATCAGGTGGCAGGTCTCTGTTAATTAGATCAGCTTCACTACCTCCTGCCACCACCAGAGGGAGCCCGGAAAGAGAACTCACAACTCCTCTGTCAGCACAATCAGCTCCCTCACCTGGAACCAGAGGCAGACCAGAAAATGAGTTCACAGCACTGTATCCAGTTTTGGGCACCACATTTTAAAAAAGACATCAACAAACTGGAGCAAGTTTGAAGATGAAGAGCAACAGAGAAGAGCAACCATAACGGTGACCGGTCTGCCAACAATGTCCTATGAGAAATGGTTTCATGATTTGTGAATGTTTAGCTTGCAAAAGAGAAGACTGATAGGAGGCTTAATAGCTGTCTACAAATATTTCAAGGGCTGTCACATTGTAGAAGGATCACCTTTATTCTCATTTGCACAAAGAAAGACTTGAACCAATGTGATTAAACTGAATGGGAGGAGACACAGATTAGATAATAGTAAAAACTTTTTGACAGTTAGGGTGATCAATGAGTGGCTGCCACCAGAGGTGGTGAGTTCTCCTTCAATGGAAGTCTTCAGAGGGTGGACAGTGTTAGAGAAGGGATTTCTCTTTCTCCTCAGGTATTTTCTATCTTACGGGTACCCATGCAATGAAGGCTAATCAGAGAGACAGACTGCTCGTTGTGAAATATGAGTTATACAATGGGTTGTCAAACACATCCTGAGACGCTAGATTGATTATGGGGGTGCTTCCTAGTGTCAATGTGTTCTAGTTCAACAGTTCAAATTCTCAAGAAAGTCTGGCTCATCAGACAACATTTTTGGGTGTTTACAGAACATTTCACTTATATTTGGAAACGATAACATGTCCATCACAATTTCTGGGAATTGTAGGAAATGACCACTAGCCATAAAAATGTTAAAAATATTAGCACATAGACAGATGATAACTGGACCATAAGATATTCCAGCATCAAACTACTTACTGGCATTTTATTCAATTTTAGAGAACAGAAATTAACCATTTCTTTCACAAATTACATCTGTCTGGGATGATTTAGTGAATCCTGCTTTGAGCAGGGGGTTGGACCAGATGGCCCAGGAGGTCCCTTCAAACTATACCATGCTATGATTCTATGAGTAGGACACAATAAGGGGCTTAGCACCCTCATTCACCACCCAATTAACTTTTCATCCATATATAATGTTTTCCTCCCTCTCTGCCTGTTCATAAGTTAATTATAAATCCCCCTTCCTCCCTTCCCAATCCCCCACATCCCTCATTGTACTCCCTCTTGCATCCCATCATTGTCCTTTCCTGACCATCATAATTTTCCTCTCCACAATCCTCATCATTGCCCTCTCCACCACCTTCATCATTGCTTTTTCCCCATCTCCATCATTGCCTTCTCCCCACCTCCATCATTGTCCTTTCCACCACCTTCATCATTGCCCTCTCCACCACCTCCATCATTGCCCTCTCCGCCACCTCCATCATTGCACTCTCCATCACCTCCATTATTGCTCTCTCTACTGCCATCCTCATCATTGCTCTCTCCACAACCACCATCATTGCCCCTCCATTACCTCTATCATTTCCTTCTCCCCACCTTTATCATTGCACTATCTATCACTTCCATCATTTCCCTTTCCCCCACCTCTATCATTGATCTATCCACCATCACCATCATTGCCCTCTCCACCACCTTCATCATTGCCCTCTCCACCACCTTCATCATTGCCCTCTCCACCACCTCCATCATTGCCCTCTCCATCACCTGCATCATTTTCCTCTCTACCACCTCCATTAATGCCCTCTCCACCACCCCAATCACCATTCTCCCTCACTTACCCACAATGTATTGTTAAAAAAACACACACATCACTCACCTCTGCATGTTCCCCCACAGCTTCATCGTCGCTGGCAGCTTTCTCTATCTCACACAGGCATGCGCTGCTGCTTGCTGACGGCATCTAGCCATGCGGCTGTGTCAGACAGAAAATGCTGGGAAGGAAGAAGAGGACGGATCCCTGTAGCTCCGCTCTGCTGCCATTTTATCCTGTAGGCAGTGGAGCTGCAGGGATCTCTTCCTGCCTGCTTCCCAATTTCTCACAAACCTGTAGATCTGGTATTGTAACTTGTCTATTTGACAAGACCAGATCAAACAAATTATTTCCTCTGGTTGCTTCATCATCCTACTGGTAGAAATAATTGTGTTGAACTGTGGATACAGGAAAGATATATATCTTTGTACCATGTTAGCCAGTAGATAGAAGAAAAATGTTGTATTAGTCTTGCCTGATGAAGAGACCTGAGTAGTCTCAAAAGCTTGAAATTTGTTACCATCTTTTCAGTTAGCCATTAAAAGGTATCAACCACTGAGGACTCTCAATTCTGCACTGTGGATAAGAACTTAAAGCGTTTAGCCCAACCAGCAGATTCTATGTCACATGGAATGTCTGGATAGTTAAATTCCCTTATTATAAGGATTCTCCTATTTGCTGCCTTTTTCATTTGTTGCAAAATTTAGTTTTCTACTTGTTCCGCTATGTTAGGAGTCTTACTGCAAGCTCCAATTGGCAGCTGACCATTATTCCCTTCCCAATGTATACAGTATTAATCCTTATATAGCGCCATTAATTCGACAGCGCTTTACAGACAGTATTGGCACTATCCCCAATGGGGCTCACAATCTAAATTCCCTATCAGCATGTCTTTGGAATGTGGGAGGAAACCAGAGTACCCAAAGGAAACCCATGCAAACGAGGGGAGAACATACAAACTCCTTGCAGATGTTGTCCTCGGTGGGATTTGAACCTAGGACCCCAGCGCTGCAAGTCTGCAGTGCTAACCACCGTGATGTTACTCTATATTATAAGAGCTTCCCCTTAATTTGATCAATAAAAAGGTTGTCCATTGCTTTGACAACCCTTTCTTATTCTCATTTTTGGCCTTGTTAAAAAGATACTCACCACTGATGTTAGTGCAGTTCCAGCAGGATGTCAGGGCTGAGACAGCTCTCTGACTTCCTCTTGATGTTCGATTTTTCTGAAGGCACAGAGAGTGAGGTGACCCCTGATTTGGCACAAGGCTCATATGACATAACAACCTCACGTGAGCCCCGGGAATGCGAGTGCCAATACTGCTTGAACAGCGTCAGCACTGGAAGTCAGTATTTTTATCTTAAAGGGGCCAAACAGAAGCCATTATCTGCTGAATAGACATCACCTCACAAGAATTGTCCTTTCCATGTGCCCAAATCAAATATGTATCTGATAGGGTTTCAAGAATCCACAGTGCTGCAGACAACTACCCATGCCTCCTAATAGATGGATGAGCAAATGACAAGGCAAAAAAATTAACTGGAAACTATATGCAGAGACTTTGAAGACTTAGGCTGCAAAGTGAAGGAGCTGGGAGTGCATCTTACGAAAACAAGAAAACACATATTTCTTAAACGCCTTGCTACACTCATCAGGAGAGCTTGAAGCATTCGCCATATGGGATGGTAAATATACTACCAGGAAAAAGTATGCAGCTAATCAATTCTGTTGAGAACCCTGCTATTAGAAGTATAAATAAAGAACACAAAGATAACAAATTCTGAATGAAAATAGAGAAGCAATAGAAACCAACTATGGATTAAAATGTGTCTATACAAATGCCCAGAGCATGGAAAACGAACATGGAGAAATGGAGCTGCTAATACAGGAAGAGAGAGATGATGTTGTAGACATCACGAAAACTTTGTGGTATAATACCCATAATTGAAATATAAACCTTGAAGGCTACAAGCTTCAGAGAATGTTAATTCTGTAGAAACTGTTTGGGTAAGAATACAAGGAGAGAAGAAAAGAAAGGACACTATTGTAGGATTTTACTATAGGCCACCTGGACAGACTGCAGTTATGGGTGAACTCTTTTCACATCAGACATTTTATTTTCAGTAAAGTTTGGCATAGTATTCATGGGAGATTTTAACTATTCATATATTTGTTGGGAATATGTTTCAGGATAAAGTAATGGGTCAAGAAAATCCTTATCTTCTCTCACTGACAATTTCATCTTTCAAAAGATAGAAAAAAGAACAAGAGGAACTGCCTTCCTAATTCGTATCAACATGGAGGAAGTGGTTGTGGAAGGAAGGTGACTGTGAATTTAGGAGGCAAAAATCATGCTATCCTCAAATTTTGAATTACAAGAGGAGGAAGACCTGCATGGATTCACATTTTAAGGTTGGACTTCAGAAAGATGGATTTTAATGAACTCAGAAAGCATGGTAGGAAAGTTCCAATGGCTGAATGTTCTAAAGGACAGAAGTTTCCAAGAAGGATTGAACAGTTTGATAAATGAAGTTAGAATTGGAAGCATATAAAAATACCAGGATGGATTAACACAGAGCACATGCTAAAAAGGAAAAAAGAAATGATAAGCTCCTTGGGGGTCTAGCTTCCAAAATGGGGTCACTTGTGGGGGGTTTCTACTGTTTAGGCACATCACGGGCTCTGCAAATGCAACATGACGCCCACAGACAATTCCATCAAAGTCTGCATTCCAAAACAGCGCTCCTTCCCTTCCGAGCTCTGCCATGCACCCAAACAGTGGATCCACCCCACATACCACATATGGGGTATCAGCGTACTCAGGACAAATTGCACAACAACTGTGTGGGTCCTATTTCTCCTGTTACCTTTGTAAAAATAAATATTTTGGGGCAAAAAAATCATGTTTGTGGAAAAAAAATTAGATTTTTTTATTTTCACGGCTCTACGTTATAAACTTCTGTGAAGCACTTGGGGTTCAAAGTGCTCACCACACATCTAGATAAGCTCCTTGGGGGGTCTAGCTTCCAAAATGAGGTCCCTTGTGGGGGGTTTCTACTGTTTAGGCACATCAGGGGCTCTCCAAATGCGACATGGCATCCGATCTCAATTCCAGCCAAAAAAGTCAAATGGCGCTCGTTCCCTTCCGAGCTCTGCCATGCGCCCAAATAGTGGTTTACCCCCACATATGGGGTATCAGCATACTCAGGACAAATTGCACAATATCTTTCATGGGTCCTGTTACCCTTGGGAAAATAAAAATTGGGGATGAAAACATCATTTTTGTGGAAAAAATATGATTTCTTAATTTTACGTCACTACGTTATAACTTTCTGTGAAGTCCTTGGGGGTTCAAAGTGCTCACCAGACATTTAGATAAGTTCCTTGGGTGGGTCTAGTTTCCAAAATTGGGTCACTTATGGGGGGTTTCCACTGTTTAGGTACATCAGGGGCTCTCCAAATGTGACATGGCGTCCTCTCTCGATTCCAGCCAATTTGACATTCAAAATCTCAAATGATGCTTCTTCCCTTCTGAGCACTGCCATGCGCCCAAAGAAAGGTCTTCCTCCACACATGGGGTATCAGTGTACTCAGGAGAAATTGCACAACAAATATTTTGGTTAATTTTCTCCTGATACCCTTTACAAAATAAAAAAAAATTGTGTCCGAAGAAAATTTTTTGGGAAAAAAGTTAAATGTTCATTTTTTCGTTCCACATTGCTACAATTCTTGTGAAGTACTTAAAGGGTTAATAAACTTCTTTAATGTGGTTTTGAATACCTTGAGGGGTGCAGTTTTTAGAATGGTGTCACTTTTGGGTATTTTCTGTCATATTAACCCCTCAAAGTGACTTCAAATGTGAGGTGGTCCCTAAAAAAACGGTTTTGTAAATTTTGTTGGAAAAATGAGAAGTCGCTGGTCAAATTTTAACCCTTATAACTTCCTAACAAAAAATATTTTGGTTCCAAAATTGTGCTGATGTAAAGTAGATAGTGGGAAATGTTATTTATTAACTATTTTTTGTGACATATCTCTCTGATTTAAGGGCATAAAAATTAAAATTTTGAAAATTGCAATAATTTTAATATTTTTACCATATATCTGTTTTTTTCATAAATAAATGCAAGTCATATCAAAGAAATTTTACTACTAACATGAAGTACAATATGTCATGAAAAAACATTCCGTTGAAGTGTTCCAGAGTTATAACCACATAAAGTGGCAGTGGTTCAATTTCAAAATTAAGGCCTGGTCATTAACCTCCAAAGTGGCTTGGTCCTTAAGGGGTTAAGGTCAGGACTTTGACTAGGCCAATCCAAAGTCTTAATTATGTTTTTCTTAAGCCATTCAGAGGTGGAATTGCTGGTGTGTTTTGGATCGTTGTACTGCTACATAACCCAAGTGTGCTTCAGCTTGAGGTCACAGACACATGGCTGGATATTCTCCTTCAGGTTTTTTGTTAAACAGCAGAATTCATGGCTCCATTTACTACAGCTAGTCTTTTGGGTCCTGAAGCAGCAATACAGCCCCAGAGCATCACACTGCAACCATCAAATTTAACTGTTAGTATGATGTTTCTTTCATGACATGATGTGTGTCTTTTACTCCTGATATAATGGGACATACATCTTTCAAAAAGTTCAACTTTTGTCTCGTCAGTCCACAGAGTATTTTCCCAAAAGTCTAGAGATCCTCAAGATGTTTTCTGGCAAAATTGAGAAGAGCCATTATGTTCTTATTGCTAAGCTGTGGTTCTCATCTTGGAACTCTGCCATGCAGGCCATTTTTGCCCAGTCTCTTTCCTATGGTGGAGTTGTGGCACCCCTGAGGCTCGGTCACCACAGAGGTACTGCACCTTCTCCTAAGGTGTGGTGCCCCACCATCCAGGTAAGTTGGAGGCACCTGACCACGCTCCAACACTCGCACCCCACACAATAGAGTAGTTCAGAAAAACCACATTGCGGCTCCTTGCTTAGAGAGAAGCACAGCACCTTTGGTGGCTCCCTGCTTGGAACACTAAATGTGCTGGGAGGTGGGTGGAGTTGAGAACACATAAAGGAGCGGGATGGTTTAGGATTACAGGTCAGTTGGTCAGTCAGAAGGGGAGTAGGAGAGAGGAAGCCACTTTGAGAGGAGTGGGGATCCCTGGAAGAGGGATGGAGGAAGGAGTGCTGCAGCTGCCTCAGTGATCTGAGCCAGCTGGCACGGGAAAGGAAAGAAGAAGAAAGACATTGAACTGAAGCCTGAGCTTCCATAGGAGAGAAAGACAAGTACGGAATGTAGGAGTAAAAGGGAACACAGAGGACGTGGGTTTGAGGAAGAACCCAGCCTAGAAGTTCTAAGCGCATGGCCGGGGCCCGGTCCCCGAGGTTGTTTGAACACTAATGGTTCAGAAGCAGACACCGGTGGAGTAGTAGGCTGTAAATGCACTACTCCCATCTAAGACTTGAGGGCACAACAGCAACACGGAGAGAGAGCTGGGACTCAGGAGTAGAGTGTCCCCGAAGCAGGCTACAGATGTCTGCCGTACAAATGAGGTTCTTGGGAACATCTGTCAGGAGGAACTCCAGTGTAACTCAGTACTAGGAGATCTTCACATTTAAAGGCGCTATAGAGGAGACGTTCAGAAAAGGCACATAAGTTGGCGGAGCATGGAAGGGAGCATTCCATCTTGCCTGGGGGTTGACTGAGTCCTGACCTGGAGGACACGGCACAGAAGCAGGCACTACAGACTGTGAGTAAAGCTTTGGAACTACATGCCCTGGTGTCCTCCATTCCTTCCTGCGTCCGTCCACCTGGCACTGCAACATCCCCTGCGCCAAACACTACACCATCTAAGTGTCTCCACATCTACACTACCCTGGGACAACAGCCCTGCCTGTGGAGGGCTATAACACCATTGCTGCACCACACCATCTGTCCCGGAGGTTCTGTCTGCAGTGTCGGCTTAACACCTCCCTTGCCGAACACCACTGGTGGCGTCACAAACTATTCATCTAACTACATTCCACCATTCTCATCTTCCTATTACTTGGGCGCCCAGGGCCACGGTCCAGGTCACCGCTGCTATGTCACATCCCGCTGATACGGGCCCGGTACCGAGTACCTCACGGCCCTGGGAGGGCGACCCAGAGTCATGAACACTGACCTTAACTGAAGGAAATGAGGCTTGCAGTTCTTTGGATGTTGTTGGTTTTTTTTTAACCTTTTGGATGAGTCATTGCTGCGCTCTTGGGTTAATTTTGGTCAGCTGGTCACTCCTGGGAAGGTTTATCACTGTTCCATGTTTTTGGCATTTGTGGATAATGTCTCTCACTGTGGTTTGCTGGTATCCCAAAGCTTGAGAAATGGCTTTAGAACCAATTTCAGACATAACTTTCAGACAGCCATAATTTTTCTTTATTTTTCCATCAATATATCTTTATGAGGATTTGTTTTTCATAGGATGAGTTGAAGTTTAGAATGACCCCATTTGTTTTAGCATTTAAAGTACTGGAAAAATGGAAAAAAATATCCAAATGTGCTGAAATTGTGAAAAAAAAGTAAATATTTTGCAACTTTTTCTGCTTGTGATTAGAGTTGAGCGATACCGTCCGATACTTCAAAGTATCGGATCGGAATGGATCAGCCGATCTTAAAAAAAAGTATCGGTATCGCCGATTCCGATACCGGAAGTCCCATTCAAGTCTATGGGACTTCCGGTATCGGAATAAGAAAAATCCTGTTTTTCCCTTGTACAGCCTCTCTGGGGTCTGTACGGGCCTTTCGGGGGGCTGTGCCGGCCTGCCAGGGGGTCTGTGCAGGCTCCGGTGGTCTGTGCAGGCTCCGGTGGTCTGTGCAGGCCTGCCGGGGGGCTGTGCAGGCTCCGGTGGGCTGTGCTGGCCTGCCGGGGGGCTGTGCCGGCCTGCCGGGGGGCTGTGCAGGCTCCGGTGGTCTGTGCCGGCCTGCCGGGGGGCTGTGCAGGCTCCGGTGGTCTGTGCCGGCCTGCCGGGGGGCTGTGCCGGCCTGCCGGGGGCTGTGCAGGCTTCGGGGGTCTGTGCAGGCATCGTCCGATGGGACTACAAGTCCCATCGGGCGATGCCTGCTACCATGACAGTGATTGACACATTAGCCAATGATGGGACAGTAGTAGTCCCATCATCCGGCTAATGTGTTGAATGTAAAAAAAAAAAAAAAAATTACATGCTACATGCATACTACATACTACATATATACTACATGCAACATACATACTACATATATACTACATGCAACATACATACTACATATATACTACATGCAACATACATACTACATATATACTACATGCATGCAACATGCATACTACATATATACTATATGCTACATACATACTACATATATGCTACATACATACTACATATATACTACATGCATGCTACATACATACTACATATATGCTACATACATACTACATATATGCTACATACATACTACATATATACTACATGCATGCTACATACATACTACATGCTACATACATACCACATATATACTACATACATACTACATGCATGCTACATGCTACATACATACCACATACATACTACATACATACTACATGCTACATACATACTACATATATACTACATGCATGCTACATACATACTACATGCTACATACATACCACATATATACTACATACATACTACATGCTACATACATACTACATATATGCTACATACATACTACATATATACTACATGCATGCTACATACATACTGCATGCTACATACATACTACATGCTACATACATACCACATATATACTACATACATACTACATGCATGCTACATGCTACATACATACCACATACATACTACATGCTACATACATACTACATATATACTACATGCATGCTACATACATACTACATGCTACATACATACCACATATATACTACATACATACTACATGCTACATACATACTACATATATGCTACATACATACTACATATATACTACATGCATGCTACATACATACTGCATGCTACATACATACTACATGCTACATACCACATATATACTACATACATACTACATGCATGCTACATGCTACATACATACCACATACATACTACATACATACTACATGCTACATACATACTACATATATACTACATGCATGCTACATACATACTACATGCTACATACATACCACATATATACTACATACATACTGCATGCTACATACATACTGCATGCTACATGCATGCTACATACATACTACATACATACTACATGCTACATACATACCACATATATACTACATACATACTACATACAATACATTCATACAATACATACATAGACATACAGTACATATAACATAGAGTAACATACTTACCAATACTTGTCACATTGTTCCCCGAAGCCATTGTCTTTTACGGAATAAATATTAACATAACAAACCACAAAAATACTCACCCACGATCCGAAGCAGTCCACGAGTGTGTCCCACGACGATCTTGGGTAGAGAACTGCAGCATCAGCTGTTGCTGCCATTCTCTACGGGCTGCAGGAATCCAATGACGGAAGGTAGGTATCCTTCCGCACTGTATTCCTCCGCCACTTAAAAAAAAAAAGTCCCTAGTCTCACTTTATGCCATTGCTGCGTGGGAAATTCCCACACAGCAATGGCATAAAGTGAGACTAGGGACTTTTTGACTTTTTTTTTTTTAAGTGGCGGAGGAATACAGTGCGGAAGGATACCTACCTTCCGTCATTGGATTCCTGCAGCCCGTAGAGAACGGCAGCAACAACTGATGCTTCAGTTCTCTACCCAAGATCGTCGTGGGACACACTCGTGGACTGCTTCGGATCGTGGGTGAGTATTTTTGTGGTTTGTTATGTTAATATTTATTCCGTAAAAGACAATGGCTTCGGCGAACAATGTGACAAGTATTGGTAAGTATGTTACTCTATGTTATATGTACTGTATGTCTATGTATGTATTGTATGAATGTATTGTATGTAGTATGTATGTAGTATATATGTGGTATGTATGTAGCATGTAGTATGTATGTAGTATGTATGTAGCATGCATGTAGCATGCAGTATGTATGTAGCATGCATGTAGTATGTATGTAGTATGTATGTAGCATGCAGTATGTATGTAGCATGTATGTAGCATGCATGTAGTATATATGTAGTATGTATGTAGTATGTAATATGTATGTAGTATATATGTAGTATGTATGTAGCATGTAGTATGTATGTAGCATGCATGTAGTATATATGTAGTATGTATGTAGCATGTATGTAGTATGTATGTAGTATATATGTAGTATGTATGTAGCATGTAGCATGCATGTAGCATGCATGTAGTATGTATGTAGTATATATGTGTTATGTAGTATGTATGTAGTATGTATGTAGCATGTAGTATGTATGTAGCATGCATGTAGTATGTATGTAGTATGTATGTAGTATTTTTTTTTTTTTTTTTAACATTTAACACATTAGCCGGATGATGGGACTACTACTGTCCCATCATTGGCTAATGTGTCAATCACTGTCATGGTAGCAGGCATCGCCAGATGGGACTTGTAGTCCCATTGGACGATGCTTGCACAGACCCCCGGACATCAGCACAGCCCCCCGGCAGGCCGGCACAGCCCCCCGGCAGGCCGGTACAGACCCCCACAGGGTGCACAGACCACCGGCAGGCCGGCACAGCCCCCCGGCAGGCCGGTACAGACCCCCACAGGGTGCACAGCCCCCCGGCAGGCCGGCACAGCCCCCCGGCAGGCCGGTACAGACCCCGGGCAGTCCACACAGCCCCCCGGCAGGCCGGCACAGCCCCCCGGCAGGCCGGCAGAGACCCCCGGAAGGCCCGAAATGACGGCGCATCATGATGCGCACACACCGCGCATCATGATGACGTCAGGCTGTCAATCAACTTTGAACTTCCGATTCCGATGCCGACTTCCGATATTGAAAAAATATCGGAAGTCGGTATCGGAATTCCGATACAGCAAGTATCGGCCGATACCCGATACTTGCGGTATCGGAATGCTCAACACTACTTGTGATGTTATTTTGTGAGACCCACAACATTTTTATTTTGCCATCAATTGAGGTGGTTGAGGGCTTGTTTTTAGCTTTACAAGCTGATGATTTCTTTGAAACTAACTTGAGTTAGCTGCAAGATTTTCATCAGTTTTACAGTATTGAATTTTTTGGGGAGGAGAAAAGTGGTGATTGAAAAACTGTAATTCTAGTGCTTTGAATTTTTTTTCGTTTTATGGAGTTTACTGATTTTATTAATTAAGTTGATATTTTAATAGCTTTAGCTTTTGTGAATGTGGTGATACAAAATATATTCTTTCTTTATACATGGGATAGGTATAGAACACTAACGCAAAAAAAAACGGGATTAGACTGTCTGAATTCTAGATAGTTGGAGCAGATTCTGTGTGGCAACCCGTAGCATGATAAATAACTGAAAGACCTCCCAAAAGGTTAATATGTCTACCCACGCTATTACTATCCTGTCTTGATAACCAGACAGACTTCAATACCTGCTACTATAACAATTTTTCAGCACCCAACATTTTCATCAAAATGAATTTTAGATGAAGCCCTTGAACTCTACCTTACCACTTAGGCTAGTTTCACACTTGCTTTTTTTTGCAGCGCGTTTTTCCCGCAAAAAAAGCATTGAAAAAACGCATACATAAGCATACAACTGCTGCGTTTTTTTCAAGCATTTTTATGAGCATGCATGAAAAAAACGCAGCGTTTTTATGCGTTTGTATGCATTTTTAGCGCGTTTTTACCGCGTTTGCGTTTTTTTCCAACATTTTTAGGTGGCCCCTCACACTACCCAAACCATGACTTTACTAACCCTAACCCTGACCCTAACCCTAACCCTAACCCTGACCCTAACCCTAACCCTGACCCTAACCCTTAACCAAATCATACTTAACCCTAACCCAAACCCTAAACCCTAACTAACCCTAACCCTAACCCTAACCCTGACCCTAACCCTAACCCTAACCCTAACCCTGACCCTAACCCTAACCCTGACCCTAACCCTTAACAAAACCATACTTAACCCTAACCCTGACCCAAAACCCAACCCTAACCCTGACCCTGACCCTAACCCTAACCCTAACCCTGACCCTAACCCTTAACAAAACCATACTTAACCCTAATCCTGACCCTAACCCTGACCCTAACCCTTAACCAAACCATACTTAACCCTAACCCTGACCCAAAACCCAACCCTAACCCTGACCCTGACCCTAACCCTAACCCTAAACCCCCTTAACTAACCCTAACTCTAACCCAAACCCCTAAATTCCATGGTTAAAAAAAAAAACGCATATGCAAAAAAACGCTTACATGAGCATGCCAGTGCGCACATATGCGCATCCATAGGCTATAATGGCCATTTTTAGCGCAAAACGTGCGCATATGTGCGCATGCGCTTTTTTGCAGGGCCAAAAAATGCAACATGATGCGTCTGGAAAATCCAATCGCACACCCCAAAAAAACGCAGCGCATGAAAATCGCATACATGCGCTTACAAGCACGCAGGTATGCGCACCCATGTTAAATATAGGGGAAAAAACGCATGCGCAGGTTAGCGTTTTTTTCCAGCGCTAAAAAACGCAAATGTGAAACCAGCCTTAGATATTTAAAAAAATGCCATAAAATATGATAAATAATATACAGTATATTTTACTGATCTAGCATAGATAACAAAATGAAAACTGCAATCACCCTCCCAGTATACTTTTAAAAGCCTTATCCGACAGATTTTCTTGTCTACAATGGTCAGTAGTGCTCATACTGCACACTTGATTTGTGTTTAGTTTTATAGCATGTGGCAGAATTAACTCAGCACAAATGCTCATTCAAGCTGCCCCAAATGTGTCTTGAATTGTTTTGGATGTTCCCCTACAAACAGCAGCTGCGGAAAGGTTATACTCTCCCTCCGGGGACCACTATTCTTAAACAAAGTACATAGCAGCAGTGGTTATTGTTACAGTAACAATGTTATACTAGTGTTAGACACTTGTAACAATAGTAGAATTAGAATTAGTCCTCATTTCAGCTAATATAGTAGCTGAGAGGATCCCACTGTGGTTTGGGCAAGTGAAATGGCATATCCGCACATTTTAACTCATTCAGCTTTCAAGCTTCCCTCTGAGATTATACTTTTGCAGATTTTATTTCTGTTTTCCTGGAAATGGACTCATTACTGTAACAATAATGCTCTACACTCATTTATGAAGATGCAGAACTACAGATGGCATTTCATCTCTACAGGTGCATGACCTGACTGCAAAGGCTAAAATTGGAACTTACTGAAGGAAAAAAAAAGTTATGTTTTACACTCAGTTTTGATCTTCTAGCATTAATTCTTCTTAGCCGTGAATCATGGAACGCACTTGGATTTCAATACCCACCCAGAGCGCCAGGTCTCCAGCCCTGACCTTAGCTAACTGCCTTATAGGCATATATGAGGGAGTTAGCTCAGGTCAGGAGACCTGGCAGTTGGGCTAGGTATAGTAATCTGAGCATGGACTGTGGTTCACAGCCCTGTGTAATAAACCTTAATGTTTTCTGGCTTTTCATCAAAAAACTTCAACAAGGACATATTCTTCAGTGTTTACCAGCTCTCCTGAATGACTGGCCTTTAGCTTTGCCACAGACTATTTTTTGGCACTCTATGCGCTTTTTTACTTGTATTCTACTGATACTGTAATTACAATTACTTCCTTTCTCACAGCTCAATCAATCCCCTTTACCTTCAGGTTTAACTGCCTGACTTTTATGTAGTTCCAAGTAGTTGTGTACAAAGAGGGAAGGAAATAAGTATACAGTAGAACCCACTCCCAGTGGACTTTAACAATGTTGCTACCTTAATCAGGCCCATATAGCTTCTTAACCCATATTTGTCTATTAATAAGGCAGACATGTGGGAGGATATAGCTGGGAGAATGAGAATGCAATTCATATCTCATATATTCAGTATTCGCATATATTTTGTCTGTTACAGAGTGCTGCTGTGCTCTCTTTTTGTATATTGTGTAGTCATTGCAGCTTGCACCTGTTCACACTACATGGAGGTGTTAGTGAGGTTTTTTTATTGTATATCTACCATATATACTTGAGTATAAGCCGACCCGAGTATAAGTTGAAGCCCCAAATTTTGCTACAAAAAACTAAGAAAACTTATTGACTCACGTATTAGCAAAGGGTGGGAAATGCAGCAGCTACTGGTAAATGTCAAAAATAAAAATAGATACGAATAAAAGTAAAATTAATTGAGACATCAGTAGGTTAAATGTTTTTGAATATCCATATTGAATCAGAAGCCCTATATAATGCTCCATACAGTTCATGATGGGCCCCATAACATGCTCCATGAAGGTTGATGATGGACCCCATAAGACGCTCTATACAAAATATGCCCCATATAATGCTGCACAAAGGATAATGTTGGCCCCATAAGGTGCACCACAGAAAAATGTGCCCCATATAATGCTGCACAAAAGTTAATTATGGCCCCATAATGTGCTGCATAATACAATATGCCCCATATAATGCTGCACAAAGGTTAATTCAAAGGTTAATTGTGGCCACATAATGTGCTACATAATACAATATGCCCAATATAATGCTGCACAAAGATTAATTGTGGCCCCATAACGTGCTCCATAATAATGCCCCATGTAATAATGCTGCTGCTGCTGCTGCGATTAAAAAAAAAATGACATACTCACCTCTCATCGTTGGGGGCCAAGTGCCGGTGTCCTGAGCAGGTGGGGACACCGGCACGCTATGGGGGCCAGGTGCCGGTGTCGCTGCTTACTCTGGCCCCTGTTACTGGCTATATTCACCTGTCCCCGTTCCACTGCTACACGCCGCTCTGTCTTCCGGATCGCTGCAGTGACTGTTCAGGTAGAGGGCGTGCACTAACCACGTCATCGCATCCTCCTACCTGAATGTCACAGCCAGAGGACCCGGAAGACAGAGCGACGTGCAGTGGTGGAACATGGACAGGTGAATATAGCCAGTGCCAGGGGCCTGAGCAAGTGGCGACACTGGCACCTGACCCCCATAGCGCGCCGGTGTCCCCGCCAGCTCCGGACACCGGCACCTGGGCTCCAGCGACAAGAGGTGTCATTTTTTAATCGCAGGGGCAGTGACTCATGTAGAAGTCCAGGGAGTCTTTTTCAGCCAAAAAAGGGGACTGAAAAACTCGGCTTATACACGAGTATATATGGTATATGTTAAAACGAGAAGTTTACATACACTATATAAAAAGACACATATGCATGTTTTTCTCAATATATGACATGAAATTAGAATAAACATTTCCTCTTTTAGGTCAAGTAGGATTACCATAATTATTAAGATTTGCCAAATACCAGAATAGTGAGAGAGAGAGAATGTTTTAAGGCATTTTTATTAATTACTGCAAAGTCAAAAGTTTACATACATTTCATTATTATTTGGTACCATTGCCCTTAAACTGAATGATTTGCGACAAACATTTGGGATATCCTTCCACAAGCTTCTCACAAAAATTGGTAGGAATTTGGGCCCATTCCTCCTGACAAAACTGGTGCAACCAATCCAGCTGCCTTGCTCGCACCTGCCTTTCCAGCTTTGTCCATACATTTTCAATTAGATTGAGATCAGGGTTTTGTGATAGCCACTCTAAAACATTGACTTTGTTATTCTTAACCCCTTAGTGACAGAGCCAGTTTGCAGCTTAATGACCAGGCCAATTTTTACAATTCTGACCACTGTCACTTTATGAGGTTATAACTTTGGAATGCTTTAACGGATCTGGCTGATTCTGATTCTGTTTTTTTATGACATATTTTGCTTCATGTTAGTGGTAAAATTTCTGTGATATGTCTTGTGTTTATTTAAGAAAAAAATGAAAATATGGCAAAAATTTTGAAAATTTTGCAATTTTAAAACTTTAAATTTTTATGCCCTTAAATCAGAGAGATGTATCACACAAATTTCTTAATAAATAACATTTCCCACATGTTTACTTTACATCAGAACAATTTTAGAAACAAAATTTTCTTTTGTTAGGAAGTTATAAGGGTTAAAATTTGACTAGTGATTTCTCATTTTCACAACAAAATTTACAAAACCATTTTTTTAGGGACCACATCATATTTAAAGTCATTTTGAGGGGTGTACATCACAGAAAATACCCAAAAGTGACACCATTCTAAAAACTAGACCCCTCAAGGTGCTCAAAACCACATTCAAGAAGTTTATTAACCCTTTACGTGCTTCACAGGAACTAAAGCAATGTGGATGGAAAAAATTAACATTTAACTTTTTTTTGCAAAAAATTTAATTCAGAACCAATTTTTTTTATTTTCACAAGTGTTAAAAGAGAAAATGAACCACAAAATATGTTGTGCAATTTCTCCAGAATACGTTGATACCCAAAATGTGGGGGTAAACCACTTTTTCAGTGCACGGCAGAGCTCACAAGGGAGGGAGCACTGTTTGACTTTTTCAACGCAGAATTGGCTGGAATTGAGATCGGATGCCATATTGCGTTCAGAGAGCCCCTGATGTTCCTAAACAGTGGAAACCCCCAACAAGTGACCCCATTTTGGAAACTAGACCCATTAGGGAACTTTTCTCGATTTGTGGTGACCATTTTGAACATTCAAGTGCTTCACAGAAGTTTATAACGTAAAGCCGTGAAAATAAAAAATAATTTTTTTCCACAAAAATGATATTTTGCCCCCAAATTTTTATTTTTACAAGGGTAACAGGAGAAATCATACCCCCACAGTTGTTGTGCGATTTGTCGTGAGTGGGCTGATACCCCATATGTGGGGGTAAACCACTGTTTGGACGCACGGCAGAGCACAGAAGGGAAGGAGTACCGTTTGACTTTTTCATTGCAGAATTGGCTGGAATTGAGATTGGACGCCATATAGCTTTTGGAGAGCCCCTGGTGTGCCTAAACAATGAAAACCCCCCACAAGTGACACTATTTTGGAAACTAGACCCCTTAAGGAACTTATCTAGATGTGTGGTGAGCACTTTGAACACCCAAGTGCTTCACAGAAGTTTATAACACAGAGCAGTGAAAGTAAAATAATCACTTGTTTTTCCTCAAAAATGATAATTTAGCCCGCTATGTTTTATTTTCTCAAGGGTATCAGGAGAAATTGGACACAAAATTTGTTGTGCAAGTTGTCCTGAGAACGCTGATACCCCATATGTGGGGGGAACCACTGTTTGGGCGCATGGGAGAGTTTGGAAGGGAAGGCGTGCCATTTTGGAATTCAGACTTTGATGGAATGGTCTGCGGGCGTCATGTTGCATTTGCAGAGCCCTTGATTTTCCTGAACAGGAAACCCTCCCCCACAATTGACACCATCTTGGAAACTAGACCCCTGAAGGAGCTTCTCTAGATATGTGGTGAGCACTTTGAACCCCCAAGTGCTTCACAGAAGTTTATAAATGCAGAGCCGTGAAAATAAAAAAATCATTTTATTTTCCTCAAAAATGATTTTTTTTAGCCCACTCTTTTTTATTTTCAAAAGGGTAACATGAGAAATTGGACCCCCAAAGTTGTTGTGCAATTTGTCCTGAGTACGCTGATACCCCATTTGTGGGGGGAACCACTGTTTGGGCGCATGGGAGAGCTCGGAAGAGAAGGAGTGCCATTTTGGAATACTGACTTTGATGGAATGGTCTGGGGCGTCATGTTGCGTTAGCAGAACTTCTGATGTGCCTAAACAGTATAAACCCCCCACAAGTGACCCCATTTTGGAAACTAGACCCCCCAAGGAGCTTATCTAGATGTGTGGTGAGCACTTTGAACCCCCAAGTGCTTCACAGAAGTATATAACGCAGAGCCGTGAAAATAAAAGTCTTTTTGTTTTCCACAAAAGTGATTTTTTTTTTAAGCCTCCAATTTTTTTATTTTCCCAAGGGTAACAGGAAAAATTAGACCCCCAAAGTTGGTAAATAGTGGAAACCCCTCAATTCTTGCTTCAACCCTAATCCCAACACACCCATAACCCTAATCCCAACCCTAATCCCTAATCCTAATTGTAACCCTAATCTTAATTCGCCCTAACCCTAATTCTAACCCTAACCCTAATACTAACCATAACCCTAGCCCTAACCCTAGCCCTAACCCTAATTCCATTCCTAACCCTAATTTCAAACTTAGTCCTAATTATAGCCCTAACCCTAGCCCTAACCCTCATTCCAACCCTAACCCTAATTCCAACCATAACCCTAATTCCAACCCTAACCCTAATTCTAACCATAACTCTAATTCCAACCCTAACCTTAATTCGAACCCTAACCCTAGCCCTAACACTAGCCCTAGACCTAACGCTAGCCCTAGCGCTAACCCTAACACTAGCCCTAACCATAGCCCTAGCCCTAACCCTAACCCTAACCCTAATGGAAAAATTAAAAAAATATATTTTCTTTATTTCATTATGTTTGCCTAACTAAGGGGGTGATAAACGGGGGGGTTATTTATTTTTTTAAAATTTTGATCACTATGATAGTTTATCATAGTGATCAAAATGGATCTGCCAGCTGGCAGATTCGCGGCAGGTGCACTGCGCATGCGCCCGCCATTTTCTTCTGGATGCAAGATGGCGGCGCCCACCAGAGGACGCCGGCGGGACAGAGAACCACCGGGAGGGAATCCATGACCACCGGGAGGTACAGGGGGGGATCGGGGACCCTATTTCTCTTAGGAAGTCGAGATCCCGGAAAAAAATCCGAAACTGGGGGTCGCTATTTACCGCCGTTAAAAGGCGTATCGGCAGTCATTAAGGGGTTAAGCCACTTTGTTGCCATTTTGTCAGTATGTCTCTGGTCATTGCATTTGGAAGGCACATTTCTGCCCAAGCTTTAACTTCCTAGCTGATGTCTTGAAATGTTGCTTCAGTATTGCCAGATAATCTTTTCTCATGATAAAATCTATTTTGTGAAGTGCACCATTCCCTCCTGCAGCAAAACAACCCCACAACATGAAGCTGCCACCCCCGTGTTTCACAGTTGAGATGGTGTTCTTAGGCTTCCAAGCTTCTCCCTTTTTTCCTCCAAGCATAACGATAGTCATCATGCCCAAAATGTTCAATTTTAGTGTCATCAGACCACAGGACATGTATCCAAACATTAAGGTCTTTGCTACTGTGTGCAGTTTCAAACATTAATCTTATGTTACTTTTGGAGTAATGACTTCATCCTGGCACAATGGCCTTTCAGCCCATGTTGATACAGTACTTATTTCACTGTGGATATTCACATAATCTTACCAGCTTCCATCATCATCTTCACAAGATATTTTGCTTTTGTCCTTGGGTTGATATGCACATATTGGACCAAAGCACGTTCATCTCTGGGACACAGAGCCCATCTCCTTCCTCAGCGGTATGATGGCTGGGCATTCCCATTTTGTTTGTACAGATAAACGAGGCACATTCAGATATCTTGAAATTGTACCCAAAGATGAGTCAGACTTGTGCAAGTCCACAATTTTCTTCCTGATATATTGGCTGATTTCTTGAGACTTTCTCATGATGCTATACAAAGAAGTAGTGCGTTTCAGGTGTGCATTAAAATACATCCACAGATGTGTTTCTAATTAACTCAGATGTTCCAAAAAATCCTATGAGAAGTTTCTAAACAAATGACATAATTATATGGGCAGTCCAGAATTGTTTAAAGGCACAGTAATCTTAGTGTATGTAAACTTTTGACTTTGTACGAGTGATAGTAAGTAATAAAAGTGCCTTAAAACATTCAATCTCTATCATTATTCTTTCATTCGGCAAATATGAATAATTATGGTAATCCTATTTGACACTGGTATTCGTGAATTCTGTTAGGGATAACACCCCTCTTCCAACCATCCCCCCCTCTGAATAATGACAAATGATGCCAAACTTCATTGGACTAATTATGGCCACAGCAGCCTTTTATTTAAATAACAAACAATAAAACTCTCAGAATAAATAACAGTTTTTTAACCTGCTGGGAGGAGTCCTTGAAGCTCCGAAAATCTGGTGAGTACTAAATAGGAAGTGAACCACCATCCATTATTTTACCCCCAGCCGTTACCCCACTGGCTCAGGAGCACCATAACCACCAATATACCAATGTTCCAAAAACACCTTGGGAATTCGACTACTTAGCCGACTTCCCCACCCCATTACACCAGATCCAATTAAATGAATTCCAGACAGAGGAAACCATAATGCCCATGGATCCCTGTACCAATTTTAAACCAACTCTGAGGACTCCCCCCAACCGCCATAAGGCCACCACGACCCGTGTGCGCAGACCGAATAAATAAAAGTCAGGCGGGCAGGACCAGATCAAGGCCAGGAGAGTGGGTAATGGTAAGACCCACCCTAAAACTCCGCCTTATAAATGCTTCACTAAGCCTTCCCCCTTTTATGAATATCCCTATCCATCACCCACCCATTGTAATGCTGGCCTCTGCCCACATCTGGGAAGAGGGAGGGCGGCACTGCTCCGGCCTTCATTTGACACTGGTATTGGTGAATTCTGTTAGGGATAACACCCCTCTTCCAAACCAACCCCCCCTCTGAATAACGACAACTGACGCCAAACTTCTTTGGAATAATTATGGCCACAGCAGCCTTTTATTTAAATAACAAACAATAAAACTCTCAGAATAAATAACATTTTTTAACCCGCTGGGAGGAGTCTTTGAAACTCTGAAAATCTGGTGAGTACCAAATAGGAAGTGAACCACCACCCATTATTTTACCCCCAGCCGTTACCCCACTGGCTCGGGAGCACCATAACCACCAATATACCAATGTTCACTCCAAAAACACCTTGGGAATTCGACCACTTAGCCGACTTCCCCACCCCATTACACCAGATCCAATTAAATTGATTCCAGACAGAGGAAACCATAATGCCTATGGATCCCTTTACCAATTTTAAACCAACTCCGAGGACTTCCCCCAACCGCCACAACGAGGGACTTGGAACACCTCAAAGGCCCAAAACCCCCCCAAAACAAAAAGCTATGGCCCTCTCGATACCTTCCTGTAAACCCAATGCCCAGATATCACTGCCCACCCCATTCAAATGAACCCCATCAGCTAACCAAAAATCGTCAACCCCTTTTTCCAACTCAAAATGCCTCACTACTAGGCCACCATTTCTAATAAAAGTGGACAACGTCCTGTTTACCTTGATCCCAGCTTTATTAAGTTTATCCACAGATCTAGCATGCCGCCAATTTCGGCGATGCACAATTTCCGACCACACAATAGTAATCCCCGGGTATGACACCTATAACCGCAATAAATCATATTTAATGTCCTTGACCAGCTCCCTGAAGGGCCTAACCCCCAAGTCATTGACCCCCACATGTAACAACAGGATGTCTGGGGCCCTGTCTAAATGTGCGCTATTATGGATCTCCCGAAGAACCCTGTTCCACGACAACCCCCGAAATCCGAGCCACCTGACGATTGCGGAACTCCTGGGAAGACCAAGCTGCCTGCCCTCCTTCCTCACATCGGCTCGCAACGCTCCCCAATGGACGTGCGAATGGCCGAGGATCCAAACAAGCAATGGGGTGGAACCTGCAGATGGAAAAAAACAAACAACCTCAACAAAACCGGCAAGAAACCTAAACAAAATATATTACAGACATTAGCTTGAAAGCGTCTCCTCTGGCCTGACATAACCGCGAAAACACCTCGAACGCTATCTGCCAATGCGCTGCACCACTTCCACCCCAAGCCCTCCTACAGCCGCCTCTGTCGCTGCCCCGATACAAAAAGAATGAGCGGCAGAACGGGATTCATCTAGACCCAACCTCAGCAGGGCAGTTCTAAAAATGGCGGTAAACTGGTACCTGGACAAAAAGGAACCGTCCTCATGGCACAGTAGAGGACCACCATGATTCGGTCGTAAGGCGCGAAAATTATATAAACAAGCTACTGGACACATCAATGAGTCGTGAACTGGACCCAAAGTCACCAATGCGCCCCTGCCCTCCTGACCTGTTTTAGACCTTCGCAGCCAAAATTCGACTCCACCCTCAGTAAGAACCACGTCTCTTGCCAAGAGACCACCCAAAGAGTTTTTTCTGGGCGCTACCAGCTCGCCTACTCTCAAGGCCCCAAAGAACGCCAAGGAAAATGCCAATTTAAAAAGCCAGATTTCGAAAAAAGCACTGCAACATAAACCCAAGACCTCCCCTAGATGTTTCAGAAGACTAAAAGAGACAGGACGCCTCCTGTCCTCTTGACTTCCTTTTCTCCTAAAACCTTTGACCGCCTGCCTGACGAGAAACAATTTCATTAGATCCGGCTGACCCTTGCATCTTAAAACCAAAGGCAAGGGCGGCCATCATTCGCAAAACTTTTGCTACAGACCAACCTGCCACAGACCCTCGGCCCAACCATGAAAGCAAAGCGCCCACCTGATGCCCTGGAGAAACTGGACCCAAATCAGCCATCAACAAACCCTCCCAAGTATACCATAACGCCTGGTACACAGCCCATGTCTTAGGGGCCAAAGAAGCCCTGATCAATGATTCGGCAGCATGGATACCACACTCCAGAGAGATTCCAGGCATTCCAGTCCCTTGGTCTCCGCCTCAGGCGCCAAAACATGGAAACGGTCCCACTGTGAACAAGGAAGAGAATCAGCAATCTCATTCTTGACCCTAGGCACGTGAACCGCTGTCATCTGAGAATTTAACCCCATTCATGACCCAGCCTATTTTGACCTTAATGACTTGGCCATTTTTTGCAATTCTGACCAGTGTCCATTTATGAGGTAATAACTCAGGAACGCTTCAATGCATCCTAGCGATTCTGAGATTGTTTTTTTCAACACATATTGGGCTTCATGTTAGTGGTAAATTTAGGTCGATAATTTTTGCATTTATTTGTGAAAAAATGGAAATTTGGCAAAAATTTTGCAATTTTCAAATTTTGAATTTTTATTCTGTTAAACCAGAGAGTTATACGACACAAAATAGTTAATAAATAACATTTTCCACATGCCTACTTTGCATCAGCACAATTTTGGAAACAAAATATTTTTTGCTAGGAAGGGTTAAAAGTTGACCAGTGATTTCTCATTTTTACAACAAAATTTACAAAACCATTTTTTTAGGGACCATCTCACATTTGAAGTCACTTTGAAGGGTCTATATGGCAGAAAAAAAACAAAAGTGACACCATTCTAAAAACTGCACCCCTCAAGATACTCAAAACTACATTCAAGAAGATTATTAACCCTTCAGGTGCTTCACAGGAATTAAAGCAACATGGAAGGAAAAAATGGACATTTTAATTTTTCCAACAAAAATTTTCTTTTAGCATCAATTTTTTCATTTTTCCATGGGTAGCAGGATAAAATGGATCCTAAAATTTGTTGGGCAATTTCTCCTGAGTACACTGATAACTCATATATGGTCATAAACCATTGTTTGGGCGCACGGCAGGGCTCAGAAGGGAAGGAGCGCCATTTGACTTTTTGAATGGAAAATAAGCTGGAATATTTAGTGGTTGCCATGTCGTGTTTGGAGAGTCCCTGTATGCCTAAACATTGGAGCTCCCCAACAAGTGACTCCATTTTGGAAACTAGACCCTCCAAGGAACTTATCTAGATGCATAGTGAGTACTTTGAACCCCCAGGTGCTTCACAAATTGATCCGTAAAAAAAGTACTTTTTTTTTCACAAAAATTTTCTTTTAGCCTCACTTTTTTCATTTTCACATGGGCAACAGGGTAAAATGGATCCAAAAAATTTGGGCAATTTCTCCTGAGTACACAGATACCTCATATGTGGTCATAAACCACTGTTTGGGTGCACGGCAGGGCCCGGAAGGGAAGGAGCGCCATTTGACTTTTTGAATAGAAAATTAGCTCCAATCGTTAGCGGACACCATGTCGCGTTTGGAGAGTCCCTGTGTGCCTAAGCATTGGTGCTCCCCCACAAGTGACCCCATTTTGGAAACTAGACCCCCGAAGGAACTTATCTAGATGTGTGGTGAGCACTTTGAACCCCCAGGTGCTTCACAGAAGATTATAACACAGAGCAGAGAAAATAAAAAAATCATTTTTTTTCCTCAAAAATGATTTTTTTAGCCCGCTATTTTTTATTTTCACGAGTGTAACAGGAGAAATTGGACCCCAAAAGTTGTTGTCCAGGGTTCAGAAGGGACGGAGCGCCATTTGACTTTTTGAATGGAAAATTAGCTCCAATCGCTAGCGGACACCATGTCGTGTTTGGAGAGCCCCTTTGAGCCTAAACTTTGGAGCTTCCCTACAAATGACCCCATTTTGGAAATAGACCCCCTATGGAAGTTATCTTGATGCATATTGAACACTTTGGACCCCCAGGTGCTTCACAGAAGTTTATAACGCAGAGCTGTGAAAATAAAAATAATTTTTTTTCCTCAATAAATGATTTTTTAGCCCGCTAATTTTTATTTTCACAATGGTAACAGGAGAAATTGGACCCCTAAAGTTGTTGTCCAGGTTCTCCTGAGTATGCTAGTACCCCATATATGGGGGGGAACCACTGTTTGGGCACACATCGGGGCTCGGAAGGGAAGTAGTGACATTTTGAAATGCCGACTTGATGGAATGGTCTGCGGGCGTCATGTTACGTTTGCAGAGCCCCTTATGTGCCTAAACAGTAGAAACCCCCACAAGTGACCCCATTTTGGAAAACAGACCCCCCAAGGAACTTATCTAGATTCATAGTGAGAACTTTGAACCTCCAAGTGCTTCACAGAAGTTTATAACGCAGAGCTGTGAAAATAAAAAATCATTTTTTTCCTCAAAAAATTATTTTTTAGCCCGGAATTTTTTATTTTCCCTAGGGTAACAGGAGAAATTGGACCCCAAAAGTTGTTGCACAGTTTGTCCTGAGTATGCTGGTACATCATATGTGGGGGTAAACCACTGTTTGGGCACACGTCAGGGCTCAGAAGGGAAGTAGTGACGTTTTGAAATGCCGACTTGATGGAATGGTCTGAGGGTGTCTTGTTATGTTTGCAGAGCCCCTGATGCACCTAAACAGTGGAAACTCCCCACAATTGACCCCATTTTGGAATGTAGACCACCCAAGGAACTTATCTAAATGTGTGGTGAGCACTTTGAACCCCCAAGTGCTTCACAGAAGTTTATAACGCAGAGCCATGAAAATAAAAAATCATTTTTTTTCCAAAAAAATAATTATTTCAGCCCCCAATTTTTTATTTTCACAAGGGTAACAGGAGAAATTAGACCCCAAAAGTTGTTGTACAATTTTTCCTGAGTACGCTGATGCCACATATGTGGGAGTAAACCACTGTTTGGGCACACGTCGGGTCTCGGAATGGAGGGAGCACTGTATGACTTTTTGAACGCAAAATTGGCTGGAATAAATGGTGGCGCTATGTCACGTTTGGAGACCCCCCTGATGTGCCTAAACAGTGGAAACCCCTCAATTCTAACTCCAACCATAACCTCAACACATCCCTAACCCTAATACCAACCCTAATATTAACCCTAACCACAACCGTAACCACAACACACCCCTAACCCTAATCCCAACTCTAACCCTAACCACAAGCCTAACCGTAATCCCAACCCCAACACACCCTAACCCTAATCTTAACCCTAATTCCAACCCCATCCCTAATTCCACCCCTAACCCTAATAATTCCACCCTAACCCTAATTCTAACCCTAACCCTATTTCTAACCCTAACCCTAATTCCAACCCTAACCCTAATTCCAACCCTAACCCTAGCCCTAGCCCTAGCCCTAGCCCTAACCCTAACCCTAGCCCTAACCGAAAAATAAAAATATTTTCTTTATTTTATTAGTTGTCCCTACCTATGGGGGTGATAAGCAGGGGGGTTTATTTACTTTTTTTATTTTGATCACTGTGAGATTTTATCACAGTGATCAAAATAAATGAATGAATCTGCCGGCCAGCAGAATTAGGCGGGCGCACTGTGCATGCTCCTGCCATTTTCCAACATGGTGGAGCCCATGATGCGGGACACTGGGATGGCCAGAGGGACAGGAGGTACCGGGGTGGGAGAGGGGGGATCTGAAGGCTGGGGGGGATCGGAGGGAAGGGGGAGGGGAGCTGATGTTGACTGTGGGGACCGATCGCTGCCGTCAGTTGGTGGCAGCAGCCGATTGGTGCCATCAGTCAGTGGGGGGGTCTCTAAGGGTGTCTGCAGTCATGGCCGATGCTATTGCAGCATCGGCCATGGCTTGATTGCAATATTTCACCAAATTTCATTGGTGAAATATTACAATCGCACGCACTGCACATGCGCCCGCCATTTTCCAAGATGGCGGCACCCATGAGCCGGGACGGCGGGACATCGGGAGACCAGAGGGGGACTCGGAGGCACCGTGGAAGGTGAGGGGGGTGATCGATCAGTGGGGGGAGGGAAAGGGAAGGGGAGGGGGAGCAGATTGTGACAGCAGCAGCCAATCGCTGCCACCAGTCTGTGGTGGGGGACGATCGCCCCTGCCAGCCGGTGTTGGGGGGGTCAGATTAGGGTCTCCAGCCATATCCGATGCTACTGCAGCATCGGCCATGGCTGGATTGTAATATTTCATCAATTTTCATTGATGAAATATTACTATCGCTCTGATTGGCTGTTTTACTTTTAACAGCCAATCAGAGCGATCGTAGTCACGTGGAGGCTAAGCCACCCCTCCTGAGGTGAAGTACAAAGCCCCCTGTGTCTGCGGGTCAGGTGACCTTTCAGTGACCCGGTCACCTGACCCGCAGGGGGGCTTTGAAGTCATGACACAGGGTATGCGTTATGGGTCGGATTGGCACCGACTTTCATGACACATACGCTGTGTCACAGGTCGGGAAGGGGTTAAGGACAAACAAGTCAAAACCAGTTGGTGAAGCACCTGAACCACCGGAGCCGATGATGCTGTTAATGGCACACACAACCCGCTTATTATCGCAATTGAAACGTACCCGCCTATTCTGGAACTCAAGTTCCCACAGATTGACCGCCACCAAAATGAGAACCATCTCTAGCAATGCCACATTCCGAACCAAACTAGAAGAAAACCATACATCGGGCCAACGCGCTGCGCACCATTGCCATTTGAAATAAGAACCAAAGCCGACCCCACCCGCCGCATCCGTAAACAACTCCAAAACATCATTATCCACCACCTCTTCCATGAGCAAGGAACGACCATTGTATTGTTCCAAAAATGTGTGCCCTCTGCCAAGTCAGCTCTGTGTTCTACAGAGAGCCGAACGAAGTGATGTGGCGCCTGAACACCCGCAGTAGCGCTGGCTAACCTTCGGGAAAAGACTCGCCCCATAGGAATGATACGACAGGCAAAGGTCAATTTGCCGAGCAACGTCTGTAAGTCCCTCAAAGACAATTTCTTCAAACGGCGCGCCCTAGCAACCTCTTTCCGCAAGGCAATGACTTTCTCCTTCGGCAAACAGAATTTCCAGTTAACCGTTTCAATGACAATGCCCAAAAAACATAATCAAGTACTTGGGCCTCCTGTCTTGTTCAGGACCAACGGCATGCCAAAATGGCCTATAACCCACTCCAAGGACCTCAAAATGTTCAGACAACACGACGACTCGCCTAGACCGACACACAAAAAGTCATCCAAATAGTGGATCACTGAATCAAAACCCGAAACCTCTCGAATTACCCATTCCAAAAAGGAACTAAAAGCCTCAAAATATGTACACGACAACAAACAGCCCATTGGTAAACAGCGATCAACATAAAACTCCCCATTCCAATAACACTCCAACAACTTAGAGCTATCTGGGTGAACCGGCAACAACCGAAAGGCGGACTCAATATCCATCTTTGCCATATGGGCCCCTTTCCACACCTCCTGACCCACCTTGCTGCCTCGTCAAAAGAAGTGTAGACCACCGAGCAAAGCTCCAGATCAATACCATCGTTCACCGACATGCCCCGAGGAAAAGACAGATGATGGATGAGACGAAATTTGTTCGGCTCTTTTTTGGACACCACTCCCAGCGGTGAAACCACCAGATCATCAAATGGAGGGGAACTGAAGGGGCCCACCATACGGCCCAACGTGACCTTCTTGTCCAACTTATCCAAGACCACGTCCCCATGCTCCAACACGAATGCAGATTCTTAAGAACTTGAGGTATAGCAAAAGGGAGAGTGGGGATTGTAAAACCAACTGAAAAACCAGAGAGCAACAATGCCGCTTTCTCTGAGCGGGTATCTATTTAGATATGGGACCATCTTTTCCACTCTCACCGGAGTCTTCCCCTTGAGAATTAGCCCCCCTGATTTAGACTTTCCTTTCTTGAAGCATTTTGCTGCCCCATGTGAGGTACCATTACAATGGGAGCAGAGATGCTTGAACTTGCAATTGGCTCCGAATTTACACTGTCCGTCGTTGAACTGCCAGCATAAACCCAATTTCTGACCACCCGCTTGACCCCCGGACCCTGAGGGGGAGGACTGAGAATTAGCATGGCCGGAATATACGGCCCCCCCTTGAAAGGACTGACCCGATTTGCTGGATGCCATGATCTTCAACCACAGGCCTATGTCCGTTTGATCCCATCTAATTGCCATCCTGATCGCCTTCCGCTGTCTAAACTGTTCGTCGTAGCATAGCCACACCTGACATCCATAGCACTGATGTGCTTCCCCAATAGCATTCATATAACAACAAAGGGAGGAACAATTCTCAGGCGCCTTTTCCCCAATGACGCTCGCCAAAATGGCAAAAGCTTGCAGCCAATTGACAAACGTTTGAGGGATCAAGCGCCACCTGCACTTCTCCTCTTCCTCCTTTTTACTCTCATCCTTTGTTCCTTTGTCCAAATTGAATTTTTCCAAAGGAAGTAAGGAAAAAATCTCTACGTACTCATCCTTCCAAATTTTTTCCCGTATTTCTTTCTTTAAATGAGTACCCAACGGCCCCTCAAAACAGACATATACTTCACCGTGAGCCCTATCGTCCAAATGGATCCTACATTCCTTCTCCCTTTCTGTCTGTATCAACACAGATACAGGGACGGAAATGCTACCCGAACTAACGGAAGGCCTGTTCGGGCCAACACCTACCCCAACTGGCGGAACCATCCATGCCGCTAAATGCCCCAGTGCTGCCACACCCCTCTCCAACCGACAAACCAGATCCTGCAAACTGGACAACGCATCCTCAAAGGATGCATTCACCATAGTGCCTGACGTACCTAATCCCCTCTCCATTACTCTCACGCCCTGCCCAGCACCCAAACCAGGGGACCCCAGCAACTGATGAGACGCATGGAACATGGAATTATACTCACCAGACTGCAAGGGGGCTGTGACCCCTCCAGCCATCGACATAGAATCCTGGTGACCTTCTGCTGCAGTGCTCTGGCTTGTCAGTCCTTCCGAAGGTATTATTGCTGACGCAAATGTCCCATGGATTCCGGGCGACCCCTGGGACGGATCCGGCTGGGAAACAGATGCCCCAAAATGCTGCAGGGGACCACCCGGCCGTGCCTGTGCCGTCCTGTTTGCAGCACACAACCTGCCGTCCGTGACCCGATGAGGCACACCAACAGCTGATGACCCCAGCACCGGCGCAGTACTGCAACCCGCTGCTGAGGAAGAGAAGGCCGAGACCGCCCCATCAGGAGGCGTGCCGCCCCCAACTGGCCCTTCTGAGAGGAGACTTAATTGCTGTCTACAAATATCTAAAGGGCTGTCACATTGTAGAAGGATCAACTTTATTCTCATTTGCACAAGGAAAGACTAGAAGCAATGGGATGAAACTGAATGGGAGGAGACACAGATTAGATATTAGAAAAAACTTTTTGACAGTTAGAGTGATCAATGAGTGGAACAGGCTGCCACGAGAAGTGGTGAGTTCTCCTTCAATGGAAGTCTTCAAACAGAGGCTGGACAGACATCTGACTGGGATGATTTAGCGAATCCTGCTTTGAGCAGGGGGTTGGACCAGATGGCCCAGGAGGTCCCTTCCAACTCTACGATTCTATGATTCTATGATTCTATGATTCTATGATTCTCCGCGGTCCGAACCAGGACTGTCTGACACCGGTGTATGCTGCCTGAGAAGAGCGGGACACTGCGGCACCCTCCGATGATGCTGGGAGTCCCAGAATGCCCAGCGCATGCAGGCTTCGCCCCCCGACCACCGCGTGATACATGCCTGGACACCACAGCTGCTGCAGAGCCCGGGGAGGCCAGTGGATTCCTTCCAGACCAGGGCCTACTGACACAGGAAGCTGCTGGCTCCCGGCCTGGAGGGTCCCTTGAGGGGCTCCTGCGCCGCCGGGTTTGGGGGGCAATATCGGGTGACAGCCTCTCTGGAGGCCACGCGCGGCGAGGATACCGCTCATGAGCAGGGGGCTCACCAGATGATCCTGCCGACGATGAGAGGATGCCAGCCACTTGCTGAGCCAGCCACAGGGGTGCGATGTGGCAGCAGCCCTCAGGCTCTTCAGCAACCGGTGAACCTAGGACATGGTGGGTGAACCAGGTCAAGGCCAGGAGAGCGGGAAATGGTAAGACCTACCCTAAAACCCCGCCTTATAAATGCTTCACTAAGCCTTCCCCCTTTTATGAATATCTCTATCCATCACCCACCCATTGTCATACCAGCCTCCGCCCACGCCTGGGAAGGGGGGGGCGGCTCTGCTCCGGCCTTCACTTGACCTAAGACAGGAAAGGTTTATTTCGATTTCACGCCAGATATTGAGAAAAACATGCATATATGTCTTTTTATATAGTGTATGTAAACTTCTGGTTTCAACTGTACATGCATATCTACTGTACTCATGTATATATAAAACCACCATCTCTCCTCCACACTTATTCGCTCCTCACCTAATTGCCTCCAAGACTTCTCCCGAATATCCCCCATCCTGTGGAATTCTGTGCCCTAACATGTCCAACTATCAACCACACTCGGATACTTCAGACGGAACCTGAAAACCCACCTCTTAAAGAAAGCTTACAGCCTGCAATGACCCCGCTGCCTCCTCACCACTACCAGAGTTACCGCCTCACTATCACCGTAGCTGCTGCAACCCCCCAACCTACTGTCTCCTTCCCCACCATCCTGTAGAATGTAAGCCCACAAGGGCAGGGTTCTTTCCCCTCTGTATCAGTCAGTCATTGTTAGTTTGCTTACTGTAAGTGATATCTGTAATTTGTATGTAACCCCTTCTTGTGTACAGCACCGTGGAATCAATGGTGCTATATAAATAAAAAATAAAAATATTTATACTAGATGGAGGTCTGGTGCTATTGCATCGGGAGGGCAGTAATGTCACGATGGGGGCAGGCTTTGCAGCTTTGAGAATCTATCCCCCCATGTGCTCACCCGCCTATCCACTCTCTCTCTTTCCCCATGTGCTGACTTCTCCCGTCTGTGCTCTCTTCTTTGACCTGTCTACCCCATGTGCTATCCCACCTTGTCTGCTGTCTCTCTCCTTCCTGTGCTGTGTTCTCCCCTCATGTGCTGTCCCACTTGACCTGTCTCCCCCCTGTGCTCTGTCTCTCTCACCCCTGTGTCTGACCATGTACAGAACATACCACAGCTCCTGGGCAGGGGAGGAAGCAAAATACAATACTGACATTACAGCAGGAGATCGCAGAGGATACATTTTGTGAGGTAAAATATTGTTTAAAAACAGTCAGTTGAAATATTTTACCTCACAAAATGAATCCTCTGTGATCCCCTGCTGTAATGTCTGTATTGTCTTTTGTTTCCTCCCCTGCCCAGGAGATGTGATATGCTCCATACACGGTAAGACACAGAGAATTTTTAAAATGAACTTTCGTTCATGGGAAAACCCCTTCAATGTGACCGGTTTTCTCTGTGTGTAGACACGTCACGCATCTGCCACCGGGATCAGCCGAATGATTCACTGCGCCTGCATGGAATTCACATGACGGTGTTCTGCTGGTGGTACCGCACATGAGGCTGTGTGAGTGTATGAGTGTGTGAGAGTGGTAGTGTGTGTGGTGTACGGCGTATAGAGTGTGTGTGTGGTGCAATGGTATTCCGCTGGTGGTACCTCGCAACAACTTGGTACCAGCAGCAGTTTCCATATTGAGACACCCATCATTTGGGTGTCCCAATATGACGGTTGGTGAACTTCCTCCGCTTGGAATTCTGGGATACGGTGACATCTGGACAGAACAGGAAATGAAATCATTACAAGGCAATTTTAAATATATATATATATAGTGACGTGGCTAAGGGTTGCATAGTTGATGGGAGGTACGTGTCTCAGAGATGGCTTGTCTCTGTAATGTAAGCCCAGAGTGTTTCTGTAGTACACATAAGCCCTAACTAATATCGCTATATTTCTAATGTATTGCAAGGACCTGTGGTGAGGTCACAATCATGTAACTAGCCAGCTGCTGGGTTCATGGGTGTGGCTAGAACTTTATAAGGTAGACTACTCCTGAAACACAGGGCTGTATGTGGGGAGGGATAAGCCTACTGTGTGTGCTGAGGCTCCAGGACTGAGCCTGAAGTAATGGACATTTGTGCTGTCTTTCACCTGAGCTAAAGGCTATTTCTTTTGTTATATGCTGCTTTATGGGTTATGAAGCAATAAACCCTATGAACTTTGAAAGGAACGTGCCTCCTGACTGACTCCCGTTGCACCTGAGTGAGTACAATCCCTAAAATATATATATATATATATATATATATATATACACATATATACATACATAGGGCTCAGCATAAATGTGTCCATCCCCTTTGAAAAGTAAGATTTGAATCAATATCTGGCTAAACACGAGGATAATTTCAAAAAGCTTGACAAGATTTAGTTTCATAGAATATCTTTTTTAACTCATAACATAAAAGTAAGGTTAATAATATAACTTTCATTACAAACTCTTCAGTTTTACTTAAATTAGTTGATTCAAAAATAAATGCACCTTACAATCAAAAGCAACTATGATTTTTAAGGAAAGCACATAGTTTTCTAGGTATGGAATGAACAAGTTGACAACACATTGCAACATCTATCTTTTCCATTCTTCAAGAACAATGTTTTTAGAGCCTGTATACTGGATGGAGAGTGATGCTCAACTTCATAACTCCCCATAGGTGTTTAATTGGGTTCAAATCAGAAGACATACTTGGCCACTGAAATATTTTCACCCTGTTCTTTTTCAAAAACGCAAAAGTGGCCTTAGATGTGTGTTGGAATAGTGCACGTTCACTAAGGTCACAGAATGGTGATAGCATATTCTTTTTCAATATAGAACAGTACATCTGAGATTTCATGATACCATCAATGGTACAATTGTACAGTGGTACCATCAATCTACAGCTCCCTCCACCAGAAGCACTCATGAAGCCCCACATAAGGTCACTGCCTTTGCCATGTTTCACTCTAGGCATCATGCATTTTTTTTGCACTCCTCACTTTTGCTGCGCCCTACAGTTTTGCATCAGTTCCAAAAACATTTATCTTGGTCTCATCATTCACCCTATACAGTTCCAGTAGTCTTCAGATTTTTTAGCATGAGCCTTGGCAAATTGTAGGCGGGCTTTTTCATGCATTGGCTTAAATTGAAGCTTCCTTTGTGGATGACAACCATGCATGCCATTTTTCTGCAGTGTACCCTATATTGTGTCATGGGAAACACCCACTCTGGTTTGGGTTTCTACTTCTTTAGCTAGTTGCAGTAATCTTGAAAATGAATCACAAAAAGAGGACTTGAAAGTCCACCAATAATATGAAACAGCAAAAAGAGCAAAGAGGTTTAAACTGCGGCGTCTGTGCACATGGCATGCATTTTGATAGCGCTGGGCCAGCCCGCCTGAGCTAATAGAAGGGTGTCACTACCAGGCTGGCCTGGATGCTGTGCATGGCCTTAGTGTGAACAGCGCCGCATACAAGTGTTTTGCTGTGCATTAACATACCAGGCAACCGCCCCCTCCATATATTGGTAGGCTGCGAGCGGTTGTTTTATATCGGTATTCATGCACCTGTGTTGCCATCTTAACTATATGGGTCCACTGCACCCTGATAGTGCATTTGTCTGGAGGCCTATACGGGTAAACCTCTTTGCTCTTTTTGCTGTTTCATAATCTTGAAAATGCTCATGTTTAGGTGTTAAGTTCCATGGCCATCTTTGTTAAATTTTTATATCAAGCTTGCAACAATATTCTGAGAGAAAGGTGAAACTTAGCTCATCTTCTTGCATCCTTCCCCTTTCTTGTGTAAAGAAATTATTTTCTTTCTCAAGTCTTGGTTGTGCCATTTCTCTTCCATGCGGTGCCACTACAGACAGAATGTTTAATGAATGATTAGACTTACATGTGGTTGAATTCTTGTTATTTCAAATTTTGTAGTCTAAACTTTAGCTTTGATTCTAAGAGTTTCATTGTGGTGTATTCATTTTTGCGACATTGTCATGAATGAATTTGTTAGGAAAACTACTTTTTTGGTGTGCACAATCATTGGTGGCAGTATTTTGTAGTATAGCATCCCACAGGAAATGTTGATTCTGAAAGGAACTAAGGGTGTCGTGACAAATCTGTTGGGGTGTACTCATTAACATATATATATATATATATATATATATATATATATATATATATATACATATATATTATTACTTTTCAGCAGAATGGGAATAGTGTGTGACTCTGTTTTGAAATATTAATACTACCTTGCTCTGTTCTTAATTTATAAGTTCTCTGTGACAATCATATCAACATATTTCTATTTATATATGTGATTATAATGTAGCATGCATTAATATTGGTAATGCTTAATGATAAAATTCTTATAAGTCTGTGATGCTTAAATTCTTACGATAACAATGCCTTCAACATTTATAGGGCTGCAATAAAATGCATCACAACCTCTATAAAACTCACAGAGCAGCTTGTTGTTAGTAAGTTATACCGTATGAAATGAAATGTCTGCAACTTTAAGATTTCGGACATCACCTTTCGCAATGTCATAGAACACCTTTATTGCTTAAGGCATCAGGAACATTTTGCATTTCGTTAAGTATTAGATTAGGACAAAGGTTAAAAAGGACAATCTGCATCAATAGTTTAGAGAATCAACTCAAGGGTAGTACGTTTCTTTAGATGCATCTCGGGAAAAGCAAAGGTGATAATGCCAAGTCTTTGAACTTTTACTGGTGAAGCATCAATGAGTTCATCTTTGGAGCAGGGCAATAGTTTAAAGCAGTAAGTTTTAAAGTCACTAGCATGATCATTCTTTATCCTATCTAGAGATTTGCTCGAGAAACGACTATATATCCTGCTAAGTAATATCCCATGATGATAGTCAAGAGACAACCAGTTCAATCCTTTTGCAATGCAGTTTTCAAGCTGATGTTTCATAAATGTTAACAGGTCCATGGGTAAATTACACTGTGGGATATATAATCTGGCAACATTATATTACATTAAAACATTATTGTAGGAGATCTATTTTGCATAATGCTTTTAAGTTGATAAGAAATTCACATAAAAAGTTAAGAAATTAGTTCTTTGCATATTCATCAATAATCTGCCCTTATCATTGCCACATTAAAAGTGAAAACCAAAAGCAAAACACAAAACAAATATCCTGGAATAAAAAAGTAAAAAAATATATTGCAAAAATCGCATGAAGGTAGTAATAATAGTAATAATAAGGGTATTTAGTCAACATAATTTTGATCAAAAGTGGCAATGAAGTGATAACACTTCTTGCGTGACACAAAGTTTTTGGCAAGCTGCATGCGAATTGAGCATACATTGTTGTCTTCCTTCTGCAGAGCCAGTGCCGTCTCCACCTTTTCTGCAGTTTGAACCTGACTGTCAAAAAAAGCCAAACCCATAATCTCACTGAGGTACCACAGGTGTCTTTTGAAAGTTTTTATTGCTGCTTCAGAAGCAGGCGCATTAATTCCTTTGCTTGCTACTAGTTCTTGTAGTAATGTCAAGTCATTTTATGGCTATGTGGCTGGGATTTGAGAGAGGTACCAAACCTTCAAGTATAAGCAGAGAGTAAAAGTGTAAAATTACCGGAAATTTTTAATTCTGTGAAAGTTACATGAACTTGGTGATGAAACATGACGATCTTCAGAGGGTATATCACTTTGGCCATCCATGAGGCCCAATGGTAGGCACCTGGAGTATTGATGCACACATCTGGGTTTGCCGGCGAACCAAGGAACAGGAGTGCTAGCTAGTGGTAATTCCTTGCTGGTCTGGCTTGCAAACATTTTCCCATCCCAGTGTGCAGTCAGTGGTCAACTGCTATTGAAGGAAGCTTTGATAGCATTTTCTGCAATCTCTGAATGCATAGATTCCCTAGTTAATGTGAGACTGTCTGGATCATGGCCATGAGACTGTCTGGATCAAGGCCACGAGACTGAGAAGCAGCAGCAAGCAGGTAGGTCACTTTTCTGCTACAGCAACTTCCAGAGTCACAATGTTGACAGATCTTACTGACTTACATTTCTTGGAACTAAAATGCCGTATGCCCTCATCACTATCGTTGTCATAAGCGTCGTTGTCACTGCAACTGCTAAAACTACTGCAAAGTTCTGCTGATGCTGTTGACTGTTGACCTCACACAGTTTCATTTTTTCTTTGTTTCTCTGTCTGTAATTCTCTCTTAAACGTCCTTTCATCGATATTGGCCAGCTTTCTGTCTAATGGTCCCATGCTTCCATAACGACTTTTTCCTCTTGGAGCAAACAAGAAGTCACGTTCTTCCTGAAGTTTTATAAGTTTCATGACATCAGCATGAGCAACATAAAACAAATCATCAAGTTTATTAACTAATTCCTTCTCCTTGGATTCCTGTGTTTTGGTTAGCTGTTTAGCATTTTTCTTGAGACGCTTCCACTGACCAAACAGACTCTTCACCTTATTGATCACGTGATATTGCTACCTTGTCAGGTTTCTCACTTTTTCCCAGAACCAAAGTACTTCGCTGGCTGCGATGGTAGCACTGGTACAAGCTAGTTGCAATTTTGTACTGTGCAGGAAATAAAAATTGGCCAACACTAGACAATTCAACAACAGCTTATAACTGGTAATACTACCTGCTGTCCCTTCAATTAACGACATTTCTCTAACACTGAAATTTGAAGATGCCATTATTTCTAACAACAGTGACTAAACCTGTGTGAAGTCTAAATAACAAACATAAAACCACATTTCTTTAAAGTTTGATACGTTGCTGCTAGAGATGAGTGAATCCCTGTTTATTTGGTTGTTCACCTTCTCCTTCACCATTAGCAATCTATGCTAATGACTGAGGCACAATCAGCCTTTCAACAAACTTTAGTGCCTGGGACAGAAGCCAGGGTAGTGAATGGAGAGTGAGTGTGTACTACTGTGCATGCTCCATTCACTTCCAGTTCAGGCTGGAAAACGGCTGAATGCGGACAAAGCTGAATCCACAGGGATTTGCTCATCCCTAGTTGCTGAAAATCTCCATAATATCACTCAATAACATTTGCAAATTACTATTATAAGTTAAGGTAAGCAAATTTCAGTCAAAATTTTAATTAGACAGTAAAATAAACATGGGAATGATGTAGGCTATTTAGTGATGGGGCTTACCTAAAACAGTGAATAATACTGAATGTTGTCTGTAGTTTGGAAAGTTTACCTTGAAAAAGGAAATATAAACTAATATTAAATATTCTTTAGAAATTGCAAATAAGCAAATTGAAGAAAGTTTCAAGGAGTGGTGGGACCCTTATTGATGATGTATATTAAAACTTCCCAAATCCTATTTTAACGTCCATTAACTGTTCAAGGGCTAACCTTTTAAACACAACCAAAATAAATAATTTTTTAAAGGATATTACACATCATTATCTGTAATAATTATAGGGGGTGAAACTTTGAATAAAATTATTTTTTTATTTTTTCTATAGAATGCATTGTAACCCTAATGTACTGTCAGAGAATATGACACCTACTTCCTTAAAAAGATAGGTACTGGGTAAAGAGCATAAACTGAGGAGAGATAAACCCTATCTGATGTTTCACTGAGTGGCTTAAACTGCAGCAGGATGGCTTAAATGAGACATTCACAGGCTGGAAATGCCAGCAGGGGGGAAGTATTTAAAGTCGTACCCGAAAGGTAATAGGGTAGACAAATAGGTAAATGAAAAGACCTGTTATCCTAAAAAGACTGAAGCAAGGATAAAAGAAACTAAACATACAGGGAAAAGGTGTATCTGCTTTGCCTCAGCAGGCAGAGAAGCCAAGCACAGGCTCAAGGGTTGAACCCAGATGCATGTCAAATGCACAAAATACCATCATCATGAAGAACTTGCTTGTGAGCTTTTCTGACAGGTTTCCAATGGATCATGGTCACAAAGGCTACTTTTTTGCTCTCCTTCAAGTGTTCTCAATTGCTCCACTGGTTTGATTGAAATAATACAAACCATTCTGTACACAAGAATATTGTGCGAAGCATTTACTAGAGGTGCAAGATACTGTAGCTCTAAAGGGCCACATTCTCTGTGTTACAAGAGTACAGAGCCTTTCCTGTTAGAATAAGGTTTTAGAAAGTTGCATGATGCATTGATACAGCTGTTTTAGCAGACACAGCAATTTCATGTTTTTGGGTAACAACTAATATGGTTAACAAGAGTGATGTCATCTAATTTTCATGCACTCCCTTCTCACTAACTAAACACACCAAAGCCAGATCAAAGGAGATCCCTGACAAGACACGGTGGTTTGCATGCAACACTGTCAAAGACTGAAATGAGGAATAAATGTTCTTAACCTTAACACCACCTGCATGATGAGGCAGCTGAAAATAAATCATGAAAAACCAGGAAAGATCTGAGCCTCCTCCTGCTCCCTTTTCTGCTGTGGTCTCCACCTCTTCCTCCCCCTCCAATAGGGCCACCTGGCTCAGCGAAAAGAATGGATGGGACAGCAACACCACCAGAAGTGTCATTGAGCATTTCCACACCATACAATTGAAGTGTTCAGCTGTATATCCCCAAAACAGTGGATCCTGTAGTCTAAATGTGGCCTCACAAGTGGTTTTAAAGGATTAATGATATGTTGGGATCATGGGAACCACAGTATGTTTTTCCCAGCCACCAATACTTTCCCAGATGGCCCATCCCTGCCCTGAATGAACATGTTGCAGACAAACTCAATGTGCACTGTGCAACACCATCAATTTAACCCCTTTTCCACCTTAGACGTAAAGCTACATCTAAGGTGGGCTCCCCTCTTTGCTGCGGGCTCGGGCGACGAGTCCAGAATTTTCTGGCACATGTCAGCTGATTTCAACAGCTGACACGTGCTCCTAACAGCCACGGGTGGAATCGCAATCCACCCGTGATTGTTAACATGCTCACGCTAGAAGCGTATCACTGATCCGGCTCATCGGCACCCATGACACATGATCATGGGTCGCCGATGTGTTGGCATGACAATCCAGGGTCTGCAGGAGACCCCTGTGGTTGTCATTGCTAGATTTCTATGAAGCCACCCAGCGGTCAGCACTCATAGCAAGTGAGCATTTCTGCCGCAAAGAGCAGGGCTGAAGCCCTGCTGTGTGTAGCACAAGTGATCGGATGATCGCAGCGTCTAGTCTCCCATGGAGACTATTGAATCAAGTAAAAATTAAAAAGAAATGTTTTTTAAAATATTAAAAAAATAAAAAATAATGCAAAAAGAATGCATATATTTGGTATCGGCACATTCAGAATCTCCCCAATCTGTCAATACATAATAAGTATTAATCTAAACGAGAAACAAAAGTCAAAACATCAGAATTACTTTTTTTGTTGCTGCAACCTTGCATTGAAATGCACTAACGGGCGATCAAAAGATCATATCTACACCAAAATGTCAGATTTGTGCACCAGAAATAAGCTCTCACCCAGCCCCAGGTCACCAAAAATGGAGATGCTACGGGTCTCAGAAAAACTTTTAACCCTTTCACCCCCAAGGGTGGTTTGCACGTTCATGACCGGGCCAATTTTTACAATTCTGACCACTGTACATTTATGAGGTCATAACTCTGGAACGCTTCCATGGATCCTGGTGATTCTGACATTGTTTTCTCGTGACATATTGTACTTCATGTTAGTGGTAAAATTTCATTCAAATAACTTGCGTTTATTTGTGAAAAAAACGGAAATTTGGCAAAAATGTTGAAAATTTCGCAATTTTCCAACTTTGAATTTTTATGCCCTTAAATCACAGAGATGCGGCACACAAAAAACTTGATAACTAACATTTCCCACATGTTTACTTGACATCAGCACAATTTTGGAACCAAATTTTTTTTTGTTAGGAAGTTATAAGGGTTAAAAGTTGACCAGCGATTTCTCATTTTTACAACACCATTTTATTTTTAGGACCACATCACATTTGAAGCCACTTTGAGGGGTCTATATGATAGAAAATACCCAAAAGTGACACCATTCTAAAAACTGCACCCCTTAAGGTGCTCAAAACCACATTCAAGAAGTTTATTAACCCATTAGGAGCGTCACAGGAATTTAATTTTTTTGAATATTTAAAAAGAAATGAACATCTAACTTTTTTTCACAAAAAAAATACTTCAGGTTCAATTTTTTTTATTTTACCAAGGGTAACAGGAGAAATTGGGCTGCAAAAGTTATTGTGCAATTTGTCCTGAGTACGCTGATACCTGATTTGTGGGGGGGGATGACTGTTTTGGCGCATGGCAGAGCTCAGAATGGAAGGAGCGCCGTTTGACTTTTTCAATGCAAAATTGGCTGGAATTCAGATCGGACGCCATGTCACGTTTGGAGAGTCCCTGATGTACCTAAACAGTGGAAACCCCCTACAAGTGACCCCATTTTGGAAACTAGACCCCCCAAGGAACTTATCTAGATATGTGGTGAGAACTTTTAACCCACAAGGGCTTTACAGAAGTTTATAACGTACAGCGGTACAATTAAAAAATCATATTTTTTCCACAAAAATGATCTTTTCACCCCAATTTTTATTTTCCCAATGGTAACAGGACCCTAAAAGTTATTGTGCAATTTGTCCTGAGTATGCTGATACCCCACATGTGGGGGTAAACCACTATTTGGGCGCATGGCAGAGCTCGGAAGGGAAGCAGCGCCATTTGACGTTTTTGGCTGGAATTGAGATTGGACATCATGTCGCGATTGGAAAACCCCTGATGTACCAAAACAGTGGAAACCCCCCACAAATGACACCATTTTGGAAAGTAGACTGCCTAATGAACTTATCTAGATGTGTGGTGAGAACTTTGAACCCCCAAGGGCTTCACAGAAGTTCATAACATAAAGCCATACAATTAAAAAATCATATTTTTTCCACAAAAATGATCTTTTCACCCTCAATTCTTATTTTTCCAAGGGTAACAGCACCCTAAAAGTTATTGTGCAATTTGTCCTGAGTATGCTGATACCCCACATGTGGGGGTAAACCACTATTTGGGCGCATGGCAGAGCTCGGAAGGGAAGCAGCGCCATTTGACGTTTTTGGCTGGAATTGAGATCGGACACCATGTCGCGATTAGAAAACCCCTGATGTACCTAAACAGTGGAAACCCCCCACAAATGACATGATTTTGGAAACTAGACCCCCTAAGGAACTTATCTAGATGTGTGGTGAGAACTTTGAACCCCCAAGGGCTTCACAGAAGTTTATAACATAAAGCCGTACAATTAAAAAATCATATTTTTTCCACAAAAATGATCTTTTCACCCTCAATTCTTATTTTTCCAAGGGTAACAGCACCATAAAAGTTATTGTGCAATTTGTCCTGAGTACGCTGATACCCCACATGTGGGGGTAAACCACTATTTGGGCGCATGGCAGAGCTCGGAAGGGAAGCAGCGCCATTTGATGGTTTTGGCTGGAATTGAGATCGGACACCATGTCGCGATTGGAAAACCCCTGATGCACCTAAACAGTGGAAACCCCACACAAATGACACCATTTTGTAAACTAGACCCCCCAAGGAACTTATCTAGATGTGTGGTGAGCACTTTGAACCTCCAGTGCTTCACAGAAGTTTATAACGTCTGGACGTGAAAATATAAAAATCGTATTTTTTCCACAAACATGATCTTTTAGTCACCATTTTTTTATTTTCCCAAGTGTAACAGGAGAAATTGGACCCCAAAATTTGTTGTCCAATTTGTCCTGAGTATGCTGATACCCCATATGTGGGAGAAAACTACTGTATGGGCACACGTCGGGGCTCGGAAGGGA